>NC_072381.2:32673750-33300000 GCF_028885625.2 Pongo pygmaeus | reverse complement strand
AGCTGGGGTAGGGCATGTTGGCCACAGGGAGCCAGCTCACGGCTGATGTAAGGGGCTTGAGAAAGAGAAGAGTTAGGATGACTTCAGGGTATTTGGCCTGAGCAACTGACCGCAGGTGGACAGCACTGTGGGAGGAGTGGGTTTGTGAGATCCAAAATTCAGCTTCACACTGTTAGACATCCAAATAGAGATTTCAGGTAGGCGGTTGCATATATAAAAGTATGGAGTTTGGAGGAGAGGTTTGAGCTGGAGATCAAAACTTGAGAGTCATCTTCATCGTTGAAGTTCAAAGCCATGAATTTGGATGCGATCACCAAGAGTAGGATCAAATCTGTAAAACAGCTGCCAATGATAGGGTGTTCCACTTACTCTTGACTTTAAGAGAATTCCTTGTCTCTAAAGGGTAAACTTCCAATTTGCATAACTTTTTGTTTATTCTGTTCTATATTCTTTAAGGAGAAAATACAAAAAGCTGCCTTTTTCTAGTGACTGATCAGAGTGACTAAAAATGTAAACGGTAAATTACTGGCTTAAATGTACTCAATAATTAGGATTAAAATTTCTGAAATCAACAGATAGAACAAGGCCTGGGTCCCCAAAATCTGCTTAGTATACCTGCTGTCCACAGGCACATTTATAAATGGCTTGGGGAACAATCAAATGAGTCTTGCGTTGGGGTTCATAAGTGACAAGCACTTCCATGTAGCATTTATCCTCTTATTTGACCAGACTAACTCTGAGATGCAGAAAAAATACAAATTAGTTTTATGTCCATTTTAAAATAAGGGCATTTAGCTAAAACCGGCGTTTTGGGCCTCTAAAATTTCCATTTTTCCATATACTTCCCCACCAATGTTGTAATAGCCCATAGTGACCTGATACAAAAGAGTAATTTAAACACTAAAACCTTAGGGAAAATGAGAGATAAGTTATCAGGAAACCTTGACAACTAGTCTAATTAATAACTATCACTTATGGAGTATTTAACAGACCCTATGCATAGTCATTATCTCATTTAATCCTCACAAGAACCCTTTTAAGCAGATTCTAGGATTATCAGGATTATCACCATAACTGTAGGTGGGATTCAGTCAAGGTCAGATAGTGATTGGCGGTCTAGGATTTAAACACATATCTGCCAGACACCAAAGGTGCTATTAGCCCACCACTCCTATGTGGAGAAGCCTGGAAACAGGTTTGAGCATAGCTTCCTTGGTAACTTGCATTCCTATTGTGTTCCTAAAGAAATTGGTCCTGTTAATTCTGTTACTCCTGGCATTGTTATACCTTTGTCCATTTCATGAGAAGTCCAGAAAACCTCCCAAATGTGTGACTTTTTGCCCTAGATATAATTTTTTTTTTCCAGAAGAACGATGTAAACTTTTCTGAACTCCAAATTTAGAAGGTTTTTTCCATGAATTTTTTTTTCTTTTTTAAAATGGAGTTTGGCTCTGTTGGCCAGGCTAAAAAGTGCAGTGGTGCAATCTCGGCTCACTGCAACCTTCACCTCCCGGGTTCAAGCGATTCTCCTGCCTTGGCCTCCCAAGTAGCTAGGATTATAGGCACGTGCCACCACACCCAGCTAATTTTTGTATTTTTAGTAGAGACGGGGTTTCACCATGTTAGGCTAATCTCGAACTACTGACCTCAGGTGATCCAGCCGCCTCGGCCTCCCAGTATGCTGGGATTACAGGCATGAGCCACCGTGCCCGGCCTTTTTCATGAATATTAATGCATAATATGTTACAGATAGGTAGGCAGGGGGCTTCACAGCCCTGACTAATGCTCAGCAGAGCAGATCTACTTTTGTCTATGTTATATGTTGGTGTTCCACGTGAGAATTCTTTCAACAAGTGTTCCACAATTTTTTTAAAGTTTGAAATAGCAGCAACAGATGAATGAATAGACAAATAGCACATTGATTCAACAAATATTTATTAACTATGTCATGTGCTATTATAGATATGTAAAGGTGTGATCAGATGACCACTGAGGTCCAGGCAGCTATGGTTCAAATCCTGGCTGTGTCGCTGGCTAGTTGTGTGATTTCACATAAGTCACTTGCCTTCCCTAAACTTAAGTGTCTAAAATGGGGAGAAAAATAGTACTTAACATTGTTCATTGTTGAGAGAATTAAATGTTATATGCAAGTACAGTATTCACTCGCTCCAATGTTTAGAGGGAAAAAAAGATAAAGTACACAATGCCTTCGACTAAAAAGGACTGAATTTTTTTTTCTTTCTTTTTGAGACTCACTCTGTCGCCCAGGCTGGAGTGCAGTGGCATGATCTCGGCTCACTGCAGCCTCCTCCTCCCAAGTTCAAGCAATTCTCCTGCCTCAGCCTCTTGAGTAGCTGGGATTGCAGGCAAGTGCCACCATGCCTGGCTAATTTTTGTATTTTTAGTAGAGGTGGGGTTTCACCATGTTGGCCAGGCTGGTTTTGAACGCCTGACCTTGTGATCCGCCCGCCTCGGCCTCCCAAAGTGCTGGGATTACAGGTTTGAGCCACCACGCCCGGCCAGGACTGAATTTTATGCTGTTAAGATGATGCATTCAGATAGGCATTTGGGAAATAATTCACAGCTTGGTATTTGTTCCGGTTTTCCAGTTTTTTGCCAAATAAGTTACAGACACATATACCCTTCATTTCCCGTTCTATTACAATGAGAAATTCACTCAGTTCACTGTGGCCTAAATTGCAAAAGACATGCAAAGTTTAGCCAAGATATACTGGAGCCCGCTCACATTGGCTCATGAGAATCAGCTGTCAACGTTTTCAGGAATTTAATGAACTGCTTGCTAAACACTTATTATTTTTTATATAAACTTGCAGTTAAATATATAAAAGTGCCGGGCAAGTGGCTCATGCCTATAATCCTGTAATCCCGGCACTTTGGGAGGCCATGGCGAGTGGATCATCTGAGGTCAGGAGTTCAAGACCAGCCTGGCTACATGGTGAAACCCCATCTCTACTAAAAATACAAAAAGTAGCCAAGCATGGTGGTGTATGCCTGTAATCCCAACTATTCAGGAGGCTGAGGCAGGAGAATCGCTTAAACCCAGGAGGCAAAGGTTGCAGTGAGCCAAGATTGTGCCACTGCACTCCAGCCTGGGTGATAGAGCAAGTTCCCATCTAAAAAAAATATATATATATATATATATAAATGCAAAGATAATACAAGAAAATAAAACTACAGACCAATATCCGTGGTGTGAGTATTGATGTAAGATTTGTTACCCAGAAAAAAAACCAGGGTTCGTCCACCTGGTGAGTAACAGACAACTCCCCATGAGAGTGTGGGTTTTGATCAATATGAGTTTTATTACTTGGCACACACAAAGAGAGCACTGGGCACATTCTCCAAAGCACTGTCTCCCTGAGGGAAAGTGACAGGAGGGTTTGCTGGGTGATGGAGATGGGAGAGGATGCATCATCGCACATAGAGGAGGAGGTCCCAGTTGTGCAGATGCAGTGAGTCATTATGTCAGCACGTAGGTCATGTATTATGGTAATGAAGTGATAGCTCCTCCCAGGGTGTGTCCAGAGTTTAGCATGGTAATGAAAGTTCACTGGGGTTCATCTATAAGTTGCTGGGGTCTGTCAGGGGCTGAGTTAAACTAACTAGGTGACCACATTCCACACAGGGTTTGGGGGAAAAAAAACAGGCTGATTGCTCAAGTTGATTAAAGTCCTATAGTCCCTGGAGACGCTCCCTGTCTTCTTACATGTCTTTTTTTTTTGAGATGAAGCCTCCCTCTGTCACCCAAGGGCTGGAGTCCAGTGGTTCAGTCTCGGCTCACTACAGCCTCCACCTCCCAGACAGAAGCAATTCTCCTGCTTCAGCCTCCTGAGTAAGCTGGGACTACAGGCATGCACCACCACGCCCCGCTAATTTCTGTAGTTTAGTAGAGACTGGGTTTCACCATGTTGACCAAGCTGGCTCGAACTCCTGACCTCAAGTGATCCACCCACCTTGGTCTACAGACGTGAGCCACCACGCCCAGCCTGCTTACAATGTTTTTAACAAAATACTAGCAAACAGAATTCAGGAGCACATTGAGAGGATTATACAAGATAACCACGTGGGATTTATTGCCAGAACGCAAGGATGGTTCAACATACAAAAATCAATCAATGTAATACACATCACTAACAGAATGATAGAAAAAAACGCACACAATCTTCTCAACTAATGCAGAATTGGACAAAATTCAATACCCTTCATGAGAAAAACACTCAACAAACTAGGAACAGAGGGAAACTACCACAGCATAATAAAGATGTGATAATCAGAAATGTATATATTTGTTCTTTGTCCCTGGTTCAAAACCCTTGGAATTTCCCCAGTGATAGGGGTGAGAGGAGCATCTCTTGTTATTCATAGCCAGCCCCTTTCAACAATACCTGTGTTTATGCTAATAAAGTGACGGTTCATGGGCCCCTAAATAGCTCCAGGATGGGGACTGGTTGCCAGAGGAACCAACCATGTGACTAGGGGACTGGAACTTTCAGTCTGACCCCCAGACTTGAGGGAAGTGAAGAGGGGCTAGAGATTGGGTTCAATTACCAATGACCAATGATTTCATCAATCATGCCTACTTAATGGAACCTCCATAAAACTCCCTAAATACCAGGACTCAGAGAGCTTCTGGATTGGTGAACACATCGAGGTGCTAGGAGGGTGGCAGGCCCAGAGAAGGTATAGAAGCTCAGCACCATCAGGCCAGGGGCAGTGGCTCATGCCTGTAATCCCAGCACTTTGTGAGGCCAAGGCAGGCGGATCATCTGAGGTCAGGAGTTTGAGACCACCCTGACCAACATGGAGAAACCCCATCTCTACTAAAAATACAAAATTAGCCGAGCTTGGTGGCACGTGCCTGTAATCCCTGCTACTCAGGAGGCTGAGACAGGAGAATCACTTGAACCCGGGAGGCGGAGGTTGCGGTGAGCTGAGATTGCATCACTGCACTCCAGCCTGGGCAACAAGAGTGAAACTACGTCTCAAAAAAAAAAAAAAAGAAGAAGAAGCTCAGCACCACCAACCCCATCCCATCCCTATTTCTTGTCTTATGCATCTTTTCCATTTGCCTGTTTCTGAGTTGTATCCTTTATAATAAACTGGTAATAGTAAAGCCATTTCTTGAGTTTTGTGAGCTATTGTAGCAAACTATCAAACCTGAATGTGGGTGGATGGTCATAGGAACTCCCAATTTATACCCAGTTACAGTTAGTCAGAAGTACAGGTGGCAACCTGGGACTTGTGACTGGTATCTGGAGTGAGGGTGGTCTTGTAGGACTGAGCCCTTAGCCTATGTGGTTTACACTAACTTGAGGCAGTGTCTGCATTGAATTGTAGGACACCCAGTTGGTGTCCAGAGGGTTGGAAAACTAGTTGCTGGTGTGGAAAAACTCCATATATTTAGTGTCGGAAGTGTTCTGAGTGAAAACTCTTCATTGACACATATGAAAACCCCACAGCTAACATTATACTCAATGGTAAAAGAGTAAAAAGTTTTCATCTAAGATCAGGAACAAGACAAGGATACCCATCGTCACCACTTCCATTCAACACAATACTACTACCTGCTCTCAGGTAGCAGTCCCAGTGAGAGCAATTAGGCAAGAAACAGAAATAAAACTCATCTAAATCAGAAAGGAAGAAGTAAAATTATCTCTTCATATAACATGATCTTATATGTAGAAAACCCTGAAGACTACACACACACACACACACACACACACACACAAACCTGTTAGAAATAATAGATTCAGTAGGCCGGGCATGGTGGCTCACACCTGTAATCCCAGCATTTTGGGAGGCTGAGGCAGGCAGATCAACTTAGGTCAGGAGTTCAAGACCAGCCTGTCTAACACGGCAAAACTCTGTCTCTACTAAAAATACAAAAATTGGCCGGGTGCAATGGTGGGTGCCTGTAATCCCAGCTACCTGGGAGGCTGACGCAGGGAGAGTTGCTTGAATCCGGAAGGTGGAGGTTGCAGTGAGCTGAGATCGGGCCACTGCACTCCAGCCTGAGCAACAGAGCGAAAGAAAGAAAAGAAAGAAAGAGAGAGAGAGAGAGAGTTACAATAGCACCAATAAGAATAAAATACTTAGGAATGCACTTAAACAAGGAGATGAAAGATTTATACACAGAAAACTACAAAACATGGCTGAAGAAAATCAAGACACAAATAAATGGAAAGACATCTTTTGTTCATGGATAGGATGACTTATTATTGTTAAGATATCAACACTATCCAATGTGATCTACAGATTTAATGCAACCCTTATCAAAATCACCACAGCAATTTTTGCAGAAATAGAAAAACTCTTCCTAAATGTCAAGGGATCCTGCATGGCCAAAACAATCTTGAGAAAGAACGATGTTGGAGGGCTCACACTTCCTGATTTCAAAACTTACTAAAACCTATAGTAAAAAACTTACTAAAACCTATAGTAATCAAAACAGTGTGGTAATGGCATTAAGACAGATATAGAGGCCGGGCGCTGTGGCTCACGCCTGTAATCCCAGCACTTTGGAAGGCCCAGGCGGGTGGATCTCTTGAGGTTAGGTGTTCAAGACTCAGCCTGGCCAACATGGCGAAACCCTGTCTCTACTAAAAACACAAAAATTAGCTGGACATGGTGACGCACACCTGTAATCCCAGCTACTTGGGAGGCAGAGGCAGGACAATTGCTTGAACCCGGGAGGTGGAGGTTGCAGTGAGCCAAGATTGCACCACTGCACTCCAGACTGGGCAACAGAGTGAGATTCTATCTCAAAAAAACAATAAAAAAATAAAATAAGGCTGGAGTGGTGGCTCACGCCTGCAATCCCAGCACTTTGGGAGGCCGAGACAGGCAGATCACCTGAGGTCAGGAGTTCAAGACCACCCTGACAAACATGGAGAGACCTCATCTCTACTAAAAGTACAAAATTAGCTAGGCGTGGTGGCGCATGCCTGTAATCCCAGCTACTTGGGAGGCTGAGGCAGGAGAATCACTTGAACCTGGGAGGCGGAGTTAGGTTGTGGTACGCCAAGATCGCACCACTGCACTCCAGCCTGGGCAACAAGAGCAAAACTCCATTTCAAAAATAAAATAAAATTTAAATAAATAAATAAATAAATAAAGTGTAATACTGAGAACTCTAGAACTTTTAGGAGAAATAAAGAAAAAGCTTCTTGGATTTGTTCAGATTTATTGGATATGATACCAAAGGCATAGGCAACAAAAGAAAAAATGCACAAATTAGATTACATCAAAATGTAAAACTTCTGACCCAGCTCAGAGGTTCATGCCTGTAATTCCACCACTTTGGGAAGGCAAGGTGGGAGGATTGCTTGAGGCCAGGATTTCAAGACCAGCCTGGCAACATACTGAGACACCATCTCTACCAAAAAAAAAAAAAAAAAAAAAAAATTGGGCGTAATGGCATGTTCCTGTAATCCTAGCTACCCAGGAGGCTGAGGGAGGAGGATTGCTTGAGCTCAGAAGGTTGAGACAGCATTCAGCCATAATCATAACACTGCACTCCAGCCCAGCCAACAGAGGGCACCCTGTCTCAAAAAATAAAAATAAAAACTTCTGGCTGGGCACCGTGGCTCACACCTGTAATCCCAGCACTTTGGGAGGCTGAGGCGGGCAGATCACAAGGTCAGGAGTTTGACACCAGCCTGACCAACACGGTGAAACCCCGTCTCTACTAAAAACATAAAAAATTAGCCGCACGTGGTGGCAGGCGCCTGTAGTCCCAGCTACTCCAGAGGCTGAGGCAGGAGAATGGGGTGAACCCGGGAGGTGGAGCTTGCAGTGAGCCGAGATCTCGAACACTGCACTCCAGCCTGGGCACAGAGCGAGACTGTCTCAAAAAAAAAAAAAAAAAAAAAAAAAAGTAGAATTACCATATGACCTAGGGATTCCACTTCTAAGTGTACATCTCAAAGAATTGAAAGCAAGGTCTTGAAGAGATATTTGTACATTTATGTTCATAGCAGCATTATTCACAAGAGCCAAAATGTAGAAACAAAGTGTCCATCAACAAGGAAAATGTGGTGTATACATACAATGGAATATTATTCAGCTTTAAAAAAGGAAATCCTGCCGGGCGCAGTGGCTCACGCCTGTAATTCCAGCACTTCGGGAGGCCGAGGCGGGCGGATCATGAGGTCAGGAGATGAAGACCATCCTGGCTAATACGGTGAAACCCAGTCTCTACTAAAAATACAAAAATTAGATGGGCGTGGTGGCAGGCGCCTATGGTCCCAGCTACTCGGGAGGCTGAGGCAGGAGAATGTTGTGAACCCTGGAGGTGGAGCTTGCAGTGAGCCAAGATCGCACCACTACACTCCAGCCTGGATGAAAGTTCGAGACTCCATCTCAAAAAAAAAAAAAAAAAAAAAAAAAGAAATCCTGTCACATGCTACAACATCGATGAACCTCGAGGACATTATACTAAGTGAAATAAAAGTCACAAAAAGACAAATGTGGTATGATTCCCCATATATAAGGTATCTAAAGTACTCAAACTCATAGAAATAAAAAGCAGAAAGATGGTCGCCAGAGACCAAGGGAGGAGGAAATAGAGAATTGTTATTTAATAGGTATAGTGATTCAGTTTTACAAGAGGAGGTCAGGCGTGGTGGCTCACACCTGTAATCCCAACACTTTGGGAGACCAAAGTGGGCAGATCACCTGAGGTCGGGAGTTCGAGACCGGCCTGACCAATATGGTGGAACCCCGTCTCTACTAATAATACAAAAAATTAGCCAGGCACAGTAGCAGGCGCCAGTATTCCCAGATACTTGGGAGACTGAGGTGGGAGAATTGCTTGAACTCGGGAGGCAGAGGTTTCGGTGAGCCGAGCCACTGCACTTCAGCCTGGAGTTTTACAAGATGAAAAGAACTCTGGACGTTGGTTGCACAACAATGTGAAGATACTTAGGACTACTGAACTGCTCAGTTAAAAATAAAGAAAGGCTAGATGTGGTGGCTGGGGCCTGTAATCGAGTGCTTTGGGAGGCTGAGGCAGGAGGATTGCTTGAAGCTAAGAGTTTGAGACCAGACTGTTGCAAGAAAGCAAGATCCTGTCTCTACAAAAAATAAAAAAATTAGCTGGGTGTAGTGTGCCTGTAGTCCCAGCTACTCGGGAGGCTGGGGCAGGAGGATCACTTGAGTCCCAGAGTTCAAGGTACCACTGTACTCCAGCCTTGGTGACAGAGCGAGATCGTGTCTCTAAATAAATAAATATATAAATATATACATAAAAAAGGTGTAACTTTTATGCCATATGTATTTTACCACAATTAAAAATTTTTGACTGGATGCGGTGGCTCACACCTGTAATGCCAGCACTTTGAGAGGCCAAGATGGGTTGATCATCTGAGGTCGGGAGTTTGAGACCAGCCTGACCAACACCGAGAAACCCCGTCTCTACTAAAAATACAAAATTAGCCGGGTGTGGTGGTGCATGCCTGCCTGTAATCCCAGCTACGTGGGAGGTTGAGGCAGGAGAATTGCTTGAACCTGGGAGGCAGAGGTTGTGGTGAGCTGAGATTGCGCTATTGCACTCCAGCCTGGGCAACAAGAGCGAAACTCCATCTCAAAAGAAGAAAAAAAGAGTATTATTTCTGTTCACTTTTTTTTTTTTTTGAGAGAGGGAGAGGGTCTCACTCTGTCACCCAGTCAGGAGTGCAGTGCAGTGGCCACGACACAACCACAGCTCACTGCAGCCTTGAACTCCCAGGCTTGAGTGATCCTCCCTCCCTAGCCTCCCGCATAGGTGGGACTACAAGTGCACACCATTAAGACTGGCTGATTTTTATTATTTTTATTTTTTGTTGCCAGGACTGGTCTCAAACTGTTGGGCTCAGGCGATCCTCCTGCCCTGGCCTCCCCAAATGCTAGGATTACAGGTGTGAACTGCCACACCGGGACTGTTCACTGTCTTCTTTTGGAGCAAGAGGCTTGGGGAGAGGGAAGTAAAAACGATCACAGAGACCTGGTGGGGGAAGTGTCAAGCCTGCAGTTCTGTGTTTGGACCTCTATAGGTCTACTGAATTTTTCACAGCTGTCCTTTCTGCCCAGGACAGCTTGGACCAAACCCCCCCTCCAGCAGAAGTCCCCGGGTCTGGTCCAAACCTACACACCCCACATCTCCATGCAAACACACCTCTTTAAATGTTAATGAGAGAGAGACGGGCCAAAGTTAGTGGCTCTGGAATTCATTCTAATGTAGATAGAGAGATGGCCCAAAGTTAGTGGCTCTGAAATTAATTCTAATGTAATCAAAAGCAAAAAGAGCCAGATCTCTGAGGTCATAGGTGGTAAACTGGCTGATAAAACATTCTACGTTCTCTCTAAACATTTGGTAATTGCCTGCTAATTTGGCCACTTGATTAGTGATGGGGGAAGTCACTGGTGCCCCCTAGTGGCAATCTTTGGGAATGAGCGAAACCGCATAGCTGCCCAGAAATCGTAGACAATGAAAGGCCCAGTTAGGTGACAAAGTGCAAAAACAGAGAGTACCATTTTGCCTCCACTTGTGTTATCAAGAGGGATAGAGATTGGGAACAGGGCTACACACAGACTATCTCTAGAAATGTCACCATGTGATTGGAATGCTTTAAAGTGTTTTTAAGCAATAGATGCAGTTTTTCCTTGTGTAAGGAGAGATGGATCACACGGCAAATGCTTACTGAGGCTGTGCCAGCCACTTTTGGACACTGTTTCTCAAAGTCTGGTCCTCCGACCACCCGCATAGGAATCACTTGACACGCTGATAAAAATGCATATCCTGGCCGGGTGCAGTGGCTCACGCCTGTAATCCCAGCATTTTGGGAGGCCGAAGTGGGAGGATCACTTGAGGTCAGGAGTTCGAGACCAGCCTGGCCAACATGGTGAAACCCCGTTTCTACTAAAAATACAAAATTAGCCTGGCATGGTGGCTCGGGCCTGTAATCCCAGCTAGGGAGGCTGAGGTGGGAGAATAGCTTGAACCTGGGAGGAGGAGGTTGCAGTGAGCTGAGACTGTGCCACTGCACACCAGGCTGGGCAACAGAGTGAGACTCCATCTAAAAAAAAAAAAAAAAAAACTGGGTGCGGTGGCTCACACCTGTAATCCCAGCACTTTGGGAGGCCAAGGCAGGAGGATCACCTGAGGTCAGGAGTTTGAGACCAGCCTGGCCAACAAGGTGAAACCCCGTCTCTACTAAAAATAAAAAATTAGCCAGGTGTGGTGACATCCAACTGTGGGCCCAAGCTACTCAGGAGGCTGAGGCAGGAGAATCGCTTGAGCCCAGGAGGTGGAGGTTGCAGTGAGCCAAGATGGCGCCACTGCACTCCAGCCTGGGTGACAGAGTGAGACGCTGTCTAAAAAAAAAAAAAGAAAGAAAAAGCATATCCCCTAACATCATGCAAACCCTACAGAATCCGTGTCTCTGGGAGTGAACATGGCAAACAAGCTCTCTAGGTGAATCTCATGAACACTTTTTGAGAACCACTTGAATTCCAACAAGTGTAAGAAATTGAAGTGGGAGACTGGGCAACATAGAGAGACCCCCATCTCTATGAAAAATTAAAAATTAGCCCCACACATGTGTGGTCCTAGCCACTAGGGAGGCTAAGGTGAGAGGATTACTTGAGCTCGGGAGATGGAGGCTGCAGTGAGCTATGATCACATGACTGCACTCCAGCCTGTGCAACAGAGCAAGACCCTGTCTCAAAGGAAAGAAAGAAAGGAAGAAAGAAAGAAAGAAAGAAAGAAAGAAAGAAAGAAAGAAAGAAAGAAAGAAGAAAGAAAGAAAGAAAGAAAGAAAGAAAGAAAGAAAGAAAGAAAGAAAGAAGAAAGAAAGAAAGAAAGAAAGAAAGAAAGAAAGAAAAAGAAAGAAAGAAAGAAAGAAAGAAAGAAAGAAAGAAAGAAAGAAAGAAAGAAAGAAAAAGAAAGAAAGAAAGATTCAAATGGTTTCTCATTGTTGGTATAGCTGCTTCTCACTGAAAGTCTTGTGTATAATCTGACCCAGATGAAAGGAGTCCGAGGAGACAGGACTATTAAATCTGTGTGATCCTTCACAGATCCTTGTCTGGAAAAAGGACAAGAGTGGGAAAATTGATGAAATTCGAAAAGTGTCTGAATTAGTTAATAGCATTGCTACACTGCCAATTTCCTTGTTTTGATCATTGACCTGTGATGACATCTCAAGTATTAACTTTTAGGGAAATTGGGTGAAGGCTCTGTGGAAATTCTTTGCACTACTTTTTTTCCCAGCTTCTTTGCGAGGACAAAATTTTTTGAGAATAAAAACTTACGTAAAAACTTACAATTTTTTTTTTAAATTTCAGTTTCCCATTTGGTAAGGGAACTTGTTAGGAATATAGATTCTCGGCCAGGTGCAGTGGCTCATGCCTGTAATCCCAGCAGTCTGGGAGGCCAAGGCAGATGAATTGCCTGAGGTCAGGAGTTCCAGACCAGCCCGACCAACATGGTGAAACCTCGTTTCTACTAAAAATACAAAAATTAGCTGGGCGTGGTGGCAGACGCCTGTAATCCCAGCTATTCAGGAGGCTGTGGCAGGAGAATCGCTTGAACCTGGGGGGCGGAGGTTGCAATGAGCTGAGATTATGCCATTGTACTCGAGCCTGGGTGACAAGAGTGAGACTTTGTCTCAAAAAAAAAAAAGAAAGAAAGAAAGAAATACAGATTCTCAGCAACCCCCTCCCCCGCCCAAGAACTAATCCAGAATCTACAGTTTAATTAGAGATCCCCAGAGGGATCCTGTGGATTCTCATTCATATGCTCACTGAATTTTCAGAAAGAAAACTGTACCCATATCCTCATTTTATTGATGTGGGAAATTAAACTCAGAATCATCACCTGTGGGTGCGGTGGCTCACGCCTGTAATCCCAGCACTATGGGAGGCCCAGGTGGGAGGATCACTTGAGCCTAGGAGTTCAAGACCAGCCTGGCCAACATGATAAAACCCTGTCTCTATTAAAAACACAAAAATTATCCAGGCGTGGTGGCACACACCTGTAATCTCAGCTACCCAGAAGGCTGAGGTTGGAGGATCACCTGAGCCCGGGAAGTTGAGGCTGTAGTGAGCCATGATTCCACCACTGCACTCCAAGCCTGGCTGAAGGGAGTGAGACCCTGTCTCAAAAATAGAATCATCACCTGAGTAAATAAGTGGCCCAGATTTGAACCCATGTCTAGCTGACGCTAAAGCCCGTTCTTTTAATAAGCTGCCTGCCATCTGGTGCAGATATAAAATTTATTATCACATGCAAGCCTGGGACTCAGTTCTTCCAAACCCTGTTTTCTGGTTTCGTGCCTGAAGGCAGAGAGATGCATTGGAGAGAGCCCTGCACTGCCCTCCAGAGCCACACTCTTGTCCCACATCACGCCACACTGCAGTCCTGGAGGTTGCCAAGGCCTTGCAGGAACTCAGCCTCCTCCTCTGCAGGGTAAAGGGGCAGGACAGACACCGGTTCGCACTGTCTTCCACAGCTCTGGCAGTTAATTTCTGGTTACCTTTATCCAGGCCCCACGGGTCGCTGGGGTGGTGGGGTAGGGAGGATAGCTCCCCATATGTGCTTTCATCTCAACTGGCCAATGTAGGTCTTCAGACCCCAAGAAGTGGGTGACACCTCTCATTGGTGTCCTTTCCCCCTCTTGTGCCCCAAATACTGCACTCTTCTCTTCCCAGACCCCTGGCCTTTTCCTCCAGCCAATAAGATTATCCTCTCAACTAGATGCCTAGGGCAGAAAGACTTAAATCAACAAATGCTCTTTGCAGTGTTTGCTGGAACAGCTTGCAGATCACAGACCGGTGCTCCCAGCCTTGGAGAAGCAGAGCTCAGGTGGTGAAATCTCAGACATGACTGTGAGCTGGGGAGGAATCTTCCCAGGCCCTTGGGTCTCACCACACACAGGTCTGGTTTTTCAAAGGTAAGCCTTTGAGGGAGAAGCTGCCAGGTCATTAACACTACCGCCTGGGAGGAGGAAAGTGGTTTCAGCCACACCCAGTCCTGATGACACATCTGGAGGCTACTCCAGGGTAAGCCCGGTGAGAAGTCTGAGCTTTGCATCCTTTTAGAGTGTATCCTTCAGAAAATTTCTTGCAAAGGTTGTCTTTCCCTGGCTTCCTTTCTTGTCTCAACCCCATTGTATTGGCGTGTGGTGGGGTAGGGAAAAATGGAGATTGAGAGAATGAAATTAGAATGACAGAAATGTCCTGAAAATCCATTCAAACTGTCAGAGGCATTTGAACCAGGGCAACTCCATCTGGAGTAGGGGCTGGGTAAAATGAGGCTGAGACCCAGTGGGCTGCATTCCCAGATGGTTAAGGCATTCTAAGTCGCAGGATGAGATAGGATGTCGGCACAAGATACAGGTCATAAAGACTTTGCTGATAAAACAGTTTACACTAAAGAAGCCGGCCAAAACCCACCAAAGCAAAGATAGCGATGAGAGTGACCTCTGGTCAACCTCACTGCTATGCTCCCACCAGCGCCATGACAGTTTACAGATGCCATGGCAACATCAGGAAGTTACACTATATGGTCTAAAAAGGGGAGGCATGAATAATTCACCCCTTGTTTAGCATTTAGTCAAGAAATAACCATAAAAATGGGCAACCAGAAGCCCTCAGGGCTGCTCTGTCTATGGAGTAGCCATTCTTTTATTCCTTTACTTTCTTAATAAATTTGCTTTCACTTTATGTACTCGCGCTGAATTCTTTATTGCACGAGATCCAAGAACCCTCTCTTGAGGTCTGGATCAGGACCCCTTTCCTGTAACAAAACCGGGAGTGGAGAGCAAAGGGCCCTTCAAATTCCACTAGCACAAAGGGTCTTTCTTTTCTTTCCTTCCTTCCTTCCTTCCTTCATTCCTTCCTCTTTTCTTTCTTTTTTTATTTTTCTGGAGTCTCGCTCTGTCACCCAGGCTGGAGTGCAGTGGCACAATCATGGCGCAATCTGGGCTCACTGCAGCCTTCATTTCCCAAGTTCAAGCGATTCTCCTGCTTCAGCCTCCCGAGTAGCTAGGACTACAGGCATGCACCACCACACATGGCTAATTTTTTAAATTTTATTAATTTTTTTTTTATTTTTAGTAGAGACAGGGTATGGCCGTGTTGGCCAGGCTGGTCTCGAACTCCTGACCTTGGGTGATCTACCCGCCTCGGCCTCCCAAAGTGCTGGGATTACAGGTGTAAGCCACTGTGTCCGGCCTTTTTTTTTTTTTTTTTTTTTTTTTTTTGAGACAGGGTACTGCTCTGTCACCCAGGCTGGAGTGCAGTGGCTCAATCATATAGCTCATTGCAGCCTCGAACTCCCAGGCATAAGCGATTCTCCTTAATAACTAGGACTACAGACATGTGCCACTATGCCCAGCTAATTTTTTAATATATATCTAGACACGGTGGTCTGGCTGCATTACCCAGGCAAGTCTTGGTCTCTCCTCTTGGCCTCCCAAAGTGCTGGGATTACAGGCATGAGCCACTGCACCCCACCAGAGTAGCTTTCCTTCCTAAGAGACACCTACTGCGATAGTTCTGAAGCTCGTTTGCCTAAGAATCATAATGGGGTAATTTTCACAGGTATTGGACAGGACCCAGGAATGTGCATTTTTAATCAGTGTTCAGGCAATTCCACTGAGGAAGTTCTGGAAGTCACTCTCAGAGCTTCTCAAACTTTAGTGAGTATTCCTGGAGATTTTGTGAAAATGCAGGTTTTGATTCAGTGGGTCCGGTGCAGCTGAAGATTCCGCATTTCTAGCAAACTCTGAGAATCTACTAACACTGCTGGCCCAACAGCCCCTGCCCAGAGTCGCAGGGCTCTGTCGTCTCAAGCCCCTGCTGGTTGTGTATCTTGATTCCAGTGCTTTCTAACAACATGTGCTTTGCTGTCATAAGCTTCCGGATTTATCAAAACTACAAGTTGATCCAGGAAAGCTACGACAGTAATTTTGTATACCCGTTTCCCTGCTAAAAAAAATAAATAAAATGTTGTGTGATTGCTAGAGCTTAGATAAAATTGTGGAAGACAACCAAACATAACTAAATCTTGCCAGTCAGCTAAGAAGTGGGCTATTTTTGAAAGCCATATAAAATTCAATAGAAAGTCTGCTGGGAACAGGTGTTTTCCGGTCTTGGGAGACAAAACTGCTCATTCAGGCTCCAGCTGCATGCATTTTTCCTTCTCGAATTTGTTTTACTCTTGGGAAAAAGACTTTTAAATTCAGTGACAGCAGAGCTCTAGAGCTCATTTAGACAGAACTTAAAATGTTCTCCTGTTCCTTATCTGCTGAACTGTGTGTATCCCAAAGCCACTAGCAGAACATCTTCGGTGTGCCTGTGGGGAGATGACAGGAAAGGTGGAAGCTTGACCGAGGCTGGCCATGCAGAATGAGGGTTCCAGGGAGGCCATAAAATGTCCCTTAGACTCTTTTTTTTTTTTTTTTGAGCTTTTTCTCGAGCTTTTTTCCTTTTTTTTTAATTTTTAAAATTGTGGTAAGATATAGATAACATAAAAAGTACCATTTTAATCATCTTTCAATGTACAGTTCAATGGCATTCAATACATTCACATTGCTGTGTAACCATCACCATCATCCACCTTCAGAATTTTTTGTCATCTTAAACGGAAACTGTAAGTAAACAGTAACTTCCCAGTCCCCTCTCCCCCTAGCCCCTTGTAACCACTGTTCTACTTTCTGTCTCTATGAATTTGACTACTCTAGGTCCCTCGCATGTCTTGGTCAGCTTGAGCTGCCACAGCAAAATATCATAAACTGGGTAACTTAACAGACAGGCTGAAGTTCTGGAGGCCAAAAGCCTGAGATCAAAGTGCCAGCATAGTCGGTTTTGGTGAGGGCTCTCTTTCTAGCTCTAGGCTGCGGCCTTCTCACTACGTTCTCAGGTGGCAGGGAGAAACAGGTCTCTGTGTTTTTTTTTTTTTGGAAATGAAAGTATGTTTTCTTTTCTTTTTTTTTTTTGAAGATGGAGTCTCACTCTGTTGCCCAGGCTGGAGTGCAGTGGTGCAATCTCCGCTCACTGCAACCTCCGCCTCTCAGGTTCAAGAGATTCTTCTGCCTCAGCTTCCCGAGTAGCTGTGATTACAGGCGCCCACCACTACGCCCAGCTAATTTTTCTATTTTTAGTAGATGCGGGGTTTCACCATGTTGGCCAGACTGGTCTTAAACTCCTGACCTCAAGCAATCTGCCTGACTCAGCCTCCCAAAGTGTTGGGATTACAGGCGTGAGCCACCATGCCCAGCCTCTGTGTCTCTTCTTATAAGGACACGAAGAATAACACACTAAAAAATCAAATACTGTATGATTCCTCTTACATGATGCTGTTGAATGAATTGAGTCTACTCAGAATTCATGTTAAAGCCCCAACCCCCAGTGTGACTGTATTTGGAGAAAGGGCCTTTATGGAGATAATGAAGTTTGAACCAGCCACCACGCCCAGTTAATGTTTTGTATTTTTAGTAGAGACGTGGTTACTCCGTGTTGGTCAGGCTGGTCTCAAACTCCTGACCTCAGGTGATCCACCTGCCTTGGCTTCCTGAAGTGCTGGGAAGGTCATCAGGGTGTGGCTGTGATCCAACTGTTTGTTACTCTGTATTGTTATTTGTTGTGGCTTGTTTCACTTAGTATAATGTCTTCAAGGTTCATCTGTGTCACAGCATGTGTCAGAATTTTATCATTTTTTAAGGCTACCATTCCATTGTATGTATATACCACATTTTGTTTATCTACTTATTTGTTGATGAATATTTGTGTTGCTTTCATGTTTTGACTACTCTGAATAATGCTGCTATGAATATTGGTGTACAAATGACTGTTCAGGACCAGGCACGGTGGCTCACACCTATAATCCCAGCACTTTGAGAGGCCAAGGCAGACAGATCGTGAGGTCAGGAGTTCGAGACCAACCTGACCAACATGGCAAAACCTGGTCTCTACTAAAAATACAAAAATTAGCCGGGTGTGGTGGCACATGCCCATAATCCCAGCTGCTTGGGAGGCTGAGGCAGGAGAATTGCTTGAACCCAGCAGGCGGAGGTTGCAGTGAGCCGAGATCATGCCATTGCACTCTAGCCTGGGCAACAGAGCGAGACTCTTTCAAAAAAACAAAAGGAAAAACAAAAACAAATGACTGTTCAGGTCCTTGCTTTTAAATTCTTGCATGTATATACCCAGAAAAGGAATTGCTGGACCTAAGGGTAATTCAATGTTTAATCTTTTGGGGAACCACCCCTATGTCCCTTAGAATCCGGAGCCAGAGGCACATGTTGACATGCGTTTCCAAGGCCCCATCACACCACCTCAACTCAGGGCTGACCTGGCAGAATCAGCGGGAGGATTTTATCTCTGAAACGTGTTCAGCATGTCTAGTCCTTCCACCGTGTTGCCCATCGGGAGACCTTTCAGCCCCTAGATGAGGCCTTTACCTTCCCAGGGATGCTGAGCAGACTCAATAAATAATAATCAAACTAGAGGCCAAGGCCTCAGCAGGAGCCCTGGAGCAGGTGTGAGACCTCAAAGATCCCTGAGGACAGTTAACTAATCGTGCTGCACACCACTCCTCCTCCTGCGTGTTTGTGTGTGGACCTGGCTCTGTAGCATTTTAAAGTGGAGGTCTGGAAGCTGACCTTTGGGCTCTGACCTTCCTTTAAGACTGTCAAAGAGACAGCTAGTTACCGGGTACTGTTCTTGTTAAAATATCAGGGGCTGGGTGCTGTGGCTCATGCCTGTAATCACAGCACTTCGGGAGGCTGAGGTGGGTGGATTAACTGTCAGGAGTTCGAGACCAGCCTAGCCATCATGGCGAAACCCTGTCTCTACTAAAAAAATACAAAAATTAGCCAAGCATGGTGGCACGTGCCTGTAGTCCCAGCCACTGGGGAGGCTGAAACGGGAGATTGCATCACTGCCCTCCAGCCTGGGTGACAGAGTGAGACTCTGTCTTAAAAAAAAATTTCAAAATAGAAATAAATAAATAAAGTGGAGGTCTGGAATCTGACTTTTGGGCTCTGACCTTCCTTCAAGACCTTCAAAGAGACAGCTAGTTACCTGCTATTGTTATTGTTAAAATATGAACATGCAGTTCCTATTCGTTTTTCGTTTTTGAGACGGAGTTTCGGTCCTTTACCCAGACTGCAGTGCAATGACGTTATCTCAGCTCACTGCAACCTCTGCCCTCCGGGTTCAAGCGATTCTCCTGCCTCAGCCTCCTGAGTAGCTGGGATTACAGGCATGAGCCATCAGGGCCAGTTAATGTTTTGTATTTTTAGTAGAAGCAGGGTTTCTCCATGTTGGTCAGGCTGGTCTCAAACTCCTGACCTCAGGTGATCCACCTGCCTTGGCTTCCTGAAGTGCTTGGATTACAGGCATGAGCCACTGTGCCCGTCCTCCTATTTGGAATATGATGTGACACTATCTCTCGAAACTGGAAATTCACAAGGAGTGTGTATTAATGTGTTTTCATGCTGCTGATAAAGGCATACCCGAGACTGGGCAATTTACAAAAGAAAGAGGTTTAATCGGACTTACAGTTCCACGTGGCTGGGGAAGCCTCACAATCATGGTGGAAGGCAAGGAGGAGCAAGTCCCCTCTTAGATGGATGGCGGCAGGCAAAGAGAGAGAGCTTGTGCAGGGGAACCTTTTTTTAAAACCATCAGATCTCATGAGAACTATTCACTATCACGATAACAGCGTAGGAAAGACTTGTCCCTATGATTCAATTACCTCCCACTGGGTTCCTCCCATAACACGTGGGAATTCAAGATGAGATTTGGGTGGGGACACAGCCAAAGGTTTCTGTATCAGAGTGTGACCCAGCAGTCCCACCTCTTGCGCTTGTGAACAAGGATGTTGTGCAGGGTCGTTCATTGCCTCATCAGTCAGCCTTTCCTTTATGACTTCGGGGGTCTTTTTAAAGAATGGCTTTCCATCCCTAGGATTATAAACCTTTTTCCCAATATTTTTTCTAATATTTAATACTTTTGTACTGGTTTTCCCAGCTCTTATAGCCAGTTTGAAATTTGTTTAGTTTAACTGAGTATTGTTGTGTGTAAATTGATAGCCAAATGTCCCAAATAGTGTGTTGAATGAACCATATTTTCCTCACTGATTTGGAGTACTATCTTTATCACAAACTAAATTTCTTCATGTATGTGGATATAAAATGGTGAAGAGTGACCAGGCGTGGTGGCTCATACCTGTAATCCCAGCAGTTTGGGAGGCTGAGGAAGGCAGATCACTTGACTCCAGGAGTTTGAGACCAGCCTGGCCAACATGGTGAAACTCCATCTCTACAAAAAATACCAAAAATTAGCCAGGCATGGTGGCACACATCTGTAGTCCCAGCTACTTGGGAGGCTGAGGTGAGAGGTCACTTGAGCTTGGGAGGTCAAGGCTGCAGTGAGCTGTGATTGTGCCACTGCACTCCAGCCTGGGTGACAGAGTGACATCGTGTCTGGGGGAGGGGGGCGGAAAGATGGGAGTAGGGGGAAAGTGAAGGAGAATCCTATGTGTCAGCTTTAAATTGGAGATATCAGTATAAATTCATGATTGTGTGTATGTGTGGGGGTGTGTGTGTATTTTCTAGCTCCACACACAGGAAAAGTCTAAAAACAACACTCCAGAAACCTTAATATATCTGATGCACAGTTCTTGGTTTCTAAAATCCATTGTCCATTTAAAAGAATTAAGGATCCTTAGAGAAATTAGAAATCCTTTGGCTGATCCCAGAGCCCAGGGCATGGAAAGTCCAAGTTAAACATGAAATATCAACATCTTATTCCAAAAAGAAGAAAGAGCTCAAAGGCTAATGAGCTCATGTCAAAAGGACATAGAATTCAGTTTGAAGGAGATCTCACTAGCAAAATTTGAGATAATTTGGGTAACAGCTACAAAAGGGAAAAATAAAAGAAAGTTTATCAATTATAACCCACTGAACTTTAAAAATCCCTGAGTACATAGTGATAATCACAAAGAGAGATATAGAAAAGAGAGGAAAAGAAATAATTTTTCTTTCTTTTTTTTCTCTCTTTTTTTTTTTTTTTTTGAGACGGAGTTTCGCTCTTTGTTGCCTAGGCTGGAGTGCAGTGGTGTGATCTCTGCTCACTGCAACCTCCACTTCCCAGGTTCAAGCAATTCTCCTGCCTCAGCCTCCTGAGTAGCTGGAATTACAGGCACATGCCACCATGCCCAGCTGATTTTTTTTGTATTTTTAGTAGAGACAGGGTTTCATCATGTTGGCCAGGTGAAGAGTTTTTCTTTACTGATTTCCAGCTAATAAAGATAGAAGGAATAAAATACAAAGTCACCACTTTGTAACTCCCAATGTAATAATGAGTATAGTCACGGATTTTTTTTTCTTTTTTTTTCTTTTGAGACACAGTTTCACTTTGTCACCCAGGCTGGAGTGCAGTGGCACAGTCCCAGCTCACTATAACCTCTGCCTCTTGGTTCAAGTGTTTCTCATGTCTTGCCTCCCGAGTAGCTGGGATTACAGGTGCACGACACCACGCCCAGCTAATTTTTGTATTTTTAGTGGAGATGAGGTTTTGCTGTGTTGGACAGACAGGCTGGTCTCGAATTCCTGACCCCAAGTGATCCACCTGCCTTGGCCTCCCAAAGTGCTGGGATTATAGGTGTGATCCACTGTGCCTGGCCAGTCAAGGATTATTAATGGATGCTAAAATCATCGGATAAAAAGTTGAGAAACAGACCAGGTGCAGTGGCTCAAGCCTGTAATCTCAGCACTTTGAGAGGCTGAGGTAGGCAGATCACGAGGTCAGGAGTTCGAGACCAACCTGACCAACATGGCGAAACCTCGTCTCTACTAAAAATACAAAAATTAGCCGGAAGTGGTGGCGCATGCCTGTAATCTCAGCTACTCAGGAGACTGAGGCAGGAGAATCGCTTGACCCCAGGAGGCACAGGTTGCAGTGAGCCAAGATCGAGCCACTGTACTTCAGTGTGGGCAAGAGTAAGACTCCGTCTCAAAAAAAAAAAAAAAAAATGTAAAAAGTTGAGAAACAGGATAGTCATATGATTTCAAAGGATTACCCTACAGATTATGTATCAATACAAAGCAAATAATGTGTTTTATGGTAGATTATTTAGACATAACCACTATAATTTCCCTCCCTGTATTCACTTCTTTGGGCCACGTGACTTCCCTTGGCTAATGGGACAATAGCACATGTGATGGAAACAAAGATGTGAAAGTCTGTGCATTGAGAATTACTTTTGTGCTGCTGGTAATGCTTCCACTATCATAGCAATAAGCTTAGGCTAGCCTGCTGAAAGATGAGGGATGATGTTAACCAGGGCTCCAGATATCCCAGATAGCCAAGCCATCTCAGGCATCACAGCTAAGACCCAGATATGAGTAAGCCCAACTAAGAACAGCCGAGCTTTGCCCAGACCAAAGAGACCACTCAGCTAAAATTGCTGATCTTCACTTCATCCCAGGAGGTGGAGGTTGCAGTAAGCCAAGACCACACCACTGCACTTCAGCCTGGGTGACAGAGCAAGACTCTATCTAAAAAGAAAAAAAAGAAAAAAAAAGAAGAAAGAAAATAGCTGATCTACAGAATTGTATGCTAAATAAAATAGTTGCTGGTGGAGGCCACAGTAGTTTGGGGTGTTTGTTAAGGAGCAATGAATGGCTGATACATAAGTTGGTACCAGAAGTGTTATGCTGTCATAATGAAAACCCAAAATATGCGGCATTGGCTTTGAGACTGTGGGCAAAGGCTGGAAATGTCATAAAGAAACTACTAGTCAAGCTGAAAGAAATGACAAGCAAATGATCAATGGAAACTGTGAAGCAATGAGAAAACTGCTAGACAGAAACAGGAAAATTGCTGACCTGTGTTAGGCAGCAGCTCAGCAATTGGCAATAGTATCCCCTGCACTAACATGAAAGATAGAAAAAGCACCTAAAAATTTCAGATACGGTGAAGGGGGTTTCATTCAAGGCAGAATGGTGAAAACATCAATTATCGAGTTGTGCATAACAAGGTACAGAAAACAAGGCATTAGCAAAATTGTGCTAAAAAGCACAATTTAGAGGAAACATAGAGGAGCCAGGACTGGAGAGTGAAAATAGCCCTTCCTCTTGCAAAAGGTTTTCAAGAAAGAAATAATGCCCTGAGGGTAAAGATAAAATCAAAATGCGGCTCTAACAACCTTTGTTAAGATTTCAGGAAGATTGTACTGACACCAGCAAGATGGTAGCATAGGAGATCCCAGCCTTTGTCCCCTTATATAAAACAATAATTATACAGATATCCATGAAAAAAAAAACTGCTCTGGGAGAGCTCAGGAGTCCAGTTAAGAAGTTGCAGCAGGCCGGGTGTGGTGGCTCAAGCCTGTAGTCCCAGCACTTTGGGAGCCTGAGGCAGGCGGATCACGAGGTCAGGAGATCAAGGCCAACCTGGCCAACATGGTGAAACCCTGTCTCTACAAAAAAAAAAAATTAGCGGGGCATGGTGGCGGGCACCTGTAATCCCAGTTACTCAGGAGGCTGAAGCGGAAGAATCACTTGAACCCGGGAGGCAGAGGTTGCAGTGAGCCGAGATCCTGCCATTGCACTCCAGCCTGGGGGACAGAGCGAGACTCCATCTCAAAAAAAAAAAAAAAAAAGGGAGATAATCAAGAAGTTGCAGCAATGCAGTGAAGAAAAACAAAAAGAAGAGAAACTAAATTGTACAGAAAGGGTAGGAAGAACAGTTTCATGTTGTCTTCATTATTCCATCCCCTAGGCTGGCATAGCTCAGTGCTGAAAGAGAAACCACCAGTCCATGAGTCCCCTCATAGGGAAAAAGAGAGCAGAGTAAATAATCAGCTTCCTGAAACTCCAGGGGCACTGCCTGAAGAATCTGCTTTATTTTCACCACACCCAGATCACTGGGGAGATTGGCATAGCTGAGACATCTGGAGATGGCTAGGAAAACAGAAGGGCAGGCGAGGTGCAGTGGCTCACACTTGTAATCCCAGCACTTTGGGAGGCCGAAGAGGGCAGATCATGAGGTCAGGAGTTAGAGACCAGCCTGACCAACACAGTGAAACCCCATCTCTACTAAAAATACAAAAATTAGCTGGGCACGGCGGCGGAAGCCTATATAATCCCTGCTACTGGGAGGCTGAGGCAGGAGAATCACTTGAACCCAGGAGGCGGAGGTTGCAGTGAGCCGAGATCGCACCACTGCACTCCAGCCTGGGCGACAGAGCTAGACTCCATCTCAAAAGAAAAGAAAAGAAAAGAAAAGAATGTAGAAGGGCAGGCCTGTCAGTATCAACTACATGGAAGGTGCCACAGCAGTCTCCGGTGGCCTGCTCTTCAGAGGATCCCAACAACCTTTGACACTGAAGACCTCAACAGCCATTGTAGCTATCATGGATTCTGCAGAAAAGGAGATGTCATTGTGCCTCCCTACAGAAGGAGCCACCACTGGGCTCCTTGAGCTGGAGCTTTCACCTTCCTTCCTCCTGCCTGCAACCACATGTATGCCTGGACTCCAGAGCTATGGCTGCTCCACACACACCTGTGCTTCAGACCCCAGCCCACAGCCACTCACGAGCATCCATGCTGCAGAAACAGACACTGCTGCCTCAGTGGGCACACCTGAACCTCAAACATTGAAGCTACCACCACAGCAGGTACACCTGCGCCTTGGGCCCTGGAGCATAATTGCTCCTCATTGGAGAAAAAGAGAACAGGAGGACCTCAGTAACTTTCACCTCGGAGGACCCCAAGAACTCTCGGCACTTTCTCAGATACCCACAGTCTTGGTCACTAAGAACCCCCACAATCTGCCAAAACCAGCCTCAGCTGAGGGAGCTACATGGAAACTATACCACTGCACCCTTCCTTGAGATGAAATCACTGTACCAACCTAGCTGGCACCCTCACACACACCTGTAGGTAAAGCTCTTTTCCCACCAAAACTAGTTTATAAAGTCTGGAGGAGGTGACTGCTTCCTCAAATATATAGACATCAATACAAGGCTATAAGAAATTCAATAAATCAAGGAAACATGACACCACTAAAGGAACACAATAATTTTGTAGTATCTGTACCCAATGAAATGGAGTTCTACAAGTTGTCTGATGATTAATTAAAAATAATCATCTTAAAGAAGCCCAGTCACAAAACAAGCCTTAACAAATTTAAGAAAACAGAAATCATTCCAAGTATCTTTTCAGACCGCAGTGGAATAAACTAGAAATGAATAACAGCCAAAAAGCTGGAAAATTCACAAATATGTGGAAATGAAACAACACACTCTTGAGCAACCATTGGGTCAAAGAAGAAATCAAAAGGGAATTTAAAAAGTATCTTGAGACAAATGAGAATGAAAATACAATGTACCAAAACCTATGGAACACAGCAAAGGCAGTAAGTACTGAGGGGGAAATTTATAGTGATAAATACCCACATTAAAAAAAGAATACCAATGTCAAATACACAACCTAACTTTTCAACTTAAAGAACTAGAAAAAGAACAATAAACTAAGCCCAAAGTTTTAAGAAGGATGAAAATAAGAAAGATTAGAGAATAAATAAATCACAGAGAATAAAAAAATTAGAAACAATTAAACAGAGTGGGTTGTTTGAAAAGATAAACAAAATGGACAACCTTTAGCTAGATTAACTAAGAGAAACAATGAGAAGATTCAAATAAATAAAATCAAAAATGAATAAAGGACACATTGCCAGGCGCGGTGGCTCAAGCCTGTAATCCCAACATTTTGGGAGGCCAAGGAGGGCGGATCACCTGAAGTTGAGAGTTCGAGACCACCCTGAACAACATGGAGAACCCCATCTCTACTAAAAATATAAAATTAGCCGTGTGTGGTGGCACATGCCTGTAATCGCAGCTACTCAGGAGGCTGAGGCAGGAGAATGGCTTGAACCCGGCAGGCAGAGGTTGCAGTGCGCCATAGATCGCACCATTGCACTCCAGCCTGGGCAACAAGAGTGAAACTCCATCTCAAAAAAAAAAAAAAAAAAAAAAGACACATTACAATGGATGCTTCAGAAATAAAAAGGATGATAAGGGACTAGTTTGAACAATTATATGCCAAAAAACTGGATAACCTAGATGAAATGGACAAATTTCTAGAAATATACAATCTACCAAAACTGAATCAAGAGGAAACAGAAAGCCTAAACAGACAAATAATAAATAAGGAGACTGAATCAGTAATAATAATAATAATAAAATCTCCCAATAAAAAATGCCCAGAACCAGCTGGCTTCATGGGTGAATTCTACCAAACATTCAAAGACTTAATCCATCTTAAACTTTTCCAAAAACCAGAAAAATAAACATTTTCAAACTCATAACATTTTCAACATTTGCAAACTCAAACATTTTCAGACTCATTCTATGAGGCCAGCATGACCTTGATACCAAAACCAGATAAAGGTATTACCAGAAAAGAAACCTATAGGCCAATATCCCTGGTGAACACAGGTGCAAAAATCCTCAATAAAATAATAGCATTCTGAATTCAAGAGTACATTGAAAGGATCATACAACATGACCAAGCGGGATTTATTTCTGAGATGTAAGGATAATTCAACATTTGCTAATCAATCAGTGTGATACAATACATTAACAACATGAAAGGAAAAAAACCACGCAATATGACCATCTCAGTAGTCACAGAAAAAACATTTGATAAGTTCAACATCTATTCAGAATTAAAACTCTCAACAAAATAGGTATAGAAGGAATTTACCTCAACACAATAAAGATCATATATGAAAAGTCCACAGTTAACATTGTAATCAATGGGGAAAAAAAACTGAAAGGTTTTCGGTACAAAGATCCAGTACAAGGAAAGGATGCCCAAGAAGTTGCAGCCAGAGCAGTTAGACAAGAAAAAGAAATAAAAGACATCCAAATCAGAAAGAAAGAAGTAAAATTATCTCTATTTTCGAATGACATAATCCTATATATAAAAAAATCCTAAAGACCCAACAACAATAATAACTGTTAGAACTAATAAATTCAGTACAGTTGTAGGGTACAAAATCAACATCCAAAAATCTATCATGTTTCTATACACAATGAACTATCCAAAAAGGAAATCAAGAAAACAATTCAGGGCTGGGCGCGGTGGCTCACGCCTGTAATCCCAGTACTTTGGGAGGCCGAGGAGGGCAGATCACCTGAGGTCAGGAGTTCGAGACCAGCCTGACCAACATGGAGAAACCCCGTCTCTACTAAAAATACAAAATTAGCCGGGCATGGTGACACATGCCTGTAATCTCAGCTACTAGGGAGGATGAGGCAGGAGAATCACTTGAACCCAGGAGGCGGAGGTTGCGGTGAGCTGAGATCGTGCCATTGCACTCCAGCCTGGGCAACAAGAGAGAAATTCTGTCCCAAAAAAAAAAAGAAAGAAAAGAAAAGAAAAAAGAAAACAATTCAGGCCGGGCATGGCTCACACCTATAATCCTAACACTTTGGGAGGCCAAGGTGGGAAGATTGCTTGAGCCCAGGAGTTCAAGACCAGCCTGGGCAACATGGTAAAACCTTGTCTCTATCAAAAATACAAATATTAGCTGGGCATGGTGGCATGCACCTGTAGTCCCAGCTACTCAGCAGGATGAGGTGGGAGGATGGCTTGAGCCCAGGAGGTGGAGGTTGTAGTGAGCTGAGATCATGCCACTGCACTCCAGCCTGGGTGACAGAATCAGACCCTTTTGCAAAAAAAAAAAAAGAGAGAGAGAAAGAGAGGAAGAAAGAAAGGGAGGAAGGAAGGAAGGAAGGAAGGAAGGAAGGAAGGAAAGAAGGATTCAATTCAAAATAACAGAAACAATAAAATGCTGAGGAATAAACTTAAACAAAAAGGTAAAACACTTGTAAAATGAAAATTATGAAACATTGGTGACACAGACAAATGGAAAAATATTCTGTATTCATAGATTAGAGAAATTAATACTGTTAAAATGTTCACACTATCCAAAGTGATCTACAGATTTAAGACAATCCCTAGGAAAATACCAATGACATTTTTTACATAAGTAGGAAAAAATTCTAAAATTCATATGGAACCACAAAGGACCCTGAATAGCCAAAACAATCTTGAGAAAGAAGAACAACGCTGCAGGCACCACACTCCCTGATTTCAAAATATATTACAAAGCAACAATAATCACAACAGTATGGTACTGGAATATAAATAGACATATAGACCAATGGAACAGAATAGACAGAGCAGAAATGAATCCATGCATCTATGGTCAATTGATCTTTGATGAGGTGTGAAGAATACACAATGAGAAAAGAAGAGTCTCTCAAGAAGTGGCTTTGGGAAAACTGGATGTCCACATGCAGAAGAGTGAAATTGGACCCTTATTTCACACCATATACAAAAACCAAGTCAACATTTTGAATGTAAGACCTCAAACCATAAAACTACTAGAAGAAAACATAGGGGAAAAGCTTCCTGGCATTGGACTGGGGAATGATTTTTTGGATATGACACCAAAAGCAGATAACAAAAACAGAAATAGACAAATGAGATTGCATAAAACCAAAAAGCTTCTGCGTAGCAAACAAAACAACCAACAGAATGAAAAGGCAACCAATGGAATGGGATAAAATATCTGCAAGCCAAATGTCCAATAAGTAATTAATATCCAAAATATACAAGGAATTTATGCAACTCAATAGAAAAAAAACCCAAAACCAAACAAACAAAAAACCCTGATTTTGAAATGGGCAAAGGACCTGCAAAGACAAAAACAATACAAATGTCCAAAGGGTATATGAAATAGTTGCTCAACTTCATTAATCATCAGGGAAATGCAAGCCAAAACCACAATGAGCTATCACCTAATACTTGTTAGAATGGATCAGAAAGATGAAAGATAGCAAGTGTTTGCAAGAATGTGAAATAAGGGGAACCCTTATACACTGTTAGTGGGAATATAAATTGGTACAGCCATTATGAAAAAACAATATGGAGAGTCCTTAAATAATTAAAAATAGAACTACCTTATAACCCAGCAATCCTACTTCTGGGTATATATAGTCAAAGAAAATGAAATCAATATCTCAAAGAGATAGTTGCAGTCCCATGTTCATTTCAGCATTATTCACAATATCATAATAACCAAGATATAGAAACAACCCAAATGCCCATCAAGGGATGAATGAATAAAGGTGTGTAAATGGATAAAGTGTATGTGTATGTGTTACATATATATGCACAAATATATATATAATGGACTATTACTCAGCCTTAACAAAGAAGGAAGTCCTACTGTTTGTGGCAACATGGATGAAACTAGTGGACATTGTGCTAAGTGAAATACGTGAGAAGCAGAAAGAAAAATACTGATTTTACTTAAATGTGGAACCTATGCAGTGAGCCCAGATAGCGCCACTGCACTCCAGCCTGCGTGACAGACTAAGACTCTGTCTCAAAAAAAAAAATAAAAAAAATAAAAAAAAAAGACAGAGCGAGACTCCGTCTCAAAAAAAAAAAGCACCTCTCCCTCTCCCTCTCCCTCTCCCTCTCCCTCTCCCTCTCCCTCTCCCCCTCCCCCCCACCCCCGTCTCCCTCTCCCTCTCCCCGGTCTCCCTCTCCCTCTCTTCGGTCTCCCTCTCCCCTTTCTTCGGTCTCCCTCTCCTTTTTTCGGTCTCCCTCTGTTGCCGAAGCTGGAGTGTACTGCCATGATCTCGGCTCGCTGTAACCTCCCTGCCTCCGGCTCCTGTGACTCTCCTGCCTTGGCCTGCCGAGTGCCTGGGATTGCAGGCGCGTGCCGCCACGCCTGAATGGTTTTTGTATTTTTGGTGGAGATGGGGTTTCGCGGTGTTGACCGGGCTGGTCTCCAGCTCCTGGCCTCGAGTGATCTGCCCGCCTCGGCCTCCCGAGGTGCTGGGATTGCAGACGGGGTCTCGCTCACTCAATGCTCAATGTTGCTCAGGCTGGAGTGAAGTGGCGTGATCTCCGCTCGCTACAACCTCCACCTCCCAGCCGCCTGCCTTGGCCTCCCAAAGTGCTAAGATTACAGCCTCTGCCTGGCTGCCACCCCGTCTAGGAAGTGAGGAGCATCTCTGCCTGGCTGCCCATCGTCTGGGATGTGAGAAGCCCCTCTGCCCGGCCGCCCCGTCTGGGAAGTGAGGAGCGCCTCTGCCCAGCCGCCCCGTCTGGGATGTGAGGAGCGCCTCTGCCCGGCCGCCCTGTCTGGGAGGTGTACCCAACAGCTCCAAAGAGACAGCGACCATCAGGAGTGGGCCATGAAGACGATGGCGGTTTTGTTGAAAAGAAGGGGGGGAAGTGTGGGGAAAGGAAGGAGAGATCAGATTGTTGCTGTGTCTGTGTAGAAAGAGGTGGGCATAGGAGACTCCATTTTGTTCTGACTAGGAGAAATTCTTCTGCCTTGGGATGCCGTTGATCTATGGCCTTTCCCCCAGCCCTGGGCTCTCTGAAACATGTGCTGTGTCAACTCAGGGTTAAATGGATTAAGGGTGGTGCAAGATGTGCCTTGTTAAACAGATGCTTGAAGGCAGCATGCTCTTTAAGAGTTATAACCACTCCCTAATCTCAAGTACCCAGGGACACAAACACTGCAGAAGGCCGCAGGGACCTCTGCCTAGGAAAACCAGAGACCTTTGTTCATGTGTTTATCTGCTGACCTTCTCTCCACTATTATCCTATGACCCTGCCATATCCCCCTCTCCGAGAAACACCCAAGAATGATCAATAAATACTTAATTAAAAAAAAAAAAATGTGGAACCTAAAAATGTAAAACTCATAGAAACAGTAGGGGCCAGGAGTGGTGGCTCATGCGTGTAATCCCAGCACTTTGGGAGGCCGAGGCAGGTGGATCACCTGAGGTCAGGAGTTCGAGACCAGCCTGGCCAACATGGCAAAAACCCATCTTTACTAAAAATACAAAAATTAGACAGGTGTGGTGACAGACACCTGTAATCCCAGATACTCATGAGGCTGAGGCAGGAGAATCACTTGAACCTGGGAGGCGGAGGTTGCAGTGAGCTGAGATTGCACCACTGCCCTCCAGCCTGGGCAACAGAGCAAGACTCTGTCTCAAAAAAAAAAAGAAAAAAGAAAAAAGAAAAGGAAAGAAACAGAGTAGAATGGTGGTTATCAGGAGTTGTGGGGAAGGAAAGATGGGGAGATGTTGGCCAAGGGGTACAAGGTTTCAGCATGCAAGATAAGTAAGTTCTAGAGGTCTAATGTACAACAATGTGACTATAGTTAACAATATTGTATTGTATACTTGAAATTTGCTTACAGTGTGCTTACCACAAAAGGGAAAAAAGGTAATTGTATGAGGTAAGGGTATGTTATTAGCTTGCTTGTGGTGAATATTTTGAAGTGTATACATATATCAAATCATCAAGTGGTTTACCTTAAATACATAAAATTTTTAATTATCAACTGTAACTCAATAAATTTGGGGAAAAAGACCTCAGGAAGATTTAAGGTGGTGCCTAGTAAATTATCTCATCTGGACAAAAGGGATCCTCAGACTTTTCATGAATATAAAGTTTGTCTCATTGTGGCCTTAATCTTGTCTTAATCTTTTGTGAATATAAAGTTGTGTCTCATCTGTGGCCTTAATCTGTACAGCTTGATTGAACATATTTCCATATGTGTACTGGCCATTAATTTCTTTTCTGTGAAATGCCTTTATTTCTTATCATTTTAGAGAAGGGAATGTTCTTCCAGGCAACATAATGAGCTGGTAAGTTTCTGGGTTCTACATAATGAATTCATTCTAGCATGACCAGTTTTCTAAACCATCTGAACTCTTTCTATTATTCTGTCAGGGCAGTGTTGGCAACTTTACCTCATTTAATTTGGGCCATCGTTAGCTCCAAGTTTTAAGGCTCCAATGCAGAAGAATGTTAGGATGGGCCACAAGCATCCTTGCCAGGATGTTAAATCATGAGTCATGGAAGACTCACACTGATGTGAATCCCCATATCAATAAACTCTCCCCCATCCAGATTTATATTCCTTTCCCGTGTCCATGCAAACTATACCTTCAATATACACTTCCATACTTGCTCTCCTGGCTCCTACAAGTACATATTACCCGAGTCCTGCAGGTTTTGTGGGGAGGAGGATAATACATTTTCTCTTATTATAGAGACAGTACTTCTGGGCCTAGACCTTCCTGAGACCAAACCTAGTTATTTGTCTAGATGCAGTAAGAATAAACAAAGGCAGATTTTGAGAAGAACAAGTATCATCTTGCAATCTGTCTGCCTTAGTTGAGACCTTTGCATGGTTTCCAGGCAGTGGAATTCTGCTGTCTCTTAACAAGAGGGATGGGCTGCTTTTGTTGGCTGAAGTGTTGAGGAGACTAGTGTTTCAGTGTTTTCAGGTGTATCTACCTAAATAGAGGTGATGCTCATATTGCCTGGAAGAACGTCCCCTTCTCTAAAATGATAAGAAATGAAGGCATTTCACAGAAAAGAAATTAATGGCCAGTACACATATGGAAATATGTTCAGTCAGGCCATACAGATTAAGGCCACAGATGAGACACAAATTTATATTCATAAAAGATTAAGATAAGATTAAAGCCACAAGGAGACAAAACTTTATATTCATAAAAAGTCTGAGTATCTCTTTTGTCCAGATGAGATAATCTACTAGGCACCACCTTAAATCTTCTTTTTCCCCAACTTTGCTGAGTTATAGTTGACAATTAAACATTTTATGTATTTAAGGTAAGTCAAGACATCTCAGGGTCTTGACTTTAGCAAAGTAGACTTTCTGGTGCAGTGAATTCAGTTTTGTATGTAACTCTGCCACCCTTACAAATTTTAGGCCTCATTTTTCATATTAACTTTGGGCTCCACAGGGGGGAAAATTTCACTGTGTGTGAAGAACAAAGATAAGAATGACAGCAGCAGAATTCTCATTAAAAACAATACAAGGGCTGGGCACGGTGGCTCATGCCTGTAATCTTAGCACTTTGGGAGGCCGAGGCAAGCAGATCACGAGGTCAGGAGTTCAAGACCAGCCTGGCCAACATGGAGAAAACCCATCTCTACTAAAAATGCAAAAATTAGCCAGGTATGGTGGTGCATGCCTGAAATCCCAGCTACTCGGGAGGCTGAGGCAGGAGAATCGCTTGAACCCAGAAATGGAGGTTGCAGTGAGCCACGATTATGCCATTACACTCCAGTCTGGGCAACAAGAGTGAAATTCTGTCTCAAAAAAAAAAAAAAAAAAGAAAAGAAAATACAAGCCAGAAAATAATGGAGAGCATTATAAGAAATGCCTTTCAAAACTGAAGTTCAAATAAGGAATTTTCAGATAAGCAAAAGCTGCAGTAATTAACCACCAGCATATCTTCACTACAATGTTTAAAACAGTTCTTTGGGCCAGGCACGGTGGCTTATGCCTGTAATCCCAGAACTTTGGGAGGCCAAGGTGGCCAGATCACGAGGTCAGGAGATCAAGACCATTGTTGCTAACACAGTGAAACCCTGCCTCTACTGAAAATACAAAAAAATTGGCTGAGCGTGGTGGCGGGCACCTGTAGTCCCAGCTACTCGGGAGGCTGAGGCAGGAGAATCTCTTTAACCAGGAAGGCAGAGGTTGCAGTGAGCTGAGATCATGCCACTGTACTCCAGCCTGGGCAACAGGGCAAGAACCTGTCTCAAAAAAAAAAAAAAAAAAAAGATACAAATATAAACCCTAGAGCAACCACTTAAAAAAATAAAGAGGGATATAACTAATAAACTAAGAAACCAATATTGACATATATGTTGCAAATAAAACTCAAAACTCAAATAACCCAAAACAAAGCAAAAAACAAAAAAAGGAGAAAAGAACAGATGAGATATTTAGAAACAAAATGATGATAGATTTAAACTCAACCATATCAATAATTATATTAAATATAAATTATCAAAACACTCAAAAGATAGAGATTCACCAAATTGGATTAAAAAATCAAGATCCAAAAGTATGCTGACTACAAGAAACTGACATTAACTACAAAAACAAAGAGGTTAACCCTGAATGGATAAATAAAGACATAGGAAAAACGAATGGAAAGACAACTGAAGTGGCTAGATTAGTATCACACAAAGTAAAAGAGAGAACTATGAATGTTACCATGAATCAAGTGGCACATTTTATAAAGACCTAATTTATCAAGAAAATACAACAATTTTAAATTTGTATACTCCTAACGAAAGGTTTCAAAAGATAGGCATACCTCATTTTATTGTGTTTTACTTAATTGCACTTCACAGATTTTGTATTTTTTACAAATTGAAGGTTTGTGGCAACCGTGTGTTGAGTAAGTATATCAGCACCATTTTTCCAACAGCTTGTACTCACTTTGTGTTGAGTAAGTATATCAGCACCATTTTTCCAACAGCTTGTACTCACTTTGTGTTGAGTAAGTATATCAGCACCATTTTTCCAACAGCTTGTACTCACTTTGTGTCTCTGTGTCAAATTTTTTGGCAGTAAATATTTTGAACATATGTACATAGTTTTTAAAGACATAATACTATTGCACATACTAGACTACAGTATAGTGTAAACATAACTTTGTATGCACTGGGGAACCAAAAATTTTATGTGGTTTGCTTTATTACGGTGTCTGGAACCAAACCTACAGTATTTCTGAGGAATGTCTCTACATGAAGCAAACACTGCTAGAACCGAAAGGATAAGTGAGTCAATTCTCCATCACAGTTGCAGATTTCAGCACTCCAATCTAAGCAATTATAAAACAAATACATAAAAAATCAGTAAGTGAAGCAGCTCCATTGTCTGGGGTAAATACCCGGGGTCTGATGTCTCGCACCAAGAAGATTAAAGACACAGACACACATAAGGAGTTTAGGAGCGGAAAGTTTAATAGACAAAAAAGAAGAGAGAGAGAGAAATCTTCCTCAAGCTGAGAAAGTGGGTCGCCCAAGAGAGGGTTTCCAGGTTTGGGGCGGGATTTGATCAATTTTGTAGAGAGGCTTGAGAAGGCAGTGATTGATTTACATAGGGCCCAGGGGATTCATTTAACCAGGTGTGCCATTTACATAGTCCACAAAGGAACTAGCCCTCCCACCCTAACCTTTCATTATGTAAATGTGGCTTCTACCTGGCTGTTGCCATGACACCTGCACATGTGGCTTTACCTGGCTGGTGACACCCATATACATGGTAACAAAGAAAAGGGAGGGAGAAGTCTACATGTTGGAATGTACCTGGATTCCAGGTACAGCTGCTGGCATTTACATATGCAAGCTTCCAGCTTGCTTGCAGCTTGACTTTTCAGGCTGCTTTCTGTTAGAAAAGAAGTGGTTTTGGGGCTGCTTTTTATTAAAGGAAAATTCTACCAAGAACTCTTTTACCCTCACTAACTGCCTAAAATAATTTACGAATAACTCGTCTATTGTAAGGATATTTAAGGTTTGAACAACACTGTCAACCAACATGCCCTAATTGGCATTTACATAACACTCCACCACAAAACAGCACTCTTTTCCTTCCTGGCCATCTAAGGATTGACTACCATCATGAACGACACAGTAACAATCTGAACTAGAAAGTTCATGACCAACCAACTACTTCAGAGGAAACAAATGATGATTGATGTCCTTCATACCCGAAGGCAACAGTACCTAAGACAGAAATTTGGGAAAAACTAGCCAAAATGTACAAGACCACACTGGATGTCATCTTTGTATTTGGATTAGAACTCATTTTGGCGGTGGCAAGACAACTGGCTTTGGCATGATTTATGATTCCTTGGATTATGCAAAGAAAAATGGACCCAAACATAGACTTGCAAGACATGGCCTGTATAAGAAGAAAGAGACCTCAAGAAAGCAATGAAAGGAAGGCAAGAACAGAATGAAGAAAGTCAGGGGACTGCAAAGGCCAGTGTTTGTGTGGGCAAAAAGCCGAAGGAGTCAAGATGCTGCAATGATGTTTTCTGCAGCCATTGTGGATTCTTCATGAGAAGGTTAATAAACTAAAAACTTTAATGTGAAAAAAAATAAAACACCACAATACGCATTCAAGTACACATGGAAAATAGATCAAAGAAGGTCATATTCTAGGCCATAATATGTCTCAATAAATTTGAAAGAAATAAATGAAAGTATGTTTTCTGATCACAGTGGAATTATATGCCAAATCAGTAACACAAATATACCTGGAAAATCTCTCAAATATTTGGAAACTAAACAATAGACTTTGAAATAACTCATACACCAATGAAAAAAATTACAAATGATATTTGAGATATCTTAAATTAAATGAAAATACAGTATATAAAAATGTGTGGGGTACAGGTACAGCTATGCTTAGAGGAAACCTTGTAACATTAAATACTTACATTAGAAGAGAAGAAAGATCCAAAATCATTAATCTGGCCAGGTGTGGTGGCTCACGCCTGTAATCCCAGCACTTTGGGAGGCCAAGGTGGGCGGATCCTGAGGTCAGTAGTTTGAGACTAGTCTGGCCAACATTGCAAAACTCCATCTCTATTAAAAATACAAAAATTAGCTGAGCATGGTGGTATGTGCCTGTAATCTCAGCTATTCAGGAGGCTGAGGCAGGAGAATCACTTGAACTGGGAGGCAGAGGTTACGGTGAGCCAAGATTACGCCATTGGACTCCAGCCTGGGCAACAAGAGTGAAATTCTGTCTGGAAATAATAATAATAATGAAGATGGGGTCTAACTCTGCTGAACCGACTTCATCTTGTTTCTAACCTTTAAGCTGTTCTTGTTCATTCCTGGGCATGGGCTGAGCTAACTTTGGGAAGGGATTCAGTTCATGGTTTGACTCTGAAGCAAAATTGATAATAGCCCTTTCCCAGAAAGACCGCCTTCTTGCCTGGGGACCAGTCTGCCTTGCAGTACTAACAAATTACCTACAAAATTAGAAAGTGTAGGGGTCATGCAGCCTCTGGTTCCAACAGTCTGAACCTTCCCAAATGGTTCCTGGGGATAACATCACTATTGAAAAACCTAAGATCAGTGCTTGAGATATTTTGGCAGACCCTGCACTCAGTGGATCAGCTGACACCACCCAGACAGGTAATCTGGCTCAACCAGTTCTGCCATCTCACCCAGGAACAGAAAACAGCAAGAAAAACTCTCTTCGACCCCCTATGATTCCGTCTCCAACCTGACCAATCAGCACTCCCCACTTCCCAAATTATCTTTAAAATCTCTGATCCCCGAATGCTCGGGGAGACTGATTTGAGTAATAATAAAACTCAGGTCTCCCACAGCCGGCTCTGCGTGAATTACTCTTTCTCTGTTACAATTCCCCTGTCTTGATAAATCGGCTCTGTCTAGGCAGCGGGCAAGGTGAACCCACTGGGCAGTTACAGTATCTGGGCTCCAGCTCCTGACAGCAGGCCAGAGGAGAAGCAAACTCTGAGAGACGTGGCTGCAGGCTGCACCAATGCAGACAGGACCAAAGGCAGCCCAGGCTGAGTCCTGGTTACCAGTGAGACGTGAAAACTTCAGAGAGCTGCCAGGGCTGAAAAGGCCACTTGGAGGGCAACAGTGGACCTCTCCGGTCCTCCTGCATGGGTGAGTGACTTGAGGACCAGAGAGACTCCACCCAAAGCCTTTTTACACTTTATAATAAGCCCTAAGACTGTTTTTTTAGTTTGTTTGTTTTCTTTTGAGACGGAGTCTAGCTCTGTCACCCAGGCTGGAGTGCAGTAGCATGATCTTGGCTCACTGCAACCTCCGTCTCCCGGGTTCAAGCGATTCTCCTGCCTCAGCTTCTCGAGTAGCTGGGATTACAGGCACCCGCCACCACGCCCAGCTAATTTTTGTATTTTTAGTAGAGACAGAGTTTCACCATGTTGGCCAGGCTGGTCTCGATCTCCTGACCTTGTGATCCTCCCGCCTCGGCCTCTCAAAGTGCTGGGATTACAAGCATGAGCAACCGTGCCCAGCCTAGTTTTTGTTTTTAAAGATGGGGTCTCGGCCGGGTGCAGTGGCTCACATCTGTAATCCTGACCAACATGGAGAAACCTCGTCTCTACTAAAAATACAAAATTATCTACTAAAAATACAAAATTAGCCAGGGTGTGGTGGCACATGCCTGTAATTCCAGCTACTCGGGAGGCTGAGGCAGGAGAATCACTTGAACCCAGGAGGCAGAGGTTGCGGTGAGCCAAGATTACGCCATTGGACTCCAGCCTGGGCAACAAGAGCGAAACTCTGTCTGGAAAACATAATAATAATGAAGATGGGATCTAACTCTGCTGCCCATGCTGGAGTACAGTGGCGCTGTCATAGCTCATTGTAGTCTCGTGCTGCTAAGCTCAAGCAATCCTCCCGTCTCAGCCTCCTGAGTAGCTGGGAGGCACATGCCACCGCGCCTGGCTATAACTTATGATACAACCATAAAAATGGCTGCAATTTCTTTTCCACCTGCTCAGCAAGCATGAGTCCCAAACAACAACAACAAAAAATGGGTTGTAAAAAAATAAAATAATATTTCTTGGACATCTGAGATTATGGGCTGAGAGACATACACACTACAAAAATACAAAAACTGACAAAATTAAGCAATATGAAAAGGAAGGCATTGAGATGAGGAAAAATATATACACTCTATTTGATACACTTGGATGACAAACATCTCAAAGGTAGAAAGAATGATCTCGTTAATACATAGATTCTACCAGAGAAGTTTAAAAAAAAAAAAAAAGAAGAGAGAGAGAAACTGGTTATTTATGTGGATGGATATAGAAATAAACTACTAAATGGAAAATGGACTGCTTTTGTAGAATAACCCAAAGGGCCAGCTGAGGACACCCACTCTGTTGTTTGAGCAGTGCATAAACCGTAATTCTGCATCACACATTTGCTTCATATCAAAGACTTCCTCATGATTTCTGCAAATTCTGGGGAACATGTATTTTATGGCCACCCAGACCCACTGGACAGTCCATTTCACCAGCATCTCACCTTCCAGGATTGCTCTTTTCTCTCTGTCCTATACTGTACCATCAAAGCTTTTGACTTAATAAAAAGCTACTTAGTGGGCTGGGCATGGTGGCTCATGCCTGTAATCCCAGCACTTTAGGTCGCCAAGGCAGGCAGATTGCCTGAGATCAGGAGTTTGAGACCAGCCTTGGAAACATGGTGAAACCCTGTATCTACCAAAAAATTCAAAAATTAGCCGGGTGTGGTGGTGCGTGCCCATAGTCTCAGCTACTCAGTAGGCTTAGGCAGAAGAATTGCTTGAACCTGGGAGGCAGACGCTGCAGTGAGCTGAGATTGCCCCACTGCACTCGAGCCTGGGTGACCGAGTGAGACGCCGTCTCAAAAAAAAAAAAAAAAAAAAGTTGGGGGGCTACTTAGTATGGGGGCACTCCTTAGAAGCCAAAGAGAAAAACTTTTTTCTCTCTGATTCACTAACATCTCTTGTTCCATTTCTTAATCCATTTCCCATTTGCCCTGAGAAATGAGCGCTGGCAGTGAGCTGAGATTTTGTTTTTTTTTTTCCTTAACGGAAAATGGGTTAAATCAAGGGACTGACCAGCAGTGTTTACCTTCTCTCCACTTCTTATTGCACTGTCATTACACCATCTGACAGTACTGCACTATGATGGTTAATATTGATTGTCAACTTGATTGGATTGGAGGATGCAAAGTATTGTTCCTGGGTGTGTCTGTGAGGGTGTTATCAAAGGACATTAACATTTGAGTTAGTGGACTGAGAGAGGCAGACCAACCCTCAATCTGGGTGGGCACCACCTAATCAGTTGCCAGTGTGGCTAGAATAAAAGCAGAAAGAAGAAGATGGAAAAGCAAACTTGCTGAGTCTTCCAGCTTTCATCTTTCTCCCACGCTGGATACTTCCTGCCCACAGACTCCAAGTTCCTGCCCATCAGACTCCAAGTTCCTCAGCTTTTGGACTCTTGGACTTACACCAGTGGTTTGCCAGGGACTCTCAGGCCTTTGGCCACAGACCGAAAGCTGCACTGATGGCTTCCCTACTTTTGAGGTTTTGGGACACGCACTGATCCACCACTGGCTCTTTGCTCCTCAACTTGCAGATGGCCTATCATGGGACTTTACCTTGTGATCACATGAGTCAATTCTCCTGAATATGCTCCCTTTCATATATACATCTATTCTATTAGTTCTGTCCCATTAGAGAACCCTCACTAATACATACACCAACTTACCTCCCTCATTCATAGACTCCTGGTCCTTTCCACCCCAACTCTAGACATTACCTAGGGGATTTCATGCAAATGCCCCTTGTAACAAGTTAGTCCCTTAATTTTTCAATCATTTTTGTCATTGAAGCCCAGTTTTGACTTGTAAAATGTTGGACACACACATCAAACAGGTATCAAAAGACTCAAAATGGCATTAAATAAGTCAGCAACAATTTCAAAGCTGTCATGACTACGGAACATCAGCATCTCGTGATGTCTGTAAAATATCCACAGTTGCCGCACTCCTCAGAGGTGTGAGGCTGTTTGGGTAGAGCATCTTCTTGCCTTGACTGATGATGTACCCACATCTCACATCGGTGGTTTCCAGTTGCAGCTGTATCCCAGCACAACTCAGTATTCCTACTTCATGACTCTACTCAGCTTCCTCATCTCTACACGTGTGACCCTCCACAAGTCTCTCTCTGTTGGCTAGGATGGTCTTGAACTCCTGGCCTCAAGCAATCCTCCTGCCTTGGCCTCTCAAAGTGCTGGGATTACAGATGTGAGCCACCACACTCAGCCTCCACATCTGTCCTTTCAGCTAGAACTTTGTCCTCTTGGTCAGGTGTGGTGTCTCAGGCCTGTAATCCCAGGGCTTTGGGAGGCAGAGGTGGGAGGCCTCTTGCTTGAGGCCAAGAGTTCCAGACCAACCTGGGAAACATAGTGAGACCATGCCTCTACAAAAATTAAAAATATTAGTTGGGCATGGTGCCAAGTGCCTGCAGTCCCAGCTACACGGGAGGCTGAGGTGGGAGGACTGCTTGAGCCCAGGAGGCTGAGGCTGCAGTAAGCCATGATCATGCCACTGCACTCCAGGTTGGGTGACAGAATGAGACCCTATCTCAAATAACAATTTTTTTTTTTTTGAGAGGGGGTGCACTGTCGCCCAGGCTGGAGTGCAGTGGCCCGATCTCGGCTCACTTCAACCTCTGCTCTTGGATTCAAGTCATTCTCCTGCCTCAGCCTTCCGAGTAGCTGGGCTTACAGGCACACACCACCATGCCCATGCCTCTACAAAAATTAAAAATATTAGCTGGGCATGGTGCCAAGTGCCTGCAGTCCCAGCTACATGGGAGGCTGAGGTGGGAGGACTGCTTGAGCCCAGGAGGTTGAGGCTGCAGTAAGCCATGATCATGCCACTGCACTACAGGTTGGGTGACAGAATGAGACCCTATCTCAAATAACAATTTTTTTTTTTGAGAAGGGGTGCACTGTCGCCCAGGCTGGAGTGCAGTGGCCCGATCTCGGCTCACTTCAACCTCTGCTCTTGGGTCCAAGTCATTCTCCTGCCTCAGCCTTCCGAGTAGCTGGGCTTACAGGCACACACCACCATGCCCAGCTAATTTTTGTATTTTTAGTAGAGACGGGGTTTCACTGTGTTGGCCAGGCTGGTCTCAAACTCCTGACTGGCCTCCCAAAGTGCTGGAATTACAGGCATGAGCCACCATGCCCAGCCAAAAACTTTTTTTTATTATTATTTCTGAATATCAAAAGATACATTTTAACTTCAGAACAACTTTTAAGTTAGCCAGAATTAAACACAGCTTGCTTTAATTTTCCCTGATGTAGTTACATGTATCAAATGTATCAAGGTCAGCACTAAGCTCTTACGAAAGGAAAAAAGGCCAGTTTGTTGAGAATTTTAACAAAGGACTAGCTGCCCCTGTTCTCCTCCCCTATTCCCAAAGCCCAACTGGGTCAGGATCTGGGCATTCTTCACCCCAGGGTGGGCGTGGCTAGTGACAGCTGAGGATTTTTGTTTTGTTTTGTTTTGTTTTGTTTTTGAGACAGAGTCTGGCTCTGTCGCCCAGGCTGGAGTGCAGTGGCGCGATCTCGGCTCACTGCAAGCTCCGCCTCCCGGGTTCACGCCATTCTTCTGCCTCAGCCTCCAGAGTAACTGGGACTACAGGCATCCGCCACCACGCCCGGCCAATTTTTTTTGTATTTTTAGTAGAGACGGGGGTTTCACCGTTTTAGCCAGGATGGTCTCGATCTGCAGACCTCGTGATCCACCCGCCTCGGCCTCCCAAAGTGCTGGGATTACAGGCGTGAGCCACAGCGCCCGGCCAGCTGAGGATTTTAATGGCTTCTTCCGGTCCACGTCTTGACGGTTCTAACGCTGCTGGCACATTGATTTAAGGGATTAGGAGGGAAATAAATGTTTATTCAACTGTTAGTGTATCAGAGAGAGAAAGTTCTTCTCTTTGGCTTCTAAGGAATGTCCCATGTTAAGCAGCTCTTTACTAAGTCAGAAGCCTTGACGCTACAGTATAGGGCGGAGAGGTGAGCACTCCAGGGTGAGTTCAACATTTCTTTAAAAGTGCCCCCAATGGCCGGTCGCACTGGCTCACGCCTGTAATCCCAGCAATTTGGGAGGCCAAGGCGGGTGGATCACCTGAGGTCAGGAGTTGGAGACCAGCCTGAGCAACATGGTGAAACCCCATCTCTACTAAAAATAAAAAAAAAAAAATTAGCCGGGCCTGATAACCCGTGCCTGGAATCCCAGCTACTCGGGAGGCTGAGGCAGGAGAATCGCTTGAACCCGGGAAGTGGAGGTTGCAGTGAGCCAAGATCGCACCATTGCACTCCAGCCTGAATGACAAGAGCAAAACTCCATCTAAAAAAAAAAAAAAAAAAAAAAGCCCTCCGCCCCCAACTTCAGTCTATTCCCTCTAAAGCTGTTACATTAGCTGTAATTGGCTTGCTTCCTCTTAAGCAACTTCAGAGGAATTGGGGATGGTTGTTACTATTGGCTTAATTCCTTTGTCTTACTTGGTAATAATTTGGTAATCACCAGTTAGAAATCAAAACACTCTTGATCAAATCTCATAGTTGCATGTCTCTGACCCTTCTTTCCTTGTCACATCTCTCTCGGACCACAGGTGGGAAAGATTCTCAACTTATTTTTCATTTTTCTTTTCCTCCTCCTCCTCCTTCCTCTTCTTGTTTTTTTTGTTTTGTTTTGTTTTGTTTTTTTTGAAATAGGGTCTTGCTCTGTCACCCAGGCTGGAGTGCAGTGGCACAGTAATAGCTCACCACAGCCTCTACTTCCTGGCCTCAAGTGATCCTTCAATCCTTCTGCCTTGGCCTCCCAAATTGTTGGAATTACAGGCATGAGCCACTGTGCCTGGCTGGCTCTCAGCTTTTGAGGGCACATGGGATTAGACTGGGCTCACTGAGATAATCCAGGATAATCTCCCATCTCAAGGTCCTTAACCTTAATCACATCGCAAAGTTGCTTTGTCCATGTAGGATTCTGAGGTTCTGGGGATTTACACATGGACATCTTCATGGGGTCATGATTCTGCCTACCATGAATTTAAACCTTCAGTAACTGAATTTTATGCCATAATTCTTCACACACATAAGAGCATCATGCAGTGGGTACAGTTCACTAGTGTGGATTATTATGCTGATGGTCACATGTTGAGTGCTCATAGGGCTAAAGCCAGGAGGACTTGGTTGGTCTGTTCAAGCTATCCTCCAAGAAGTAAAATCTATGCACTGTTAGAAACACAGAGAAGGCCAGGCGCGGTGGCTGATGCCTGTAATCCCAGCACTTTGGGAGGCCGAGGCGGGCAGATCAAGAGGTCAGGAGATCAAGACCATCCTGGCTAACACGGTGAAACCCCGTCTCTACTAAAAATACAAAAAAATTAGCGAGACGTGGCGGGCGCCTGTAGTCCTAGCTACTCGGGAGGCTGAGGCAGGAGAATGGCATGAACCCGGGAGGCGGAGCTTGCAGTGAGCCGAGATGGCACCACTGCCCTCCAGCCTGGGCAACAGAACAAGACTGTCTCAAACAACAGCAACAACAAAAAAGAGTTAAGTCCTTGTGGCATATTTCTGCTCAGAAAAACATCACCACACTTCTAAGTAAAGACCAAAACACTTTAATATTGATTTTTTTTTTCCAGATTATTTGCTATTGGTACATGTAAATGCAACTAATTTTTTTTTTTTTTTAAAGAGACAGGATCTGCTGCTCTTTTGCCCTTGCTGGAGCGCAGTGATGTTATCATAGCTCACTATAACCTCCAACTCCTGGGCTCAAGCAATTCTCCTGCCTCAGCCTCAGGAATAGCTGGGACTACAGATTTGTGCCACTACACCTGGCTGATTTTTAAAATTTTTTGTAGGGACAGGGTCTCACTAGGTTGCCAGGCTTTTCTCTAAGTTGTGCCTTAAATGATCCTCCTGCCTTAGCTTCCTGAGTAGCTGGACTATAGGTGTGAACCACCATGCCTAGCCTTGCTACTGATTTTTGTATATTAATTTTATATTCTGCAACTTTGCTGAATTCATTGATCAATTCTAACAGTTTTTTGGTAGCATCTTTAGGTTTTTTTAGGCATGAGATCATGTCATCTGTGAACAAGGCTAATTTGATTTCTTCCTTTCCAAACTGGACACCCTTTATTTCCTTCTCTTGCCTTATTGCTCTGGCAAGGACTTTCAGTGTTATGTTAAATAACAGTGGTGTAATTGGGCATCCTTGTTTTGTTCCCATCCTTGGAGGAAAGGCCTCCAATTTTTTCCCATTCAGTATGATGTTAGCTGAGGCAGAGCACTTCTAATATTAAACATTGAAATAAGTGTGAGCTCTACATACATTTAAGAAAGATCAATGAAAACAAGTAGGATAATTACTTACCTGCTTATTTCCAATTCAGGGTCAAGGGTGGCCGGAGTCTATCCCAGCAGCTCAGGGCACAAGATGGGATCCAGCCTCAGACAGGACGCCATTCCATCACAGGGCACACTCACACACCCCCACACTCCCTCATACTGGGACCATTTGACACAACAATTCAGCTAATGTGCATGTGATACGGTTTGGCTGTGTCCCTGCCCAAATCTCACCTTGAATTCTAGCTCCCATAATTCCCGCTTGTCATGGGAGGGACCCGGTGGGACGTAACTGAATCATAGTGGCAGGTCTTTCCCATGCTGTTCTCGTGATAGTGAATAAATCTCATGAGATTTGATGGTTTTATAAAGGGGAGTTCCCCTGCACATGTCTTCTTACCTGCTGCCATGTAAGATGTGCTTTTGCTGCTCATTTGCCTTCTGCCATGATTGTGAGGCCTCCCCAGCCATGTGGAACTGTGAGTCCATTAAACCTCTTTCCTGTATAAATTACCCAGTCTCAGATATATCTTTATTAGCAGCATGAGAACAGACTAATGCAGCATGGCTTTGGGATGTGGGAGTAAGCGGGACTACCCAGAGGGAACGCATGCAGACAGAGGGAGAATGGGCAAACCACACAAATAGTGGCTCTGGCCCAGGACCAATTTCTTTTTCTCATCCACATAATAAAATAATGTTGAATGAAACGATGTTATTTGATGACCTGCCTATTCCACAGGAGAGACAAAAGTACATAATGGTCATGAAACTGGATCACCGCAAGGGCACTCCTTAATTGAGGTGCACGTGGTCCCTTTTGTTAGGAGAACAAATTGATTTTAAACTCAGGCACAAAGTCTGGCTGAGAAAATGATGAACTAAAAAAAGACTCAAATAACTTAACTTTAAAAAGATTTTAATAAATGTTTTCCCAATCCCATTGGCAGCCTCAAGTGAATAAGGAATGTTTTCCCTATCATTTTGGGCATCATTATCAAATAGCTCGACACAAGTGCATTTTCTGGCAATCTCTTCAGATGGCTTCTTTTAAATTTGTTGAACAAAAGTTACTCACATCACTTTAGTTAGAAACTCTCAAAAGAGTAAATTATATGTAATCACCTCTCAAATTATGAATGCACGTGAATTAGAATTCTTGATGCAAGTTAACATCAAAACTAAAACATTTTCATTAATGTCGATCTTCAAAATTTTCTTCAGCTATGTGAAATTGAGCTGAATACTTTTATTTTTGACCAATCTTTCTTTCTTTCTTTTTTTTTTTTTTTGAGGTGGAGTCTCGCTCTGTTGCCCAGGCTGGAGTGCAGTGGTGCAATCTTGGCTCACTGCAACCTCTGCCTCCTGGGTTCAAGTGATTCTCCTACCTCAGCCTCCCTGGTAGCTGTCACACACCACAACGCCCAGTTAATTTTTTTATTTGTAGAGACGGCATTTTGCCATGTTGACCAGGCTGATCTTGAACTCGACCTCAAGTGATCTGCCTGCCTGGCCTCCCAAAGTGCTGGGATTACAGGCATGAGCCACTGCACCTGCCCTGACCAATCTTAAATAGTTTTTTTCTCATTGGAGAATCATTTAGTAAATATACCACTGTTTACCATTTACTTTATTTACTTCATGATTTACTTTGTTTCCATATATGGATTTACTTTATTTCCATTTATGGCAAGTGATACCAGTTTTCCACATGTGGTAATAATATAAACTTTTCTTCTAAAATATATTTATTAGTAGTAAAAATGAGTAAATTAAGGAAAACAGTACGCACTGAAATTTGGAAAACACTAACATAACAAATATGAAGTATTTGCTTAATACTTTTAAGCCTGGCAAATAGTAAATACATAATGAAAGATAGCTACTATTTTTTAGATACTTTTAGTTACTTTTTAGTTAAATTATTGTGAAATTCTACATTAACATGATTTAATTTACCATTTAAAATTTACTTAACAATGAGATATTCCCTGTCCACAACATGCCAGGCTCTGGGAATTCAAAGATGAAAATGAATGAAATAGACCCTGCTTTCAAAGAGCTATCATTTTAGTGGCGAGAGAGATACTAAATAACCAGTAAAAATATAATTGTTTTGTTTTTGTTTTTTGAGACAGAGTCTCGCTCTGTCACCCAGGCTGCAATGCAGTGGTGCAATCTCAGCTCACTACAACCTCCGCCTCCCCAGTTCAAGTGATTCTTGTGCTTCAGCCTCCTGAGTATAGGTGCGTACCACTATGCCCAACTAATTTTTATATTTTTAGTAGAGACGGGTTTTCGCCATGTTGGCCAGGCTGGTCTTGAGCTCCTGACCTTAAGTGATCTGCCCACCTCGGCCTCCCAAAGTGTTGGGATTATAGGTGTGAGCCACTGTGCCCAGCCACAATATAATGTTTTATGTATTATTGTTGGAGCTATGTACAAAGTGCAGTAGGAACAGAGGGGAATAGTCCCTAGGTTTACCAAACAGGGTCAGGGAATTCTTTTTTTTTTTTCTTGAGACAGAGTCTCACTCTGTCACCCAGGCTGGAGTGCAGTGGCACGATCTTGGCTCACTGCAACCTTTGCCTCCCAGGTTCAAGCGATTCTCCTGACGCAGCCTCCTGAGTAGCTGGGATTACAGGTATGTGTCACCACATCCAGCTAATTTTTATAGAGATGGGGTTTCACCATGTGGTCCGGGTTGGTCTGCAACTCCTGGCCTCAAGTGATCCACCTGCCTTGGCCTCTCAAAGTGCTGGTATTACAGGCATGAGCCACCATGCCTGGCTGGGAATTATTATTTTTTTTAACTTTTATTTTAGGTTCAGGGGTACATGTGCAGGTTTATTATGTAGGTAAATTTCATGTCACAGGGGTTTGGTGTACAAATTATTCCACCACCCACATAATGAGCATAGTACCCAATATGTAGTTTTTCCATCCTCACTCTTATCCCTCCCTCCACCCTCTAGAAGGCCTCGGTGTCTATTGTTCCCTTCTTTGTGTCCATGTGTTTTCAATGTTTAGCTCCCACTTATAAGTGAGAACATGTGGTATTTGGTTTTCTGTTCCTGTGTTAGTTCACAGGAACAGTATGCAGCCATACTGACATGATTATGGCCTCCAGCTCCATTTATGTTGCTGCAAATGATATGATCTCCTTCTTTTTTTATGGCTATGTAGTATTCCATGGTGTATATGTACCACATTTTCTTTATCCAGTCTACTGTTTGTTGGCATTTAAGTTGATTTCATGTCTTTGCTACTGAGAATAGTGCTCTAATGAACATACATGTGTATCGGGGGAACCAGCCCCCAATATTTTAACGTAGGTTCTTTCTATTTTTCCCTAAATGTTGGTTGGTTTGAGAAATAAAGAGAAAGAGTACAAAGGGAGGAATTTCACAGCTGGGCCTCTGGGGGTGACATCACATATTGGTAGGACTGTGATGACGACCCCGAGCTGCAAAACCAGCAAGTTTTTATTAGGGATTTTAAAAGGGGAGGGGGTGTATGAACAGGGAGTAGGTCACAAAGATCACATGCTTCAAAGGGCAATAAAGATCACAAGGCAAAGGCAAAATTAGAACTACTGATGAGGGTCTATGTCCCACTGTGCACATATTATCTTGATAAACATCTTAATAGGAAACAGGGTTCGAGAGCAGAGAGCTGGTCTGACTAGAATTTACCAGGCTGGAATTTCCCAATCCCAGTAAGCCTGAGGGTACTGCAGGAGACCAGGGGGTATTTCAGTTCTTATCTCAACCACATAAGACAGACACTCCCAGAGCGGCCTTTTATAGACCTCCCCTGAGGAATGCATTCCTTCCCCAGGGTATTGATTATTAATATTCCTTGCTGGGGAAAGAATTCAGTGATATCTCTCTCACTCACATGTCCATTTATAGGCTCTCTGCAAGAAAAAAAATATGGCTCTATTCTGCCCGACCCTGCAGGCAATCAGACCTTATGGTTATCTTCCCTTGTTCCCTGAAAATCGCTGTTATTCTGTTCTTTTTCAGGTGCACTGATTTCATATTGTTCAAATACACGTTTTACAATCAACTTGTACAACAGTGGTCCTGAGGTGACGTACATTCTCAGCTTAAGAAGATAACATGATTAAGAGATTAAAGACAAGACAGACATAAGAAATTATAAAAGTATTAATTTTGGGAACTGATAAGTGTCCATGAAATCTTCACAATTTATGTTCTTCTGCCTTGCTCCAGCTAGTCCCTCTGTTCGGGTCCCTGACCTCCCACAACATGCGTGCATGTGTCTTTATGGTAGAATGATTTATATTCCTTTGGGTGTATGCCCAATAATGGGATTACTGAGTCAAATGGTAGTTCTGTTTTAAGTTTTTTGAGAAATTGCCAAACTGCTTTCCACAATGGCTGAACTAATTTACATTCCCACCAATAGTGCATAAGCCTTTCATTTTTCTCCACAACCTCACCAGCATCTGTTATTTTTTGACTTTTTAATAATAGCCATTCTGATTGGTGTGAGATGGTATCTCACTGTGGTTTTGATCTGCATTTCTCTAATGATCAGTGATGTTAAGCATTTTTTCAAATGCTTGTTGGCTGCGTGTATGTCGTCTTTTGAAAAGTGTCTGTTCATGTCCTTTGCCCACTTTTTAATGCGGTTGTTTGTTTCTTGCTTATTGATTTGTTTAAGTTACCAGGGAAAGCAATTGAACAGAAATGTGAAGGGTGAGTAAAGGAAACCACAGAGTTCCCTAATATGGAGGGTGAAGCTTATGGAAGGGAACACAGGCCTGCAAGGCTTCACAGGACGGCAGGGGCAACCCTGAAGGCCTTTGTGTGCCAACCCCAGAAATTTAGATTGTATCATGTGGTTAGCAGGGAGTCACTGAGTAACTTCGTTGTGGGAAGTAAAATACAGATTTAGTGTCTCTTATTCAAAATGCTTGGGATGAGCAGTGTTTCAGATTTCAGATTTTTTCAGATTTTGAAATATTTACATGTACTTAATGAGATATCTTAGGATTAGGACCCACAGCTAAACATGAAACTAATTAATGTTTTAACAAAACAGAGTCTGAAGATAATTTTATACATTATTCATACATTTTATACAATTCATACATCCATACGATTTATACATTAACATTAACATTATTCATTAACATTTTATATACACCTTATATGCAGAGTCTGAAGGTAATTTATACAGTATTGTAAATAATTTTGTGCGTGAAACCAAGTTTGTGTTAACCACTTATGTGTGGAATTTTCTAGTTTTGGTGTCATGTCGACGCTCAGAAAGATTCTGATTTTAGAGCATTTCAGATTTCAGATTTTTATATTAGGGATCCTCAATGTGTAATCAGATTTGTATGTTGGAAAAAAAAATTATTCAAGCAGGAGCAATGTGAAGAGACCATTGGAGTAGAAAAGGTTAGAGGCAGGGATGATGGCGTGAGAGCCATGCAGACATAAACCCGGGCAGGACCCATAGAGAAGATGCGAGAGAGAAGGGATGGCCAGGTAGAAGAGTTTGCTGGACGTGGGGATGAATGGGATGTGGAGGGAAGGGGGAGGCCCCCAAACCTACCAGATTTCTAGATATCCTGCAGTAGGTTCCACTCTCTTTCAGTCAAACCAGAACAGCATCCTTTGCAGCCATGCTGACACTATCATGCAAATTGACAGGAACCATTTGGTTTCCAAATCAGGCAACTGTTGAATGCCTTGTCTTTGGAAATCAGTATTTCATTCACAATACTGCAAATGCCTGCTAATGAGTGTGACTTGAACAGATGTTAAAATAATGTTTTGGGTAACTAGGGTGCTCTATGAACAAGGTTAGAATCTTCCCATTACAATTTTCCACCACCACACACCTGGCATCTTTGCTGATTGAAACTGTTTGATATCATTCACCATAAATCCTTCTTATCTGGCTAATGCAGCATGAAATTATGTCAATTGAAGCAAAACATAATACACAATAAACACTGGCAAAACCAGTGACTATGACAGCAGCTTTGCATACAGAGTACAAAACAGGTTTTTGGTGTTTTTTTTTTCTTTCTTGGAACATGTGGCCAATTCTTTTCTTAAGTGAAATGCACAAAACAAAATAAGGAATGTTTGCTAAGTGAGCATTGTAAAGTAAAAATTCACTGGTGATGGAAATAGCAATAAGGTGCACAAAAAGGATCATGGATAAAGTTTTCTCTGTCAGAAGGTGGTTTTGACAACTTGGTGTCTTGCAAGTCTACGCAGATCTACTACACCAAATACTCAAGACAAACCTGGGCACTTCAGGGGCAGTCACCGAAGACACACAACTCTCCCATCCTCTGCAGAACTTCTTACTTCTTTGCTCTTACTTAATTTAACAGTTAATCCTTAATAATAACATTTACTGGCAAGGCACACTGGCTCACACCTATAATCCTAGCACTTTGGGAGGCTGAGGCAGGAGGATTGCTTGAGGCCAAGAGTTCGAGACCAGTCTGAGCAACATAGCAAGACCTTGTTAATATAAAAAATAAAGAAATGGCTGGATGTGGTGGCTCAGGTCTGTAATCCCAGCACTTTGGGAGGCCGAGGTGGGTGGATCACCTGAAGTCAGGAGTTCAAGACCAGCCTGGCCAACATGGTGAAACCCTGTCTCTACTAAAAATACAAAAATTAGCCGGGAGTAGTGGTGGGCACCTGTTATCCCAGCTATTTGGGAGGCTGAGGCAGGAGAATTGCTTGAACCTGGAAGGCAGAGATTTCAGTGAGCCAAGATCGTGTCATTGCACTCCAGCCTTGGCGACAAGAGTGAGACTCCATCTCAAAAATAAATTAATTAATTAAAAAAAATTAGTCAGATGTGGTGGTGTGTGCCTGTAGTTTCAGCTACTTGGGAGGCTGAGGTGAGAGGATCACTTGAGCCCAGAAGTTTGAGGTTGCAGTGAGCTGTGATCATGCCACTGCACTCCAGCCTGGACAACAGAGCAAGACCCTGTCTCAAAAATAAATAAAACAAAACAAAAAAACCATTTATTGAGTACTTACTATCAGCCAGGTATGAGCTAAAAGCTGTGCACATATTACCTCAATCTTCTTAACAATATTATAAGGCAAGTATTATTATTACTCTCTTTTGTTGTTGTTGTTGTTGAGGAAATCAGGGCACAAAGAGCTTTATAAATGAGTCTAAAGCCAGATAGCTAGGAAGTGGCAGAGCGAGAATTCAGACCTCGAGAATTCTAAGTGCAGGGTGACTCCACTGCCTGTAAGTGGGAGGAGAAGCTTGGTGACCACAGGGCCTGGAGTCATATTTTAAGTTCATGCCTGAAACAAGGTCTCTGCATGAGAAACCAGAAAACCTACTACATTCTTCATATCATTGTAATTCAGCTAGAAAAAGTAATCAGAAAGTGATATTTCATTTGCAAGAATGAACCCATCACCACTGATAAAAAGAAAGCTTCAATATTTGCATAGGTTCAAGAATAATCTGTTCTCCTTTTTACCAAAAATATAATGGAAAAGTCAACTGTGCAATCAAGACCAAACCTGATATGTTATAATTGAGAATGATTCTCTTTCAGTCAGGTCTAAACAGGTACTGCAGGTGAGACCTGGTTGGGTGTCTTGGGCTTGGTAGTTGCTCAGTATTCGAGGGCTCTAGGTTTGTAGAGCAAACTCAAGTTGGCCTAATAGTTAATTAATATTCCTGCTACATCTCTGTAAATAATCAAGCCAACTATCTAGACCAGCCCTTTTGTGATTGGGACTCATCTTTGGAGATTATTTTTGATTGCAAATGAGGGAGATTGTTAGAATAATTATGCAAAATTGAAAATAGGCAAAAGAGATTTCTGAGTGTTCTTTCAGTGTAGTGCTAGGTTTGCTCTTTGATTTAATTTCTATCAATTGGGCTGTTTCACAATTCCTTAAAGGTTAACCTAAACAGGTCTGGTAGAGGTGCAAATAGTTTCTGTCTAGTGGAAAAGATAAGCCCAAAAGTTAAAATTTATTGCCTTGTAGGATATTAAAGAGTTTTTAAAATCTAACTTGTCAAGCTTATCCTAACAAATCAAAAGATTTTAAGGCCAGGTATGGTGGCTCACGCCTGTAATCTCAGCTCTTTGGGAGGCTGAGGCCGTAGGATTGCTTGAGCTCAGGAATTCAAGACCAGCCTGGGCAATGTAGCAAGACCCCATCTCTACAAAAAATAAAAAACTGGGCCAGGCATGGTGGCTCATGCCTGTAATCCCAGCACTTTGGGAGGCTGAGGTGGGCAAATCACTTAAGGCCAGGAATTCAAGACCAGCCTGGCTAACATCTCTACTAAAAATACAAAAATTAGCCAGCGTTGTGACACGCACTTGTAATCTCAGCTACTTAGGAGGCTGAGGCACTAGAATCACTTGAACCCAGGAGGCAGAGGTTGCAGTGAGCTGAGATCACGCCACCGCACTCTAGCTGACAGAGCAAGACTCCATCTCAAAAAAAAAAATTAATTAATTAAAAAATAAAAAATCAGCTGGACATGGTGGTGCACACCTATAGTACCAGTTACTTGGAAGGCTGGGGAGGGAGGATCCCTTGAGGCCAGGAGTTCAAGTACAGCCTGGGCAAAGGAGCAAGACCCTGTTTCTAAAAAAATAAATAAATAAATAAAAGATTTTAAGGGCTTATAAGTGCCCAGTTCCACAAATGCTCCTTAAGCCAGTATTAATATCCTACTGGCTTCCTCATTAATTAATGAGTTGACTAAAATATTTGACATATGTTCATTATATGTTTGCATTAAAGTATGATTTTGCCTATTTTAGCAGAGGTTCAAATGTTTGTTAAATAAATACAGAGTCACACAGATGAAAGCCCAGAGTGTGCACTTTAAAGACCTGCACAGGCGGCTGATGCTATTTTTGTGGATCCAGCCTGATACGGTTTGGCTGTGTCCCCACCTAAATCACATCTTGAATTCCCACATGTTGTGGGAGGGACCCAGTGAGAGGTAATTGAATCACGGGGGCAGGTCTTTGTCTTTCCCATGCTGTTCTTGTGATAGTGAATAAGTCTCATGAGATGTGATTATTTTAAAAAGGGGAGTTTCCCTGCACAAGCTCTCTTCTCTTGTCTGCCGCCGCATGAGACATGCCTTTCATCTTCTGACATGATTGCGAGGCCTCCTCAGCCATGTGGAACCGTGAGTCCATTAAACCTCTTTCTTTTGCAAATTGCCCAGTCTTGGGTATATCTTTATCAGCAGGGTGAGAATAGACCAATGCACAGTCCATGCTCCACCCACAAAGCCACTGTCCTGTTGTGGGGCTGCATCCATCCAGAAGAATAGCACTTTTTTCCTCATGCAAAGATGCTTGCACACAGACTGGGCATGGTGGCTCACATCTGTAACCAGCACTTTGGGAGGCTGAGGCTTGTGGATCGTTTGAGCCCAGGAGTTTGAGACCAGCCTGTGCGAACATAGTGAAACTGCATATCTACCAAAAATACAAAAAAAAAAAGGAAAAGAAAAAAATAGCTGGGTGTGGTGGTGCACATCTGTAGTTCCAGCTACTTGGGAGGCTGAGGTGGGAGAATCGCTTGAACCCGGGAGACGGAGGCTGCAGTGAGCCGAGATCATGCCACTGCACTCCAGCCTGGGCGACAGAACAAGACCCTGTCTCAGAAAAAAAAAAAAGATGTACTGCACACAATATGCTTGTGTGGTTACTTTCTTCTAATTTACACAAAGGCACTTAGAGGTTAGTGGTAGCCCTAAATACCTCTGCCAAAGTAACAAATATATTTTAAAATTATAAAACCCAATGAAGTATGTATTTCATGAAAACTAATATAAATATATTATGGGTAACCTGGAAATATTTTCAGTCTCTGGAAAGAAATCTGTCAATACATAACGAGCTATAAAACTCTCTGTAATTTTAATTCAATGATTCTACTTTAGGGTATATTAGCTCAAGAAGATAGATTCTCCCCTCTTCCTCCTCCAAAACCAGATATGTATACATAGCAGCACATTAATAACATCAAAAAATTCTGGTTAGGCTGGGTCCGGTGGCTCACACCTGTAATCCCAGCACTTTGAGAGGCTGAGGTGGGCACATCACCTGAGATCGGGAGTTCAAGACCAGCCTGGTCAACATGGTGAAACCCCATCTTTACTAAAAATACAAAAATTAGTCAGGCATGGTGGTGGACCCCTGTAGTCCCAGCTACGTGGTAGGCCGAGGCAGGAGAATAGCTTGAACCTGGGAGGCAGAGGTTGCAGTGAGCCAAGAGTGTACCACTTCACTCCAGCCTGGGCAACAGAGTGAGACTCTGTCCCAAAAAAAAAAAAAAAAAATTCTATCTGGGCATGTGGTTCATGCCTTTAATCCTAGCACTTTGGGACACTGAAGTGGGAGGACTGCTTGAACTCAGGAGCTCGAGACCAGCCTGGGCAACATGGTGAAACCTATTTTGTATATTACAAAATATACAAAAATTAGCTGGGCATGGTGGCACACGCTTGTAGTCCTAGCTACTCAGGAGGCTGAGGTGGGAGGATGACTGGAGCACGGGACAGGGTGGAGGTTGTAGTGAGCCAAGATCACACCATTGCACTCCAACCTGGGTGACAGAGGGAGATAGTGGCTCAAAAAATAAATAAATAAAAATTAAAAAATTCCAAACACTATACATAGTCACACAATAGGCTATGTCAGTACCTGAAATATTTCTATAAACTAATAGTATGTAAAAAACGGCCAGATAAAAAACCTCTAAACTGCTTGATGGCAGGATTGTGTATCGCAACCCCTGTAGCACCCAGCATGTGGCAGGTATGTTGCTCATTAAAAATATGAAAACAGACGAAATTTGTATAGTGTATTTACACTAATATAATATTGTAGCCTAGGCATGGTGGCTCACGCCTGCAATCCCAGCACTTTGGGGGGCTAAGGCAGGAGGATCACTTGAGGCCAGGAATTCGAGATCAGCCTGGGCAACATAGTGAAACCCTGTCTCTACAAAAAAATTTAAAAATTAGCTGGGCATGGTGGCATGTGCCTGTAAGTCCCAGCTACTTGGGAAACTGAGACGGTAAGATCACTGGAGCCCAGAAGTTTGAGGCTGCAGGTGAGCCATGATCATGCCACTGTACTACACTCGCCTGAATGACAGTATAAGACCCTGTTTCCAAATATATATCTCAGCATTAACGTTTTTGGGTGCTTATACATATAGTATTGTTAAGTTATTATGCATATATAAGTATCCAATTCCAATGAGGCTGGAAAGGACTAGAGCCATGTTGTGGAAGCTCTGGGTGCCAGGTTGTGGAGTTTAAACTTGACACTGGCACAAAGAGCTGCAGAATGTTTTTCAAGACAAGAAGCAACATGATGGGCTGGGTGCCGTGGCTCACGCCTGTAATCCCAGCACTTTGGGAGGCCGAGGCAGGAGCTTGAAACCAGCCTGGCCAACATGGCGAAACTCCGTCTCTACTAAAAATACAGAAAAGTTAGCCGGGCATGGTGGCAGGCACCTGTAACCCCAGCTACTCAAGAGGCTGAGGCAGGAGAATCTCTTGAACCCAAGAGACGGAGGTTGCAGTGAGCTAAGGTCACGCCACTACACTCCAGCCTGGTCAAAAGAGTGAGACTCTGTCTCAAAGAAAAAAAAAAAAAAGAAGCAACATGATGAAACCAGTATCATAGGAAGTAGTTGAGATTATTTGGAGAAAAGTTAATGTGGGATAAAGATGTCTCCAGTACTCCAGTCTTGAAAGCTGGCAGAAGATTAGGAGTGAAAAATTCTTAGTTTATATATGGTAGAGGAGAGCTTGACTCTTAAGTGTAGGAAAAAGCCTGATGTTCTTATTCTGTAAAGCTGGTTTAAAAATTTCTAATTAATTTGCTCTGTTACCCAGGGTGGAGTGCAGGGTGCAATCGTAGCTCACTGCAGCCTCCAACTCCTGGGATCAAACAATCCTCCCACCTCAGCCTGCCAGGTAGCTGGGACCACAGGCTCACACCAGCCTCAACTGGCTAATTTTTTACTTTTTTATTTTTGTAGAGACAAGGTCTCACCATGTTGCCCAGGCTGGTCTCGAACTTCTGGCCTGAAGCGATTACTGCCTCAGCCTCCCAAAGTTCTGGGATTACAGACGTGAGCCACCATGCCGGCCTCTAATAGTCTTAATTTTCTAAAAAGTCCCAGCTGACCCGGTTCATCGTGAAGCTAGAAACACCCTGGATTTCCATGGGATTATCACTAGAGGGCAACCTAATCATATCCGCTCGAAGTGTTGTTCTCACATTAGCAGCATGAGTGCGTTTGCGGGGTTTATCAGAAATGGAGGCTCTGGGGCTCCCCCTGAGACCTACAGAGTCAGAATTTGCATTAAAAAAACATCCTCAGTGATAGGCTGGACTGCAACTCCTGGGCTTCAGCGATCCTCCCGCCTCAGCCTCCCCTGTAGCTGGAACTACAGGTAGCGCCATGACGCCCAGCCGAAGTCACATCTTAAAGTAAGGTTCAGCTCTTGCAATTAGTCTGTCTGGGAAATCAAAGGGCATCAACCCACCCCTCATAGCACGGTAGGAAAGGGAAGAAAGGGAGGGAAGGAAGTGGCGCTGTCTATTGTCTATGGGCAAGGCCTGGTGTTCTAATTAGACTGGATCTTGGTGGACAGGAGCTGCGCGTGGGAGTGACTCAGTGCATCTTTGCAGTTGTGCCTCCACATGAGGGCGCTGGCGAGTTTGGGGCAGTGGTCACTCTAGGCTCCATTTCCACGTTTTATGCTGGTGGAATCCCACCAACTCATATGGCATTTCCCCGGAGTCTTCCTGCTTTCAAAGAGCAAGGCTGGGCTTGCCCTGGACCCAAGGAGATAGGATTGTGCAGAGGATGTCTTCCGGGCTGGAAAAAGCACATTCCCAGAGCAGTAACCAGAACCTGGACAGTCTCTAGTTACAGTTCAACCATGTTCGAAAATCTACAGCAACAGTTCTCAATTTACCAGCGCTTCAGAATGCCCTGGAGGGCTTGTTAAAACCTAGATTGCTGGGTGGCACCCACAGTGTGTCCGATTCAGTAGGTCTGAGGCGGGACTGGAGAATTTGCATTGCTCCTGCTTCCCAGGTGATACCGATGCTGCTGACTGGGGACCACACTTTGAGAAGGATTGCTTGAGGCCAGGAGTTTTAGCTATGATTGTGCCACTCCACTCCAGCCTGGGTGACAGGGTAAGGTCTTGTTTCTTAAAAAATAAAATAAAAACCCATCGTAAATACCTAGGAATCCAACTTACAAGGGATGTGAAGGACCTCTTCAAGGTGAACTACAAACCACTGCTCAACAAAACAAAAGAGGACACAAACAGATGGAAGAACATTCCATGCTCATGGGTAGGAAGAATCAATATTGTGAAAACGGCCATACTGCCCAAGGTAATTTATAGATTCAATGCCATCCCCATCAAGCTACCAATTACTTTCTTTACAGAGTTGGAAAAAACTACTTTAAAGTTCATGTGGAACCAAAAAAGAGCCCGCATTGCCAAGACAATCCTAAGCCAAAAGAACAAAGCTGGAGGCATCACGCTACCTGACTTCAAACTATGCTACAAGTCTACAGTAACCAAAACAGCATGGTACTGGTACCAAAACAGAGATATAGACCAATGGAAAAGAATAGAGGCCTCAGAAATAATACCACACATCTACAACCATCTGAACTTTGACAAACCTGAGAAAAACAAGCAATGAGGAAAGGATTCCCTATTTAATAAATGGTGCTGGGAAAACTGGCTAGCCATATGTAGAAAGCTGAAACTGGATCCCTTCCTTACACCTTATACAAAAATTAATTCAAGATGGATTAAAGACTTAATGTTAGACCTAAAACCATAAAAACCCTAGAAGAAAACATAGGCAATACCATTCAGGACATAGGCATGGGCAAGGACTTCATGACTAAAACACCAAAAGCAATGGCAACAAAAGCCAAAATTGACAAAGGGGATCTAATTAAACTAAAGAGCTTCTGCACAGCAAAAGAAACTACCATCAGAGTGAACAGGCAACCTACAAAATGGGAGAACATTTTTGCAATCTACCCATCTGACAAAGGGCTAATATCCAGAATCTACAAAGAACTTAAACAAATTTACAAGAAAAAAATCAAACAACCCCATCAAAAAGTGGACGAAGGATATGAACAGACACTTCTCAAAAGAAAACATTTATGCAGCCAACAGACACATGAAAAAATGCTCATCATCACTGGCCATCAGAGAAATGCAAAATCAAAACCACAATGGGATACCATCTCACACCAGTTAGAATGGCGATCATTAAAAAGTCAGGAAATTGCCGGGCATGGTGGCTCATGCCTGTAATCCCAGCACTTTGGGAGGCCGAGGCAGGCAGATCACGAGGTCAGGAGATTGAGACCATCCTGGCTAACACGGTGAAACCCCGTCTCTACTAAAAAGTACAAAAAATTAGGCAAGCATGGTGGCGGGCACCTGTAATCCCAGCTACTCGGGAGGCTGAGGCAGGAGAATGGTGTGAACCTGGGAGGCGGAGCTTGCAGTGAGCCGAGATTGCGCCACTGCACTCCAGCCTGGGTGACAGAGCGAGACTCTGTCTCAAAAAAAAAAGTCAGGAAACAACAGGTGCTGGAGAGGATGTGGAGAAATAGGAACACTTTTACACTGTTGGTGGGACTGTAAACTACTTCAACCATTGTGGAAGACGGTGTGATGATTCCTCAAGGATCTAGAACTAGAAATACCATTTGACCCAGCCATCCCATTACTGGGCGTATACCCAAAGGATTATAAATCATGCTGCTATAGGGATACATGCACACGTATGTTTGTTGCGGCACTATTCACAATAGCAAAGACTTGGAACCAACTCAAATGTCCATCAGTGATAGACTGGATTAAGAAAATGTGGCACATATACACCATGGAATACTATGCAGCCATAAAAAAGGATGAGTTCATGTCCTTTATAGGGACATGGATGAAGCTGGAAACCATCATTCTGAGCAAACTATCACAGGAACAGAAGACCAAGCATCGCATGTTCTCACTCATAGGTGGGAATCGAACAATGAGAACGAACACTTGGACACAGGGTGGGGAACATCACACACTGGGGCCTGTCGTGGGGGGGGGGGGGGATAGCATTAGGAGATACACCAAATGTAAATGATTAGTTGACAGGTGCAGCACACCAACATGGCCCATGTATACATATGTGACAAACCTGCACGTTGTGAACATGTACCCTAGAACTTAAAGTATAATAAAAATAAAATACAATAAAAATAAAAAAATAAAAAATAAAAACCCATCGTAAACTGCCTACAGAATTAAGTACAGATTAAAATACAACCTGTTTTCGCCCAAGCCCATTAGGATTTCAGGCAAACAGCAAACAGGCCTCCTACTTAAAAAACTGACCTCTTGCTTCTACCTCCATAACCCACCAGGTGTGGCTGCTGGGCTGCCACAAAGGAGGCTGGGGAACTTTCCATGCTGTCAGGGCACCCACAATGCTTTGAAGGTTACTAAGAGCACCTTAGCTTCAGCCTAAAGAATGTAAATGTTTCAGGTTACCCATAACCAATAGCACAGTGTGCTACCCCTGGGTCCTCCCACTGCTCCCCGCCACCTCATTAATTTCCCCCCACCTCCTTACATCACTCCAGGGCATTCTGAAGCGCTGGTAAATTGAGAACTGTTGCGTTACATTTTCCAACGTGGTTGAACTGTAACTAGAGACGGTTCAGGTCCTGGTTACTGCTCTGGGAATGTGCTTTTTCTGGAAGACATCCTCTGCACAATCCTATCTCCTTGGGTCCAGGGTTTACAATGAACTTTTTTAAGGTAAGGTGTTGTGTTCTATTAAAATGCAGATAATCTCAAGGGTGATGGCTTAGTCTGTTTGGGTTACTATCACTAAATTAAATGACTTATAAACACCAGAAATTATTTTTGTTCAGGAGGCTGGAAGTCCAAGATCAAGGTGCCAGCAGACCAGGATATGGTGAGGGTCCTCTTCCAGGTTGCAGACCGCTGACTTCTTGTATCCTCACATGGCGGGAAGAGGGTGAAAGAGCTAGGGTCCCTTTTACAAGGGCACCAATCCCATTTGTGAGGACTCCACCCTCATGACCTAATTACTTCCCAAAGTCTCCACCTTCTAATACCACAGCATGGGGGGGTTGGGATTTCAACATCTGAATTTGGGGGAGACACAGACATTCACTCCATGATAGGAGATAAGCCATTGCCAATCATTAAAGTTTGAATTAGGACACTAGAGTATTTTATAGTCTGGTTACAAGGGAAGGAAGAAAGATGGATTCAAACATGGAAATCTGGGTCTCCATGAAGGGCTCACTGCAACTTGCAGTCAGAATGAGGACAAGAAACATCTGGGGTAGGACAAGGCCAAAAGCCAGAGGATGGCAAAGGACACTCACCTTGCATTGTTATGGTCTCTGGGGTATCCCTAGATGTGCAATGAGACAGGCCGGTATAATGTTTAAACCCTCTCCTCTTCCAAAAATCAGAATCTTGCTTAATTTTTTTTTTTTTAATTGAGACTGAGTCTCGCTCTGTTGCCCAGGCTGAGAGTGCAGTGGCACGATCTCTGCTCACTGCAAGCTCTGCCTCCCGTGTTCATGCCATTCTCCTGCTTCAGCCTCCCAAGTAGCTGGGACTACTGGCACCTGCCACCACGCCCAGCTAATTTTTTGAATTATTTTTAGTAGAGACGGGGTTTCACTGTGTTAGCCAGGATGGTCTCGATCTCCTGATGTTGTGATCTGCCCGCCTCAGCCTCCTAAAATGCTGGGATTACAGGCGTGAGCCACCGCGCCCGGCCATTGATATATAATCTTTACAGACTTATCCTATGCTATACTGATTACATGCTTTTACCCTCTCTAAATATATACTACTTTTCCATGTCATTAAATTATTCTTTTATAACATAACGTTTAATAGTTGCTTGCATAACAGTGCATTGCATGAATGTACCACAACTTCTTTACTGGTACTCTGACAGTAGATACTTAGAGAATACTTAAAGAGAGTTTAAATAAAATTTAAAGAGTTTCAAATATGAAAATAAAATGTGACATTTTAATATTTTCATTATATTTCAAATCAACAAGTCCTTATCTGGGGAGAAAAAAATAAAATGTGGCTTCTGCCTTAGGAAAGCTAGAAAAAATATAATTGAGCAAAACACTAGCTTTTTATCACAAATTCCATCAACTATGACTCGTTTAATGTAACATAACAGGAAGGCAATTTATAACAGAAGAAATAACACACCCAGAGCTGATTCCTGAGTAAGCCAGGCCTGAAAAACACCAAGATAAGAAGAAGAAGAAGAAATATATATATTCCAAGTCCCATTTAATGGAATTCCTCTCATAAAACTTGGAATAAAATCCATAGTTTAATTGTTCCTGCAGGCTAATGGATGCTAAACTGCTCACATGCAATCCAATTTGTGTATGGAGCTGACTACGGTTTCCAGCATAGTCCAGCTCCAGCGGTCTGGAACGTAAAGTTAAGAACTTTATGGAAAAGTTCAAAATGTTGTGAATTGTTAAGAACACATATTTCAAAGTATTTTGGGGAGATGTGTGAGTGTGTATGCATCCACCAAAACAGTGCAAAAGGCAGTTCCTCCCTTCCTGTAAGGTATCAAACCCTCACAATTGAAAAGACTGTAACCGGCCGGGTGTGGTGGCTCACACCTGTAATCCCAGCACTTTGGGAGGCCGAGGTGGGTGGATCACAAGGTCAGGAGATCAAGACCATCCTGGCTAACACGGTGAAACCCCGCCTCTACTAAAAAAATACAAAAAATTAGCCGGGTGTGGTGGCGGGTGCCTGTAGTCCCAGCTACTCGGGAGTCTGAGGCAGGAGAATGGCATGAACCCAGGAGGCAGAGCTTGCAGTGAGCAAGATTGTGCCAGTGCACTCCAGCCTGGGCGACAGGATGAGACTGTGTCTCAAAAAGAAAAAAAAAGAAAAGAAAATACTGTAACCAACATCATGTTCAGAGTTGGAGGCCAGTGGCCAGGTCTTATGCTTCAATGTCTTTTCATTCTCAACCATGGAGTTCCCTAGTGCACTCTTCAGGCCATTTGCTGCATATGCAAAAACAGATGTCCAAATGTTTCTTTGATGGACTGGGTTAAATAATTTTAAACAAATTTCCTTACTGCAGGACTCTGCAGAGTCGTTAATAAGCTGTGTTGTTAGAGACATTCCAATACAGAATGCAGCCTTTCTAAAATTTCCTAAATTTTTTGAGTATGGAATGCTTCTTTCATGGAGCATACTGCAAGACAGAACCTGAGCTTGAGAAACACTGGCTTAGCACAATAGTGTGGAAATGGGATGATATTATGGTGGTATTCATCTGGGGACTCAGGACCCTGAGCATCTTTTTGTTTTGTTTTGTTTTTGAGATGGAGTCTCACTTTGTCACCCAAGCTGGAGTGCAGTGGCACCATCTCAGCTCACTGCAACCTCCACCTCCCAGGTTCAAGCAATTCTTCTGCCTCAGCCTCCCGAGTAGCTGGGATTACAGGCACATACCACCATGCCCGGCTAATTTTTTGTATTTTTAGTAGAGACAGGATTTTCACCATGTTGGCTCAGGTGGTCTCAAACTCCTGACCTCAAGTGATCCACCTGCCTGGCCCTCCCAAAGTACTGGGATTACAGTCATGAGCCACCATGCCTGGCCCTGAGCATCTTAATCATGTTCTTGACAAGCCACCTTTCCCTATAAATAAGGGAAAAACATGCCCAGAGGACAACAATGGTATATTAACATTCATCATTATTGAGATTCGACCCCAATTCAAACATAGTGAAAAATAATAGACCATGTAAAGAATGTTTTGTGCCTAGATTAGGTCAAGTCTGGAGCCTAGTTAAAGGGCCTCCTCTCTCCTTTGCCTCATCTTTGATCTTCCCACTCTGAAGATGAGAAAATGTTGACCCAAAGAGCAGAAGCAAAGGGAAAAACAAGAATGATAATGCTTTCGCCATGCAAGCCTCTCTCAGGCACTGGCAGTTGCAGTGTGGAACTGCATCCTTAGCCCTTCTGATCTCATCTGCCAAGGAAGTGCAAAGAGACAGTGAAGAAGAGTACCAGAGAAAAGAGAAGTGGCACCTAACCTGCCTCTTGGATGTAGGGCACTCCAAGCTTTGGGCTTTCAGAAAGGAAGTCTCTCGCCAATGCATTAATCCATTCTGTCATTAACATATACGGCACTCCTCCTGTATGCCAGGCCCTAGTCCAGGTGTGAGGGACACCACAGACAATGTCTCTGTCTCCAGGAAGCTTCTGGGACATGATGAAGGGTGTCAAAGAGCAAAATTTCGAATTGAGTTTCAAAGATTGAATTAACTTTTATTAGTGATTCATGAACTGGGCAGCATACAGAAAAATAAGAAGGAGCTCCAATGAGCTAAACAGAATGGATGAGTTTTATAGGCAGAAAAAAGTAGAAGGAAGTGGGAACAGCAAACAAAGAGTGCATTGGAGGCTGGGCACGGTGGCTCACACCTGTTATCCTAGCACTTTGGGAGGCCAAGGAGGGCGGATCACCTGAGGTTAGACAGTTTGAGACCAGTCTGGCCAACATGGTGAAACCCCATCTCTACTAAAAATATAAAAATTAGCCAGGTGAGGTGACAGGCGCCTGTAATACCAGCTACTCGGGAGGCTGAGGCAGGAGAATCGCTTGAACCCGGGAGGTGGAGGTTGCAGTGAGCCAAGATCACACCACTGTACTCCAGCCCGGGTGACAGGGAGACTCCGTCACAAAAAAACAAAAAAACAAAACAAAACAAAAAAGAGAGTGCATTGGTCATTTCAAGGTTACTTTCCTTCTAGAGATGCAAGCAAAATCTTGTTGGCTTAATGGGATTTAGCTATTGTCTCTCTCCTGATTTCTTGGAAGGCCAGATCTTACAAATAAACAATGTATGTTTCAATTTGGCCATGTGGAACTTCAGCACTACTGACTCCACTTTGGGCTAGCTGTTTTTTTCCTTAACAAGGTGGGAGACAGACACTAATCAAATCAACAAAAAAATATATGTTGGGGATAAGTGTTACAAGGAAAAATAAAGCAGGAAAGTTTGTTTACTGTATCCTTGGTGACTGATAAATAGTAGATGTTCAATGAATGTTGTTAAATCAGTCTAGAAAGAGTAGGAGGAAGGAAGAGATGGGAAGAGATTCATTAAAGGATACAAAATTACAGCTAGATAGGAAGAATAAGTAGTTCTAGTATTCTATATCATTGCAGATGACTATAGTTAATAATGTATTATATAGTTTCAAGTAGCTAGAAGGAGGATATTGAAAGTTCCTTAGGCTGGGTGCAGTGGCTCACACCTGTAATCCCGCACTTTGGGAGGCCGAGGCAGGCGGATCACAAGTTCAGGAGATCGAGACCATCCTGGCTAACATGGTGAAGCCCTGTCTCTACTAAAAATACAAAAAATTAGCCGGGCACCTGTAGTCCCAGCTACTCGGGAGGCTGAGGCAGGAGAATGGCGTGAACCTGGGAGGCGGAGCTTGCAGTGAGCCGAGATCGCGCCACTGCACTCCAACCTGGGCGACAGAGTGCGACTCTGTCTCAAAAAAAAAAAAGTTCCCAACACAAATAACTGAAAATAACTGATAGATGTTTGAGATGATGGATATGCTAATTATCCTGATCTGACCACTATAAATTATATGTATGGAAACATCACTACGTACTCCATAAATATGTACAATTATAATTTGTCTATTAAAAACATAAAATTACCAAATACAAAAAAAGTTGTTCAATCAATGAATTACCCTCGCTAGAATCTTAAAAGGTAGATATTATTATCTCTATTTTGCATATTTAAAAAATTGAGATTCAAAAGGGATTAAATTACCCAAAGTCACAGCTGATTGACAGGATGTAGATAACCTGAACCCAAATATTCTGGCTCTAGAGCCCAAGATCAGAGCCACTGTGCTATTATTTATATTGCATCTCCTTGTCCTTATGAAGTTTACAGTCTAAAGTTTAAAACCTAGGTTTGGGCTGGGGACGGTCATTCACACCTGTAATCCTAGCACTTTGGGAGGCTGAGGTGGGTGAATCCTTTGAGCTCAGGAGTTCGAGACCAGCCTGGGAAACATGGTAAAACCTGCCTCTACTAAAAATACAAAAATTAGCAGGGCATGGTGGCGCACCCCTGTAATCCCAGCTACTTGGGTGGCTGAGGCAGGAGAATTGCTTGAACCCTAGAGGCGGAGGCTGCAGTAAGCCGAGATTGTGCCACTGCACTCCAGCCTGGGCGACAGAGTGGGACACTGTCACACACACAAAATAAATAAATGAAATTTTTAAAAATGTAGGTTTGTTTTGATAGAAAATAATAATGGAGGCTGAGTGTGGTGGCTCATGCCTATAATTCTAGCACTTTGGGAGGCAGAAGCAGGAGGATCACCTGAGGTCAGTAGTTCAAGACCAGCCTGGCCAACATGGTGAAACCCTGTCTCGACTAAAATACAAAAATTAGCCAGGCATGATGGCAGGTGCTTGTACTCCCAGCTACTCAGGAGGCTGAGACAGGAGAATCACTTGAACCTGGGAGATGGTGGTTGCAGTGAGCCGAGATCAAAAAAAAAAAGAAAGAAAATAAAAGGAAATAATGGAACCAGGCTAGGCACAGTGGCTCACGCCTGCAATCCCAAACACTTTGGGAGGCTGAGGTGTGTGGATCACTTGAGGTCAGGAGTTCTAGACCAGCCTGGTCAACATGCTGAAACCCTGTCTCTACTAAAAATACAAAAATTAGCCGGGAATGGTGGCAGGCACCTATAATTCCAGCTACTCAGGAGGCTGAGGCAGGAGAATAGCTTGAACCTGGGAGGTGGAGGTTGCAGTGAGCTAAGATAGTGCCACTGCACGCCAGCCTGGGCAACAGAGTGAGACTCCATCTCAAAAAAAAATTAATAATAATAATAGAAATAATGGAACCATCTTTACAGCCTTGCAGAGTAAAGATTCAAGCATGTCTGTACAATGTCTGTTGGTAGAATGGAGTTGGGGCAGTATCCTTTAGAGATATGAAGTTGCAAAATTAGAGAGATTAATGTTATGTGGCAATAACTCCAAAATTATTCAAGGGTGTTGTTACTAATTATAATTGGTATTTTTTAAAAATAATAAAACCTAAGGTTTTCCCAATTTGTCGGCTTCAAGCTCAACCTTCCAAACATGAAACTTTCACCTTCTTGTTAAAGATGAGAACATCAGTATAGAAGGATTATCACATCCACCTGCACACCAAGAACAAAGCTGTTCTCTGCTTGTGAATTCATATATTATAAAATGCCATTACCTCGACAGGGGTTCATTTCATATGTAAGTTTAGTCCTTTCCTGAAGTGACATCTCATTTTTCCTCCTCCCTCCCTTGCCGGGAAAAATATGTCCCTCATCCTCCCCTCTTCTCTGTCCTTAGACCCTCTTCTACCTATGAAATTCCATCAAATATGCAACAATTTCTAACCCAGTGAGCAAAACGCAGGGAGCTATGAGGAACTTACCTACACAAGTTCCCACAAGACATATTTTGTCCTTAGTCTTGCCTCACAGGCCAAAGAATGGGGTGCAAAGGGTGGAAATCAAAACTAAAGTGAAAATCTCACAGGAATTCATATTCTTGCAGCAACAAGGCACAGTATGACAACTTAAAAGAGTGTTCTTTTAGAAAGAGAGAGAGAGGAGAGGTAGCCCATGTGCCATCTCCCAATATGGCAGTGGTGTGAGTAAAAGGAGACAACAGTATGTGAAAGCAAATGTGAGTTATTATTAATAAGTACCTGAAAAACCAGCCTGAGCATAGCACCGTGTGACTCTTACTTTCACTAAAAACAGAATTTAAATTTAATGCCCACATGGGTCAAATTTTTAAAATTTCTTGATTTAGACACCAGTGAAATAGCTATAAATGTTGAAACCCCATAACATAAGCTTTCAAAATAGATGTTTCCGTTTTTTGGCAAATAGAAATAAGCAGTTCCATCCCCCAGGCACTCGGGGGTACCTGGGTGATTGTTTGCCCAGGGAATGAGGAAATGGTCCCTGCTGGGTGGGGCTATCTCCCTGGGCCCTGGCTCTGTTCCTTTTTTTCTTGTTGTACTTCTTCTCCAGCAGGGCTAATTAATCTTTCATTTTTCCATAGCTAATGATTAATAATAAGTGCCGCACGCAAAAAGTACAAGGTCCTCAGCTAAAGGAAATCTTTTACCAAAATGCCATCAATGCACTTTGAAGTGTTAACCATCTCTCCTAACATCCTGTAACTTCGTGTCATTGAATTAGCTCAATTTTTGAGTAACATATTTTGTGACTTTTCAGGTTTTACAGACTTCTATATTTTATTTATTTATTTATTTAGTTAGTTAGTAGTTTATTTATTTAGTTAGTAGAGACAGGGTCTCACTACGTTCCCTGGGCTGGTCTTGAATTCCTGGCCTCAAGCAATCCTCTCTCCTCGGCCTCCCAAAGTGCTGGAATAACAGGCATGAGGCACTGTGTCCAGCAAGACTTGTATATTTTATAGATACAAATCTCTAAAATATTTAGAGGGCTTGTATATTTTGAGAGCTGGTGTATTTTGCCTCCGCTGGTGGGTAATTGCTATGCCTAAAATGAAACCCATTAAGTGTTGAGTTAGGTCCTGAAAGGGGCTCCAAGTCCCTTTTTGGAGTTTGCAGAGGCTGTCACAGCTCCCACTGCCTCCTTCAGTCGAAATCCTGAGTCTCCTAGAGGCAGTGAGTGAGCATGTGCATGTGTGTGTGGTATTGGTCAATTATTAAAGTTTAACAAGTAAGTGTTTGGGATTAAATAGTGGAAAGATCACAGTATGGATAGTATGAAAAGCTATCTCTTGCCTGGTGGATTTTTGTTTGTTCGTTTGTATTTTTGAGACAGAGTCTCACTCTGTCACCCAGGCTGGAGTGCAGTGGTGCCATCTCGGCTTACTGCAACCTCTGCCTCCTGGGTTCAAGTGATTCTCCTGCCTCAGCTTCCTGAGTAGCTGGGATTACAGGTGCCCGCCACCATGCCCAGCTATTTTTTGTGTTTTTAGTAGAGATGGGGTTTGGCCATGTTGGCCAGGCTAGTCTCGAACTCCTGACGTCAAGTGATCCACCCGCCTCAGCCTCCCAAAGTGCTGGGATTACAAGTGTGAGACACTGTGCCCAGCCTGCTTGGTGGTTTGGAGCATGTCCCTTGGAGAATCTAGACCTTTAATTGAGACCTAATTCTGCCACTTACCAGCTATAAACTTGAGCAAGCTACTTTATATATCTTTGCCTTCCTCCATTCCTTGTCTGTAAAATGAAAAGAATAATACCACCATCTTGGTAGGGCAACCAGGCAGAAGATCAATAATGAAATAGAGGAGCTGAATAACACTATAGGCCAAATGGACCTAACAGACATATACAAAACACTCCAATCAACAATAGCAGAGTACACATTTTTTTTCAACTGCAGATGGATCATTCTCCAGGATAGACCATATGTTAGGTCACAAGTTTTAATACATTTAAAAGAATTGAAATCATACGAGGTATCTTTTTTGTGTGTGTGAGATGGAGTCTCCCTCTGTTGCCCAGGCTGGAGTGCGGTGGTGTGATCTTGGCTAACTGCACCCTCCGCCTCCTGGGTCCAAACAATTCTCCTGCCTCAGCCTCCCAAGTAGCTGGGATAACAGGCACCTGCCATCATGCCCGGCTAATTTTTGTATTTTTAGTAGAGACTGGGTTTCACCATGTTGGCCAGGCTGGTCTCGAACTCCTGACCTCAAGTGATCTGCCCACCTTCGCCTCCCAAAGTGCTGAGATTACAGGTATGAGCCACTGTGCCCAGCCTCAAAGTATCTTTTTTCATCAAAATGAAAAATTAGAAATCAATAGCAGAAGGAAAAGTGGAAAATCCACAAATATGTGGAAATCAAACAACATACTCTTGAACAACCATTGGATCAAAGAACAAATCACAAAGGAAATTAGAAAATATATCAGACAAAGCAGGGGGCAGTGGCTCATATCTGTAATTCCAGCATTTTGGGAGGCAGAGATGGGTGGATCACTTGAGGTCAGTGACAGCAGAAGCATCACCACCTTTGCATCTTGGACAAGCCACTCTTTCTATAGTTCACCTTAATAAAAAATCACCTAAATCCAAGGGGCATCAGCCTAATGGCTATGGTCAACATGACCATAAACCACAGATAACATCTCCAACCAGAAACATTCCAAACTCCTCCCTGACCAGAGACATGCTAGCCCCTAAATAAGCCCCCTCCAGATGGGAAGATGCTAGCCCAGATAACCCCCCTCGGGCCAGAAAGATGTCTGCCCCAAAATAACCTCCCCTCCTCCCAGAGAGATTCCAGCCCTGTCATAAACATCTCCACACACATAAACATTCCAAGCTTGTGATAAGCCCCCTCACCCTAAAATCGATATGTACTCTTAGTCTGTAAGAGAAAGTGCTCCTAACCGTAATCTGCCAGGAGCGCCTTCAGGTTTTAACTAAAGAAAACTTGTCTTTAACTGCCAGCAGCGTTTCAACTTTCTTTCCTCTTTCTTTAACTCTGACAGTCAGAAGTTCGAGACCAGCCTGGGCAACATGGTGAAACCCCATCTTTATTAAAAATACAAAAATTAGCCAGTTGTGACGGTGCATGCCTGTAATCCCAGCTACTCAGGAGGCTGAGGCAGGAGAATCACTTGAACCTGGTAGGCGGAGGTTGCAGTGAGCCAAGATCTCTTGCCACTGTACTCCAGCCTGGGGGACAGAGCAAGACTGTCTCAAAATAATAATAATAATACACCATAAAAACAGATTGAAAAGGGAAAAACGCATGATAATCTGTACTGATGCAGGAAAAACTCTTGACAAAATCCAACACCCTTTTATGATACAAAACACTGAACAAGTAGAAGGAAACTACCTCAACATAAAGGTCATATATGAAAAGCCCACAGCTAACATCATAGTCAATGGCGAAAGACTAAAAGCTTTTTCCCTAAGATCAGGAACAAGACGATTTTTTTTTTTTTTTTTTTTGAGATGGAGTCTTGCTCTGTTACCCAGGCTGGAGTGCAATGGCTCGATCTTGGCTCTTGGCTCACTGCAACCTCTGCCTCCCACGTTCAAGCGATTCTCTGCTTCAGCCTCCCTAGTTGCTGGGATTACAGACATCTGCCACCATGCCCCGCTAATTTTTGTATTTTTGTAGAAACGGGGTTTCATCATGTTGGCCAAGCTGGTCTCGAACTCCTGACCTCAGGTGATCCACCTGCCTCGGCCTCCCAAAGTGCTGGGATTACAGGCGTGAGCCACCGTGCCTGGCCAACAATTTCTACTCAACACAGTACTGGAGGTTCTAGGCAAAGCAATTACTCAAGAAAAACAAGTAAATGGCATCTGTATTTGAAAGGAAGAAAAAAATTATCTCTGTTCACAGATAATAAGACTTTACATTTAGAAAACCCTAAATATAGGCCGGGCATGGTGGCTTACACCTATAATCCTAGCACTTTGGAAGGCTGAGGCAGGCGGATCACCTGAGGTCAGGAGTTCGAGACCAGCCTGACCAACATGGAGAAACCCTGTCTCTACTAAAAATACAAAATTAGCCAGGCGTGGTGGCACATGCCTGTAATCCCAGCTACTCCAGAGGTGGGAGAATCGCTTGAACCTGGGAGGTGGAGGTTGCGGTGAGACGAGATCACACCATTGCACTCCACCCTGGGCAACAAGAGCGAAACTCAAAAAAAAAAAAAGAAAACCCTAAATATTTCTGAAAATTGTTAGAACTGATACAAGAATGTAGCAAAGTTGCAGGATAAAAAATCAACATGCAAAGTCAGTTACATTTCTATATGCAAAGAATGAACAATCTGATAAGAAAAATTTAAAAAACTATTTTATTTATTTATTTATTTATTTATTTATTTATTTATTTATTTGAGACAGAGTCTCGCTCTGTTGCCAGGCTGGAATGCGGTAGTGCAATCTCAGCTCACTGCAACCTCCGCCTCCTGGGTTCAAGTGATTCTCCTGCCTCAGCCTCCAGAGTAGCTGGGATTACAGGCACGCACCACCACACCCAGCTAATTTTTGTATTTCTAGTAGAGACGGGGTTTCACCATGTTGGCCAGGATGGCCTCGATCTCTTGACCTCATGATCCACCTGCCTCAGCCTCCCAAAGTGCTGGGATTACAGGTGTGAGCCACTGTGCCTGGCCAAAACTATTTTATTTATAATAGTATCGAAGAGAATAAAATGCTTAGAATAAGCTTAACCAAGGAGATGAAAGACTTGTACAATAAAAACTATAAAACATTGGTGAATAAAATTAGGGCACAAATAAATAGAAAAAGATCTCATGTCCATAGAGTGTATGACTTACTGTTGTTAAGATGTTTATACTATGCAAAGCAATCCACAGGTTCAAATCCTATCCAAAGCCCAATGATATTTTTTGAGACATAGAAAAATCCATACTAAAATTATAATTAATATGAAATCTCAAGGGACCCCAAATAGCCAAAACAATCTTTTTGTTTTTTTGAGATGAAGTCTCACTCTGTCACCCAGGCTGGAGTGCAGTGGCACCATCTGGGTTCATTGCAACCTCCGCCTCCCAGTTTCAAGCAATTGTCCTGCCTCAGCCTCCTGAGTAGCTGAGATTACAGGCGTGCACCACCATGCCCGGCTAATTTTTGTATTTTTAGTAGAGACGGGGTTTCACCATGTTGGGCAGGCTGGTCTCAAACTCCTGACCTTGTGATCCGCCTGCCTTGGCCTTCCAAAGTGCTGGGATTACAGGTGTGAGCCACTGCACCCGGCTGAAGACAATCTTAAAAAAGAACAAAGCTGGAGGACTCACCCCCTCCTGATTTCAACAAAGCTACAATAATCAAAACAAAGACATATAGACAATGGAATGGGGTAGACAGCCCCAAAATAAACCATTACATTTATGGTCAAATGATTTTCAACAAGGGTGACAAGACCATTCAATGGAGAAAGGACAGTCTTTTCAAAAATTGGTGTTGGGAAAACTGGATATCCACATACAAAAAAAATGAAGTAGGACTCTTATATCATATACAAAATTAACTCAAAATAGATCAAAAACATAAATATAAGACCTAAAACTATAAAACTCTTAGAAGAAAACATACAAGAAAATCTTCATGACATAAGATCTGGCAGTGACTTTTTGGATATGACACCAACACATAGGCAACAATAAAAAAGACATAAATTGGATTACATCAGAATTAAAAACTTATTTGAATCAAAGGACACTATCAACAGAGTGAAAAGGCAAAAACCCACGGAATGGGATAAAGCATTTGCAAGTCATATATATAATAAGGAGTTAATAGCTCGAATATATAAAGAACTCTCACAACTCAACAACAACAAAACAACCCAATTTAAAAATGGGCAAAGAACTTCAAAGAAGATACACAAATGGCCAATAAGCCCATGAAAAGATGCTCAGTATTACTAATCATTAGGGAAATCCAAAGAAAATCACCTCATGAGATACCACCTCATACATATTAGAATGGCTGCTCTCAAAAACAAACAAACAAACAAAAATCACAAACACCAAAAGCAAAAAATAACAAGCGTTGGCAAGAAATGGTGAATGTGGAACCCTCCTACACTGCTGGTAAGAATGTAAAGTGGTGCGGCCGCTGTGGAAAATCGCATGACGGCTCCTCAAAAAATTGAAAATAGAACTACCACGTTATCCAGCAGTTCTCTTTCTGAGTATACACCCAAAATAATTGAAAGTAGGGCCTTGGAGAGATATCTGTATACCTATATTAATAGCAGCATTATTCACAATAACCAAAATGTAGAAGCAACCCAAATGTCCATTGATGGATGAGTAGATAAACAAATTGTGATATATACCTACCGTGGAATATTATTCAGCCTTAAAAAGGAAGTACATTCTGACACATACTACAATGTGGATGAAATTTGAGGACATTATCCTATGTGAAATAAGCTACAGGACTAAGTGAAATAAGCTAGTCACAAAATACTGTATGATTCCGCATATATGAGGTCCCTGGAGTAGACAAAGTCATCGAGACAGAAAGCAGAATGGTGATTTCCAGAGCCTGGGAAACTGAGGGAATCGAGCTGTTGTTTAATGGGTACAGAGTTTTAGTTTGGGAAGATGAAAATGTCTGGTGATGAACGGCAATGATGGTTGTACAACAATGTGAATGTACCTTAATGCCGCTTAAAATGGCTAAAATGGTAAGTTTCATGTTCATTATATTTTACCATAATTAAAAAAAAATACTGTATTGGGAAAAATAATAGAATAGCAAGTTTTCTATTAAAATTGCCTTTAATTACCAAAAAATTAGTAGGATTTAATGTAGGGTTTTTTGCAGATACCCATTACCAAATTAAAGTTTGTTTTTTATTTAATTTTATTATTATTTTACTCTGTTGATAGTGTCCTTTGATTCAAAGAAGTTTTTAATTTTTAATTTTATTATTAATAAATTTATTATTATTATTTTTTGAGACCAGTCACCCAAGCTGGAGTGCAGTGGTGCAATCTCGGCTCACTGCAACCTCCACCTCCTTGGTTCAAGCCATTCTCCCACCTCAGACTCCTGAGTAGCTGGGATTATAGGTGTGCACCACCGCACCCAGCTAATTTTTTGTATTTTTGGTAGAGATGGGGTTTTGCCATGTTGGCCAGGCTGGTCTCGAACTCCTGACCTCAGGTGATCCACCTGTCTTGGTCTCCCAAAGTGCTGGGATTACAGGCATAAGCCACTGCCCCTAGCCAGAAGTTTCCTTCTATTCACAGTTTGCAATGAGTTTTTACTTTGAATGAGTATTGAATTTTGGCGGAGACTTTCCTGCATCTAATGAGTAAATTATACAATTTTCCTCCTTTATTCTCTTAGTACGTAAGTTACATTGTTTGTTTCTCAAATATTTAACCAACTTTGCAATTTTGGAATAAACATAAATTGGTTGGAAAAAATTATAATACCACCAACTTATCATAGGATTATTATATAATATGCAACATGATAACTGGCAGTACAATAAGTGCTCAATAAATGTTTCCAGCCATTTTTAAAATCACAAACTTGAGAGAAAAGGCTGAAATGTTACTCTAAATTCTCCTGCAAGAGTTTACTGAGCAAATATATACAACTTTTATATAGCAATAAAAATAAATAATTTTAAAAATGCTTGCTGAGGATTCTGTCCTTTCAATTCTTGGGGAACAGAATCTGAGTAATCTGTGGCCAGTGAACTCTCCAACAAAATTATTTCTAAGAATAGATTGCTGCAAATATGGGGAGCTCCTAAATATGAAACAAGCATTGTCACCAGGGAATGCTGAGAATACTGCAAGATAAACAGAAATTTAACATTCAGTGTGCTTAGGTAGTAGTCACAATAATTAATACTCCTAAGCAGAATTATATGCCAAATTCTGGCCAGGACATAGCATTAGACAGTTTTTCTGCCCAAAGAGCACTTTGCTGCTCACTTATTTACATTTGCCATTATTTGGAACCCAAATAGGTTTTTCTTACTTTGTTGCTTTAAAAGTCACCGTGGAATACAGTTAGAGAGACCCCAAAAAGTATTTTAAGATTTGAAAGTGATCGTCTGGGTAGTTTTTAGACCAAAAGTTGCCATCTAGTGGCACTAATTATTAGTGCAGACACAGTGAAACAGAAAAAAAAAAGGAACTAATATTTTTCTAGAAACTATTCTGTGCCAAGCACTGCGATAGATACTTTATTTCTTTACATCTTTTAGTCTTCTCCCATCTTCTTTGTTATGAATGTGTCACTTCTGTCATTCCTCCTCACAAGCTGATGATGAGAAGCAAAAGAGATGTTTCTGTTAATGTTTCATGGAGATGTAATAGGAGAAAAGCCAGAGAGGAATAGGCTAGAAATGGAAGCTTCATTAAAAGAGAGAGAGCAATACAGAATGAGGAGTTCTAGGACTCACATATCAGGCACCTTCTTCCATGATCATGTGAGTTAATGAATCAGTGCATCTCCACATTGCCTTGGATGTAAGAACTCCGTAGAAAGCAGTGAGAACAGTGACCATGATGCTGATAACTGTATCATAAGCTTTTTGGGGACAGGGACCACATCACATAGTGTTTGCATTCTCTGTGGTCCACGAAGCCTCTTCTGTAGGAGCACTCATCCTGTTCATGAGGACTCCACCTTTACGGCCTAATCACCTTTAGGAGGTGCAAGATAAGTAGAAATTTATCACCTCCACACCTACAAATACAATCACATTAGGGATTAGGTGTCAACATGTGAATTTTTCTTTTTTAGACAGAGTCTTGCTCTGTCGTCCAGGCTAGAGTGCAGTGGCGCTATCTCCGCTCACTGCAACCTCCACCTCCCGGAGTCAAGCGATTCTCCTGCCTCAGCCTCCCGAGTAGCTGGGATTACAGACATGCACCACCACGCTGGGCTAATTTTTGTATTTTCAGTAGAGCCAGGGTTTCACCATGTTGGCCAGGCTGGTATCGAACTCCTGACCTCATATGATCTGCACGCCTTGGCCTCCCAAAGAGCTAGAATTACAGGTGTGAGCCACTGTGCCCAGCCTCAACATGTGAATTTTGAGGGGACTTAAACATTCAATCTACAGAAGAAACTAAATATCCCCACTCTTCTGAGGGCAAGAGGAGGAAACGCTGAGAAGGGCTTTGGGTCTGCCTCCTGCTCTGTCCACAAGCCTGTGTCCAGGTGGCTGGGAAAGGAACCCTGAGGACCTTCCTAACTAGTCACTTAAAGTCCACTTCATCAATAACAGATGCCCCAGCTACCTTGGGAGAAATGGCCTCTCACCCAGCAGTGATGCAGAATGAGAACTTTCACAAGAATGTTGACTGAAGGAGGTAATCAATACTCTTGCAGTTATTTCAAACACAAAAGCCTACTAAGGCAACTCAATTACTTTCATGCCTCCTTTTCTGACTTACTTTCAGAACCTTGTCAAAGGCTAGTAGTGTTGGGTGCCTTTTTTTTTTTTTGGTTCATTTACTTACACTATTCAAGCATGCTCTTTTCCTGGTAGAGTTTTTTCTGCTTTCTGGATAAAGACACCCAATGTCCAAAAAGTGAACAGCATGGGAATATGGAGACTTATCAGATGGAACTTTGATCTCCAAAGAGGCCTTGCTGTGTCTTTTCTTCCTTCCTTGTCTGTTTTGTCATTTCCTTTTTTTTTTTTTTTTTGAGACAGAGTCTTGCTCTGTCACCCAGGCTGGAGTGCAGTGGCACGATCTTGGCTCACTGCAACCTCCACCTCCTGGGTTCAAGTGATACTCCTCCCTCTGTCTACGGAGTAGCTGGGATTACAGGCGCCCACCACACCCAGCTAATTTTTTTTTTTTTTTGAAGTAGAGATGGGGTTTCACCATGTTGGCCAGGCTGGTCTACAGCTCCTGACTTCCAGTGATCCACCCACCTCGGCATCCCAAAGTGCTGAGATTACAGACGTGAGCCACCATGCCTGGCCTATTTTGTCATTTCTTATTTTCATTTATTTGGTTCTTTTTATCTGGCAGTGTTGTAGGAGTTATTAAGAAATTATTGGCTGGGCGCGGTGGCTCACAGCCTATAATCCCTGCTCTTTGGGAGGCTGAGGCGGGTGGATTACCGAAGGTCAGGAGTTCCAGACCAGCCTGACCAACAAGGTGAAACCCCATCTCTACTGAAAAATACAAAATTAGCTGGGCATGGTGGCAGGCGCCTTTAGTCACAGCTATTCGGGAGGCTGAGACAGCAGAATTGCTTGAACCCGAGAGGTGGAGGTTGCAGTGAGCTGAGATGGTGCCACTGCACTCCAGCCTTGGTGATGGAACCAGACAGACGCCGCCGCCGAGGAAAACCTTGTACTATTAGCCATGGTCAACCCCACCGTGTTCTTTGACATTGCCGTTGACGGTGAGCCCTTGGGCTGCGTCTCCTTCAAGCTGTTTGCAGACAAGTTCCCAAGGACAGCAGAAAATTTTCATGCTCTGAGCACTGGAGAGAAAGGATTTGGTTATAAGGGTTCCTGCTTTCACAGAATTATTCCAGGGTTTATATGTCAGGGTGGTGACTTCACACGCCATAATGGCACTGGTGGCAAGTCCATCTATGGGGAGAAATTTGAAGATGAGAACGTCATCCTAAAGCATACAGGTCCTGACATCTTGTCCATGGCAAATGCTGGACCCGACACAAATGGTTCCCAGTTTTTCATCTGCACTGCCAAGACTGAGTGGTTGGATGACCTCAGGTGGATCACTTGAGGTCAGGAGTTAGAGACCCACCTGGTCAACTTGGTGAAACCCTGTCTCTACTAGAAATACAAAAATTAGCTGGGTGTGGCAGTGTACACCTGTAATCCCAGCTACTTGGGAGGCTGAGGCAGGAGAATCGCTTGAACCTGGGAGGTGGAGGCTGCAGTGAGCCGGGATAGCGCCACTGCACTCCAGCCTGGGCAACAGTGAGACTCCATCTCAAAAAAATAAAAACTTAAAAAAAAAAACTCTCCCCTCAATTCCCCAATTTTTTTTCCAAATCATGTGACTTCAATGGAGCCAGAAATAAAATTTGACCGTGTTTAATAACCTGCCTGCTTTCCCTGTTCCTCTCCCCTCTCCTCACACCCTGTAACCAAGTCCAAACCTAGACTCTTTACCGCACAACAGCCAGTAAATCAGGAGACAAGGTGCTGGAGCAAGGGAGGCGACTTTATTTAGAGAGCCAGCAAATCACGAAGATGGCAGACTGCTGTACTAACACTGTAACTCATCATGAATTAATATAAACTTCGGGCCCCTGTTATGTTAGGGAAAGGGGAAGAGGAAGGGGGTTGAGACGAAGAGGTGACCGATGACCACAGATATCTGGGCACCAGCAAGGACCCGAGGAGGTTGGGAACCTTCTCTGTCTTGCTCATGTGACAATGTTCCTATAAATCTTTTTTCTTTTTCTTTTGAGACACAGTCTCACTCTGTCACCCAGGCTAGAGTGCAGTGGCACAATCACTGCAACCTCCACCGCCTGAGTTCAAGCAATTCTTCTGCCTCAGCCTCCCGAGTAGCTGGGATTACAAGTGTGTACCACTATGCCCAGCTACTTTTTGTATTTTTAGTAGAGACAGGGTTTTGCCATGTTGGCTGGGCTGGTCTTGAACTCCTGACCTCGTGATCCACCCGCCTCGGCCTCCCAAAGTGTTGGGATTACAGGCGTGAGCCACCACGCCCTGCCTATAAATCTTTAACATAACATTGTGATTTGTGTGTACTCCCTTCTTATTTCCTTGGGAATTAGTTTCGGGAAGGGACTATTATCATCCTCATTTTGACGTTAAATTAGGCCAGGCGCAGTAGCTCACACCTATAATCCCAGCACTTTGAGAGGTCAAGGTGGATGGATCACTTAAGGTCAGGAGGTCAAGACCAGTCTGGGCAACATGGTGAAACTCCGTCTCTACTAGTAATACAAAAATTAGCCGGGCATGGTAGCGCACACCTGTAGTCCCAGCTACTCTGCAGGCTGAGGCTGTTGACTCGCTTGAGCCTGGGAGGCAGAGATTGCAGTGAGCAGAGATCTTGCCACTGCACTCCAGCCTGGGCAACAGAGCGAGACCATGTCTCAAAAAAAACAAAAACAAAACAAAACAAACTATAAACTAAATTCCTCCCATAGTTAGCTTGGCCTAGGCTCCTTTGTGCAGATATAAGTAAAAGCAGTTAACAGATACCATGGGGGTGGGAGTGGTTAGGAGCCAAATGGAGCTGTCATGTTCCCGGAACCAAGCAAGGTCTGGCTGTTTTTTCTCGAGACCCAATAACGAGAAACAGACAAACTAGGAAAGAAGGGAATTTATTGCTGTAAGCGGATACATGGAGAAGGCCGGAGATAATTCCACCAGACCAACTCAAAGTGTTACAATTTCCTTTTTTTAAAAATTTATTTTAGACCACACCTTACAATTTTCTTAATGCTTATATTGGCTGGGGTTATGTGCCTACGTGCAGTATAACATTTGCCTAAGGCTATTGATAACTAATTTTGTTTCAACTAGAAGGTCAGAGGCAAAAAAAATACTTGCTCAGTCCAATTAAAATGGCCCCAGGACCTTCAAGTCCTGTCTACTGTGGTACCGGAGTGATTATTTCCAGCTTATCTCCTTTACAGCTTGGTCCGGAGAGCTGCCTTACACTCTCCAATGAATCTATTCAAACAGCTGCCTCTGTTATTTTGACTCGTTTCAGATTTTGTCGACCCGAGAAGGGTTTTGGCACTAGGAATGTAAGACTGTCTCTATTATTTTGGCTTGCTCCAGGTTAGGGAGAAGCCCATTCAATGCTCCGACTGACCATATGTTTCATTTCTAGCTTTGGTGTCTGAGCACTGATTTCCCTAGGTTTAACTATTTGCTCCATGTTAAGGCGGCGCTGTGGATATCTGCCTGTGTAACTGGAGTGCTATGCAGGCCTGTCTGCGTGACTGTCATGCAGGCCTGTCTGCGTGATTGCCAGGGAGGATTGGCCTGCCACAGTCATGCTAGGCCTCCTTTTTACTGCTACACCCTTGGCGCATCTTCATATTTTTTCCCCATGCGGGAAGAAACTGTCTCTATAGATCAGCGAAGCAAGTTTCCATGACACCAGATCTGGGCCAAGCTGTTGTGCTCCCTCCTCCCCCTGAAATGTGCCCAAACACCAGGCTCTTAGATTCCCTTTTCCTTCAAAGAGCTTCTCTAGCCTGTAGCCAACTCTGACAGAGCTCCACTAATGCCACCCACCCACCCACCCACATCTACACACACACCAACACTGGCTGTCACTTACAGAAAGCTCTGCTACAACAGAGCTTCTCTGAGGGCCGTTCCTCAGAGTTAACCCCCAGGGGACACCCTCAGTGCATGAAGCGGGGGTGAGGGGGTTGATGAATAAATACGCCACCTTACTTACCCCTTTCAGGGACAATTCTGGGGCTTTTTCCACAGACTCACATGTGTTCCCAGCAGGACCGAACCCTTATTGCCCATAGCAGTAATTTGCTCAGTCACAAGCCCAAATGTCAGAGGTGTGTGAACCAGAGCAACTCCATCCGGAGTAAGGACTGGGTAAAATGAGGCTGAGACCCAGTGGGCTGCATTCCCAGATGGTTAAGGCATTCTAAGTCACAGGATGAGATAGGAGGTCTGAACAAGGTCATAAAGACTTTGCCAATAAAACAGGTTGCAGTAAGAAGCTGGCTAAATCCCACGAAAACCAAGATGGTGATGAGAGTGACTTCTGGTCATCCTCACTGTTACGCCCCCACCAGCACCATGACAAGTTTACAGATGCCATGGGAACATCAGGAAGTTACCCTATATGGTCTAAAAAGGGGAGCCATGAATAATCCACCCCTTGTTTAGCATTTAGTCAAGAAATAACCATAAAAATGGGCAACCAGTAGCCCTCGGGGCTGCTCTGTCTATGCAGTAGCCATTCTTTTATTCCTTTACTTTCTTAATAAACTTGCTTTCACTTTAGGACTCGCCCTGAATTGTTTCTTGTACGATATCCAAGAACCGTCTCTTGGGGTATGGATCGGGACCCCTTTCCTGTAGCACAAAGACAATAATTGCACCCAAATTCTCATCTCAGAGTCTGTTTTGGTGGAAATGCAAACTAAAATAAACTTCTTCCTTTTTTTTTTTTTTTTTTTTTGAGACAGAATTTCGCTCTTGTTGCCCAGGCTGGAGTGCAATGGCATGATCTTGGCTCATCGCAACCTCCGCCTCCCGGGTTCAAGCGATTCTCCTGCCTCCGCATCCCAAGTAGCTGCAATGACAGGCATGTGCCACCACGCCCTGTTCTCTTGAATGTGGCCTCCTTCTTTGTTTCGGAGACAGGGTCTCACTCTGTCACCCAGGCTGGAGTGCAGGGACGTGATCATAGCTCATTGAAGCCTCGAATTCCTGGGCTTCAGCTATCTGCCCACCTCTGCTTTCCAAGTAGCTGGGACTACAGGTGCATGCCACCACACCAGCTAATTTTTTTTTCAGTATTTTTATTTCTTGTTTATTTTTCTTTTTTTATAGACATGAGGTCTCACTATGTGTTGCCTGGGCTGGTCTCAATCTCCTGGGCTCAGGTGATCCTCCCACCTTGGCCTTCCAAAGTGTTGGGATTAGAGGCATAAGCCACTGCCCCCAGCCTCCGGCTAATTTTTAAAAAATATTTATGTAGAAATGGGATCTTGCTATGTTGACCAGACTGGTTTTGAACTCCTGGGCTCAAGGGATCCTCCTGCCTCATACTCCCAAAGCGCTAGGATTACAGGCGTGAGCCACTGCGCCTGGCCTCCAAATTCTGTAATAAGCCCTTACCTAGTTCTCTTCCTGTCTCCCTCCAAAGGTGTTCCCCCGAGTCTGTGGTTGGCCCTTCTTACCATTGTCTTCTGAACAGTGTCCTCTGCAGTCTCATCCATTCTGACTTCAACCATCATCTTTTTTTTTTTTTTTTTTTTTTTTTTTTGAGACAGAGTCTCACTCTGCCACACAGGCTGGAGTGCAGTGGCGTGATTTCAGGTCACTACAACCTCCGCCTCCTGGATTCAAGCGATTCTCCGGCCTCGCCTCCTGAGTAGCTGGGATTACAGGTATGTGCCACCATGCCTGGCTAATTTTTTTGTATTTTTAGTAGAGACAGGGTTTTACCATGTTGGCCAGGCTGGTCTCAAACTCCTGACCTCAGGCAATCTGCCCACCTCAGCCTCCCAAAGTCTTGAGATTACAGGCTTGAGCCACCGTGCCCGGCCTCAAGGCAATTCCCAATTCTGAGCCTCTAGGGCCAACCTCGGTTTGTAACTTCAGCTATGCATCTGTGTTTTCCTGCAGGAACCATTCACCCCTGTGCTTGTGGTGTTCCTAAAAACCCTGTGGGAAGAGCAGGGGCAGGCAGGGCTCACCATAGTGGAACTGGGACCCACATTTCAGCCACTCTCCCACTCCATGCTGGGTGAAGCATTGAGTAGCTACAGTTAATTACAGAAGACTGGTCTTGGCTTTACCCTCTTCATTGGGGATACCATGGAGCCTGACTTGGGGACTCCTACTCTGGGGACAGTAGCAGAGAGTAGGTGGGACTTGAACCTCCCAAGTTACCTCCACCCAAATCTGAGTTGCTCCCCAGAACCAGGCTGTGGTTCCTGCTTGGAGAGTGTTTGGGTTTTTTTTTTTTTGTTTTGTTTTTGTTTTTGTTTTTTGAGACGGAGTCTCGCTCTGTCACCAGGCTGGAGTGCAGTGGTGTGACCTCAGCTCACTGCAACTTCCAACTCCCTGGTTCAAGCAATTCTCCTGCCTCAGCCTCCCGAGTAGCTGGGATTACAGGCACGTGCCACTACGCCCAGCTAATTTTTGTATTTTTAGTAGAGACGTGGTTTCTCCATGTTGGCCAGGATGGTCTCAATCTCCTGACCTTGTAATCCACCCGCCTTAGCCTCCCAGAGTGCTGGGGTTACAGGTGCGAGCCACCGCGCCCAGCCGGAGAGCTTTTCATTAGATCCCTAGCCAGGGCTTAAAACTGATCTGAGCACATTGCCTTCTTCTATTAATTCTTTTTTATTATTATTTTTTGAGATGGAGTCTCGCTGTGTCACCCTGGCTGGAGTGCAGTGGCACGATCTCGGTTCGCTACAACCTCTGCCTCCTGATTCTTGTGCTTCGGTCTCCTGAGTAGCTGGGACTACAGGCGCGTGCCACCATGCCCAGCTAATTGTTGTATTTTTAGCAGAGACAGGGTTTCAACATGTTGACCAGGCTGGTCTTGAATCCCTGACCTCAAGTGATCCATCCCCCTCGGCCTCCCAAAGTGCTGGATTACAGGTGTGAGGCAGTGCACCTGGCCCCTCTTCCATGTTTTAACACCTTCAAAGAGCAGCTCTTTCTCCTATGAATCCACTTTTATGCAGGCACCAGGTTCAATACCTCAAAATCAGTCCACTCCTGGCTTTCCTTGCTGCCCATATCCAATCGGTTGCCGAGACCCTGCTGGTACTGAAGTGGTTCTCTCATATTTTCCTTCCCTCTCTATTGCTGGCAGAGCCATGTCAGTTCTGGCAGGCAGCTGAACTATGACAGTGACCTCCCACTCGGCCCACCCAGCTCTAGTTTCTCCCTTCCTCCCTGTTCTACCCAGTGAGACTCAACTGCTGTCACTCGATAAAACCTTCAATGGCTCCCAATTACCTACAGAATAAAGCACAAATTCTGCTGCTTGGTTTTCAGCCTCTTCATGACCTAGGCCCAACTATCTTTTTTTTCCTTAACTGATAACTTTTTTTTTTGAAGTGAAATTTACATAGTGGCTCACGCCTATAATCCCAGCACTTTGGGAGGCTGAGACGGGCAGATCACTTGAGATCAGGAGTTCAAGACCACCCTGGCCAACATGGTGAAACCCCTTCACTACTAAAAACACAAAAATTAGCCAGGCGTGATGGTGTACACCTGTAATCCCAGCTACTTGGGAGGCTGAGGCAGGAGAATTGCTTGAACCCGGGAGACAAAGGTTGCAGTGAGCCAGGATTGCAGCACTGGACTCCAGCCTGGGTAACAGAGCGAGACTCTGTCTCAAAGAAACAAAATAAATTTGCATAGTATTAACCACTTTTGTTCATTTTGAATGACCAATTCAGCCACATTTAGTGCACTCAAAATATTGTGCAACCAACAGCTCTCTCAAATTTCAAGATTTTTTCCTTTACCCTTAAAAGGAAGCCCTATACCCACTAAGAAATCACTCCCCATTTCTCTGTCCACTCACCTCTTGGTAACCTCTAATCCACTTTCTGTCTTTATGGATTTGCCTGACCTGGATGTTTCATATAAATGGAATCATACAATATGTGGCCTTTTGTAACAGGCTTCTTTCAAGTAGCTTAATGTTTTCAAGGTTCATTCATATTGTAGCATGTGTCAGTACTTTGTTCCTTTTTATGGCTGAATACTACTCCGTTAAGAGTTGGCTGGGGCCGGGCACAGTGGCTCAAGCCTGTAATCCCAGCACTTTGGGAGGCTGAGATGGGCAGATCACAAGGTCAGGAGATTGAGACCATCCTGGCTAACATGGTGAAACCCCGTCTCTACTAAAAATACAAAAAATTAGCGGGGCATGGTGGCAGGCACCTGTAGTCCCAGCTACTCGGGAGGCTGAGGCAGGAGAATGGCATGAACCCGGGAGGCGGAGCTTGCAGTGAGCCGAGATGGCGCCACTGCACTCCAGCCTGGACGACAGAGCGAGACTCTGTCGCAGAAAAAAAAAAAAAAAAGAGTTGGCTGGGCACCGTGGCTTACATCTGTAATCCCAGCATTTTGGGAGGCCAAGGCAGGTGAATCACGAGGTCAGGAGTTTGAGACTAGCCTGACCAACATGGTGAAACCCTGTCTTTACTAAAAATACAAAAATTAGCTGGGCATGGTGGCGTGCACCTGTAGTCCCAGCTACTCAGGAGGCTGAGGCAGGAGAATCGCTTGAACCCAGGGGGCAAAGGTTGCAGAGAGCTGAGATCGCACCATTGCACTCCAGCCTGGGCTACAGAGCGAGACTGTGTCTCAAAAAAAAAAAAAAAAAAAAAAAGAGCTGGCTGGGCGCCATAGCTCACGCCTGTAATCCTAGCACTTTGAGAGGCTGAGGTGGGTGGATCACTTGAGGTCAGGAGTTCGAGATCAGTCTGGCCAACACAACAAAACCCCATCTCTACTAAAAATACAAAATTTAGCAGGGTGCAGTGGTGGGCACCTGTAATCGCAGCTACTCAGGAGATTGAGACAGGAGAATCGCTTGAACCTGGGAGGCGGAAGTTGCAGTGAGCCGAGATTGCCCCACTGTCCCCTAGCTTGGGTGACAGAGCAAAACTCCGTCTCCAAAAAAAAAAAAAAGTATACCACATTTTGTTTATCCTTTCATCAATTTCCACCTTTGGGTATCACAAATAGTGCTGTTGGTTGGGCATGGTGGATCATGCCTGTAATCCTAGCACTTTGTGAGGCCTAGACAGGCAGATCACTTGATCTCAGGCTCAACGTCGCAAAACCCTGTCTCTACTAAAAATACAAAAAATTAGCCAGGTATGGTGGTGCACTTTTGTAATCCCAGCTACTCTGGAGGCTGAGGCAGGAAAATTGCTTGAGCACCGATGGTGGAGATTGCAGTGAGCGAAGATTGCATCACTGCACTCTAGCCTGGGTGACAGGAGTGAAACCCTGTCTCAAAAAAAATTAAAAATTTAAACAAATAAATAATGCTGCTATAAACACTTGTGTATAAATTTCTGTGTGGACATATGTTTTCATTTCTCTTGGGTGTATATTTAGGAGTGGAATTGCTGGGTCACATGGAAACTGTATGTTTAACTTTCTGAGAAACTGCCAGGCTGTTTTCCACAGTGGCTGCACCCTTTATACATTTGCACCAGCAATGCTGAAGGGTTCCAGTTTCTCTATACCCTCACCAACTCTTTTTTTTATTTGAGCCATCCTAGTTGAGGTGGTATCTCATTGTGGTTGTGATTTAATTTCCCTAATGACAATGACACTGAACATCTTTTCATGTGCTTTTTGGCCATTCATATATCTTCTCTGGAGAAATGTCTATTCAAGTCTTTTGCCCATTTTTTAACTGAGTTATCTTTTTTTTTTTTTTTTTAGATGGAGTCTCGCTCTGCTGCCCAGGCTGGAGAGTGCAGTGGCACATTCTCGGTTCACTGCAACCTCCGCGCCTCCTGGGTTCAAGCGATTCTCCCACCTCAGCTTCCCAAGTAGCTGGGACTACAGGCGCCCGCCATGCCCAGCTAATTTTTGTGTTTTTAGTTGAGACAGGGTTTCGCAATGTTGGCCAGGCTAGTCTTGAACTCCTGGCCTCAGGCGATCCACCCGTGTCGGCCTCCCTAAGTGCTGGATTACAGGCGTGTGCCACTGTGCCGGGCCCTATGTTATGTTTTCGTTGTTGAGTTGTAAGAGTTCTTTATATATTCTGAATATTAAACCCTTATCAGATATATGATTTAATATTTTCTCCCATTCTGTAGGTTGTCTTTTCACATGCTTGATAATGTCCTTTGAGGCAAAAGATTTATATTTATTTATTTATTTTGGGGCTTTCTGGCAAAACTGGAAAGCCTGCTAGACAAATTCTAAAACAGCTGTAACACTCAAAAGATTTTCTTTTAAGAAAAAGAAAGGGAAGAGGAAGAACTGTATCTCACTTTTGTTGCTGACTTTCTATAGTTATATATATATTTATATTTATGTACATTAATATATATGTGTATATGTATTTATGTCTATGTACATAAATATATATGCATATATATATATATATTTAAAACCAAGGCTGGGCACAGTGGCTCATGCTTATAATTCAGTGCTTTGGGAGGCCAAGGTGGGAAGATACCTTGAGGTCAGTTCAAGACCAGACTGGCCAGCATAGTGAGACCCCGTCTCCATAAAAACTTTTAAGAATAGCCAGGTGTGGTGGTGCATGCCTGTAGTCCTAGCTACTTGAAAGGCTAAGGTGGGAGGTTTACTTGAGCCCAGGAGTTTGGGGCTGCAGTGAGCTATGATTGTACCACTGTTTCAGCCTGGGTGACACAGTGGGACCCTGTCTGTAAAACAAAAAATTAAATTAAAAAAATTAAGAAACTCCAGAAATTTCTGTGTAACAAAATGCCCATTTGCCCTTGAGATAGTTCTACTCTACTCTAATAAGCATAACAAACAAAACCAGGACTTAAAACCACTTGTCAATGGGACTGTTTCTTGTGCTCTCTTTTCCATTTCTTCTCTGTTATGATCTGAAGCTTCTTTTTTTTTTTGAGACGTAGTCTCGCTCTGTCGCCCAGGCTGGAGTGCAGTGGCCTGATCTCGGCTCACCGCAAGCTCCGCCTCCCGGGTTGGGGCCATTCTCCTGCCTCAGCCTCCCGAGAAGTTAGGACTACAGGTGCCCGCCACCACGCCCCTGGCTAATTTTTTGTATTTTTAGTAGAGACGGGGTTTCACCATGTTAGCCAGGATGATCTGGATCTCCTGACCTTGTGATCCGCCCGCCTCGGCCTCCCAAAGTGCTGGGATTACAGGCGTGAGCCACCACACCCGGCCATGATCTGAAGCTTCTGATACTATGTGCATGTTAAGGTTCCCTATTCCTGCCTGGCTCTTGTTCTTTTCAGATTGTCAGTTAGCAGCTCTATTGTTAAGTACAAATCACTTTCATTCCCCTTATTAGTCCCGGACCCCAGAGAGGTGGCCTTTCCCCTGGGGTGGGGGTGTGGCTAGGCAACTGTTCAGTGTGCTTACATCATAGGAGAGGCCCTGGGGCTTAGGACTGTGCTGAGGTTCCAGATGGGGCCTCAAAGGAGAAGATGCTCTTCGACTTTGTGTTTGCCTGCAGCTTTCCCCGCTGGTTCCTGGACACTCACCAGTCACAGTAATATGACTGCTGAATACACCCCTGCTTAGACTGGCGGGCTTCCTTCTGCTGCAAGGCTTGGACTATCTCTAACCTGGAAAGGAATCCCTGTCTCCTTTCCCCAAGCATTTCTCTTCCATCCATTCCACTGACAATAAAAACTTATGGTAGCTTTTTTTTTTTTTTTTTTTTTGTTTGAGACAGGGTCTTGCTCTGTCACCTAGAGCAGTGGCTCTATCTTAGCTCACTGCAACCTCTGTCTCCCAGGCTCCAGTGATCCTCCCACCTCAGCCTCCCAAGTAGCTGAGACTACTGGTGTGCACCACCACTCCAGGCGAATTTTTAATTTTTTTTTTTTGTAGAGACAGGGGTCTCACTATATTTCCCAAGATGGTCTTGAACTCCTGGCTTCAAATGATCCTCCCTCCTTGGCCTCCCAAAGTGCTGGGATTACAGGCTTGAGCCATGCCTAGCCCTTCTTAAGACATTTCATTTCATAATGAGAGATGACATTTAAGATACCAACAAAACTATCCAGGTCACAGGTTTAAACAAATGCTACAGTGCTACTGATTGAGTGCAAACATGAACCTGCAAGAGGCTGAGGGCTATTGGATCTGATCTTTGGAGACCATGTGAAGAGCAGCACAGGGCTATCATATTTCGTGGCTGGGTTTAGCAAGGTTGCAACTGAATAAGCAAAGAAATTAGAATGACATGCTCCAAACATTAGTATGGGGAGGACCATAATAATACCAAATATTAACTCAGGACAATTAAACCCCGACAGGAGGGGAGCCTGCCATGCTGGGTATATCATGGGACCAAACTTGGGTCCACTGGCCCAACGCAGAAAAGCCAAACACTGACATTAGGATTTGCAGTGGTAGAAAGTGAGGCATTTCTTGCAGGCCTCCAAGCAAGGAAAATTGAGCAGCCAATGCTCTAGACTGAGACTCCCCTATGGCTTACATGTCAGGGTTTTGTTGTTGCTGTTTTAGAGTCAGGGTCTCACATTTTGCCCAGGCTGGAGTACAGCTCACTGCAGCCACAAATTCCTGGTTCAAGCAATCCTTCTGCCTCAGCCTCCTGAGTAGCTGGGACTGTAGGTGCGCACCACTGTGCCCAGCTAATTTTTTTTTTTTTTTTGAGACGGAGTTTCGCTCTTGTTGCCCTGGCTGGAGTGCAATGGTGCAATCTCGGCTCACCACAGCCTCCGCCTCCCAGGTTCAAGCAATTCTCCTGCCTCAGCCTCCTGAGTAGGTGGGATTACAGGCATGTGCCACCATGCCTGGCTAATTTTGTATTTTTAGTAGAGGCGGGGGTTTCTCTGTGTTGGTCAGGCTGGTCTCGAACTCCCGACCTCAGGTGACCCACCCACCTCAGCCTCCCAAAGTGCTGGGATTATAGGCATGAGCCACCGCACCCAGCCATGCCCAGCTAATCTTTTAAAAATTATTTTTTGTGGAGAGGAGATCTCACTATGTTGCACAGGCTGGTCTTGAACTCCTGGCTTCAAATGACTCTCCTGCCTCAGTCTCTCAAAGTGTTGATATTACAGATGAGAGCCATCATGCCCAGCCCATGTAATGGGATTTAAAAGGTGGGGAGGCAGAGGTTGCAGGCAAAGTCATAAATCAATATATGGAGACTATGTATTGGTTTGACCTAAAAAGGCAGGATATCTTGAAGCAGTGGATTACAGACTACAAGCAGATTCAAAGATTATCTGATTTGCTATTAGCTAAGGAAGGGAAGCTTTGTCTAAAGTCTTGGGATCAGCATAAAGGAATGTCACCTCTGGCCTGTGGGCATAACTTCCTCCAGGACCCTCAGGAAGAAATTTAGAACAAAGAACAGCGGACAGAGTTCAGTCCTCAGTTTCCCCTCATCTGAGTTCTGTGTGCCAGTGGATTCATCTGTTGGAGGTCTGGGATTCTTAAAAACAACTCAGGGCCATATGTTAAGGTGTTATCTTTAGTTTGTAGGGAACCAAACATCCTATGAGTCTAACTTCCTTGTCTATTGTTTTAAGCTGCAATTACTTTCTTGCTTATCAAGTTGCTCACTTACTTCTGAGGGCTAGCCAGTGCCTGGAACTTCCCCTGAAGAAACCTAAGATGTTCCCTTATTTCCATGTTGTCGGGGGTGGGACGCGGCAGGTCAGAGGGGTCCCTGCTCCATCTCAGGCAAAGCCCTGCCTTCCTTTGCACAGTTGTTCTTTTTTTTTTTTTTGAGACCGGATCTCACTCTGTCACCCAGGCTGGAGTGCAGTGGCATGAATTTGGCTCACTGCAACCTCTGCCTTCTGGGTTCAAGCGATTCTCCTGCCTCAGCCTCCTGAGTAGCTGGGATTACAGGCGCATACCACCACGCCTGGCTAATTTTTGTGTTTTTATTAGAGATGGGGTTTCACCATGTTGGCCAGGCTGGTCTCAAACTCCTGACCTCAGGTGATCTGCCCACCTCGGTCTCCCAAAGTGCTGGGATTACAGGTGTGAGCCACCACGCCCGGCCCACGCAGTTGTTCTAGAATGCCAGTTTCTCTCCCTCTGATCTTCCTCTTTCTCTGTTTCTGCCTTGGGAAGTGGCTTCCAGACATCACTCCTACTCTCACCTGGACAGGAAGAGCGAACGCTTCCCAGGCCCCCAGTTATCAAGGGAAGAGCTGCTCCTCCCCGTACCACCCCAGTCCCAAGAAATGCACATCAGAAGAGAAGAGGAAGCACACATCAGTCAGTTTCATCAACAGCGAGGACCCAGCCATGCCCTCATCACCATGACTCACATGCTTCAGCAAACACCCCAGACACAGGCCATAAAGCAATATCTATGCTGGTTTTGCTGATGGGACTCTCCAAGGACTTCAGCTTCTTTCAGCCCTCCATGCATCTGAAGTTTTAGTCCTTCTAAGAACAGTAATTGAGAGTTTGACCTCCAGCATCCTCGGTCTGAGTCTTTTTCTTTGAAACAAGATCTCACTCTGTATCCCAGGCTGGAGTGCAGTGGCGCAATCATGGCTCACTGTAGCCTCAACCTCCTGGGCTCAAGTGATTCTCCTGTCTCAGCCTCCTGAGTAGCTGGGACTGCAGGTATGTAGCACCATGCCCAGCTAATTTTTTGTATTTTTAGTACAGACAGAGTCTCATGTTTCCCAGGTTAGTCTTGAACTCCTGGCCTCAAGCCATCCTCCTGCCTCAGCCTCCTCAGTGCTGGGATTACAGGTGAGAGCCACCCTGACCGGCTAGTCTGAGTCTCTTACTCCTCCACTTACTGTCTTTCTGCCTTGGGCAAGTGACTTACCCGCTCAGTTTCCTCCTCCATTAAAGGGATAATAACACATACCTCATTCATTTATTGAGAAGATTTAGTAAATCATTTATTTAAAGTGCTTGGCACAGTTCCTGGCACACAGTAAACACACAAATATCTCAGTAATTATATTATTTAATTAAGCAGGTTGACCCATATTTTTCTTACTTTTCACGAGACCATATTCATTTTACCATCCCTCTACCCACCCAAGCCCCTGGCCCCACTGCACCAGCTCAGCTCAGGAGTTGCTTTTGAGTTCAGTTGAGGTCCCTTGACCTCCTCCTGTGTCACAGAAGTATAATGTGGGACTATTTTGAAGTTTTGTTCCAGTTTCTGCCCTTTTTTTTTCTCTGTATGCACAGGCAGCCTCAAATTCTCCCCCAGTAAGCTCAGGGTCAAGTGGTTACGGGGTTATGTTCCACGGGTGGGCAGTGGGTAGGCTAATGCCCCATGAAGGAAGCTGCTTTTTCCCAGGAAATTCCCTCAGAGCAGATCCAGCTCTGCAGGAGGATGAGCAGGTCTAAGAAGACACTTTTTTTGAGATCATCTATTGAGATCATCTATGTCGCAAGTCACCTAAGCCAGTTTGGCCATTCACATTTATTAAGCCCCCTTTTTAAATTTTTTATTGTTTTGGAGACGGAGTCTCACTCTGTCACCCAGGCTGTATAGTGCAGTGGTGCAATCTCGGTTCACTGCAACCTCCGCCTCCCGGGTTCAAGCAATTCTCCTGCCTCAGTCTCTGGAGTAGCTGGGATTACAGGCGTGTGCCACCAAGCCCCGCTAATTTTTGTTTTATTAGTAGAGATGGGGTTTCATCATGTTGGCCAGGGTGGTCTTATTAAGCCCTTTTAAGAATTAATGGAGGCTGGGCGTGGTGGCTCACGTCTGTAGTCCCAGCACTTTGGGAGGTCAAGACAGGAAGATCACCTGAGGTCAGGAGTGCGAAACCAGTCTGGCCAACATGGTGAAACCCCATCTCTACTAAAAAACTACAAAAATTAGCCAGGGGTGGTGGTGCGTGCCTGTAGTCCCAGATATTTGGGTGGCTGAGGCAGGAGAATTGCTTCACCTTGGGAGGCAGAGGCTGCAGTGAGCTGAGATCACACCACTGCACTCCAGGCTGGGCAACAGAGTGAGACTCTGTTTCAAATAAAAAAAAAATTAATTGATATGGCTCACCACAAAAAGTTAGAAGTAGGTGATGGTGATTTGCAGTTTGTTACGAGGAAACCGTGGCTCAACGAGGCAGTTTGTTACAATGAAAGCAAGTCTCAGAGACTAGAGCTCTTGTCCCACCTGCAAATATTGACCAGCAAGCTGGCAAGTAACAGCTGCAGAGCCTGTTCTGTCAGTTCTGTGGAATGGCAGCTCTCTGTTCTTTCAGGACATTGCAGGAAATGTTTACCTAAGGCAGATTCAACGATATCCCAGGAGCTAGACTGCACAGACTTAATCAGGACCGGGTGAGGGAAGCCTCTGAAAGACCAGGACTCAGGGCTGTGCCCAAAATCTTGGGCACCATGCAAAGTATAAGGGGCTACTGGAATTGCAGTGGCAGGAGGATCACGGCAGAACAATCTCTGAAGCCAGTCCAAGGAGCTTAAACCCAGCCATCCCATCAGTATAAAGTTGCTTATAAATCCACTATGCCAATTAACAAAGCTAACCAAAGGGCTTAGGGTTTACTCTCTGGAATAGGGGCTCCTGATTAGCCTTTCAGATGCTGACTAAACATCCCCAAATTGTGTGTTTCCAATTAAGAATTGTGAAGGTCAAACTTAACACACACGCGCGCGTGGGCGCGCGCACACACACACACACACAACCTTTGCTGAAGTACAGTACTTAAAAGTAAATCAGACAATATAAAAGCTTACAGCTCTTCAAATCATTTTGTGCTAAGTCAGAAAAAATGGCATGACTTATATCTAACCATGAATTCTGAAAACAAGCCACAAGTTCACATCTGGGCTCTCTGTCTTGTACCCAGTAACATAGACAGCCGCCTGCCTGATCCCCATACCTCAGTCGGCTTCCCTGACACCCTACCTCCAGGTTTATCTTCTCACTGGGGACCCAGGGCATTTAGGAGTGTCCCTAGAAGGACTTCACATGAAGATGCAGGTAACTAGAGGACCCTTAAAAGGTAGCGCTTCTGCTGGGCATGGTGGCTCACGCCTGTAATCCCAACACTTTGGGAGGCTGAGGGGGGCTGATCACCTGAGGTCGGGAGTTCAAGACCAGCCTGACCAACATGAAGAAACCCCGTCTCTACTAAAAATACAAAAATTAGCCAGGCGTAGTGGTGTGTGCTTACAGTCCCAGCTACTCGGGAGGCTGAGGCAGGAGAATCACTTGAACCTGGGAGGTGGAGGTTGCAGTGAGCCAACGTGGTGCCATTGCACTCCAGCCAGGGCAACAAGAGCGAAACTCCATCTTAAAAAAAAGGTAGCGCTTCAGAAACAGAAAGTCAAACACCACATGTTCTCACTTAGAAGCGAGAGCTAAACCATAGGTACCCATGGACATACAGAATGGAATAATAGACACTGGAGACTCCAAAAGGTAGGAGGGTGGGAGGGGGTAAGGGTTGAAAAATTACCTGTTGGGTACAGTGTTCACTGTTTTGGTGATGGGTTCACTGAAAGCCCAGCCTTCACCACTACACAATATGTGCATGGCAGAAATCTGTGCTTATACCCCCGAAATCTCGAAAAAAGAAAAAAGGAGCAAAAAAGTAGAGCTTGCACCCACTGCAAATGGCTTATGGGAAGGTGGTGTAGAAAAGAGGCCCTGGGAGAGGAGCCCAGGCGGAGATGGTCGCAGATCATGGGGGAGCCAGGACTGAAAAGAGGAGGCTTGGACATCTGGATGTGGGAGGAAGCGGAGGAAACCAGAAGTCAGGAAGGAGCGGTGCAAGATTCTGTTGAGTGCACAAGACCTTGAACATGCTTACAGATTAAATGTCCGTCAGCTGCTTTAGCTGTTCACGGCTTTTCAGATTAGCTGCCCAGAGTGTGGGCAGCTTTTCAATAAGCACTGCTGATTATTCATTCTGGAGAAGCTCTGGCAGTGCCTCTCATACTTTCAGTGCCTGTTAGGATTGCCCCAGGTGCTGATTTGTAATGCAGACTCCAGGTCCCCATGCGCAGAGGTTCTCATTCAGGACACCCGGAGTGAAACACAGGAATTCAGATTTTTAAGAACTACTGGTGATTCTATTGCACATTGGCCCTGATGTAGCACCCTCTAGGTGTGGAGCACTTTTTTTTTTTTAACAAGAAACTAGCTTTATAAATTAGCAAATTTATTAAATACCATATACTCAATATAACATTTGAACAATTCTTCTTTTTTTTTTTTTTGAGACAGAGTTTCACTCTTGTTGCCCAGGCTGGAGTGCAACGGCATGATGCCAGCTCACCGCAACCTCCTCCTCCCGGGTTCGAGCGATTCTCCTGCCTCAGCCTCCTTGAGTAGCTGGGATTACAGGCATGCACCACCACACCCAGCTAATTTTGTATTTTTAGTAGAGATGGGGTTTCTACTGTTGGTCAGGTTGGTCTCAAACTCTCAATCTCAGGTGATCCGCCGCCTCGGCCTCCCAAAGTGCTGGGATTAAGGCGTGAGCCACAATGCCCTGCCTACAATTCTTAAAAGTGTAAAGAAAACAGGGCACAGTGGCTCACATGTGTAGTCCTATCTACTCAGGAGGCTGAGGCAGGAGGATTGTTGTGCCCTCGAAACCTCCCAGGGTTTCGAGGCTGCAGTGAGCTAAGATCATGCCAGTGCACTCCAGTCTGGGTGACAGAGCAAGGCCTCGTCAAAAAATAAATAAATAAATAAATAAATAAATAAATAAAAGAGTCACTGAAATCCTAACAGTTTAGATACTGTCATTTCAGGAAATGTTTAGGCATGAATGCATATGAATACGTTTGCATAAGCAGGATCATACATTTCGTGGGACTTTGTTGGTTTGTTTGCTTGCTTGTTTGTTTGTTGTAGAGACAGGGTTTCGATATGTTATCCAGGCTGGTCTTGAGCTCCTGGCCTCAAGTGATCCTCCTGCTTCTGCCTCCCAAAGTGCTGCCTACCAAATGAGGATACTTAAATACCATCTTTTCTTTCTTCTTTCTCCCCCAACCCCTGCTTTTATCCTCCCCTACTCCTACCAGCATTTCCACCACTCTCTGGCGTGTGTCCTTCCATATTTTTCTCCTAGCTTGCGTAAGCAAACATATCTGTATGGGACTCTGTCACTGTTTGACAAAAATAAGTTCCTTTTTTAGAAAAAAAATAGAGATGGGGGTCTCACTATATTGCCCAGGCTGATCTCAAACTCCTAAACTCAATCGATCCTTCTATCTTGGCCTCCCAAAGTGTTGGGATTACAGGTGTGAGCCACCATTCCCAGCCAAAAAAAAAAAAAAAAATGTTTTTTTGTGGAGGGTTTATTTTTTGATATGGAGTTTCGCTCTTGTTGCCCAGGCTGGAGTGCAATGGCACAATCTCAGCTTACTGCAACCTCTGCCTCCTGGGTTCAAGTGATTCTCCTGCCTCAGCCTCCCAAGTAGCTGGGATTACAGGCATGCACCACCATGACTAGCTAATTTTGTATTTTTAGTAGAGATGGGGTTTCACTATGTTGGTCAGGCTGGTCTTGAACACCTGACCTCAGGTGATCCACCCACCTTGGCCTCCCAAAGTTCTGGGATTATAGGTGTGAGCCACTGCTCCCAGCCAGAAAAAAAAAAAAAAAAAAAAGAGTTCTTATTGTATATTCACTACTCTGTGATTTTGCCCTTTTTCTACTAACTGTTACCTCTCTGAAACCCCTTCAAATGAGTGGGTGCAGATTTAATGGTTCCTTCCAATGGCTGCATAATATCCTATGGCAGGGCACAACTCACATGTTCTCTATTTCTATTATTCTGCCAACAAAACAGTGCTGCAAGACGTGCCTGGCCGACAAGCAGTTTATAATATTTCAGGCTAACCTGTTGTGTTTGGATCTGTTAGCTCTGGTTGTATCATAAGCCACACCAAAAGTTAGTGGCTTAAACCAATAATCATTTGACTTAGCTGAGGGTCAGCCAGATGGTATCATTAAGCTCTGGGCTGGCTCTGCTGATCTCTGCTGGGTGCCCGTGTGTGTTTTTGGTCAGCTGGCAGCTGGCCAAAACATGATGTCTGGGGATTAGCAGGCTGGTTGAGGAGGGTCTCAGCTGGGGTGTCTTGTCTCTGCTCCATGGGGGCTCTCATCCTCCAGTAGGCCAGCCCCAGCCTTTCCACATGGTGCTCCCAAGGTTCCAAAGCACAGAAAGAGAGGCAAGCCCAAGTGTGCATCTCTGCTTGTGGCATGTTTGTTTTTGTCCCACTGACCAAGACAAGCCATGTGGCCATACCTGGAGTCAGTATGAGAGGTGACTACTCAAAAACATGAGACCAATGTGGTGTCTGACACCAATGTGGTGTCTGACACCTGTAATCACAGGACTTTGGGAGGCCAAGGCAGGAGGATCACTTAAGGCCAGGAGTTTGAGACCAGCCTGGGTATCACAGCAAGACCTTATATCATTTAAAAAAAAAGAAAAAAAAAAAAAAAAAGAACATAAGTACGGAGGGAGAGGAATTATGCTGGCCATTCTTTTTTTTTTTTTTTTTTTCAGATGGAGTCTCACTCTGCCACCCAAGCTGGAGTGCAGTGGTGCCATCTCGGCTCACTGCAACCTCTGCCTCCCAGATTCATGCAATTCTCCTGCCTCAGCCTCCTGAGTAGCTGGGATTACAGGTGCCTACCACCATGCCTGGCTAATTTTTGTATTTTTGGTAGAGACGTGTTTCACCATGTTGGCCAGGCTGGTCTCGAACTCCTGACCTCAGGTGATCCTCCCACCTTGGCCTCCCAAATTGCTGGGATTATAGGCGTCAGCCACCACACCCGACCATGTTGATCATTGTTATACACAATCTACCCCATCTGCTAAGAGGCTCTAAATGTTTAATAGGAAACAAAAGTCTTGGGAAATTTGTGAATCAGAGGACAGGAGCTTATCTTTTCCTGCCCAAAGATTGGTTCCAGTGATGTGACAATGTTAGCACATTTCTAATGATCCAAGTGTTGCAGAACTTACTCTGAGACTCAGGCTCTGGACGAGCTGACACCATCTGGCCTGTCCTCCCTCCCTCCACAAAAGCTCCCAGTGGAGACCTCTCCCAGCAGCTGCTCTTCGCACCTGTTCCAGTGAGGCCTCAGGAAATTTCCTCTTTCCTTAGCTCTCATATATCCAGGGGTTACATATATACAAACATACCGCCTGTTGGCCAGATGTGATGGCTCATGCCTGTAATCCCGGAACTTGGGGAGGCCAAGAGGTGCGGATCATTTGAGGCCAGGAGTTCACGACCAGCCTGGCCAACATGGTGAAACCCTGTCTCTACTAAAAATACAAAATTAGCTGGAGGTGGTGGCGCACGCCTGTAATTCCAGCTACTCGGGAAGCTGAGGCAGAAGAGCTTGAACCTGGGAGGTGGAGGCCACAGTGAGCTGAGATTGCACCACTGCACTCCAGCCTGGGCGACAGAGCCAGACTCTGTCTCGGGAGAAAAAAAAAACAAACAAATGTAGTGCCTGTGGAACACCCTGTTTAAAGAAAGTCCTCTTTGTAGAACCCCAGCCTGCTGCAAGTATTCCTTTCTGACTCTTCACTGCTGCCTCTCAGGGTCATTTCAGGTGTCCAGCCTGTGACTTCACGGTAGGCCATGCCAAAACCATTAGACTTGGAGGACTTGGTTCTGGTCCTGTGTATTCTCAGGCCAGTTGCTTTATGTCTCTGGATTTCCCTTTTTAAGTCTGTTAAGTGAAGGAATTGATGAGGACAGTGCTTCTCAAAGTTTAATGTGCATGTGAATCACCCAGAGATCTTGTTAGACATGCAGAATTTCAGAGCCTTTCTGAGACAGCTGACTTGGCATCTGTTCTGCCAGGCACGGTGGCTCATGCCTGTAATAACAGCACTTTGGGACGCTGAGGTGGGTGGATCACCTGAGGTCGGGAGTTCGAGACCAGCCTGACCAACACAGAGAAACCTCGTCTCTACTAAAAATACAAAATTAGCTGGGTGTGGTTGCTCATACCTGTAATCCCAGCTACTTGGGAGGCTGAGGCAGGAGAGTCGCTTGAACCCCGGAGGCGGCGGTTGTGGTGAGTTGAGATTGTGCCATTGCACTCCAGCCTGGGCAACAAGAGCGAAACTCCATCTAAAAACAAAAACAAAAGCTCTAGAGTTGTTTTTTTTTTTTCAAATTGGACTGCACGATAGACTCTCCTGGGGAAGCTTTAAAGTATGAGTGCTGGGTGCCCCTGCCTAGAGATTCTGATTCACTTGGTTTTGGGTGCACCTTGGGCATTGGGCACCACTAGGCTTGAATGGTTGGGGAAAGGGAGGGCTAGAGGAACCTGGAGGGAGCAGCGTAGAAGAGGACTCAGCCACTGCTAACCTGCAGCCTGGCAGGGAAATGGCCAAGGGGGAATTAATATCCCAACCTCCCTCTCCTCCCACTCTCTCATTTGCTGCCAGAGTGTACCATGCACTAGACCCAGCTGGATTCCAGAGCACAGGGAAGCACAGTTGAAGCAGTCCATAAATATCATCTCCTGGGGCACCAGATGGAATGAAGAAGGATGGAGAATGGGTCTGAATCCTGGGGCACAAGATGGGATGAAGAAGGATGGAGAATGGGTCTGAATCCTGGGGCTCAAGATGGAATGAAGGAGGATGGAGAATGGGTCTGAATCCTGGGGCTCAAGATGGAATGAAGGAGGATGGAGAATGGGTCTGAATCCTGGGGCACAAGATGGAATGAAGAAGGATGGAGAACGGGTCTGAATCCTGGGGCTTAAGACGGTTTGAAGAAGGATGGAGAATGGGTCTGAAAAGGCAAACAGAAATGATCCGGCCAGGTGCAATGGCTCATGCCTGTAATCCCAACACTTTGGGCGGCCAAGGCGGGCAGATCACCTGAGGTCAGAAGTTTGAGACCAGCCTGGCCAACATGGTGAAACCCCATCTCTACTAAAAATACAAAAATTAGCTGGGCGTGGTGGCGCACGCCTGTAGTCCCAGCTACTCGGGAGGCTGAGACACGACAATTGCTTGAACTCAGGAGGGAGAGGTTGCAGTGAGCCAAGATAACGCCACTGCACTCCAGCCTGGGCAACAGAGTAAGGCTCTGTCTCAAAGAAACAAGCAAGCAAGCAAACAAACAAACAAGAAAAAGCCAAACGAAATTCTCCAGCAGAGGATGCTTGTTTTAAAATGCAGATTTAAGGGGGCCGGGCGCGGTGGCTCACCCCTGTAATCCCAGCACTTTGGGAGGCTGAGGTGGGTGGATCACCTGAAGTCAGGAGTTCAAGACCAGCCTGGCCAACATGGCAAAACCCCTTTTCTACTAAAAATACAAAAATTACCCAGGTGTGATGGCGCACGCCTGTAGTCCCAGCTACACCGGAGGCTGAGGTGGGAGAATCGCTTGAAGCCAGGAGGTGGAGGTTGCAGTGAACTGACATCACACCACTGCACTCTAGCCTGGGCGACAGTGAGACTCTGTCTCAAAAAAAAAAAAAAAAAATGGTGTTTAACACCAGGTTCAGTGGCTCATGCCTGTAATCCCAGCACTCTGAAGGCCGAGACAGGCAGATCACTTGAGGCCAAGAGTTCGAGAGCAGCCTGGCTAACATAGCAAAGCCCCGTTTTTACTAAAAATACAAAGAATTAGCCAGGCGTGGTGGCACATGCCTCTAATCCCAGCTGCTTGGGAGGCTGAGGAATGAGAATCACTTTAACCCCAGAGGCGGAAGTTGCAGTGAGCTAATATCGCACCACTGTACTCCACCCTGGGCAACAGAGTGAGACTCTGTCTCAAAAAAAAAAAAAAAAAAACAACCTGGGTGCAGTGATGCATGCATGTAGTCCCGGCTACTTGAGAGGCTGAGGTGGTGGGAGAATCTCTTCTGCCCTGGAGTTTGAGACCAGCATGGACAACATATTAATAGCAAGACTCCATCCCAAGAAAAAAAAAAAAGAATGGTGTTTAGATATTTACCAGAGGAAAATGAAAGGAGTATATTCTTGATGAGACATGGACGCTACATGACATGAAACATTCCTCTGAGGACTGAGCCTTGTATCATTTTTATGTAACCTGAATGTCCGACATCCTGCCACCTGTGACCACGGGGGAGGTTGCACTTTATTTTGATGCTCAATGTCTAATGTCACAACTGTCCACTGGCTTGAGCATAAGAAATAATTTTGCCTCAGATTCTCCCAGCCCCACTGCAGGATTTCTAGGGACCACAGTGCTTCCCACGTGCCCACACCCTGTTAGCTGCAGTCGCCACAAAGCATTTGCTGTCTCCTTCCCTTCCTTTAGGTCCACAGCTGCTGCCCACACCATTTCTGAGAGAAGCCTCACCATGACCCCTGCCCTCCCAAGAAGGCCATGAGTCGTTCCAGTCGTTCCAGTCGTCCATAGCTGCTGCCCACACCATTTCAGGGAGAAGCCTCACCACAACCCCTGCCCCCACAAGAAGGACATGAGTCATTCCAGGATGCTGCCTTTGGGTTTCGCCAAATTTCCAGTCCTGGGGGGCATTAGATTTGACTTGGCTTTTATGGAGAGGTGAGGCAAATGCCAACTCTTCTATCCTGGACCACACTTTTAATGGCACAAACTGTTATTTTAGAACTGTCAGGAGTTCTTTCTATGGCTGGAGATAAAGTGTGTATCTCACCTTTGTGGAGGCTGGAAAGCTGCTGTATGAGAGGTGAGAGCTGGGTTTTGCATCCTAGGGTAGAAGCTCTTTCTGGGATTGGGGTACACCGTCCTTCATTCTCACTGGGGAACCACTCTTGACCCATTGTGGAAGGCTTGACCCAGGGAAGGAAATCAAATCAAGATGCTTCAGACTGAGATACTAAAATTATTTTTCCATTATGTAAGCTGGATATATTTTTAGCAGCTCTGTAATTTTGCAAATATATTTTTTAAAGCATGTATTTTGTTTTTTTGTTTGTCTCACTCGGTCGCCCAGGCTGGAGTGCAGTGGCAAGATCTGGGCTCACTGCAACCTCTGCCACCCCGGTTTAAGCGATTCTCCTGCCTCAGCCTCCCGAGTAGTTGGGACTACAGGCATGAGCCACCATGCCCAGCTAATTTTTTGTATTTTTAGTAGGGACAGGGTTTCATCATGTTGGCCTGGCTGGTCTAGAGCTCCTGAGCTCAAGTGATCTGCCAGCCTTGGCCTCCCAAGGTGCTGGGATTACAGGTGTGAGCCACCACGCCTGGACTAAAGTATGTATTTTGATTGGAATGTCCCTGAAAATTATTGGAATTTTTTGGGAAAGGGGTCTATGTGTCGTTGTTGGTGGTGGTGGGGATAGTGTGTATGTGTATGTGTATGTGTGTGTGTGTGTGTGTGTGTGTGTGTATGTGCGTGTGTGTGTGTGTGTGTGTGTGTGTGATTTTTGCTCAGGTATTTGCTTCTGGGAGATCATAAGTCCAGAGCTGCTGAAATCTCACACATGATGTCACTTAAGAATAATAACTCAGACCAGGAGAAATATACTCTCAGGTCTTACAACCGCCTCACCTGGGCCATACAGAACCATATGACAATCTGTAGAAAGGAAGGGTTATTTCCCACCTTTGATTGACCTATGGTGGAAAAGGAGGCAGCCTTGCAGGTATGGAGGGGGGGCCCAGGCTCTAGCAGGGGACTTATACTCTGGAAAGAGTGAACCCTCGACGCCAGGGAGGCCGGGGGCTAAGCTGGGGACTTCCTAGCAGTGACATCAACACTGAATTTTGAGTTTTTGTTTTCTGCATCGTGATCCCTTTTAGTCTCAAGATATCAATAAAGTTGAGTCCTCAGAACAGCTTGGAGTTAGCAACACTTTGGAGCCAGGCCCATCCAGTGCTTGAGAGCACAGTCACATTACTGTCACTAGCTGGCAAGGAGTGGCAACAGAGGAGCAGCAAAGAGGAGCAACAGCCAGAAGGAATGCGTGCAGCATGTGCGGGCCCCTCACAGAGTCTCTGAAACATTCGGAGGGAGCCCATGCAGGTTGGACTGCCTGCAGAGAGGCAGACAGGGACCAGAGTGAGTTGGGTGGGAAAGTCGGCCACTCCCTGCCTACCATCACCAAGGCTGGGGAACTTGGGCATCTTCAGTTAACCCCCTTTTTTTTGAGACAAGGTCGCTCTCTGTTGCCCACGCTGGAGTGCAGTGGCTTGATCATGGCTCACTACAGCCTCCAACTCCTGGGCTTAAGCCGTCCTCCGCCTCAGCCTCCCAAGTAGCTAGGCCTACAGGTGTGTGCCACCATGCCCTGCTAGTTTTTTAATTTTTTATAGAGACAGGGTCTTGCTATGCTGCACAGGTTGGTCTTGAATTCCTGGCTTCAAGTGATCCTCCTGTCTCGGCCTCCCAAAGTGCTGGGATTACAGGCATGAGGTGCTGTGCCTAGCCCACCCCTCTTTCTTTGAGTTTCAAAACAGCTCTACTCTGCCTAGCATCCTACAAAGTCCTCAAGTCCTGTTTCATCATCTTCTGGCCATCACCCCTTGCCATGAATCTCACAAGAATCAATTGCATCTATTTCTAGCCCTCTGAGCCCAGTCCAAGGGCCCACAAAGGGAATGATTGCAATGCCTGACTCTTTCGTCCCCTCTACTCTCTATCCTCCCATGGGCTTATCAAAACTTCTCCTTCCTCTCCTGTTACAGAACAAAAGTTTTTGTGCACATAAATGGGCTGACATAGAGCCAGCTGTGGCCTAGCTCAGCCAGCTCAGAATGTTCTATTGCACTTATTCCTGGCTCTCAGATGGAATCTCCTTGATGGTATCAGGTGGAATTGTTAGGGCAGCTTGCCCTTCATCACCTTTCAATAGGGCACACCTTTCTGCCTAGGCTATGTGCAGGAAGACAAGGCCCTTCTGTGGCATTTTTTGTGGCCTATCACAGGGACCCACTCCACCCATCATCTGTCCCAGTATGTGAATAGTCCTCTCCTCAGTCACTCCTCGTGTAAGTACCAGGTAGCTGTTGCCCAGTGTGTCCAGGCCACTCGCAGCACTGGGGCTTCCCACCTCCACTGCCCCAGAATCCTGAGAGCAGTCAAACGCCGGTCTCCAGGTTCCTGCCGCGCTGCCTTAAATGCAAGTTCCCAGCTCTTCCCTCTCCTCCCATCCTCTTATTCCATGATGTTTTGCATTTTCTCCCCAACCATCCTTGCTGTTCCCTTGTTTTTCTATCACAAATAAATTTCATCATGTTTCTAACTATTAACTCATTTTATTCAATCAACAATATAAGCCAGGTGCAGTGGCTCACGCCTGCAATCCCAGCACTTTGGGAGGCTGAGGCAGGCGGATCACTTGAGGCCAGGAGTTCAAGATCAGCCTGACCAACATGATGAAACCCCATCTCTACTAAAAATACAAAAAATTAGCTGGTCATGGTGGCACATACTATAATCCCAGCTACTCAGGAGGCTGAAGCACAAGAATCGCTTGAACCTGGGAAGTTGAGGCTGCAATGAGCCGAGATTGCGTCACTGCGCTCCAGCCTGGGTGACAGAGTGAGACTCTGTCTCAAAAAAAAAAATCAATATTTATTTTAAAGGTCTGAAAGCTTTAAAATCAATATTTATTTTAAAGGTAAGTAATGCACTAGGTATTGTTCTATGCATTGAGAACACAGCGACGAATAATATAAACAGGTGTCTGCTCAGGTGCTTACAGTGTAGCAAAGGACAAATAAAAACAAATGAGTAAACAGAAACACGTAAATAAAGTACATCCTTTCCATGGTGACAAGTACCTTGATAATGGAATGGTGTGCCAGAGGCACAGAACAGGTGCATCTTTAGATAATATTGTGGGAGAGGCTCTCTCTAAGAATGCCAATTTGCTAAAGGTCTGAATGATGGGAAGAGCCCAGCCACAGGGCAGTTCCAGGTTGAAGAACAACTCTCGAGATGGGTAACACTATAAACTCATGATCGCCGCCCTGGGATGTGTGCATAGAACATCCCAGCAATCCTGTCAGGTATTTGGTCAGGCTCCCTCACCTGCGTTGCTCATTGGCTGTTCCAAAACTTTTCCACCCTATTCAAGGCCATATCTCATTCCTGCCTTCCTCTTGCTCAACAACTGAGTCTGCCTTTTACTTCACAGAGAAACTTGAGTGTGTCAGGGGAACTTCATCCACGTCCCACCTCCCCATACCTGCAGGTTCACTACGAATCCATATGTTCTTTTCCTTCCCATCTCAGAAGCGTCCCTTCATCTCCATATTCTCATGTTCCACATTCACCTCTTCCCATCTCCTCAAGGCTGTGACCGGCCCTCTCCTATAATTCCAACTTAGGGCCGGGCGCGGTGGCTCATGCCTGTAATCCAGCACTTTGGGAGGCCAAGGCAGGTGGATCACCTGAGATCGGGAGTTTGAGACCAGCCTGGCCAACATGGCATCTCTACTAAAAATACAAAAATTGGCTGGGCATAGTAGTGTGCACCTGCAATCCCAGCTACTTGGGAGGCTGAGGCAGAAGAATCATTTGACCCCAGGAGGCAGAGGTGGCAGTGAGCTGAGATCACGCCACTGCACTCCAGCCTGGGTGACAGAGTAAGACTCTGTCTCAAAAAAATAAAAATAAAAATAAAAATAATTTCAACTTCTTTTATGTTGTCATCTTCCATTCAGCATAGAAGAAATGCTCACATCTCCCTTAACAGAAATGCTTTCTTCACTCTCACAAACTGCTAGTGGTCATTTTAAGTTGGCTAATATAAAAGTCACAGTAATATCAAGATATTCAACAAGCATTTTGCAATACATTTCAAAGGTCTTAGACTTTTGCCTCAATTTTGATTTAGGAATTCTACTTCTAGAATTTATCATGATTGTGCTCTAAGTCGTAGTGACAAAGAGGGTCATGCTAGTGCTGTTTATAATACTGAAAAGCTGTAAAACCATTATGTTCAATAAATAGGAGAAATTATTTAAATAAAATATGTAGGTATGGCCGGGTGCGGTGGCTCACGCCTGTAATTCCAGCACTTTGGGAGGCCGAGGTGTGTGGATCACCTGAGGTCAGGAGTTCAAGACCAGCCTGGCTAACATGGTGAAACTCTGTTTCTACTAAAAATACAAAAACTTAGCCAGGCATGGTGGTGTGAGCCTCTAATCCCAGCTCCTCGGGCTGAGGCAGGAGAATTGCTTGAACCCGGGAGGCAGAAATTGCAGTGAGCCATGATCATGCCATTGCACTCTAGCTTGGGCAACAAGAGTAAGAAAACTCTGTCTCAAAAAAAAAAAAGGTAGGTATATAATAGAGCACTATCTGCTGCCATTAAACATGCTGTTGTAGGAAAGACAATTATGACATGAAAAATTATTCAAGATTTATAAAAACACAAAAAGTAGTCAACAAAATGATGTGAACACCGTGATACCATTTAAAAAGTATATTTCTGCTTTTAAAAAGACTATAAGTATATTGTGTATACCAAAATGTTAACAGCGATTATCTAGGGGGAGAAGACATTATATAAGGCAGCTTATACTTTCATGCTTAACTGTATATAGTACTCTACATTTTTATTGTTGTTGTTCTTGGTTTTTTTGTTTTGTTTTGTTTTGTTTTTGAGACGTAGTTTCACTCATCTCTTGCCCAGGCCAGAGTGTAATGGCACAATCTTGGCTCACTGCAACCTCTGCCTCCCAGGTTCAAGTGATTCTCTTGTCTCAGCCTCCTGAGTAGCTGGGATTACAGGCACCTGCCACCACACCTGGCTAATTTTTTTGTATTTTTAGTAGAGATGGGGTTTCACCACGTTGGCCAGCCTGGTCTCGAACTCCTGACCTCAGGTGACCCACCTGCCTGGGCCTCTCAAAGTGCTGGGATTACAGGCGTGAGCTACCGTGCCCAGCCTGTTGTTGTCTTTTGAGATAGGGTCTTGCTCTGTTGCCCAGACTAGAGTGCAGTGGGGTGATCATGGCTCACTGCCACCTTAGTCTCCTGGGCTCAGGTAATCCTCCCACCTCAACCTCCCAAAAGGTTGGGACTATAAACATGCACCACTATACCTGGCTAATTTTTTTTATTGTTTTATTTTTTGTAGAGATAGGTTCTCACTATGTTGCCTGGACTGGCCCTGAACTCTTGGGTTCAAGCAATTCTCCTCCCTCAGCCTCCCAAAGTGCTAGGATTACAAGCACGAGCCACTGCACCTGGCCAGTATTCTAAATTTTCTATTGTAAGATTATACTGCTTAGTAATGAGAATAAATTTATTTTTATATTTCTTCTTTGTTCTTGAGTATTGTTCACTTTTCTTTTTTCAGGAATAAACTCCTTCAAAGCTTAAAGGGTCTCAGACAACCCTTTCTCCCTCACTCCTCCAATTTTTTTTTTTTTTTTTTGAGATGAAGTCTCGCTTTGTTGCCCAGGCTGTAGTGTAGTGGCGTGATCTCGGCTCACTGCAGCCTCTGCCTCTTGTATTCCAGCGATTCTCCTTCCTCAGCCTCCCAGGTAGCTGGGATTACAGGCACACACCACCACACCCAGCTAATTTTTGTATTTTTAGTAGAGACAAGGTTTCACCATGTTGGCCAGGCTGGTCTCAAACTCCTAACCTCAGGTGATCCACCTACCTTGACCTTCCAAAGTACTAGGATTGCAGACGTGAGCCACCATGTCCAGCCTATTTTTTTTTTTTTTTTGTATTATTTTGGGAGAGAATTTTGCTCTGTCACCCAGGCTAGAGTGCAGTGGCCTGATCATGGCTCACTGTAAGCTGGAACTCCTGGGCTCAAGGGATCCTTCCACCTCATCTTCCCAAGTAGCTGGGACTGTAGGCTTGAACCACCATACCTGGCTAATTTTTAAAGTTTTTGTAGAGATGATGTCTCGCTATATTGCCCAGGCTGGTCTCAAACTCCTGACCTTAAGTGATCCTCCCACCAAAGCCTCCCAAAGTATTGGAATTACAGCCATGAGCCATTGTATCGCCTGTCTTTCAAGATGTCTATTCCATTTGCCTTCTCTCTCAGTAAATGACCTTGCCTCTTACTTCACAGAGAAAATTAAAACTAACAGGTGAGAATTCTTTTACCTTTCATGCATCCTATAGAGTGCTGGAAGCTAGTGGTACAAAGATTAAAGAGCATAGCCTCCGGAGCTTTCCATCCTGTGAGCTTTGGGGATTTGTTTAGACATCAGGAAAGAGATTTTCCCCCAGCCAGTATACATTACACTAATATTTACTGAAGACTTAATGTATAACCTGTTTGGCCAGATCTAAGGATAAATTTGAATTATATGATTGAAGATGTCTAAAAGTCATAGCAATAAAATTTAGCACAGATACATGGAAAAGTTTGTATACAAACGAGAATCCCTAAGATAGCACAGCTTGTGACTGAATTCTAGCTTGTCACTTGTTACAAAAGTTTACTACTGCCCCCTTCCTTTGGATGCACTCATATAACAAATACACCAGCAAATCTGAGTGCAGTCTGTGTTCTGTGAAGGCATATAGAGATGGGCACAAACATAATAACATCACTATGACGATGGAAGTAGAAGTAGAGTTCAGTAATCAACTAGAAGAAGACCCTAAGGGAAGCCTCCATAGAGAAGATGAGATTTGAGTTGGGACTCGAAAGACATCTGCCACCATTGATTTATGTATATCCTTGCATGTTCCAGAAGGAGTTAATATAGTTTCAAAAACAAATGCAAGATGTTGACTTCCAGAAAAAAAAGGAGCAGATGCACTTTTCCCTATTCATCTCACCAAGTACAACTAAAATCCTGGACCTCACATATAAAACACACAAAGACGCTGAAAGGTGGAGGGAAGAAATTAGCCTATGAGGGACCTCAGAACCTGAAGAACAACAATAGTGAGTTTCCTGGGTTTTCTTTCTGACTCATATTCCCCATTCTGGATGCCAGAGAAGCTGGTAACACAGAAACACCAACAGGAACAAAAATCAGAAACAAAATAAAACTCAAGAAAAATCTGCCCTTTCTAGCCAAAGGAAGAGAAAAGGGGTAGCCTGGCAAGAAGGAAATCTTTCAGACAAACAACCGCTCTACTCCAGCCAAACATCACAGATAAAGCTGTGGCTCCACTCTCACTCCCACCAGCAAAGGCTGACTGGAGGGTTCAGAATGCTACTGTTGCCAAAAGCTTGCAGTGATGAGACAGACACCACTGGGGTTGTGTCAGAGGAAGCCTAGTGGAGAGTCAAGACTTTCACCCCTGCCCAGGGTAAGGAAGTGACTTCCCATGGCCTCAGTAGGGGTCATGTGGGGAGCAGTAACAAGCCACCCCTGTGCCCCCCATCTACGATAATCAGTGGAGGCCTAGTAGAGGGGCTGAGCTTCCACCCCTACTTATCAAAAACAAGGAGGTGTCCCAGGCATCAGTGAAGGCAGAGTGGGTATCCTGGGATCAACACCTACCTAGCAGCAATGTGAGAGGAGGTCTGTTCAACAGAAGATTTAAATAAGAGACACAGTGTCTAACATAATACCCCAAATGTCTATGTTTCAATAGAAAATCACTCATCATACCAAGAACCAGGAAAATATCAACTGGAATGAGAAAAGATAACCAGGATACACCAACACCAAGACGGCACAGATGTTAGCATTATCTGACAAGGATTTTAAAATAGCCGTTATAAAAATGCTTTAGGCCAGGCACAGTCGCTCATGCCTGTAATCCCAGCACTTTGGGAGGCTGAGGCAGGTGGATGACCTGAGGTCAGGAGTTTGAGACCAGCCTGGCCAACATGGTGAAACCCCGTCTCTACTAAAAATACAAAAATTAGCTGGGTATGGTGATAGGTGTCTGTAATCCCAGCTACTCAGGAGGCTGAGGCAAGAGCATTGCTTGAACCAGGGAGACGGAGGTTGCAATGAACCCAGATCATGCCATTGCACTCCAGCCTGGGTGACAAGGGCGAAACCCCATCTAAAAAAAAAAAAATGCTTTAATGAGGCCAGGCATGGTGTCTCATGCCAGTAGCCCCAGTGCTTTGGGAGACTAAGGCAGGAGGATCACTTGAGGCTAGGCTTCAAGACCAGCCTGGGCAACATAGTAAGACCTTGCATCTACAAAAAATAAAACTAAAAAAGTTAGTTGGGTGGCGACATGTGCCTGCACTCCCAGCTACTTGGGAGGGTGAAGTGAGAGGATCTCTTGCACTTAGGAATCCAAGGCTGCAGTGAGCTATGATTGCACCATTGCACTCCAACTTAGGCAACAGAGTGGAGTGCAGTGGTGCAATCATAGTCTCTTAATAAAAAAGAAAAAAGCTTCAGTGATCAATTATGAACATGCTTGAACCAAATGGAAAAAAATATAAATCTGACCAAAGAAATAAAAGCTATAAAAAAATCAAGTCAAAAATTCTGAACTGAAAATACAATAACCAAGTGAAAAACTCAGTGGATGGGTTCAATAGCAAAACAGAGAAAATAGGCTGGAAAAAGAAAAGAAGAGATCATTAGAGACCTGTAGAACAATATCAAAATATTTGTGTCATCAAAGTCCCAGGAGAGGAGAAAGGGGGCAGAAAGTACTAGAAAAGTATTTGAAGAAATAATGGCTGAAATTTCCCCAAATTAGGCAAGATACATAAACCTAAAGATTCAGGAAGACTAGAGAATCTCAAACAGGATAAAGCCAAAGAATCCATACCAGGACACATCACAGTCAAATTCTGAAAACTAAAGAAAAAGGAAAATATTTTAAAGCAACATGAGAGAAATACACCTTATGTATCAGGGAAAAACAATTCCAGTGGCAGCAGATTTCTCATCAGAAACCATGAGGCCAGAAGGAATTGGCACAGCATTTTTCAAGTTCTGAAAGAAAAGAATTGTCAACCCAGAATTCTATATTCAGTTAATACAGTCTTCAGAAATGAAAGGGAAATCAAGACATCCTCATATGAAACAAAACTAAGAGAATTTGTCACTAGTAGACCTGCTTTAAAAGAATGGCTAAAGAAAGTTCTCTTAAAAGAAAAGAAGTAATAAAAGAAAAAATATTGGAATATCAGAAAAGAAAATAATAACAACAGAAGTAAAAATAGGAGTAAATACAATAGACTTTCCTTCTCTTCTGGAATTTTCTAAATTTTGTTTGATAGTTAAAGTGAAAATCATAACAATATCAGATGTGGTTCCAATGCATGAAGAGGAAATAATTAAGACAATTATCCTATGATGGGGAGGTTAAAGGAATGTAAAGGGAGGTAAGGTTTGTACACTTCATTCAAACTAGTAAAATGTTGACACTAGAAGACTATGATGAGTAGTACAAGTGACATTTTTGTAGTAATGGAAAAGTCCTTTGTTTTGATTGCAATGCTAGTTACATGAATCTTATGTGGTAAAATAACAGAGAACTACACACACACACACACACACATTGTCCCAATGTTAATTTCCTGTTTTTGAAATTGTACTATAGTTACAAAAGATGTAGTTATTGAAGGAAATTGGGTGAAGGCTACACAGACTTCTCTGTACTATCTTTACAACTTCCTATGAATTTATAATTATTTTTAAATTTTTTTAATAAAGTGAATGTATTACAACTCGTTAAAATATGAATGGAAGGCAGTAGATGTTCCTAAAAATTAGGTTATATCTTTTTTTTTTTTTGAGATGGAGTTTTGCTCTTGTTGCCCAGGCCAGAGTGCAATGGCGCGATTTCGGCTCACTGCAACCTCTGCCTCCCGGGTTCAAACGATTCTCCTGCCTCAGCCTCCAGAGTAGCTGGGATTATAGGCATGCGCCACTGTGTCCGGAATTGGTGGGTTCTTGGTCTCACTGACTTCAAGAATGAAGCCGCGGACCCTTGCGGTGTAAGTGTTACAGCTCTTAAGGTGGCACGTCTGGAGTTTGTTCCTTCTGATATTCTGATGTGTTCGGATTTTCTTCCTTCTGGTGGGTTCCTGGTCTCGCTGGCTCAGGAGTGAAACTGCAGACCTTTGCGGTGAGTGTTACAGCTCATAAAAGCAGTGTGGACCCAAAGACTGAGCAGTAGCAAGATTTATTGCAAAGCTTCCACAGTGTGGAAGAGGACCCCAGCGGGTTGCCACTGCTGGCTCCGGCAGCCTGCTTTTATTCTCTTATCTGGCCCCACCCACATCCTGCTGATTGGTAGAGCCCAGTGGTACATTTTGACAGGGGCTGATTGGTGCGTTTACAATCCCTGAGCTAGACACAAAGGTTCTCCACGTCCCCACTAGATTAACTAGACACAGATTGTCGACACAAAGGTTCTCCAAGGCCCCACCAGAGGAGCTAGATACAGAGTGTCGATTGGTGCATTCACAAACCCTGAGCTAGACACAGGGTGCTGATTGGTGTGTTTACAAACCTTGAGCTAGATACAGAGTGCCGACTAGTGTATTTACAATCCCTGAGCTAGACATAAAGGTTCTCCACATCCCCACCAGACTCAGGAGCCCAGCTGGCTTCACCCAGTGGATCCCGAACCTGGGCTGCAGGTGGAGCCACGTGCCAGTCCTGGTGCCGTGCGCCCGCACTCCTCAGCCCTTGGGTGGTCGATGGGACTGGGCGCCCTGGAGCAGGGGGTGGCGCTCGTCAGGGAGGCTCGGGCCGCACAGGAGCCCACGGAGGGGGTGGGAGGCTCAGGCATGGCGGGCTGCAGGTCCCGAGACCTGCCCCGCGGGAAGGCAGCTAAGGCCCGGTGAGAAATCGAGCGAAGCGCCGGTGGGCTGGCACTGCTGGGGGACCCAGTGCATCCTCCGCAGCCGCTGGCCCGGGTGCTAAGCCCCTCATTGCCCGGGGCCGGCAGGGCCCGCCGGCTGCTCCGAGTGCAGGGCCTGCCAAGCCCACGCCCACCCGGAACTCCAGCTGGCCCGCAAACGCCGCGCGCAGCCCCGGTTCCCGCTTGCGCCTCTCCCTCCACACGTCCCTGCAAACTGAGGGAGCCAGCTCTGGCCTTGGCCAGCCCAGAAAGGGGGTCCCACAGTACAGCGGTGAGCTGAAGGGTTCCTCAAGTGCCGGCAAAGTGGGAGCCCAGGCAGAGGAGGCACCGAGAGCGAGCGAGGGCTGTGAGGACTACCAGCACGCTGTCACCTCTCACCACCACGCCCGACTAATTTTGTATTTTTAGTAGAGATGGGGTTTCACTGTATTAGCCAGGCTGGTCTCAAACTCCTGACCTCATGATCTGCCCGCCTCGGCCTCCCAAAGTGCTGGGATTACAGGCATGAGCCACCGTGCCCAGCTGAGGTTATATCTTAATCAGGACTTTTTTAGTTGCAAGTGGCAGACGCCTGAATCCAACCACTTCAACCAAAAATTTATTAACACACATTAACTTCATCGCTTAGTTTTGCTTCTGTCTGTGGACTCGTTTCATTTTATGCTGCAGCAGCCAAGCCTCCTCCAAGGAACATGACTAAGGATTAGCAGTCTTAGAGCTTAAGATCCAAGAACAAGGGAGTCTCTCTATCCTTCCTGGCATCCAAATGTAACATTGGAGACCTCCAAATGTCTCCACAAGCTGGAGAACACTCCAATTTGCCTGGCTTGGTCACATGTCATCCCTGGGCCAATCGCTATGGCCTGGAGGTGGAGTGTTGTGAGTGACAGCCCTTCCCCTTGCCCCACCCACAAAATGGAATTGGGAAGGAAATGCTGTAATAGAAGAAGGAAGGGATGTTGGCCAGCAAATACACTAGGAGTCCACTCCAGAGCCTCCAGTGTCCTGCAGGGATTACAGAAGTAAGAGAATAATGAGAGTCCCTCATACAAATGGAATCATATGGCATTCTTTTTTTTGTGACTGGATTATTTCACTTAGCATAATGTCCTCAAACTTCATTCATGTAGTAGCATGTGACAGAATTGCCTTCCTTTTCAAGGCTGAGTAATATTTCATTGCATGGACATATCACATTTTGCTTAGCCATTCATCCGTGGATGGACACTTGGGTTGCTTCCACATTTTATCTGTTGTGAATAATGTTGCTATGAACATAATTGTACAAGAATGTTAGGATTTTAAAAGGAGAGAAAGATCACGAAAGAACATAAAACATCCCATAAGGCCATGAACAGTGGCTCATGCTTATACCTTCCCAGCACTTTGGGAGGCCAAGGCGGAAGGACTGCTTGAGGCCAGGAGTTCAAGACCAGCCTGGCCAACATGGTGAAACCCCTTCTCTACAAGAAATATAAAAATTAGCCAGGCATGGTGGCACATGCCTACAGTCCCAGCCACTTGCGGGGTTGAGACAGGAGGATCTCTTGAGTCCGGGAGATCGAGGCTGCAGTGAACCTGCACCGCTGCACTCCAGCCTGGGCGACAAAGTGAGACCCTGCCTCAAAAAAAAAAAAAAAAAAGGAGACAGAGAGAGATAGGAGGGTAAATAAGAGAAATGAGAGGGGAAGCAGCTGAGTTAGCCAGTCATATCTCCTGGGCAAAGCTATTCCAGGTCCTGTGGTCCTGTGGTCCTGTGGGTGAACCAACACAGCTTCCAGGATGTATTTGAAATGAGTCAAAAGAGCTTCTGAAACTTCGAAAAGCTTTTGTGAAAATTCAAATTCTTGTGTTGAATTCAGAACCTCAGCAGGTTGTAGGCATATGGTAAACATGAGTGATTTAACTTCTAGTTAGAGGAAAAACAAGGTAAAAACCACAGGAAATTGTTTTTACTTCACGGATCCATTTCAGATAAGATAAGGCTGAATGAGGGAGCAAACTTAGAAATCAGATAAGGAGTCAAAAACAACAACAGGAATAAACCAAAGGGAAGGACATGATGTTGCGCGAGCTTTCTGTCATTCAAGAGAACATTTTGAAGGTCATCATCTGGTGTTTGTTGGAGTTTAATTCTTGCTTCTCACAGCAACTTGTATCAGAGAAAGAAAATGCTTCTGACCCCACAGTCCTCGGTGAGGAGGCTAGGCTGTGCTGTCTCTAGCGAGCAATACTCTTGTTAAGTGACTTGGTAAGCTGGGCACAGTGGCGTGTGCCTGTAGTCCCAGCTACTTGGGAGGCTGAGGCAGGAGGATCACTTGATCCAGGAGTTTGAGTCCAGCCTGGGTACACAGCGAGACTCTGTCTCTAAAAAACAACAATGGCTGGGTGTGGTGGCTCATGCCTGTAATCCCAGCACTTCGGGAGGCTGAGGCCGGTGGATCCACTTGAGGTCAGGAGTTTGAGACCAGCCTGGCCAACATGGTAAAACCCCATCTCTAAAAAAAAAGAAAAAAAAAATGCACAAAAATTAGTCGGGCGTGGTGGCGTACAGCTGTAATCCCAGCTGCTCGGGAGGCTGAGGCAGGAGAATCGCCTGAACCTGGGAGGTGGGGGTTGTAGTGAGCTGAGATCACACCGCTGTACTCTAGCCAGGGCAACAGAGTGAGACTCTGTCTCAAAATAAATAAATTAATAAAAACAACAACAACAACAAAACACAAAAAGACTTAGTGGAATGGTTCTGCATGCTTCCTCAAATCTCCCAGTTGTGCAGGGCGTTATTGTTGACAGGTAGCTATTAAGCACCTCATCTATAAGAAATAAAAACAATAATGAGCAGGACCAAGGACTTCTCTTCATTTTTGTTTTTTGGTTTTGTTTCGCTCTGACACTCTGTTTACAAATACAAGCATACCTGAAATTTGCTTGCATTTGTTGTGTAGCTACAGGACATCTTGCTAAAACTTTTGATCTCATTGCATCACCACAACAATCCTAGGAAGTGAGTGATATTATTATCGCCACCTACAGAGGAGGGCAGTGAGGTATAGATTCATGTGCAAGCACAGGCCTGACTCCAAAGGCTGCATTCTTAACTTCTTCCCCAAGGCTTTCTGCTGAAGAGGAAGCCTAGCTATTGTCTCCAAATACAAGGGAATCTGCTTTCTTGCCTGCACACGATTGGCACTTTTTTGGGGTGGGAGAATAAGTTAAAGAGACCTTTGCATGAAGTTGTGATGTTCCCTACCAAATGTAAGTTAAAGTTCCCAATGACTTGCTGTTGGTTGTCAAAACAGAGATTAACAGTCTGAGTCATGGAGTCATTTATTTCAAATTTGGCTTCTGCGCCCATTGTGAAGTAATTTCAAAAATGGGCCACGGGCATGGGAATGGCTTGAGTGACGTCACGATTGGGCAACGTGATCCCACCCTGGGAGGCTGAGACCTAGATTCAAATGGAGTACTCGCCTGTCTGTCCCTTCTCCGCTACGGTTCAGGTTAGATGAGCTGCTCTCGTTGGTGGTTTTTATCGCTTAGCTATGCAGCTGCCTGTAGCACTCTCGTCTTTCAGAATGAGTTGCCAACTTTCCATTCTGGCCTTCAGAATTAAGACAAAGAATCATCCTCCAAAGTCATCCAGGCCTGTTTGTTTTCTTCTCTCTCTCCCTTTTGGCATTAGTGTTTTAAATGGAAATCTGATTCACTTGTCACCAAAACACAGAAGGGAGCGCTGTATCAGAGGTGCTGGATAAAACTTGTCTCCTGGTATCCTATTCAGGGGTAAGCACCCCACGTGCTGAAAAGGGAGCCTCAGAGAGAGGCCAGAAAGGCAGCTCCTCGGCAGGGGGTGGGGAGGTGGGTGGGTGGAATATCTCTGAGACCCCAGGGAACATTTTTTTTTTTTTTGAGACAGGGTCTTGCTCTGTTGCCCAGGCTGGAATGCAATGGTGTGATCACAACTCACACTGCAACCTCAATCCCCCGGAGTTAAAGGCTGGGCACAGTGGCTCACGCCTGTAATCCCAGCACTTTGGAAGGCCGAGGCGGGTGGATCACCTGAGGTCAGGAGTTCGAGACCAGCCTGGCCAACATGGTGAAACCCCATCTCTAGCCAGGCATGGTGGCGCGTGCCTGTAATCCCAGCTACTAGAGGGGCTGAGGCAGGAGGATCACTTGAACCTGGGAGGCGGAGGTTGCAGTGAGCCAAGATCGTGCCACTGCACTCCAGCCTGGGCAACAGGGCGAGACTCCGTCTCAAAAACAAACAAACAAACAAACAAAAAAACCTCCCAGAGTCAAGTGATCCTCCCACCTCAGCCTCCTGAGTAGCTGGAACTACAGGCATGTACCACCACAATCAGCTAATTTATTTTTTAAGTTTTTTGTAGAAACAAGGTCTCCCTACGTTGTCTAGGCTGGCCTCAAACTCCTGGCCTCAAGCGATCTTCCCACGTCAGCCTCTGAAAGTGCTAGGATTACCGGCCAAAGGGGACATTCTTGACCAGACGATGTCCTGAAGCACGGGAGTACCGAGCCATGTCAGTTCTGTGAGGTTCGTCCTCTCTAGAATGAAAGTGACAGGATAGAGTGATATTAAATATAACTATTTTTTATATATATTAATATATATTATATATAATATATATAAATATTAAATAAATAATCTAAATATTAAATATTAAGATTCAAAAAGTCTTTACCATTGCTCCAACAATCCCACTACTGGGTATCTACTCAAAAGGAAAGAATCATTGTATCAAAAAGAATCTACCCACACTCATATGTTTATGGCAGCACTGTTTACAGTAGCAAAAATATGTAATCAACCTAAGTGTCCATCAACACAGGATAAAGAAAATGTGGTATGTATACAGTATGGAATACTACTCAGACATAAAAAGGAATGAACTCAGGACATTTGCAGCACTATGGATGGAACTGGAGGCCATTATCCTCCAGTGAAATCACTCAGAAAAAGAAAGTCAAATACTGCACGTTCTCACTTAGAAGGGGGAGCAAAGCAATGGGTTCCTGTGGACATACAGATGGAATATTAGACACTGGAGACTCCAAAGGGTGGGAAGGTGGGAAAGGGTGAGGGTCGAAAAATTACCTGTTGGGTACAATGTTCACAATTCAAGTAATGGGTTCACCAAAAGCCCAGACTTCACCACTATGCAATATATGCTTGTAAGAAATCTGCACTTCTATCCCCTAAATTAAAAAAAAAAAAGAGGCTGGGTGTGGTAGCTCAAACCTGTAATCCCAGCACTTTGTGAGGCCGAGGCAGGGGGAATCACTTGAGGTCAGGAGACCAGCCTGGCCAACATGGTTCAACGCTGTCTCACAAAAATACAAAAATTAGCTGGGCATGGTGGCAGGCACTTGTAATCCCAGCTACTTGGGAGGCTGAGGGAGGAGCATAGCTTGAACTCAGGAGGCGGAGGTTGCAGTTAGCCAAGATCATGCCACTGCACTCCAGCCTGGGTGACAGAGCAAGACTCCATCTCAAAAAAAAATATATATATATAGGTTGAATCATTGGGTGCACATGGACACACAGCGTGAAATAATAGACACTGGAGACTATAAAACATGGGAAAGTGGGAGGGGGTGAGGGCTGAAAATTACCTATTGGGTGCAATGTTCACTATTTGGGTGATAGGTACCCTGAAAGCCCTGGCTTTACCACTACGCAATAGATGCATGTAAGAAACCTGCACTCATAGGCCCTAAGACTATAAAAATAAGCAAAAAAGAATATAGGTTTAAAGATGCAGGCACCCCCTGCTGACAAAAGAATCCCCACTGAAGTGTAAGCATCTGACCTAAGATCCTTTTCTGATATCAGATTTGGTGGTGGCAGGAACAAAAGGGCACTGATCCCAAAAGGGGGAGGCTAGGTCAAATTTAGGTCATGACTTACTACTTTCCTGGTAAGTTTTACTTGCTCTAGAATACTCTAGTTTTAATATCTGCTCCCTTTAGGGTTATCAGTCTTGAAAAAAAAATGAAACATTTTTCAATGTAAGTATGTCCCATGCAATATTTGGGACACACTAATATATCATTTGTTTTTCCATTGCTTTTTTTTTTTTTTTTTTGGAGACAGTCTCACTCTGTTGCCCAGGCTGGAGTGCCATGGCATGATCTTGGCTTACTGCAACCTCCACCTTCTGGGTTCAAGCGATTCTCCTGCCTCAGCCTCTGGAGTAGCTGGGATTATGGGCACCTACCACCACGTCCAACTAATTTTTGTATTTTTAGTAGAGATGGGGTTTCACTATGTTGGCCAGGCTGGTCTCAAACTCCTGACCACAGGCAATCCTCCCGCCTCGGCCTCCCAAAGTGCTGGGATTACAGGCGTTAGCCACTGCACTCAGCCTGAAATTCATATTTAACTGGGCATCCTGTATCTTACTTGGCAACCTTAGTTCCTTGATCTGAGAGTTTTCCACAGGGTATCTCACAGAAAGAAGGGATGGGATGCCATCATCAAGCATCCTGACGTCAGAGAATGGGCCCAATGCCTTCCTATCCCGGCAGCTTAATATGAACTTGGAGCTGCACTCAGGAATGTCTGGACTGGGAATTAAAAGAACAGTTTTCACAGAGGACTCAAAAGGGACAATTGATGCTGGGAGTGGTGGCCAGGTCTGAGAGTGGTCACGACAGGATGGTGAGGAGGAGTGGGCAGGTTGGAGCTTATGCTGAGCTTTTGGGCATGCGTATTTGTTTTTCTGTTGCTACCGTGGCAAACGACTGCCAAGTCAGTGGCTTAAAACAACACCCATTTATTATCCCACAATTTCTGTGGGCCCTACGTCCAGGTAGGCGTGTCCAGGTCATGGGATTGAAATTCTGCCTCCCACAACAGGCTTTGGAAATTGACAATTCACTCTGGCTGGCCAGGGTTGGACAACTTCTCAAAGCAGAAGAGCAACTTCCTGTCATATCTGAGGCTACAACTGTTCATGTAGCCACTTAGGGTCCAGTGTGATATAACCAGGGTAGAGCCCAAAAAACTTTATTCTGGTTCCAGCTCTGCAGCCACTACCACAAAGAAACTTAGACAACTCATTTAAAGTCTCTGGCTGGCCTACTGTGGGAGGCCACGGTGGCTTACACCTGTAATTCCAACAGTTTGGGAGGCTGAGGCAGGGAAAATCCCTTGTGGCCAGGAGTTCAAGACCAGCCTGGGCAACATAGAGAGATGCTGTCTGTACAAAAAAAAAAATGTTATTAGCTGGACAAGGTGGCATGTGCCTGTGGTCCCAGCTGCTCAGGAGGCTGAGATGGGAGGATTGCTTGAGCCGCCCAGGAGTTCAAGGTTGTAGTAAGCAATGATTGTGCTACTGCATTCTGGTCTGGGCAACAGAGCAAGACCCTGTGCCCTCCAAAATAAATAAATAAATAAATAAATAAATAAAGTAAGTAAGTAAGTCTCTGGGTACTTTATCTGTCAGACGTAGCATCCTGGAGGAGGAGTCTGGCTCCTGGTCAAATACCTATGTGTGTGTGTTTTTTTTTCTGGCCCAACCCTAGGCAGTTACCTAGGCTTTACCTGGCAGGCCTCCCTGGGAAAAGCTGTCCTCCCCGCACCAGGCGTGGTGCACAGCCAGGGCATTACAAAGGGAGCTGCAGTCGAGGGCTCAGGCCCCGCTGGCCAGCCGTGCTCCTACACATAGCTGCATTCCTAGCCCAGGTGCCCCTTCCTCAGGCCAAGACCTCTTATCAGGGGAGAGAGGAAAACTATGAAGAAACTTTTTGTCTACCCTGACGGTATTCGGTACTTTTCCACTCAGAATCTTTGTCCCGGATTTGCTGTCCCCACCCAAGTCCCCCAGGACCATAAAACTGCAGGAGCCCTTTGCTCTGGGCTCCCTCAGTAGCGAGACACCTCTCCTGTTGCTATCTCTGCACTGACAGTGCACAAGCCAATGCTCTACGCTGTTCCACAGGGGAAGATGGAACCAGGAGCACTGATGTTTTCTTCCACTTAGCATCTTGCTTACACTATTGCGGTAAGTGAATAAAGGGTGGACTCTCACTTTATTTGGTTTATTTATTTATTTGACAAGGTCTTGCTCTGTCACCCAGGCTGGAGTGCAGTGGCACAATCACAGCTCACTCCAACCTCAACCTCCCGGGCTCAAGTGATCCTCCCGTCTCAGCCTGCTGAGTAGCTGGGACTACAGGTGCTTGTCACCACACCTGGCTAATTTTTAATTTTTTTTTTTTTGTAGAGACAGAGTCTTGCTATGCTGCCCAGGCCAGGCTTGAAGTCCTGGCCTCAGGCAGTCTTCTTGTCTCATACTGCCAAAGTCCTGGGATTACAGGCATGAGCCATTGCACCCAGCCAAAGGGAATATTCTTGACCAGATGGTGTCCTGAAGCGCGGGAGTGCCAAGCCCTGTCACCACCACACCCAGCTAATTTATTTATTTATTTTTATTTTTAGTAGAGATGAGGTCTCACTGTGTTGCCCAGGCTGGTCTAAAACCTCTGGCCTCAAGTGATCCTCCCGTCTTGGCCTCTCAAAAGGCTGAGATTTCTAGGCATGAGCCACCACACCCAGCTTGATGTCCTAAAGCATGAATGCACAATGACCCCATGAATGCAATGCCCCTCAAAACCGCTGGTTCTTTAATGAGGCCATTTAAGAATCAGAGTTCTGGCCGGGCGCAGTGGCTCACGCCTGTAATTTCAGCCCTTCGGGATGCCGAGGCAGGTGGATCATCTGAGGTCAGGAGTTCGAGACCAGCCTGACCAACATGGAGAAACCCTGTCTCTACTAAAAATACAAAACTAGCCAGGCGTGGTGGCGCATGCCTGTAATCTCAGCCACTTGGGAGGCTGAGGCAGGAGAATAGCTTGAGCCCAGGAGGCGGAGGTTGCAGTGAGCCGAGATCGCGCCATTGCACTCCAGCCTGGGCAACAAAAGTGAAACTCCATCTCAAAAAAAAAGGATCAGAGTTCTAGCCTGGCACAGTGGCTTACGCCTGTAATCCCAACACTTTGGGAGGCCAAGGCAGGAGGATCATCAGAAGTTCAAGATCAGCAACATAATAAGACCCCATCTCTATAAAAAATACAAAAATTAGCCAGATGTGGTGGTACATTCTTATAGTTCCAGCTACTTGGGAGACTGAGGTGGGAGGATCACTTGAGCCCAAGAGTTCGAGGCTGCGGGCGAGCCACTGCACCTGGCCAAGACTCTCACTTTCATTTTAGTTTGCTGTCTTAATCGGCTACTACAACCCCCTGGCAGTTCAGCCCTCTCCAGCTCAGCAGAGCTCTTGACAACACTGCCCAGACTAGTTGCCCTAGTAGTGTCATGAGTTACAAGGCTCATTCATTCATAGATTCAATAACATTTATTCAGCACCTATTATGGGCTGGGCACTTGCTGGATGCCAGGGATACAAAGATGAGTAAGTCCTGTCCCATCACCGGCATGAAGCCAGTTCCAGTTGAGACATGTTGATTGATTCATTAGGATACAGTGCAATTCCTTCTTCCATCAAGTATTTATTGAAAGCCTGACTTCTTGCTTGGGACCTCATATAATCCTCACAATGATTCTTTGAGATAAATTTTGTGATTGTCTTTACTTTATGGATTAGTAAACCAAGGTTCAGAGAATAAAATTTTGAGTGAATATTTTAGGCCTTCTAACTAATAAGTGATAGATGAGGATTGAAACTCAGGACGTCTGGTTTAAGTTTAGTGTGCTCTGTCTCTTTCATGCCACCTAGAGATAAGCTCTAAAAAAGGACACAGAGGAAGGAATAGATTCTTCCGGGGCTAAAGGAGGGGAATGCAGCAATATCTCAGGACTTCGAAAAAGTGCTACGTATAATTACTATTATTACTATCATAATTTAAACTCTTACTGCTTTTAATTAATGAAGATAAAAGTTGTGTGTCATCCATAAGACATTGTGCAAAGCCCTAACTTCTCCCTGAGATGGAAAGTTCCCTTGTCATGGACTTTACTCACAGCTGGTCCCTCTGGGCTATGTGCTGATGACATCAGTGCTCAAGGCCATAGTGTGAGTGGTTTTCTCCAGGTGGGTTTTTGGAAAATCTGTGCATAATGACGCGCTAAACAATGACTCTCCAAAAATAGTGATTCTCGATTGTGGCCATTTAAGAATCAGAGTCCTAGCTTGGCATGGTGGCTCACACCTGTAATCTCAGCATTTTGGGAGGCCAAGGCAAGAGGATGACCAGGAGTTCAAGACCAGCCTGGGCAATAAAGAGAGACCCCTTCTCTACCAAAAAAAAATACAAAAATTAGCTAGGTATGGTAGTGTGTTCTTGTAGTCCCAGCTACTTGGGAGACTGAGGTAGTAAGCTATGGAGTTTGAGCCCAGGAGTTTGAGGCTGCAGTGAGCTATGATTGTGTCACTGCACTGTAGCTCAGGTGGCAGAGTGAGTTTCTCTCTCTAAAAAAAAAAAAAGAGAATCAGTCCAGGCATGGTGGCTCATGCCTGTAATCTCAGCACTTTGGGAGGCCAAGGCAGGAGGATCACCTGAGTCCAGGAGTTTGAGACCAGCCTGGGCAATATAGCCAGTGTGGTGATGTTGCCTGTATTCCCAGCTACTCAGGAGGCTGAGGTGGAAGGATGGCTTCAGTCCAGGAAGTCAAGGCTGCAGTGAACCCTGATGGAGCCACTGCACTCCAGCCCAGATGACAGAGTGAGACCCTGTGTCAAAAAAAAAAAAAAAAAAAAAAAAAAAAAAAAAGGCCGGGTCTGGTGGCTCACGCCTGTAATCTCAGCACTTCCGGAGGCCAAGGTGGGTGGATCACCTGAGGTCAGGAGTTCAAGACCAGCCTGGCCAACATGGTGAAACCCCATCTCTACTAAAAATACAAAAATTAGCTTGGCATGGTGGTGGGCATCTGTAATCTCAGCTACTTGGGAGGCTGAGGCAGGAGAATCACTTGAACCCAGGGGATGGAGGTCGTGCCACTGCACTCCAGCCTGGGTGACAGAGCGAGACTCCATCTCAAAAAAAAAAAAAAAACAAGCAAACAAACAAACAAACAAAAACCAAAGGAAAAAAGAGAGAGAATCAGAGTCCCATCTGGACATAGAGGAATCCACTTACTCCACCTCTCCGGCTTGAAGGGAAAAGCTAAGCATGGGAGTTTGCAGAATGACAATAAAGGGCGCAGCACAACTTGGAGCTACACGCAAAAGTGAGCATGATGTCACTGTCTCCTCCTTGAAATATTTCCTCTGTTTCCATGAGTGTGAAGGTATTGGGAAATATTTAAGATAAGTGCTGTTGTCTGGGGCTCTGGGACGTCTGTGTCTCCCGACAGAGATGAAGGCATGGAGGCCAGCCCTGGCATGTGCCCATCGCAGGGTGGCTTCCTACTTTTGTTTGTTCATTTCACCCCCACTTCCCAGTCCTTCTTCCTTTCCAGGCTTCTCATGAAAAACACAGCCATCCCTAAGGACCCCAGAGGCCCTGCACCTTGGCTGTGCATCTGCCCCTGAAAAAATTCTGCAGCCACAGAAACAAATGCAATTTTCTTGTCTCAGGTCACCTTCAGATAAGCTTGAATCAGCCAGCCCAAGTGACCGGTTATGACATTCATTTCCCCCTTAGATCTCTGCTCCTCCTAAACAATAAAGCTTCAAGGTGCCAACAAGGAAGACTGAATTTTATTCTGTCAGATTGAGTGGTAGCCAACTCATGACCTCACTCAACTTCAGCCTTCCCAGTTATCAAACAGGACTTGCATAAGCACCGATGATCTGAAGTTAAGTTTACTGGAGAAGGAGTACAAAGAGCTACTAAGTACCATGAAGCTCTTGTTAGTTATTGAGTAGTAATAGGAATCAGTAGAATCCCCATTCATTTGTATCTCTTCTCTTAATAAGCATCAATTGAGCACCTACTGCATGCAGGGCCCTCTGCTGGTCACCCATGGGGGTACACAGACACAATCTCTACCCTTCCAGAATTTAGCACCTTAAAACCAGCCAAGTGGAGTGCTGGAAAGGAGGGGCAAAAGGTGTCCTCAGTGGTGCGCCATGTTGGTTCTGAGCAATGTGTCACAGTGCAAACCAAAAATAAAATTCTAAGGCCCACCAACCATCTGAATGGACCCCTCCTTTCAGGCAACAGCATTTGAAAGTTCACCTGAAAAAACTAGTTCAGGCCATGATGGAAGGGGGCGTTGGACATGCCTCATGATCCCCTCCTCTCTTTGGAATTCAGGAAAAGCTGACCAACATTAACATCAACACAGATCTTAAGTCTGATAAGAAACATTTACAATCTATTCTCTCTGAAGCCTACTACCCAGAGGCTTCATCCGCATGATAAAAACTTGGTGTCCACAACCCCTTTTCGTAACCCAAACATTCCTTTCTATTGATAATAACTTTTTCAACCAATTGCCAAACAGAACATTTTAAAATCTATCTATGAACTGGAAGCTGCCCCATCTTTAAGTTGTCCCGCCCTTCCAGATGGAACCAATACACATCTTACACATATTGATTAATGTCTCGTGTCTCCATCAAATGTATAAAAGCAAGCTATGCCCCGACCTTGTTGGGCACATGTCACCAGGACCCCCTGAGGCTCTGTCATGGGTGCATCCTTAACCTTGGCAAGATAAGCTTTCTAAATTGACTGAGTCCCATCTCAGATGCTTCTGGGTTCAAAACGGATACCCCATACCTACATTTTGAATAAACAAGCAAGACTGATGATGGCTGGGCGTGGCGGCTCAAGTCTGTAATCCAAGCACTTTGGGAGGCTGAGGTAGGTGGTTCACTTGAGGCCAGGAGTTTGAGACCTGCCTGGTCAACATGGCGAAACCCTATCTCTACAAAAAAAAAAATTAGCTGAGCATCGTGGCGCATGCCTATAGTCCCAGCTACTTGGGAGGCTGAGATGGGACGATTGTTTCAGCCCAGGAGATGAAGGTTACAGTGAGCCCTAGTTGCGCCTTTGCACTCCAGCCTGGGTGACAGAGTGAGATCCCATCTCAAAAAAAAGACTGATGCTGACCACAGCTGTTTTTGCTCACATGTCTCTTTAGTCATCAGAGAGGCCAGGCCCTGGCCAACCCCCAGCCCTCCCGCTGGACTTAATGCATGTGGGCAGTTTGGTTTCTGCCAAAGGCCAACAGGGTTCATCTCAGGTCTGTTAGTGGCACTTTGGGGCTTTAAGTGCAGTCATTTTTAATTCATGAAATTCAAAGGAGACACTGAATGAGTTGGCTCTCCAGCCCTTAACAGGCTGGCCTGAGCATTTTGGGGTGGAAGCATTTTGTAAGGGATTGGAGGAGCCACGCCTTGGCCCAGGCAGGGAAAAGGATGACTCAGCCTGAGCCACTGACGTTGGGCAGGAAACAGCTGAATCTCCTGCTGTGGTGCTAGGCAGGACTGCCTTCCCGCGGGGGGGGGGGTGGCGGGGTGGGGCGGGCAGGGGAACAGGTTGCCTTGGGAATTTGGAGTGACTTTAACTGGCAGCTCTTTTTCTTCTCTTCCTTGGGTTATTCCTGGGGATTTGGGGAAAGAGTTGAGCAACAGGCTGAGTTAAAGGAGACAAAATAGAAAGGAAATGAGGAGCTCTGCAAGGCCATCCCTCTAAATAGGCCGGCAAATTCAACTCTTGGAGCCTCTTAGGGAGTCAGGTGGAACCAGGAGGAGCACACAACACAGGAGAGATCCTTAACACACTGTAAAATGTGACTGTGTTTTTTTGCACCTGGCAAGAAGCCCCCAAAGCTGTAGTCTTCCAGGAACTGCCAGCAGCCTGCAGAGATGGTCTTGCGTAGCTTCTGTCAGTCAAGAAAAATGATGAGACAAGTCTCTATCATTTTAGGAGGTTTATTTGCCAAAGCTAAGGATGCAAACCGTGACACAGCCTCAGGAGGTCCTGATGACATGTGTCCAAGGTGGTCAGGGCACAGCTTGGTTTTATACATTTAGGGAGACATGAGACATCAATCAATATATGTAAGAAGTACATTGGTTTGTCCAAAAAGGTGAGTGTCAGGCCTCTGAGCCCAAGCTAAGCCATTATATCCCCTGTGACCTGCATGTATACATCCAGATGGCCTGAAGCAACTGAAGATTCACAAAAGAAGTGAAAATAGCCTTAACTGATGACATTCCACCATTGTGATTTGTTCCTGCCCCACCCTTACTGATATATATATTCTGCCCCACCCTTAAGAAGGTACTTTGTAATATTCTCCTCTAGCCCTTAAGAAGATACTTTGTATGCCTATCCCAAACCTATAAGAATTAATGATAATCCCACCACCCTTTGCTGACTCCTTTTTCGGACTCAGCCCCCTTGCACCCAGGTGAAAAAAACAGCCTTGTTGCTCACACAAAGCCTGTTGGTGGACTCTCTTCACACGGACCCACGTGACATTTGGTGCCGAAGACCCGGGACAGGAGGACTCCTTCGGGAGACCGGTCCCCTGTCCTCGCCCTCACTCCCTAAGGAGATCCACCTACGACCTCAGGTCCTCAGCCCAACCAGCCCAAGAAACATCTCACCAATTTCAAATCTGGTAAGCGGTGTTTTCACTCTTCTTCAGCCTCTCTTACTACCCTTCAATCTTCCTCTCTCGCTACTCTTCAATCTCCCTGTCCTTCCAATTCCAGTTCTTTTCCCTCTCTAGTAGAGACCAACGAGACACATTTTATCCGTGGACCCAAAACTCCGGCGCCGGTCACAGACTCGGGAAGACAGTCTTACCTTGGTGTTTAATCACTGCGGGGACGCCTGCCTGATTATTCACCCACATTTCATTGGTGTCTGATCACCACGGGGATGCCTGCTTTGGCTGCTCACCCATCCTCTTCTCCGTGTCTCTACCTTTCTCTTTAAACTTACCTCCTTCACTATGGGCAACTTCCGCCCTCAATTTCCCTTTCTTCTCCCTTAGCCTGTGTTCTCAAGAACTTAAAACCTCTTCAACTCACACCTGACCTAGAACTTAAACGCCTTGTTTTCTTCTGCAATACCGCTTGGCCCCAGTACAAACTCGACAGTAGTTCCAAGTGGTCAGAGAATAGCGCTTTCGATTTGTCTATCCTACAAGATCTAGATAATTTTTGTCGAAAAATGGGCAAATGTTCTGAGGTGCCTGACGTCCAGGCATTCTTTTACACATTGGTTCCTCCTAGTCTCTGCTCCCAATGTGACTTGTCCCAAATCTTTCTTCTTTCTCTCCTGTCTGTTCGTTCAGTTTCCACCCAAAGCTCTGAGTCCTTTGAATCCTTCTTTTCTACGGACTCATCCAACCTTTCCCCTTCTCCCCAGGCTGCTCCTCGCCAGGCCTAGCCAGGTCCCAATTCTTCCTCAGCCTCTGCTCCCCCACCCTATAATCTTTCCATTACCTCCCCTCCTCATACCTGGTCTGGCCTACAGTTTTGTTGCGTGACTAGCCCTCCCCCACCTGCCCAACAATTTCCTCTTGAAGAGGTGGCTGGAGCTAAAGGCATAGTCAAGGTTAATGCTCCTTTTTTCTTTATCTGACCTCTCCCAAATCAGTTAGCATTTAGGCTCTTTTTCATTAAATATAAAAACCCAGCCCATTTCATGGCCCGTTTGGCAACAACCCTTAGACACTTTACTGTCCTAGACCCCAGAGGAAGGCTGTCTTATTCTCAATATACATTTTATTACCCAATCTGCTCCCAACATTAGAAAAAGCGCCAAAAATTAGATTCCAGCCCTCAAACCCAAAACAGGACATAATTAACCTCGCCTTCAAGGTGTACAATAATAGAGTACAGGCAGCCAAGTAACAACGTATTTCTGAGTTGCAATTACTTGCCTCCACTGTGAGAGAAACCCCAGCCACATCTTCAGCACACAAGAACTCCAAAACGTCTGAACTACAGTGGCCAGATGTTCCTCCAGGACCGCCTCCCCCAGGATCTCGCTTCAAGTGCCGGAAATCTGGCCACTAGGCCAAGGAATGCCTGCAGCCCGGGATTCCTCCTAAGCCATGTCCCATCTGTGCGGGACCCCACTGGAAATCGGACTGTCCAACCCTGCAGCCACTCCCAGAGCCCCTGGAACTCTGGCCCAAGGCTCTCTGACTGACTCCTTCCCAGATCTTCTCGGCTTAGTGGCTGAAGACTGACGCTGCCCGATCGCCTTGGAAGACTACAAGACCATCACAGACGCTTTGCATAACTCTTACAGTGGAGGGTAAGTCTGTCCCCTTCTTAATCAATACGGAGGCTACCCACTCCACGTTACCTTCTTTTCAAGGGCCTGTTTCCTTGCCCCCCATAACTGTTGTGGGTATTGACGGCCAAGCTTCACAACCTCTTAAAACTCCCCCACTCTGGTGCCAACTCGGACAACATTCTTTTATGCACTGTTTTTTAGTTATCCCCACCTGCCCAGGTCCCTTATTAGGTCGAGACATTTTAACTACATTATCTGCTTCCCTGATTATTCCTGGGCTACAGCCACACCTCATTGCCACCTTTTCCCCCAGTTCAAAGCCTCCTTCACATCCTCCCCTTGTATCTCCCCAACTTAATCCACAAGTATAGGACACCTCTACTCCCTCCTTGACGATCAATCATGCACCCCTTACCATCCCATTAAAATCTAATCACCCTTACCCTGCTCAATGCCAATATCCCATTCCACAGCATGCTTTAAAAGGATTAAAGCCTGTTACCACTTGCCTGTTACAGCATGGCCTTTTAAAGCCTATAAACTCTCCTTACAATTCCCCCATTTTACCTGTCCAAAAACCACACAAGTCTTACAGGTTAGTTCAGGATCTGCACCTTATCAACCAAATTGTCTGGCTTATCCACCCCTTGGTGCCAAACCCATATACTCTCCTATCCTCAATACCTCCCTCCACAACCCATTCTAGATAAACCTAGCTGACCCCATAAATCCTAAGTCGTTTCCCCACTCCCCTTTCCATTCCTTAAAAAACAGCCCTAAAAGCTGCTCCCACACTAGCTTTCCCTAACTCATCCCAACCCTTTTTATTACACAGAGCCGAAGTACAGGGCTGTGTGGTCAGAATTCTTATATAAGAGCCAGGACCGCGCCTTGTAGCCTTTCTGTCCAAACAACTTGACCTAACTGTTTTAGCATAGCCTTCATGTCTATGTGCGGCAGCTGCCACCACTTTAATAATTTTAGAGGCCCTCAAAATCACAAGCTATGCTCCACTTACTCTCTACAGTTCCCATAACTGTCAAAATCTATTTTCCTCCTCACGCTTGACGCATATACTTTCTGCCGCCTAGCTCCTTCAGCTATATACTCAGTCTTTGTTGAGTCTCCCACAATTACCATTGTTCCTGGCCCAGACTTAAATCCGGCCTCCCACATTATTCCGGATACCACACCTGACCCCCATGACTGTACCTCTCTGATCCACCTGACATTCACTCCATTTCCCCATATTTCCTTCTTTCCTTTTCCTCACCCTGATCACACTTGGTTTATTGATGGCAGTTCCACCAGGCCTAATTGCCTCTCACCAGCAATGGCAGGGTATGCTATAGTATCTTCAATGTCTATCATTGAGGATACCACTCTGCCCCCCTCCACTATCTCTCAGCAAGCCAAACTCATTGCCTTAACTCGGGCCGTCACTCTTGCAGAGGGACTACGCATCAATATTTATACTGACTCTAAATATGCCTTGCATATCCTGCACCATCATGCTGTTATATGGGCAGAAAGAAATTTCCTCATTATGCAAGGGTCCTCCATCATTAATGCCTCTTTAATAAAAACTCTTTTCAAAGCCTCTTTACTTCCAAAGGAAGCTGGAGTCATTCACTGCAAGGGCCATCAAAAGGCATCAGATCCCATCGCTCAGGGCAACGCTTATGCTGATAGGGTAGCTAAAGAAGCAGCTAGCTTCCAATTTCTGTCCCTCATGACCAGTTTTTCTCCTTCTCATTGGTTACTCCTATTTACTCTCCTACTGAAGTTTCCACCTATCAGTCTCTTCCCACACAAGGCAAATGGTTCTTGAACCAAGGAAAATATCTCCTTCCAGCCTCACAGGCCCATTCTATTCTGTCGTCATTTCATAACCTGTTCCATGTAGGTTACAAGCCATTAGCCCGCCTCTTAAAACCTCTCATTTCCTTTCCATCATGAATATCTATCCCCAATCCTCCACTCTTGACTCCCTCTTGGAGTGGATAGATGATCTTTGCTGACAGGACACACTCCAACACTTTCATCCCGATGAAGTCCTATTCTTTACTTTTATACTCACTCTTATTCTCGTTACCATTCTTATGCCACCTACTACCTTGCCCCAGCTATCTCCACCACACTATCAATCTCACTCACTCTCTCCTAGCGATTTCTAACCGTTCTTTAACAAACATTTGCTGGCTTTGCATTTCTCTTTCTTCCAAAATCACCGAGGCCTCAATTTACTCACTGCTAAAAAAGGAGGACTCTGTATATTTTTAAATGAAGAGTTGTTTTCACCTAAATCAACCTGGCCTGGTATATGACAACATAAGAAACCTCAAGGATAGAGCCCAAAAACTCGCCAACCAAGCAAATAATTATGCTGAACCCCCTTGGTCACTCTCTAATTGGATGTCCTGGGTCCTCCCAATTCTTAGTCCTTTAATACCTGTTATTCTCCTTCTCTAATTCAGACCTTGTGTTTTCCTTTTAGTTTCTCAATTCATACAAAACTGCATCCAGGCCATCACCAATAATTCTATACGACAAATGCTCCTTCTAACAACCCCACAATATCACCCCTTACCCCAAAATCTTTCTTCAGTTTAATCTCTCCCACTCTAGGTTCCCACGCTGCCCCTAATCCCGCTCAAAGCAGCCCTGAGAAACATTGCCCATTATCTCTCCATACCACTCCCAAAAATTTTCGCCGCCCCAACTCTTCACCACTATTTTGTTTTGTTTTTCTTATTAATATATGAAGACAGGAATGTCAGGCCTCTGAGCCCAAGCTAAGCCATTATATCCCCTGTGACCTGCATGTATACATCCAGATGGCCTCAAGCAACTGAAGATCCACGAAAGAAGCCAAAATAGCCTTAACTGATGACATTCCACCATTGTGATTTGTTCCTGCCCACCCTAATTGATACATATATTGTCCCCCACCCTTAAGAAGGTACTTTGTAATATTCTCCCCCCACCCTTAAGAAGGTACTTTGTACGCCTATCCCAAACCTATAAGAACTAATGATAATCCCACCACCCTTTGCTGACTCCTTTTTCGGACTCAGCCTGCCTGCACCCAGGTGAAATAAACAGATTTGTTGCTCACACAAAGCCTGTTGGTGGACTCTCTTCACACGGACATGCGTGACAGTGGGGACAACTCAAAGCAGGGAGGGGACTTCCAGGTCACAGGTAGGTGAGAGACAAATGGTTGCATTCTTTGAGTTTCTAATAAGCTTTTCCAAAGGAGGCAATATGCATCTGTTTCAGTGAGCAGAGGGATGACTTTGAATAGAATGGGAGGCAGGTTTGTCCTGAACAATTCCCAGCTTGACTTTTCCCTTAGCTTAGTAAATTTGGGGCCCCAAGATTTTCCTTTCACACTTCTCTAGGGCCCAGGAACTGCTGAGTTGGAGTCAGCCATTGTGACTCTTTTTCTTTTTTTTTTTTTTTTTTTCTTGTAGAGATGGAGTCTCACTGTTTGGCCCAGGCTAGTCTCAAACTCCTGGCCTCAAGCCATCCTCCTGCCTCAGCCTCCCAAAGTACTGAAATTACAGGTGTGAAACACTGTGCCACACCTCCATTGTGACTTTATTTCCATTCTTTGTGTCTCAGAATCCTCATTTGTAAAATAAAGTTAATAATAGAAGCCACCTGTAGGGCTGTTTGTGAGGATTAATGAATCAAAATGGATGAAGCACCTGGAACAGTTCATGGCTCAGGGTAAGGGCTTCATAAATGTTTAGGTATTTTTATGAGTAGGTCAAGAAGAAGGCATTGGTCAACACAAACAGTTGTACAGACACTGACTGTTAAATTGTAGCCAGAGGTAAGGGTTGACTTAAAAGGGAGAAGCTGAGGTAAGTTGCCCTGAATATCCACTCCAATTTGCAGTAGTTGCAAGTGGATTTTTAAAGGCAAAAAGAGGGAGACAGGGAGTGGGCTAAGACAAAGTTTTTTGTCAGGAATTCCCATTGGTTTACAGAAATAACACTGATTAGCTATACACTGTGAAGCTTTAGGGCGTGGGTTATGGTGTCCCATGTGGCATTATTAGATTAACTTATAGCTGCCTGTGGCAATAGCAAGCCATTTCAAGAAATGAATACATAGCTCAAAGCAGGGAGTAGGGCATGATTGTGAGACAGCCAAATGCCTAGGCTTATAAAAAGAGGTCCCCGGAGAATCTCCGACCTGCCCAACAAGTGTTTACGTGAGATACTTTTGTGCAGATTAGGGAGCCTGCCCAGGGCCTTGTCTGAGCCTGCCAACAGGCGCACTGGAGGATGGGGCGGAGCCACAGGCAGTGGGAGGAGCCTGGCCTCTTCAGTTCCTGTGTGGTGGCCTGGGATTCAATCTGTGAGGTGGGGGGCCTGTTAGCAGGACTCCATCTCATTTCGCTGTTTTTTTCTTTTTTCTCTTTTCACCCAATAAAATCCTGCTCTACTCACCCTTTAATGTGTCTGCGTGCCTAAATTTCCTGGTTGTGTGAAAATAACCCACTTAACTGAACTAAGGAGCAAAATTCTGCAGCAATTGCTGCCTGGTTTTAATGCCTCTCTGGACCCAATAATTACAAGGACTTGCGTTCCTTAGATGAAAGTTCTTTTCTTTTCTCACAACTTAATATTTTTCTTAGTTTTAAGAAGCCACAGGAAAGACGCATTTCTGTAGGAAGTAACTGTACCTATAGCCCAATCTGGATGCAGTTCTTTCCTTCTTCTAAGCCTTAGGGTATGTTTCCTCTGTGGATGAAAAGAGTCAAACTCTGTAAAATATTTGAGGAGATTTATGCTGAGCCAAATAGGCGTGACCATGACCCATAACACAGCCCTCAGGAGGCCCTGAGAACATGCACCCAAGGTGGTAGGGGTGCAGCTTGGTTTTATACATTTTAGGGAGGCATGAGACTTCAATCCAATACATGTAAGAAATACACGGGCTTAGTTCAGAAAGGCAGGACAACTGGAAGAAAGGAGCAGGGTGCAGGGGGTGGGGGAGGCTCCAGGCTATAGGTAGATTTAAACATTTTTTGGTTAACAATTGGGTGAGTTTCTCTAAAGACCTGGGATCAATAGAAAGGAAACATTTGGGTTAAGATAAAGAATTGTGGAGACCAAAGTTCTTATTTGCAGAGGAAGCCTTCAGGTAGTAGGCTTCAGAGAGAATAGGTTGTAAAATATTTCTTATCAGACTTAAAGTCTGTGTTGATGTTACTGCCAGAGGGGTATAATGAGGCACATCCGATCCCCACTTCCTGTCATGGCCTGAACCAGTTTTTCAGGTTAAATTTTAAGAGTGTTCTGGCCAAGGAGGAAGTCTGTTCAGATGGTTGGGGGGGCCTTAGAATTTTATTTTTGGTTTACAGCTCGATTGTCTAGAACAGTGCTTCTTACTCTTGAATGGTATATAAATTACCCAGGATTGTCATAAAAAGCAGATTCTCCCTCAGTAGGTCTGGACACAGTTGAGATTCCGCATTTCTTCCAAGCTCCCAGGCGATGTTTCTGCTGCTGGTTCGCAAATACTGGTCCCAGGGACCCAGCACAGTCCGCAGAACTTCCGGTGATGAAGGAAATCTCTACCTGAGGCACTAATCATATGTGACTATGGACCAATTGAAATGTGGCTATTGAAAACTGAAGTTTTCATTGCATTAAAATGAAGTATCAATAACTATGTATGGCAAGTGGCTACCTTACTGGACAACACAGCTCTAGACTCATGCCCAGAAGGTCCAGGTCATGATCTGGATTCTTGTTAGAGTCACAGACCAAGCCATGTTCAGGACCACATATTACATCTTAGATAATAATAAGGACTCAGCAAAAAGGTGTGTACAGCTCTACCCAGACCATCTACATACCCAGAACGTACAGTCAACACATGTGCTCTGGTATCTGTAAATGTCAGTAAAATAACTTTCTATTTGCAGATAAACTTCCTGGTAGAGCTGTCTGACTGAGTTCCTTCCCTCACCTCTGGACCTGGGGCTAGAACCACTATCGTAGTCTGTGTGTTCGTAAAGAGAAAATAAAAACGAGGTATTTAATTAACATTATTTCTGTGATCTCCTCAGCTCCATAATTTTTACTTCTCAATTCTTTTCTTTGCATGCCTTTACGGCATGCCCTTGATATCCACAAACAACATAAAAACAGGCATTCTCTGCACGTGAAAAAATGGAAAGTTTGTAAAATTGAGATGCGTTAAAAAAAAGATCTTTATCTGACCAGGCGTGGTGGCTGACACTTGTAATCCCAGCACTTTGGGAGGCCGAGGTGGGTGGATCACAAGGTCAGGAGATCGAGACCATTCCGGCTAACACAGTGAAACTCCGTCTCTACTAAAAATACAAAACATTAGCAGGGCGTGGTGGAGGGCGCCTGTAGTCCCAGCTACTTGGGAGGCTGAGGCAGGAGAATGGCGTGAACCCGGGAGGCAGAGCTTGCAGTGAGCCGAGATGGCGCCACTGCACTCCAGTCTGGGCGACAGAGTGAGACTCTGTCTTAAAAAAAAAACAAAAACAAAAACAAAAACTTTATCTGACTACATTGTGAAATAATAATAAAATAACTCGGAATGTTTGATATTCAGGAATTTTTCTCAGGTTGAAAATTATTTCCAAGTGTTTAGCTTTCTTCTGGGTTGTTCCAAATAATCTTTGTGGTTTCTTTTTGTTTTTTAGACGGGGTCTTGCTATGTCACCCAGGCTGGAGTGCAGTGGTGCGATCTTGGCTCACTGCAACCTCTGCCTCCTGGGTTCAAGTGATTCTCTTGCCTCAGCCCCCCTTTTGTATTTTTAGTAGAGGCAGGGTTTCACCATGTTGGCCAGGCTGGTCTCGAACTTCCCATCTCAGGTGATCTGTCCACCTTAGCCTCTCAAAGTGCTGAGATTACAGGTGTGAGCCACTGTGCCCAGCCCAAATAATCTTTGATTTCTGCCAGTGCATTCTTGGGTGAGTTGGATGTGTCAAACATCCTGGATAAATGGTGACAAGACTTACACCCATATCAGTGACAAATAACTGACTCTGGTCCAGAGCATGCAGCCGGGTTCTGAGCAGATGCCGGGGCCTGATGCTTCAGAATTGATAGGAAGAGGAAACCAGCCCTGTTTTTCACTACTTCTTGCTGAGAAATGTATCCACGCTTTTACATGCTCTTGGTGTTACATGGAAGAGATCAATTTCAATTGTCTCCAAGTTACTGTACTGATTTTATAAATGACTCTGCGTTTAAGAGGACACTTTACATTTTAGCATGTGAATGGCTGAAACCTTAATAGACAACACTTTAGGGACAAAGTGAAGAGCTGTTATTTTGGTTATGAGAACTCTCTACTGCAACATAGACTGTCAAATTGAATTTAATAGCAAGGAGTTGATAGCAATCATGAAATAATAGCAATGAGTAGCTACCCTTTATTTCATGATAGTGGAAAGTTTTTTCTATATCCTTATTGCTTTTATAGGGTCTGGGTGTAGTGGTCATGCCTGTAGCCCCAACACTTTGGGAGGCCAAGGTGGGTGGATTGCTTGAGCCCAAGAGTTCAAGACCAGCCTGGGCAATGCAGCAAGACCCTGTCTGTACAAAAAATTAAAAAATTAGCCTGGCATGGTGGCACACACCTGTAGTCCCAGTTACTCAGTAGGCTGAGGTGGGAGGATTGCTTGAGCCCAGGAGGTTGAGGCTGCAGTGAGTCGAGATCATGCCACTGCACTCCAGCCTGGGTGACAAAGAGTGATCCTGTCAAAAAAAAAAAAGAAAGAAAGAAAGAAAAAAGAAGTTTATGGAAATGAGATATACTGAGAAACTATCCAATAAATGCCCCCATGCTATACTGTGTTGAAAATAATATGTGTTGAATAAGAATGATTCAATTCTTATTCAAGGACAACGTTGAGTTTCCTGCCATAGTGCAAAGGGGGACCCTTGAGTCAACATTCACATAGAAATCAAAGTAGCGTTAAACATTAAATGCCTTTGATGATGGACTATAAAATATACACACTTTGGACATTTTATTATGACACAGCACTTAACCGATTCTACATTAACTCTCAGATGAGAAAGAATGCTAGCAGCCCAAGGAACAAAGGAGTATTCTTCTCATTTCTTTTTGTTATTGTTCCCTCCCCTTCTCTAATTTCACTTTCTAGTTCTCTCTGCTTTTTAACTATCAGAAAACTTTTATCTGGTACTTTATCTATCCCATATCTTCTTCCACTGGAAAGACATGCCCCTTCACTGGGCATCAAATGTACGCAGCACTGTGCAAGACGCAATAGAAAGGTATAAAGGACACGTACGAGGTTCCTTCCCATAAGCAACTTACAATGTATCTGGGGAGACAGCCCTACAAATATGAAGTGGTGTGTTTATAAGGGCCATAAGTGATTGAAAACTATCCATCAATCACACAGAAAAGCTAGAGTGGTTGACTACAAGGAGGAGAAGGCGGAGAAAAAATTCCTTGAGGATTCATGATGTAAGTCTGATGGCTGGGAAGTAACTAGAGAAAACCAGGCTGATACAGTGAGTGTCTGGGAGAGGCTAAACTCCCCGCTAAGGCTAAGACTTAGATAGTTCATTTAGGCAAAGCAGTCTGGGCAGACAAGGCTGCACAGGTGACGGATTCTGAAAAATTATTCTTTGTTTTGTTTTGTTTTTTTGAGACAGAGTCTCACTCTGTCACCCAGGCTGGAGTGCAGTGGCGTGATCTCAGCTCACTGCAACCTCTGCCTCCTGGGTTCAAGCGATTCTTCCACCTCAGCCTCCCAAGTAGCTGGGATTACAGGTGCGTGCCACCACAACCAGCTAATTTTGTATTTTTAGTAGAGATGAGGTTTCACCATGTTGGCCAGGCTGGTCTCAAACTGCTGACCTCATGATCCACCCACCTCAGCCTCCCAAAGTGCTGGGATTACAGGTGTGAGCCACCGCTCCTGGCCCTGAAAAATTATTCTTAAGGAAGTCTGGATTGAAACCTACTAGGGATGGACAGGCTAGCTCCAGCTCTTCAGCCATACTTGGGCCCACTGTGATCTGACAGACCAAAATAGACACCCCTTTATCACTAAGATGGATTCTAAGGTTAAGGAAACAAAGTTCCCTGTAAGTCAAGGGCTTGGGCTGACTGGCATGGCAAATTTCTAAATTCCTTCAGCTTTAAGCTTCCTAGCAATGGGAGCTCAGTCCCCTCCTAACTGATTTACAACCCAGACCAGTATAACTCTGTTGGACAGAGGACCAGACTTAAGAATCTTCCTTTCTGATAAGCAATTGCAGACCTTAAGCCAGTTTTAGCAACTTACAGAGACTGCATACAAACTGTCTTTGTGTCCTACAGTTCACCTTTTGATGTAAAGAGCCAAATTCCACCTCATTTTATTTTTTATATTCATTTATCTATTTACTTATTTATTTTGAGATGATGTCTTGCTCTGTCACCTAGGCTGGAGTTCAGTGGCCTGATCTCAGCTCACTGTAACCGCCACCTCCTGGGTTCAAGCGGCTCTCCTGCCTCAGCCTCCCCAGTAGCTGGGATTTCAGGCATCTGCCATCGTGTCCGGCTAATTTTTGTATTTTTAGTAGAGACAGGGTTTCACCACATTGGCCAGGCTGGTCTCCAACTCCTGACCTCATGATCTGCCTGCCTCGGCCTCCCAAAGTGCTAGGATTACGGACACGAGCCACCGCGCCCAGCCAATTCCACCTCATTTTAATGATAAAACCCTGCCCCAAAGTGAACACGAGATGTATGTTACAGACATGTTTGCCCATTGCACATGCATTCAGCTACCCTCATAAATATGTATAGTTTTTCCCTCAAAACTGCTGAATATGTATGTCCTGTGAGGAAAAAAAACCCCACCTGCTCTTCCCTCTTGAAAAAGAGAACACCTTTGTCACACATCAGAGACTGTCTCTTCCCATTTTGCAAACTGATATTGATGATAAAGCTCTCCTTTCTACTACTGAGCCATCCTGGTGGTCTTTGGGACAACACCCTGAGTTGGATATCTTCTGTTAAGAAGAAACAACTACATATATGGGTCACACACCCAAGAGTAATGCAGGGATCTGTGACTGGACCTGAATCAGGCAGATGGGTCCATGAGATCTCAACCAAACACTTCTGGGTCCTGTGAAACTGCAAATATTTTCATTTTATTAACTGCCTTTCAGAGAATGTGCTGGCCATGTTTGGTCATGTCTAAGCCTAGGGAAAAATGATGGGCTACTCTTATGGTGGTTTTCTTTTCTTTCCTTTTTTTTTGAGACGGAGTCTTGCTCTGTCACCCTGGCTAGAGTGCAGTGGCGCTATCTCAGCTCGCTGCAACCTCTGCCTCCTGGTTTCAAGTGATTCTCCTAACTCAGCCTCCCAAGTAGCTGGGATTACAGGTGCCTGCCACCGCGCCCAACTGATTTTTGTATTTTTAGTAGAGATGAGTTTTCACCATCTTGGCCAGGCTGGTTTCAAACTCCTGACCTCGTGATCCACCTGCCTTTGCCTCCCAAAATGCTGGGATTACAGGCGTGAGCCACCACACCCAGCTTTATGGTGGTTTTCTATAGCACCTCTTGGAGTTATATCTTTGCATTGTGAATTGCATTTTTTTTCCTTTGAGCATATCAACTATTTCCTTCTTTAATTTTATTTTTTAATTGACAAATAGTAGTTGTACATATTCATGGGTGACATAGTGATATTTCCATACATACAACGTATGGTGATCAGATCAGGGTAATTAGCATATCCATCATCTGTGAGTTGCATTATTTTTAAATTTTGGTTTTTTATTATTATTTATTTTATTTTATTTTTAGAGACAGGATCTTGCTGTGTCACCCAGGCTGGAGGGTAGTGGTACAATCAGAATTTATTGCAGCCTTGAACTCCTGGGCTCAAGTGATACTCCTGCCTCAGGCCTCCCGAGTAGCTAGGACTGCAGGCACGCAACACAACCCCAGATGGGGTCTCATTATGTTGCCCAGGCTAGACTCATACTCCTGGCCTCAAGCGATTCTTCTGCCTCAGCCTCCCAAATTGCTGGGATTATAGGCATGGGCCACCACGTCTGGTTGTATGTGTTGCATTTTTTAATAGAGCATATTCACGAAAGCATATTATTGAGGTAAGAAAAGAAGGAAGAAAATAAAAGCAGATAAACAGCCAAAGTTTTGGGAAATGCAAGAACTAAGGAATAAAAAACAAGAGTGTGATCTTGATGAAAAATGAAATCTTAGAGAATAAAAAAATGATGATCATTTAGGCATTTTTAAAAATTCACTGCTATGAATTAGTGGGATCAAATTAAAATGGCAGATGTTGAAATGTACAGTAACAGAGAGATGAAAATATAAAAGCATGTTGGCTCTTAAATCCTTCGAGTTTGAGAACTAAGGGACGCCAGTGAGATTGTCTGTGTGGCAACACAGACTTGAAATGTTAAAAATTCACACAAACAATTATTTCCTTTACTCATGGAAATGTCTAGATTGCTGTCTGTTCCACTACACTGGTGAATAGACCTTTGTCCCAATGTCCTTGACACACAGCCTTTGTTGAGATCCGTGAGGGGTTGTGAGGAAGGGGGAAGGGCGGCGTAATGTAGAGTAGTTTAGAGGACAGAATCTTTCTCAACTCAATGTCTTTTGTTAGAATCCCAGGACAAGCTGGGCGCGGTGGCTCACACCTGTAATCCCAACACTTTGAGAGGCTGAGGCAAGCGGATCACGAGGTCAGGAGTTTGACACCAGCCTCCAGCTTGGCCACCATGGTGAAACCCTGTCTCTACTAAAAATACAAAAATTAGCTGGCCATGGTGGCATGTGCCTGTAATCTCAGCTACCTGGGAGGCTAAGGCAGGAGAATCACTTGAACCCAGGAGGTGGAGGTTGCAGTGAGCTGAGATCACGCCACAGCACTCCAGCCTTGGTGAGAGAGCAAGACTCCATCTTGGGGAAAAAAAAAAAAAAAAAGAATCCCAGGACAAGTCCCAAATGATGGAGTCTCACCCAAGTACATTTTTCAGAAAGCCCTCCTGCCTCTGTGTGAAGCCCAAAGCTAAGAGCTCTCCCGTGCCTACCCTTCCCATATTGGGGCTATTTGTCACTTCAAGTAGCAGTGCCAATTGCTCAAGGCATTGAGTGATCATTGTAATTCTCTAGCCAGCTTCATATATTTGAAATGTGATCAAAGAGGAAAAGAAAAGCAATAAATAAAAAGGCACAATTTAGGTGTAATCTTTGGCTAGTGAGAAAAAATAATGGTACTGGATTAGCCAGGATTCTTTTTTTTTTTTTTTTTTTGAGATGAAGCTTCGCTCTTGTTGCCCAGGCTGGAGGGAAATGGCGCAATCTTGGATCACTGCAACTTCCGCCTCCCGGGTTCAAGCAGTTCTCCTGCCTCAGCCTCCCGAGTAGCTGGGATTACAGGAGCCTGCTACCACACCCGGCTAATTTTGTATTTTTAGTAGAGATGGGGTTTCTCCATGTTGGCTAGGCTGGTCTTGAACTCCCGACCTCAAGTGAGCCCCCCGTCTTGGCCGCCCAAAGTGCTGGGATTACAGGCTTGAGCCACCGCACCCAGCCGGATTAGCCAGGATTATTTTGGCTGGAGTGTGTTAGAAGAAAAATCTTAAACAGGCCAGGCATGGTGGCTCATGCCTGTAATCCCAACACTTTGGGAGGCTGAGGTGGGTTGATCACTCGAGGCCAGGAGATTGAGACCAGCCTGGCCAACATGGCAAAACCCCATCTCAATGAAAAATACAAAAATTAGCCAGGTGTGGTGACACATGCCTGTAATCCCAGCTACTTGAGAGGCTGAGGCATGAGAATTGCTTGAACCTGGGAGGCAGAGGCTGCAGTGAGCCGAGATGGTACCACTGCAATCCAGCCTGGGCAACAGAGCAAGATCTTTTCTCAAGAAATAAAAAGTAAATGAAAGAAAAATCTTAGACAAATTAAATTTAGCAGAGTTTAATTGAGCAAAGAACTAGGGCAGCCCCTGAACCAGAGGAGACAGAGAGAGGTTCCAGTACAGCCTGGTGGTCCGAGAAGATTTATGAACAGCAAAAGGAAAATGATGTATAGAAAATGGAAGTGAGGCGCAGAAACAGCTAGATTGGTTACAGCTGAGCGTTTGCCTTATTTGAACACATTTTGAACAGTTGGTCACTTTTGATTGGCCAAAACTTGATGATTGGCACAAGCATAGCTTGCAGTCTGTTCATACATCCAGTTAATTTACAGTTCACTATGTACAGAGACATCTTTAGGCTGAACTTAAAATATGTAAGGAGGCAGCTTTAGGCTAAGCTTAGTTTAACAAATGATAGAGCCTAAATTCAAACTAGCTAAAGCAGAAAGTGGAAATTAGTCAAGGACACCTGTGTGTCTCATGGAGTCCAAGAAGAGAAATGAGATCCGGCCTTAGTGAGGAAAAGAATCAGGATCTTAAATCTTTCTGCTGCTCTGCTAGCTGAACATCTGCTTCCTTCCTTCCCTGCCTCAGCCTACCAGGCCCTGAAATCCTACCTTAATCATACCATGTTACTGCTCCAAGCACAGAGATCCCCAAGAGAGGTGAAACTGATGGCAGGGGCAGGCCATCTGGAGCCACCGCTGCCATCACACCAGCTGCAGCAGGGAGGAGTGGCCAGCGCTGCTTGCTCTATGGAGCCTGTGGGAGCTGGGGACATGTGGAAGCCCCATCCCTTCTAAGTTGGGGTGGGAGCTTCCTGGGTGCTGCTGCAGCTGCCCAAACTTCAGCTGCAGACCTGGGCCTCCCACTCCACAGAGTAGGCAAGATCCGCACCCTCCCAGGCACAGCTGCAGGTGCCCAAACTGCAGCTGCAGACCTAGGCATCCCTGCACTCTTGGAGACCCAGGAAGGCACCCCCACCCCCACCCCCACCCTTATAGGCTAGGAAGTACCTGCTCCACAGCCTGGCTTCTCCCTGCTGTCACTGCCTGGTCCGATCTTGGAGCAAAGTTGGAGGGAGCCTGGGCACTATGAATGGCAGCAGGAGGCAGACAGATTCCTGGGCAGAAGGGGGCGGGTCCCTGGTGAGGTCCCACCTTCAGGCCAGGGAGGGCCTGATAGGTGGAAGCCAGGCTGCCAGTCCTGCAGACCAGAGTGGAGCTTGTGGTGGCTTTTCTGGGCCCACCCATGGCTGCTCACGGACCAACTGTTGCATGCTTCCTCCTCTCTGAGGCCCATAAAAGCCACAGGCTCAGCCAGAACTGAGCACATGTTAGGACAACCAGCAGCAGAGAGAAGCTATCCACTCTAAGGCCTCCTCTATGCTGCGAGCTTCAGAGACTTGCAGAGACATTGGGACAGCCAGCTGCGGAGAGGAGCAACCCACCCCAGGGCCTCCTCTCTGCTGAAAGCTGCAGAGACAACAGGACAACCTGCCTGCAGAGAGGAACTTTCCACTCCAGGGTCTCCTCTCTGCTAGGAGGTGAACACTCATCAGGACACCCTGGCTGCGGAAAGGAGCTGCCCCCTGCGGGTCTCCTCTGAGCTGTTCTATCATGCAGTAAAGCCCCTTTTCATCTTGCTCACCCTCCACTTGTCTGTGTACCTCATTCTTCTTGGTCCCAGAATGAGAACTCAGGGCCCATCAAATGGCAAGACTAAAAAAGTTGTAACATAAACAGGGCTGAAACTTGCCCCCTGCTCATCATGTTGTGGGTGAAGAGAAGGAGAGAAGAACTGTGGCCCTTTGGGGAGCCCAGACATGGGAGCTCCCTGAGCCAGGGATGTGACTCTCTCTTTAGGGCCCCGAGGTTCCAGGTGTCTCCAAGCTTCTGGGCACCACTGCAATCCCCAGTGCCAGCTGAGGAAGCTGCTTGTGGTGCGCCTGGCCTTGCTGCAGCCTCATGGAGAGCTGGTGCTCATGCCGGCACCTGGAGCAGCTTGCCCCCTGGCTGGCATGCCTGACTGTGCACAGAGGCCAGACTCACGCTTGCTCATACACTCCTCGCTGTCCTGCACCTGGGTCACCCTTGGCAGGCATGGGATCCAGGCTGGCAGCATGAGCAGAGCGCAATCTGCCAGGCCAAGTGGGCAGAATGAGCCCAGTGGGCCCAAGCAAAGATCGGGCAATGGCCCCACAGCCACAGAGGTTTCCAGCCAGAAAAGCAACACCCAACGATCCTGTAACAAAACTACTCTTTGTTTTCCCCCAAAGCCTTGACATGTCAGGAAGGGCAGTAAGTAGTGGCTCTAAAATCCCTGCTTCTTCTGCATGGGTACCCTTTCCTCTCCCTCTGGAATCCCTGGAAACCAAGATTTCTGACTATATCCTGAAGGGACCTGTGCTTTTGTTTCCTCGGCCTGCTGAAATCCTATTCACCCTGCAGGGTCCAGCTCCAATCTATGAAATTCTTCCACCCCAGTCCTTTGCCTACACTGCTAAGCATGTTATTAATCTTCCAAATTCCTCTCCACAGTGCTGGGAAGAGTCAGCCTTAGCTCCTAGTAGACACTTATTAAGTATGTGCCAAATGGAAGCAAACTAATGGGCTAACAGATCCCCCACCCCAGGACCTCTCACACAAACTATGGCAACATTGACAGCTCTAGGGATTGCCACAAGGAGCTTGTGCCCATGCCATTATTTTAAATCAAACAAAGAGGCAGCTATTACAACATGTAAATCCACTCTTTTAGATAGAAAAGGAGGTAAAATAATGATCCAAAGTGTAATCATAGTAGATTCGTTGCCTGACACATACCACAAGTCAATATGCTGAGAGGTTGGGTTACAGCACAGAAAAATGTAATCCCAGGGTCACCAAACCAGGAGATGGGAGAGAACCTCAAATCCATCTCCCCAAGGAATTTGAAGTTAGGGTTTTTAAGGGGTATTCAAACTGGTTGCTGGAATTCAGGGTCTGAGAAACATCTTAAGCAATCCTTAAACAAAAGCCTTATGATTCTAATGTCAAAGATCCTGTCTGTAGGAGCAATGGGGATGCAGATGTCAGCACCTAGTGCACCTGACTTTTAGCAACAAGGAAGTAGGTTAGAGTGTAGCCTGATGAATGCTTAATTGTAACTATATTTTTGTCCAGAACCATGGACAAAATCCTTGCAGTCCTTCTCAACCCTGTAGGAATGGTTTCAAAGACAACATTGAAAAGACACAGTCATGTTTTTCCTCCTTTTAAATGTTTTCATTCATGTTAAATATCTAAGCATTGGCCTTGTGTGACAGCTCATGCCTGTAATCCCAGCATTTTGGGAGGCCAAAGCAGGAGGTTCGCTTGTGGCCAGGAGTTAGAAACCAGCCTGGGGAACATATGAGACCCCGATCTCTTCAAAAAATTCAAAAATTAAAAATAAAGTTTAAAAAGCATTTAAGTACCACTTCTGCTCTTCCAAGTCCTCCACTGGCTCCCAGCTTGGCAACTTCAAGGTACCATTTGATCCCAACTTTAACAGGGGCCACCTACCTCTTTGTCAAACTTCAAAGAGTAGGATGTAGGAAAAAGCAAACTTTTTTTTTTTTTTTTTTTGCCAAAATTCTTTCTTTGAAATTTGTTTTTCTGTGATGTCTGGGAATTTCCAGTGAGAAACGATAAAGTAAAATAAGACAATCTCACTCCAGCCTTTGCCTTCAAAACCCTCCTTCATCACCTGTGTTTCTGCATCACCCCCAAACAGCTAGTGCTGTGTTCTGACCTTTTCTTTCTCTGCATTCCTACCCTGGCACCAGCTGCAAACAGGGTCAGACATTGCCCCTGTAGGCCTTAAAAACTGATGAACAAAGACAGCCAGATACTCTCTTCTATTGTGGGGAAATGGAGTGGGGGCATTTTTCCCTGGCAGAGACTCTCAAGTATGTTACCTTCCACCTTGAGCCACAATCACCATCATTCCCAACAACAAAACGGTAGTTCCCCCCATACAAAGTCACTGTGCTGCAAGGACCTGCTCTCCCTTAATGCTGCAACCCAGTGGCCTATGTCTGCTGGCTCACAGGGACCCCTGACATCGAATGTCTTACCCAGGGAGATAGTACCCTGTGGTGGGAGCAAAAGTCACCTCTTTTTTTTTTTTTAATTTATTTTTATTTTACTTTAAGCTCTGGGATACACGTGCAGAACATGCAGGTTTGTTACGTAGGTATACATGTGCCATGGTGGTTTGCTGCACCCATCAACCCATCATCTAGGTTTTAAGCCACACATACATTAGGTATTTGTCCTAATGCTCTCTCTCCCCTTGCCCCACAACCCCTGACAGGCCCCAGTGTGTGATGTTCCCCTCCCTGTGTCCATGTGTTCTCATTTTTCAACTCCCACTTATGAGTGAGAACATGTGGTGTTTGGTTTTCTATTCCTGTGTTAGTTTGCTGAGAATGGTGGCTTCCAGCTTCATCCATGTCCCTGCAAAGGGCATGAACTCATTCATTTTTAGGGCTGCATAGTATTCCATGGTGTATATGTGCCACATTTTCTTTATCCAGTCTATCATTGACAGGCAAAAAGTCGCCTTTTTGCTCCTGGCAACCTTTGCCCAGAGCATTCTGGTTTGTCTTTGTGTCTAACAACTCAAGGGAGATGGCTTTTTGTCCCGAGATAGCACTTTCAATATGATGGTGCTTATGTGGTACTTAAGTAAGCACAACATAAACAGTATTGCTGAGGAGGACAGTTCACGTTTATGTTTTAATTTGGTGGAGTATTATTGTTTCTTTGTCATTTGGTTGAATCACCATCTTTGGCTATTTTAGGAAAGAACAGAAAGGGAGCAGTTTCCTGATCCACCTGATAAATTCTGGTCCTGCACTCTCCCTTGGAGTCCACAGGATTGAATTTAAAGAGCCAGAAGACTAAGTTTAAATAGAAAAGGATATTTTGAAAAAAGGCAAAGTCAGACTGTTTTTTTAAATGAAACCTGAAAACGTACCTTGAAAGAGATTCCATGAGTAAAGCCGCCTAAGGGAGTTTATTAAATGTTTATTCTTTAATTCTTTGTTTCATCTTTGTTTTGGGTAAGAGAAATCCAGGTTTCTCTTCAGAATATGATTTTTTTTTTTGATGGAGTCTCCCTCTGTAGCTCAGGCTGGAGTGCAGTAGCATGATGTCGGTTCACTGTAATCTCTGCCTCCCGGGTTCAAGCGATTCTGGCTCAGCCTCCTGAGTAGCTGGGATTACGGGCACCTACCATCATGCTTGGCTAATTTTGTATTTTTAGCAGAGACAGAGTTCCACCATGTTGGCCAAGCTGGTCTCAAACTCCTGACCTCAAGTGATCCACCTGCCTCAGCATCCCAAAGTGCTGGGGTTACAGGCGTGAGCCACCGCGCCCAGCCAGAATATGATTTTTGATACCATTATTAGTTGGACTTCATATTCTCTTTCACCATCAGCAAGCAATTTTGTTTTCTATATAGTTATAATTTATTTACAAACAGAAGGTGTTTTATGGAGACCTTTGTTTACCAAGCATAGCCAAGAGTACACTGTATTTCTGGAATTCTCTTGTCTTCCTTTGAAGACCTAGCTAAGAAGGCTACAATGATGGATGTGTGAAAGACTTCAAGTTTCTTAATATGGCTCATTACTTTCATGAGAAGAAAAGATTACTATAGACTTAGTTAAAGCAAGAAAAAGGCTTTCTATTGGAGTGGTCATTTCACAGTTTTATATCAAAATTATTTTATTTTAAAGGGAATTACAGGTAAACCTCACAAGGCTGGGCACAGTGGCTCATGTCTGTAATCCCAGCACTTTGGGAGGCCAAGGTCAGAGGATTACTTGAGGCCAGGAGTTTGAAACCAGCCTGGGCAACATAGCAAGACCTGTCTCTACAAAAAATTAGCTGGGCATGGGTGGTGCACACCTGTAATCCCAGCTAGTCAGGTAGCTGAGGCAGGAGGACCACTTGAGCCCAGGAGTTTGGGACTGCAGTGAACTATGATTGTGCCACTGCAGTCCAGCCTAGACAACAGAGAGACCCATCTCTGAAATACAGAACAAACTACAACAAAACAACAACAACAAAATCACACGAACATGGAATTTTCTTTGTGAACACTTACTGACTTGGTTTCTAAAGGGCAGTGGAGTCATTTGTCTATACCTGATTCAACAATATCCATCTTAAAATTCATGAAGTTCCAATTAAAATGCCCCTCATTCCCTCCTGAACCCCCTTCACCCTCTGCCACACACAGATATTAAATTGTGACATCCCCCAGCACAACAGCACGTGCCCCCAATCTATTCCAATCTATCATAATCCTTTGTGTACAGTCCCAAGTCACCTAGTAGACGATGTGTTCTTTGAGTGCAGGGACTATGTCGTACTCTTCTTTATTTTATTTTTTTATTTTTTTGAGATAGAGTTTCTTTTTTGTAGCCCACCCAGGCTGGAGTGCAATGGTGCAATCTCGGCTCACTGCAACCTCTGCCTCCCGGTTCAAGCAATTCTTCTGCCTCAGCCTCCCAAGTAGCTGAGATTACAGGCATGTGCCATCACCCCTGGCTAATTTTTGTATTTTTAGTAGAAGTGGGGTTTCGCCATGTTGGTCAGGCTGGTCTCGAACTCCTGACGTCAGGAGATCGACCCACCTCGGCCTTCCGAACTGCTGGGATTACAGGCATGAGTCACCATGCCTGGCCAAATGTCATACTCTTCTATTTTGCATCTTCCACTGAACCTATGACTGTGACTGGTACATCCGAAAAGAAATTAAATACCTGCTGGATTTAACTTATTTCAATGTCTCCACAGAATCCCAGTATCCTCATAGCACTCTTTAGAAGTTGCTATTTTCCCTCTATAGTGACAGTGTACTGTGACTGTCACTCTAGAGTAATTGCAAAAAGGAGAGAAGTTTAGGAGGGACACAGTAACACACATGACATTTGCCTTTGTTGTCTTCCTGCTATTTTTAATAAACATTTTCCCCAGGTGCCCAATTCTGCCATGGAACCCCCCACCTTGGCACCTCATAAGGGCCCGCTCAGTGCCATCAGTTCCTGTGACTTTTGTATTCATTTATTTGTTTCAAATGTCTCTTATACTGACTTTTTTTTTTGAGACAAGGTCTTGCTCTGTTGCCCAGGCTGGAGGGCAGTGGCACAATCTCAGCTCACTGCAACCTCTGTCTTCCAGGTTCAAGTGATCCTCCCATCTCAGCCTTCTGAGTAGCTGGGACTACAGTCACACACCACTACACCCAGCTAATTTTTGTAGAGATGGGGTTTCTTCATGTTGCCCAGAATGGTCTCGAACTCCTGAGCTCAAGCGATCTGCCAGCCTCGGCCTCCCAGAGTGCTGGGATTACAGGCGTGAGCCACCATGCCTGGCCTATATTGACTTTTTAATGATATGTTCATTTAAGAAAAAGTTAGCAATACAGATAAACAAGATAAAAACCACCTGTGAACCTACTCCTCGGGTGGGATCATGTGGCATAACATTCCTGTCTATAAAAAGAGTGAGTTTTGTTGGCTTGTTTTCTAGAATGAAGGTATCAAATAACCTCTGAACAGGGAGAGACAAAAATTCCCCTGGCAGGGATCTTCTTTGTCCTGTGACTGTCGCTTCATCCATCCTCTTAGTTTTGCACTTACACGTTTTGGTAGAAACAGGTCCTGATTAGAGTTGAAGTGGATTTCTCTTTTGTCTTACAAAGCTGACCCTCCCTTCTAAACTCCTTCCCATTCACAGTAGTAAGTAGAATTTGGGGGAAGCTGAGCATGAGGGGATTATGGGAAAACCATATGTGACCCAGCATGTGGTTGCTATTTGAAGCAACTGCAGACCTGCTCACCTCGGCACAGTGAATTGCTTTGGGGAGCAATGGCTGGGTAGAAGAGTGCTCATTAAGAAGAGTTGTTAGGGCCGGTGTGGTGGCTTATGCCTATTATCCCAGCAATTTGGGAGGCTGAGGCAGGAGGACTACTTGAGAACAGTCGAGGATGCAGTGAGCTATGATGGCACCACTACCCTTCAGCCTGGGTGACAGAGTGAAACCCTGTCTTCAAAAAAAAAGGAGAAGGAAGAAGCAGCAGAAGCAGCAGAAGAGGAAGAGGAAGAAGAAGAAGGAAGAGGAGGAGGAGGGAGGAAGGAGGAGGAGGGAGAAAGGAGGAGGGAGGAGGAGTAGGAGGAGGAGAAGAAGGAAGAAGAAGGTAGAAGGAGAAGGAGGAGAAGAAGAAGGAGATAGTATCAAATGTGGGTTGCATCTGAGACTCTGGGAGAAATCTAGACCGACCAGTGGGGTCATTCTAACAATGGTGGACAATGATTTTCCTTCAAACGGTAGTAGGACAGCCTTTAGCAAAGACACTGTGAGGCTGCAGGAAGCAATGAGGTGGGTGTGAGGGAGGGACTGTTGAGTCTCTAATTCCCGCTCTGCCTGGCGTAGAAGCAGATGTGCATGTGTAGGAGGCTGCTTGGTATTTAATAAGTTGGGTATTTAATAACTTTTTTAAAAAGATAAAACATCATCATAATGAAGTAAGAATTATGTTTTACCATAAAAAAGTAAAATGTAATAATAATATTAATAATAATAGGTTGGGGGATTTGAACACTTGGAGGTGGAAAGACCCCTTAAGAAGATGTTCTTTGGGATAAGAGCTAATAAAAAAAGAAAAAAGAAAAGAAAAGAAGATGTTAGTTTGCCTGGAAGTGGAGCAAGTAGGCATTCCAGCAGTCAACTCTCTAAATGAGGCAAGATTATATTTGTGCACCAAAGTGGAAAAGCAAGTTATACCATGTGTGATTGCGCCTGTGTAAATGTGTGTGTAATTTTTTATTGAGGGCATCACATTAACTGGTGCTGATTGCTTTAGTTCAGGGAACTTCAGGCATGCATGGCAGAGCACAAGAAAGATATTTCTGGATGAAACGGCCTTTCTGATCTTCCTCTTAAGTATGCAATGATTTCACTGATAGGTCAGGTCAGATTTAGCCCATCTCATAACTGGTTATAGAAAATCAGGAGAGGCTGAGCGCGGTGGCTCACGCCTGTAATCCCAGCATTTTGGGAGGCTGAGGCGGGTGGATCACAAGTTCAGGAGTTCAAGACCAGCCTGGCCAACATAGTGAAACCCCCTCTCTACTAAAAATACAAAAATTAGCCGGGCATGGTGGCACATGCCTGTAGTCCCAGCTACTCGGGAAGCTGAGGCAGGAGAATCACTTTAACCTGAGAGGTTGTGGTGAGCTGGGATGGCACCACTGCACTCCAGCCTGGACAACAGAGAAAGACTCCATCTCAAAAAAAAAAAAAAAAAAAAATAGGAGAAAGCCCTAAAAAAGGTTCAGGAAAGAGCAAGGAGAATTGCTGAATTCTCTTACCAGACTCCGACCTGGAGTCTGGTAAGTTCTGATAGTTCTCCCAAGCCCCAAACCCCTGAAGTCTTCCCAGCCACTGCCATATGCCATTGGCTTGTTAACAGTTGCAGCCTCTTCTCAGTCACAAGTTTTTGTTTGTTTTTGCTTTTTCACTTTTGCTAACATTTAAAAACTTTTAAAATAAAAATTTCCAAACACAAACAGAAGTAGAAAGAATGGTACAATTAACTCCCATGTACCCATCACTCAGCATCAAGAATTATCAGTGAGGTTCCATCTGTACCACCATCCACTCCAACAATCATTTTGAAGCAAACCCCAGACGTCATATACATACACCTTAAAAGCAAGGATTATTTTTTAACATAAACACAATACACAATACCATTAACACTTAAAAAGTTAACAATCTCTTAATATCAAATATTTAATCAAAGTTCAGCTTTCTCCAATTGTCTTGTAAATGTTTTTGTAATAGCCTCAAGATTCATATGCTTATAGTGTGTTAGAATATTTTGTTTTCATCTTTAAAAATCCATCAATAAACGGGGTGTGATGCATGCCTACAGTTCCAGCTACTTGGAAGGCTGAGGTGGGAGGATTGCTTGAGCCCAGAAGTTTGAGGCTGCAGTGACCTATGATGAATAGTCACTGCACTCCAGCCTGGGCAAAGTAGCAAGACCCCCATCTCTTAAAAACAAAAAACTCATCAATAAGTGTGCATATATTTACTATGCGGTCAGCCTTGTTTTAAGCACAATAAGGAGCTAAGTGCCCATGCTGGGGAGTGGTGAAAAATGGGATCAAATAGACAGGATAGGGATAGACTATGGAGGATATTTAAAAACAGCAGAGGAGTTTCAGCTTGATTTGGTAGACAATGGAGAACCTCTGAAGATTTTTGAACTTGGCGTGACAACAGGAACTTCAGCTTCTCCGGTGAATGATATATTATACTGACAATTCCCTTCACCTCTCACAATGCCTGACTTCCTGAAGAGTTGAAAAAGCAAGTGAGGTAATGAGCATTCTATACAAACCTCAGTTGCGTTGATGGGAGTATAAAGATAGAAACTTGCCTTTATAGGCAAATGTTTTAATACAGATATTCTGCAAAGCAAGGGATATATATATATAAATTGAAATGAAATATAAATTATATTTCAATAATAAGACATTTTAATGAAAAGTTTTAAAATAGTAAAATAACCATATGCATAGTGTTAATATAAACAAAGAGCATTCTTTTTTTTGAGATGAGTCTTGCTCTGTTGCCCAGGCTGGAGTGCAGTGGTGCAATCACTTCTCACTGCAGCCTCAACCTCCTGGGCTCAAGGGATCCTCCCACCTCAGCCTCCTGAGTAGCTGGGACTACAGGTGTGCGACACCACACCTGGCTAATTTTTTGTATTTTTTGTAGAGACGAGGTTTCGCCATGTTGTTCAGGCTGGTCTCGAACTCCTGGGCTCAAATGATCCTCCCACCCTGGACTCCTAAGTTGCTGGGATTACAGGTGTGAGCCATTGTGCCTGGCCTCAAGAGCATTCTCGATGGTCAGGAGAGACAACATAAAAGAATATAACTTTGAAGACTTAGAAAGTGAGTGTTTTTCTGACATCTTCTAAATATGCATCTTGAGTTTTTTAATTGTATAAGTCCTAACCAATAGCCTAAGAGCTAAGTATACAGATGAATACCATATAAAGGCAATCTAAGTCTAGTTATTTTTAACTCAGTGGATTATAAAAAAAACCTAAGACCTCATTAGAGGTCAAGTTTTTGCAAAGATATAAAAATCGATCTAGAGTTGGCAGGGGCATATGTGGTAGAATTTTGAAACACTTTGTAATCCATGAGTCAGTGCCTCTGGAATGTTGGAGAAGAAAGAATGGCAGTAATCAATCCAAGAGAACCCAAAGGCATGCACTCTGTAGGCTGTTTCAAGCCTATTTTAGCAAGTGCACATGTCTCCAAAATAAAAGGTACTCTCCAAGTGGCGAGATGGCATCTGGATCATACAGGGTTTTGTGGTTTTTTAAAAAGTCATTTAAAATTATTGAAATTCAACTAGACACTCCAAAATCTTCAGAAGAAAAGAACAAATTTCAAATTTTAGAAAGTAGTTTAAGAAAAAGACATAATGGGACTGCGGTTTATCAGTACACATATTATCATGATCAATCTTTAGTATTATTAAATGAAACTGATGGATGTTTCATAAAAACACATGGATTCTGGGCAGCCTTCCCTGCTGAAAGGCTGAGAGGTGGATCCTGGGGCAGACAGCTGGGCTCAGAGCCGAGCAGGGTGGGGATGGATGAGGATGCGCTGACCCCGAAGATCCTCATCATTGGCGAGAGTGGGGCGGGCAAGTCCAGCCTGCTCTTGAGTTTCACAGATAATACTTTTGATCCAGAACTTGCAGCAACAATAGCATGATGCGACTGCAAACAGTATGATGAGAATGCATGCCAGGTGAAACACAAGGATCACTGTCATAGAAGTTGCCTCAAATTCCAGTTGTCTGGAAAGCGATGTAAACTGGACCGCCTGCCACAAAAATATACTCAGTAAAATAAAGTCTATAATATGTCAAATGTGCCAAGAGAAGATAATGGTAGACATATGTCTCTTTCCCTTTGTCTAAACTAGTAATTCAGTGCTCTGTTCTGTATTTGCTTCTTCCAGGAAATCCAGGAATCACATCAACCTGGCTATTCACAGATGAAGGGGTAAAGAAACTGCTGTGTAGATACACAGTGGAATACTCTTCAGCCATAAAGCTTCTGGAAACCCTGTCATCCGCAGCCACATGTAGAACCCTGTCCATCCACAGATGAAGGGATCAGGAAACTCTAACATATATACTGAAAGGAATAGCCTTCAGCCACCAAAATAATAAAATTATGTCGCTTGGAGCAACACAGATGAACCTGTGCATCCACAAATGAAGAGATCAAGAAACTGTAGTATGTACACAAGGCAAAACCCTTCAGCCACCAAAATCATGACATATGTCACTTGGAGCAACACAGTTGAACCGCCAAAGATGCCTCGTCCTCCACAGGTGGACGAAGGCTGTGGCCGCCACTCCTGCCTGGGTTGTGCCCTGACACCCCCACTGCTTCTCTATTTATACATCTTAATAGGGTTGCTGACCCAGCAATAACTGAACAGCTGATATGTACCTCACACTAAGCCAGGTGCTTCATATGTATCTAATTTGAAAAATGCTGAGCTAGTTACCTTCTTAACACCATGGAACTTCTACTTAAAAGTTTGTTTTTTAATCCCAGAGAACTCCAAGCAAGTTTTAGGGGGCTCCCCAAAACCAGTGAAGACTTTAACTAAAAGCAGAATTTCAGAGTACTATAATTTGATTAGAAACCAAACCCCAAAATTAAACATGAAGATCAATGTCTGTAGTGAACCGGCCCATCTGGTGGACACAGGATTTGTGTTATTGACTAGAATGTTACCGAAAATTCACAATTTCTGGCATCCATCGGTGTTGAGGAAATTGGATTAAGTACCAAATACAGCAGAGCACACCCAGCTTTGAGGCAAGGACCCCGTCAAGCAGTCAGGCAGTGCTGCTGTTAGAGTTCTGGGCGCAAGTCTTCCTCGTCCCTCTCACCTTCTCCTGGCCTCCCTGTAAACCCAAACCGCCAGGTACCTCAATTTTCTTCAAGGCCAAGGTGTTCTTAATGTTGGTAAATTGGTCGAGCAAATGGGTGAGCCACTGCTTGCTCTGCACGTCGTCCTCAGGGTGCTCCGTCTTCAGGCAGTACAGCAGCCGCATGGCTTTGGCCCGCAGGAGTAACTGGCCCATTCCTAGGCTGTCCCCAAGATGTGTCCTCCGAAGAAGCCGGTCAGGTAGAGGGGATGCCCGCCGTGGTTGTAGATGGGGAAGGAGATGCTGCTCAGGTCGAGCGTTTTGTCCACCTGCCAGGCGTACAGGAGCGGGTTGGGGGGCACGCAGAGCGCCCTGTACCTCGCGCACACCTGCTGGTACTGGATCTGGCTTCCGTTTCCCCGCGCCACACGCAGATCCTGCACCGCGCCGTCCAGTTTGCTGACTTCTGCAAAGGTGGCCGGGTCCAGCAGTGAGTCGCTGTGGAAGACCGCCAGAAGCGAGGCGAAATTGGCCTCGGTGCTCATCCTGGAAGCCGAGAAGACGTAGGAGTCGTTGTTGGTGAAATGGCACTGCAGGAAGCACCCAGGCCTTGGCAGGTGAAAAAGCAGCCGTGGGCCAGAGCTCGCCCTACCCAACCGTTTCCTGGAGAAATTCTAGGAGAGTCTATTTGAGCTCCGCCCCGAGCTGCAGGCGGAGGCGGCGTTTGGAGCACGTGGTTGGCCCCAGTCGCCCGACCAATCTGGAAGGTGTTTGTGGCCTGCCTGACCTCTCAGGGGTTTGGCAAATACAAGGATCGCTTCTTCAAGGCCATCAAATGCGTGCCTATCCTACGGGTCTCGCAATTTATTGGGAGAATTTGGGAGTTTCTCCTACACACACAAATGGCACAGAAATTCCACGTGTCCTGAGAAACAGATTTTACCTTTCCTGGTGTTCACCCTGTAGCAGTTTCAGGTAAGGCTTTTGTGAACCTGATGCACTTGACTTATTGTTTTTATTCTCTGTCCACAAATGTAACATGAACATACATTCTCCTAGTAAAAACAAGTAAAAGCATAGAATGAAAAGTGGAAAAAAGAAATCAAAACCTTTCTATCCCATTCCTCTTAAAGGAAGTGTTAAAAAGTGGGTCTACATCCTCACAAACCCTTTCTATGCATATACATGCATATCAGAGATATAGCAAATATACCTTTTTCATAAATATTATTGAGCTATTTGTGTTATGCAGATTACATTTTTCATCTACAGGCAGAGGGTTTCAACATGTCAGTGCATGTAGACTTATTTATTTATTTATTTTTGAGGCAGATTCTTGCTCTGCAGCCCAGGCTTGAGTGCAGTGGTGGGATCTTGGCTCACTGCAACCTCCGCCTCCCCGGTTCAAGCGATTTTCCTGCCTCAGCTTCCCAAGTAGCTGGGATTACAGGCATGCGCCACCATGCCTGGCTAATTTTTGTATTTTTAGTAGAGATGGGGGTTTCACCATGTTGGCCAGGCTGGTCTCGAACTCCTGACCTCAAGCGATCCACCTGCCTCGGCCTCCCAAAGTGCTGGGATTACAGGCATGAGCCACACCATGCCCGGCCTTATTTTTTTGAACTGCTGTATATTTTTCCAATGTATGGATGAAGCATAATACAGCAAGAATTTTGTTGATGGACCCATAGATTGTTTAGACATTTGCTTTTATAAACAGCATTCAGTGAGTGAATGTCTTTTATTTAACCTATACTCAGGAACCATATCTGCGAGATTGTTTTTTAAAGTGGATTCACTAGGCCAAAGGATAGGTTATTTAAAATTTTTAGAACTATTGAGAAATTAAAATCCGAAAAAGTTGTATTAATTTGTACCCTCATAAGCAATATATAAATTTAGCACAGCCTATCCCACAATGTCGGCAAAGCATTTGGTTTGTGCCATTGGTATCTTACTTTGGTTTAATTTTGAATTTATTGCTTAGTATCCTTATCTTTCCTTTTTGAGTGAACTATCATATCTTTTGTGTGTGTAATCCATTCAATAGTTTTCCTATTGGATTGTTGGGATTTTCTTCTTGGTTTATAGGAATGATTCATATGTTAAAGAAATGACCACTTTTCTTGTGATCAGAGTTACAAGGGTCCTCCCCACCCACCTGCATTTTGCTCATTGCCATGGATTATTATTTTTTATTTTTTATTTTTGAGACGGAGTCTTGCTCTGTCGCCCAGGCTGGAGTGCAGTGGCGCAATCTTGGCTCACTGCAAGCTCTGCCTCCCAGGTTCATGCCATTCTCCTGCCCCAGCCTCCCGAGTAGCTGGGACTACAGGTGCCTGCCACCACGCCCGGCTAATTTTTTCTATTTTTAGTGCAAACGGGGTTTCACCATGTTAGTCAGGATGGTCTCGATCTCCAGAACTTGTGATCTGCCCACCTTGGCCTCCCAAAGTGCTGGGATTACAGGCATGAGCCACAGTGCCCGACCTTGCCATGGCTTATTTTTGTAGGTCATTAATGAATACTTTTCTTCCCTGAGATCCAAGTTTTTGTCATAATATATTTTTTTGTGTGTGTGATTAAAAAAAATCCACATGGATTCTGATCACGAAAAACATAGAAAATAGCGTAAGGACTATTTCCGAAGATTTTGTCTTGTTTTTTGGTGGTTCACCAGATGGATGCTCGAGACTCAGTGACAGGGCCTTAAGATTCATTGCAGCAAAGCATACTGAGCAAAAATAGCAGGGAATGTGCAAACAGAGGAGTCCAGGGAGGGTCCTGGGAGGCCCAGCATAGGCCTCTGATTTCCTTCCTCATTCACAGCCACACAGGAGCACTTTCTCTCTGGTAGAGCTATCTGGTCTATATGAGTATCAGAATCTGAGGGCTTTGTAGCAGGTGGGTCACAAAGGTACCTCCTGCTATACAACCAGTCATGGCAACTAACACTCAAGATCCCAGTAAAAAAACCCAAGTGTCTTGATATTTGTGCAAAGAACCCAACAAACCAGTACAGTGTGGCCCATTGCTCCAAGTATATGTAGCAAAACCATCAATCATAGCCAGGTGCATTGGCTCTCACCTGTAATACTAAAACTTTGTGAGACTGAGGCAGGAGGATCACTTGAGTCCAGGAGTTTGACACCAGCCTGGGCGCCACAATGAGACCCTGTCTCTATGAAAAGAAAATTAAAAATTAGCTGGGCATGATGTTGCGTGCCTGTAGTCCTAGCTACTCAGGAGGCTGAGGTGGGAGAATTACTTGAGCCCAGGAGATCAAGGCTGCAGTGAGCTATGATCACACCACTGCACTCCAGCCTGGGTGACAGAGTGAGACTGTCCCAAAAAGAAACAAAAAGTATCAGTCACTACCATAAAGAACATTTCAGGAGCCATATTCCCAGTTGCTGGCAAAGAGTCAATCATGGTGTCCTTGGAGACATGTAAGGACTAAGCACACAGACCTGTTGTGGTATTAGTTTGGTGCAAAAGTAATTGCAGTCTTTGCCATTACTTTCAATAACTCTTTCATTAGGGATATTCTGGAATGAACCAAAGGCAGCAAGCTTGCAAGATGATATTACTCTAGAGAGTGTGCCCAGTATGCCCTACCACCTTGCCTTTCCCCATGTTTCTCCGTATGCCTACTTCCTCTCCTGTCCTTGTTTCCAGATCCCATATACCTTTCAAGCTCCCAAAACTTGGGGACAAACTCCCAAGACTCTCATGCCCAGCTGGTAGCCATCATTTGTACAGTCAGGACTGGCTATGCAATTTGTAGGATCTGCTACAAAATGAAAATACCCAATTCCTTGTTAAAAAATTATTAAAGAACTTCGGGATAGTGACAATAAAGCATTAAACCAAGAGTAAGGCCCTCCCTGGAGCAGGTCACAGCTACACAGGTTGCAAAAGCCTGAGGCCAGCCCCGATTTTTTACTTTCATATTTTGTCACCGAGGCTGGAGTGCAGTGGCTCCATCGCTGCTCACTGCAACCTCAACCTCTCAGGCTCCAGCAATCCTTGGGACTTGGAGAAGCTGGAATACCACCACACCTGGCTAATTTTTGTATTTTTTGTAGAGACGGGGTCTCACTATGTTACCCAGGCTGGTCTCCAACTCCTAGGCTCGAGTGATCCTCCTGCCTTGGCCTCCCTAAGTGCTGGGATTACAGGTGTGAGCCACTGCACCTGGCCTTGTAGTGAGTTTTCACTGGCGTATGTGAGACAGCTACAGGGAATTGGAAAGTACCCCACTCACCTTCAACTCAGATCACTCCTAGGTCTACTCCATTCACAAGGTGACCTTGGAAAGTCACTTTGCCTCCAGACTCCATTTCCTCCTCAATAAAACAGGAATGATAATGATAGCATGTTTATGGGGTAATTGTGAATGTTGAAAGAGATATGTACATGAAAACGCTTTGTAAAGTAAAGCACTATGCAAATATTAGCTTTCTCTCTGGGGCTATGTCCATCTAGATAACAAACACTGGTCTATTATTTTCTCTCCCTTGGACAGTGCTGGAGGCACACTAGCATATACTTTTCTTTGTTGTTGTGAGTTTCGCTCTTGTCACCCAGGCTGGAGTACAGTAGCGCAATCTCGGCTCACTGCAAACTCCACCTCCCGGGTTCAAGCAATTCTCATGCCTCAGCTTCCCAAATAGCTGGAATTACAGGTGCCTGCCACCATGCCCAGCTAATTTTTGTATTTTTAGTAGAGATGGGGTTTCACCATGTTGCCCAGGCTGGTCTTGAACTCCTGAGGTCAGGTAATCCACCCACCTCAGCCAAAGTGCTGGGATTATAGGCATGAGCCGCCGCGCCCGGCCAATACTTTTCTTTTTCACCCTTTCTCCCCAGACATGAATGCTTTTGTTATTATAGTAGTACAACGTAACCTCATATTGTGTTTCCCCAATTACAAAATGTAGTTATACTTACAGTTGTTATTATGGGGGAGACTAATTTGTGTCAGTCAGATTGAGTAACTTCTATGGATAGCTAATCTTATGCACTTTATGTTTTATTCCAATTCAACTTCGGAGAATGTCATTTTCAAAACTTGTCCCTAAATTGTCACTTTGTCACACCATGTAATACTGTGGTCACCTCTCTACAGAATATACTTTGTGCTTGTTAATTTCTCACCTTCCTAACTGCTGCTACGTGCACATAAAGATCTTGATAAATATTTGCTAAATAAATGAATTGGCAAATGAATAAATAAAGAAAGAAAGAGAAGGTCATAGTCTGGATACACAAAAGGATTAAATGACGAAACTGGTTTATGATCACCAAACATAATTTCTTTAATGTCAGAAATAGTAGTTCTCTTAGTTGCTACCTAAAGACTTCAAACACACAGAAATGCATCTCAGATCATTGCAGCACTGGATCCAGAGAAGACAAGGTCCTGGTGGGGCAGACATGGAATAGGGTGGAGCTGGGTGAGCCGCTGATTGGCCCACATGCATCACTATTCCCTGAATGGAAATAGTGCTCCAGCCTTGGGGTTCGGGGTCTGTTCCAATATATTCAAAGGGGTCATCCCCAGGCCAGATTAGGGGCTCAAGGTCACTCCAAGAAGGGGCTCAAGGACCACCCAGAAGTCTGTGGTCCTTCCACTTCCTGACTGACTTTCCTCTTTACAGAGCCCTCTTTCTTCTTCCTTCCACTACATAACCAACACATAATCAGGGCCACTGCTGATCCCTCCTAGACCAATTTCAATCCATGAGTCATCTCTAGGACTGATCCCGTTCCCATGCAACACTTAGGAGTTGAGCTGATCCTTTTAGAAGCATAGTCCTTGATACATAGTCCTTGATTCTGAAAGGCTAGTCTAGCTTTTAGAGGTGGCTTAAAGGAAAGAAACAAATGTTTTTCATTTCCAAACTTCTAGTTCCTACATATATTTGGGCCAGGTATGTAAGAGAGACTCACTAAATGTGTGTTGACAAGCTGAATAGAGTTTCCACTCTGATCGACTCAGAAATGAAGAGCTCACAATTCAGAATGTGTCTGTGACCCCCAGATAAGTCTCTTGGACTGCACAGCTGGAGACTACTCAAGAAATTCCAATAAAATAAATTGCTTCCCCTAAAAATGGAAGTGTTCCATTTTTAATGTTGTAAAAGAAACAAGTAAATGCCTCAGAGCATACAGCCTTTAGGATGGCTAAGAAACCCAACATTATGATGACATTAAGGCTTTAAATGAGAATTGAGACTTCTCTGCACAGTTTTTGCGTTAAAATTTTTATTGCTTGTGTTTCCGGGATCCTTAGATAACAGAGTTAAAATAATTAAAGTGTGGTTATGGCAACCCTGCCAGCTTTCATGATTTTGGAGATTTATATGATTTGGGTATGGTTTGAATTTATTTCCCCCAAAAACTCATGTTGAAATTTGATCTCCAAGGTGGCAGCGTTGGGAGATGGGTCTAGTGGGAGGTGTTTGGGCCATGGGGGTGGATTCCTCATGAATGGCTTGGTGCTGTTCTCACGGTAGCGAGTGAGTTCTTGAATTAGTCTTGGATTAGGTCTCTTGGGAATGGATTAGTCCTCAGAAGGGTGGGTTGTTATAAAGCCAGGACATTCCTCAGGTTTTGCCTTTCTTCACACATGTCCACTTCACCTTTGACCTTTCCACCTTGTTTGCTTGTTTGTTTTTTTTTTCTTTTGAGACAGAGTCTTGCCCTGTCACCAGGCTGGAGTGCAGTGGCACGATCTCGGCTTACTGCCACCTCCGCCTCCTGGACTCAAAAGATTCTCCTCCCTCAGCCTCCCAAGAAGCTGGGACTACATACCACCATGCCCAGCTAATTTTTTGTATATTTTTAGTAGAGACGGAGTTTCATCATGTTGGCCAGGGTGGTCTCGAACTCCTGACCTTAAATGATCTGTCCACCTTGGCCTCCCAAAGTGCTGGGATTACAAGCTTGAGCTGTCGCACCCAGCCTCTCCATCATGTTTTAACCTACCATGAGCCCCTCATCAGAAGCCAAGCAGATGCTGGAGCCGTGCTTTTCATACTTCCTAGCCTGCAGAACGAACTAAATAAACCTCTTTTCTTTGTAAATTACCCAGCCTGAGTTATTCTGTTATTGCAAAAAGAAAAGGTTAAGACATAGGTGATCCTCCTTCCTTGCCTAACACAGCCATGGCTGTGTCCCAAGAAGCATCTGAAGTGGGTAGCAGCTCCAAAGCATTGGATGCTGGAGAAATTGACCAGTGTGTTTGCTCCTTGTCCATCCAGTGGTCCCCACAAGTTGAGAGAGTGTCTCCCCCTCATCATTTTCCTAAGGAACAGACTTAAGTATGACCTGAAGGAGAGGAAGAAGATTTGCATGCAGCAGTTCATTAAGATCGATGGCGAGGTCTGAACTGATATAACCTACCCTGCTGGACTCATGGATGTCATCAGCATTGACGAGATGGGAGAGAATTTCTGTCTGATCTATGACACCAAGAGTTGCGTTGATGTACATCTTATTACACCTGAAGTGGCCAAGTACAAGTTGTGCAAAGTGAGAAAAATCTTTGTGGGCACAAAAGGAATCCCTCATCTGGTGACTCATGATGCTCGCACCATCCACTACCTTGATCCCCTCATCAAGGTGAATGACACCATTCAGATTGATTTGGAGACTGGCAAGATTACTGATTTCATCAAGTTTGACGCTGGTAAGCTATGTATGGTGACTGGAGGTGCTAACCTGGAAAGAATTGGTGTGATCACCAACAGAGAGAGGCACCCTGGATCGTTTGATGTGGTTCATGTGAAAGATGCCAATGGCAACAGCTTTGCCGCTCTACTTCCCAACATTTTTGTTATTGGCAAGGGCAACAAACCATGGATTTCTCTTCCCCAAGGAAAGGGTATACACCTCACCATTGCTGAAGAGAGAGACAAAAGACTGGCGGCCAAACAGAGCAGTGGGTGAAATTGTCCCTGGGTGACACGTTAGATCTTTGTACATAATTAAAAATAACGTGGCATGATTAATATCCAAAAAAAAAAAAAAAAAGACATAGGTGATCTTCAGCCTGACAGCTAAGTCCTCCTGCATCTATGTTCAGAATGCTTCAGTTGTGTACTTGTTTAATTAAATAGAATAGTAAGTCAAAATGTGTTATTTGGGGGGAACTCATATTTCCTGGGAGGAGTTTTGTGAAATAAATGTTCAGCTGTTAGAGATTTTCCTTCTTGTTGCGGGGAATGGCTTTTCTCAGTTAGGCAATGATAAAACTTTCTACTATTAGGAAAGTAGATTATAGTAACGTCATGTATTTAAATGGAAAAATCAGTATAAGCTTTGGCTTTAAAAAAGATATATTTTTTCTAGCTCTATCACTCTTGTACGTGGTCCCACGGCAACAGCAGCACATTTAAGTGTAACCAGCTGCAGTGATTGTTAAACTCCTATCTTCCCTGTTGTTGTATGTGACCACTGGGGACAGTAAGTCTTCCTGTCTTTTGTGTGGTCTCTACAATTTCTGGGATTTTTTATCAGTGTTGTATTCAATGTTTTTCTTATACAGATAAATATAAGTTGGTCTCTAATACTACTGCCTACCAAAAAGAGAAGGACTCCTAGAGGACAGCTGATTCCATGTCTTGGGGCAAGAAAAATTAGGATGGTTTTTGGAACTTCATGTCTTGCCAAAAAGCAAGAATGTCTTTAAGGATGCCAGAACAATGCTATAGGGCAAAGCAACTTGCTTAAATGGTTTCCCATCATGAACAATAACTATTATTGTTAATAAATTAATTAGAACAAATCGAATCTATAAAAGGCCAAGGGTTTATGATACCTGAAAAGGGAACATTAGCATAAATTATACAAAAGGTGATGTACTGAAAAAGAAGAGGGATTATAAGAAAATATGTTTTATTTGTATTGATTTTAATAAATAAAAGAGGAAGTATGTGTGTTTTCTTTCTTTCTTTAAGTTTTTACCTATTTATCGAGTATGGATGTATAATTCTTTCTGTCTGTATAAGAAAAATGTTGAATACAACACTGTTAAAAAGTCGTAGAAATTGTAGAGACTATACAAAAGACAGGAAGAATTACTGTCCCCAGTGGTCACACACAACAACAAGGAAGATAGGTGTTTAACAATCACTGCAGCTGGTTACACATAAGATGCAAAAAAGAGTTCAATAGAGTTGAATGTGCCAAATGTCTTAGAGAGGAAAGCTAACTGTGCATCTCCTAGGTAATTAAACTTCTTGATAGTCCTACTGGTTATAGTGAAATACAACAAGAAATGAATACGGTTTTAATATGAAAACAGACCAGGTGAATATATAATAGCAGAACATGTTATCTAACACTAGCCAACCAGGACTATAAAGAAAAAGTAAACGATTTGGATTTTTGCTTGTTTTGTGTTTTAGAGACAGGGTATTACTCTATCGCCCAGACTGGAGTGCAGTGGGGGGATCCTAGCTCACTGCAGCCTCCAATTCCTGGGCTCAGGTAATTCTCCTACCTCAGCATCTCAAAGTGCTGGGATTGCAGCCATAAAGAAGAATGAGTTCATGTCCTTTGCAGGGACATGGACGAACCTGGAAACCATCATTCTCAGCAAACTAACACAGGAACAGAAAACCAAACACCACATGTTCTCACTCATAAGTGGGAGTTGAACAATGAGAACACATGGACACAGGGAGGGGAATATCAGACACCAGGGCCAGTCAGGGGGTGGGGGACAAGGGGAGGGAGAGCATCAGGACAAACACCTGATGCATGCGGGGCTTAAAACCTAGGTGACAGGATGCTGCAAACCACCATAGCACATGTATACCTATGTAACAGACCTGCAAATTTTGCGCATGTATCCCAGAACTTAAAGTAAAAAAAAAAAGAAAGAAAAAGTGCTGGGATTACAGACATGAGTCTCCATGCCCTGCTCAAAGTAAACTATTTTGAAGGAAGATAGCAAGTTGCAAAAAATAAAACATAGGCTAAAAATGATCTTGAAAAGTTTTACTGAGATGATAAATGGAGCTTTACTGTAAACAAGAAGTTCAGCCCCCATGACCAGGGATCAAATTTGACTCACCAAAGAAGCCCTCAAGTCCTGTGCTCTGATGAATAATCTTTGATAAGCCACATCTTATAACTTTGGCTGGTCTATGGAGTGTTTTTCTTTTGGGTCTGGTAAGATTACTGCAATCCTGAGAATGTATCAAAAAAATTGTTATGAAAACTCAAGATGTTATTAAAATAAAAATAACTATAACCCAAAAAAGGTATAAAAACAACTACAAACATAATAAATTTAGCCCGTTATTCTGATGTCTCAAAAATAATTTAAGTATAATAATACGTTTTATTATCATTTGTATGTTTTATTTACCATCTGAAGTGTTTGAAATGTCTTAGAAATCAACCATACTAATAAATATATTTGTAATTACAGTTTAAAACTGGGGAAATGTAATTAATTAAATTTAATTCTTAAGTGTTCAAGAAAATTTAGTTTTCAAATATTAGATATATGAGGTTTAATAATCTGAGCATTAAACAAAGTACAAATAGATAGGAATATTCTTCTCCACATCCCAAAGCCCCTGGTCATTGAAGAATGTACACAACAGTTCAGAGGGATAATGATATGGTTAGGCTTTGTGTCCCCACCCAAATCTCATCTTGAGTTGTAATCCCCGTAATCCCCACGTGTCAAGGGCAGGACCAGGTGAGGTAATTGGATCATGGGGGTGGTTTCCCCACTGCTGTTCTCGTGATAGTGAGTGAGTTCTCATGAGATCTGATGGTTTTATAATTGTCTGGCAGTTCCCCTGCTTGCACTCACTCTGTCCTACCACCGTGTGAAGAAGGTGCCTGCTTCTGCTTTGCCTTCCACCATGATTGTAAGTTTCCTGAGGCCTCCCCAGCAATGCAGAACTGTGAGTCAATTAAAACTCTTTCCTTTATTAAATTACCCAGTCTCAGGTATTTTTTCATAGTAGTGTGAGAATGGACTAATACAGTAAATTGGTACCAAGGTAGTGGGGCACTGCTATAAAGATACCTGAAAATGTGGAAGTGAATTTGGAAGTAGGTAACAGGCAGAGGTTGAAACAGTTTGGAGGGCTCAGAATAAGACAGGGAGATGTGGGAAAATTTAGAACTTCCTAGAGACTTGTTGAATGAATGGTTTTGACCAAAATGTTAATAGTGATGTGGACAATGAAGTCCAGGCTGAGGCTGTCTCAAATGTAGATTAGGAACTGGAGCAAAGGTGACTCTTGCTATGCTTTAGCAAAGAGACTGATTGCATTTTGCCCCTGCCCTAGAGCTCTGTGGAACTTTGAACTCAAGAGAGATGATTCGGGGTATCTGGCAGAAGAAATTTCTAGGCAGCAAAGTGTTCAAGATGTGACTTGGGTGCTCTTAAAAGCATTCAGCTTTATGCATCTGCAATGAGATGGTTTGGAATTGGAACTTATGTTTAAAAGGGAAGCCAAGCGTAACAGTTTGACAAATTTGCAGTCTGACAAAGCAATAGAAAAGAAAAACCCGTTTTCTGAGGAGAAATTCAAGCCTGCCGCAGAAATTTGCTTAAGTAATGAGGAGCCAAATGTTAATCTCCAAGACAATGGGGAAAATGTTTCCAGGGCATGTCAGAGGTCTTCTTGGCAGCCCCTCTCATCACAGGCCCAGAAGCTTAGGAAGAAAAAATGGTTTCGTGGGCCGGTCCCAGGGCCCTGCTGCTTTGTGCAGTCTTGGGACTTGGTGCCCTGCATTCCAGCTATGGCTAAAAGGGGCTAAGGTAAAGCTCAGGATGTTGCTTCAGAGGATGCAAGCCCCAAGCCTTGGTGGCTTACATGTGGAGTTGGGCCTGTGGGTGTACTGAAGTCAAGAATTGAGGTTGGGAAATCTCTGTCTAGATTTCAGAGGATGTATGGAAATGCTTGGATATCCAGGCAGAAATTTGCAGCAAGGGCAGAGCCCTCATGGAGAACTTCTGCTAGTGCAGTGTGGAAGGGAAATATGCAGTCAGAGCCCCCACACAGAGTCCCTACTGGGGCACTGCCTAGTGGAGCTGTGAGAAGAGGGCCACTGTCCTCCAGATGCCAGAATGGTAAATCCATCAGCAGCTTGCACCATGCACCTGGAAAAGCCACAGACACTCAACACCAGCCTGTGAAAGCAGCTGGGAGGGGGGCTGTACCCTGCAAAGCCACAGGGGTGGAGCTGCCCAAGACCATGGGAACCCACCTCTTGCATCAGCGTGACCTGGATGTGAGACATGGAGTCAAAGGAGATTATTTTGGAGCTTTAAGATTTGACTGCCCCACTGGATTTTGGACTTGCATTGGCCCTGTAACCCTTTCATTTTTGCCAATTTCTCCCATTTGGAATGAGTGCATTTACCCAATGCTTGTACCCCCATTGTATCTAGGAAGTAACTAACTTGCTTTTAATTTTACAGGCTCATAGGTGGAAGGGAATTGCCTTGTCTCAGATGAGGCTTTGGACTTGGACTTGGGTTAATGTCGGAATGAATGAAGACTTTGGGGTACTGTTGGGAAGGTATGATTGGTTTTGAAATGTGAAAAGGATATGAGGTTTGGGAGAGGCCAGGGGTGGAATGATCTGGTTAGGCTCTGTGTCCCCATCCAAATCTTATCTTGAATTGTAATCTCCATAATCCCCATGTATCAAGGGCAGGACCAGGTGGAGGTAATTGAGTCATGGGGGCGGTTTCCCCCATGCTGTTCTCGTGATAGTGAGTGAATTCTCACAAGATCTGATGGTTTTATAAGCATTTGGCATTTCCCGTGCACGCAATCCCTGCCATCCTGTGAAGGAAGTGCCTGCTTCTCTTTTGCCTTCTGCCATGATTGTAAGTTTCCTGAGGCTTCCCCAGCAATGCAGAACTGTGAGTCAATTAAACCTCTTTCCTTTATAAATTACCCAATTTGTGGTATTTCTTCATAGCAGCATGCTACACATTACTGATACAGGTAATGTGTAGCAAGAATAACTGGGATTGATGTCACTACCCAATGGGAAAAGTGGAAATGAGATGGGGAAGAGTGCACAGAGAGCTTCAGTTATACCAAGTTTACAACTTAAATGGGGCTTTTGGCTGAATAGGTGCCCATAACATTACATGCTATACATTTTTTTTTATGTTAAAACATTTCAAAATAAAACAAATTTACAACTGTACTTGAATAAGGAGAAAATGTCCCTGATCAAAAATATGGTCTTAGTCCTAAATGATTGGCTATGTTGGTTAAAATCACATTGAAAAACTTTTACATGTTGTAATCTTACTGCAAAGGCAGAATTTTACGAGTTGAAAACCATTTTAACTGGTCAAGTGAGATAAGTACATTGCAATTAGCCTTAATGTTTTATTTTAATGCCACTAACCATTAAACATATGTTCATCTATTTCATTTCTTAGATGTTCATGAAACTCTTAATTTTCCAGAAATTAAGTCACATTGCCTCTGTGGACTTTTGACTTGTGCTGTGCCTTCAAAAACTGTTTATATAAAACATTTACTGCACTAACATAGTCCATAAGTTGGGTTAACCAAGCAAGTTACCAGTAGTAAACTATTTTTACGTTAACTTTGGGAAGCAATACCTATCATGGAAAACAAAAATATAGCAGTAAATAAATACTCTTTTAGTGCATTGTAGTGGATTCATATCACAAAGAGAAAAGAAATATGAAAACATATATAACTAGTGCTATTCTGTACCTTATACAGCTTTGCAGTGGCTAAAGCCACCATAATATGGGCTGAGAGTTGTCATCAGTCTAGGTTATGTACTGGGCCATCATCAATACTGGGAAGTTTGTTACTCAGAGTCACTTAAAATGCATTCTGGTGGATCACTTGAGGTCAGGAGTTCAAGACCACCTTGGCCAACATGGGAAAACTCTGTCTCTACTAAAAATACAAAAATTAGTTGGGCGTGATGGCATGTGCCTGTAATCCCAGTTACTCAGGAGGCTGAGGCAGGAGAATTGCTTGAATCTAGGAGGCAGAGATTACAGTGAGCCAAGGCTGTGCCACTGCACTCCAGCCTGAGGGACAGAGTGAGACTCTGTCTCAAAACAAAAACAAAACACATTCTTCACGGTAGTCTGCAGAGGGAAGCTCTGTCTAGAAGGCATTGGCAGGGCTCATGTCTGAATTGAGAGCTCAAAATCTCTGGAATTGACCAAGCTAAAAGAAAGATTGTTTGTTTTCCACAAATGCTGTATTAGTCTCTTTTCACGCTGCTGATAAAGACATATCCGAGAGTGGGCAATTTACAAAAGAAAGGGGTTTAATAGACTCATAGTTCCATGTTCCTGGGGAGGCCTCACAATCATGGTGGAAGGTGAAAGTCACATCTTACATGGTGGCAGACAAGAGAAGCCTGAGAGCCAAGCAAAAGGGGTTTCCTCTTATAAAACCATCAGATCTCGTGAGACTTATTCACTACCACGAACAGCCCCCATGACTCAATTATCTCCCAGGGGGTCCCTCTCACAACACAAGGGAATTAGGGGAACTATAATTCGATACAAGATTTGGGTGGGGACACAGCCAAACCATATCAGATGCCAACTGAGATCTGGTGGCAGAGTGGAACCTCCAGGAATTGTGAGATGAAGGACCTGAGTGCCAAAGTGCCCATATATTTACTTATTTCGATTGTATTGATTCCAAGCAACTATACTTAATGCATGTGTACTGACACCGTGGGTCATCATTTCCATGATCAATTCTGTATTCGCTGATTCCACGCTTTCAGAAACTTCAGAAATTGGTGTTTGCTATTGAGTCCAGACCGGCTCTCAAAGATTTCTTTTTCTTTGTTTCTTTCCTTTTTTTTTTTTTTTTTTTTTTGAGACAAGGTCTTGCTCTTTCACCCAGGCTGGAGCACAATGATGCAATCACAGCTCACTGCAGCCTCAAATTTCTGGGCTAAGATGATCCTCCCACCTCAGTCTCCCAAAGTGCTCAGATTACAGACATGAGCCACTGTGTCTAGCCCAAGAATTTATTACTTTTGTAACTTGTACCCTTAACTCTCTGCTTGTAATATGACCTTTTTTTTGTTTGTTTTACTGCTAAACTAAACTCAAGACAATAGGGTTTGAGGACACCTCCCTTTATTGACATAGTCACTATTTGCTAAAAGTGGAAAGCAAGTAAAGAAGACAGCACAGCACTCACCACTGCAGCCAGGGGACCTCAGGCCTGCAAGGGTGCTGCAGTGGAGAGAGGCACTGCCTTATGCACTCGAGGGGTGGGGGCCCTGGCTCCTGGCACTTGCTGGCTGTGTGACCTTCACTTAGTAATTTTACTTCTCTGGACTGCAGTTTTCTCGGTGAAAGTGGATTAACAATGCCTTTATTATTCAGGGCCAGTGTTAGGGTGAGGTGAGTGAAACCAGATCATGCAAGCAAAGCCACATTCTTTCCCTAAAATTTTGACATTTTGTTTATCATGGATTTTCTTGCAGTTATTTTATTTATTTATTTACTTTTTTGAGGCAGAGTCTTACTCTGTCGCCCAGGCTGGGGTGCAGTGGTGAGATCCCAGCTCACTGCAACCTCCACCTCCATGGTTCAAGCAATTCTCCTGCCTCAGCCTCCTGAGTAGCTGGGATTACAGGCACCCACCATCATGCCTGGATAATTTTTGTATTTTTAGTAGAGATGGGGTTTCACCATGTTGGCTAGGCTGGTCTTGGACTCCTGACCTCGGCCTCCCAAAGTGCTGGGATTACAGGCGTGAGCTACTGCGCCCAGCCTCTTGCAGTCATTTTAATTTTGCAAATATTGCATTAAAATATTATTTATCTTACTGAGTTTTCGGGGATCCCCCTTAATTTTGTGTCTGAGGCAAGTGCCTCACCTCCGTCACCCTAGTGTGAGTTGTACCGTCACCCAAGGCAGAGTCGTGGGAATAATCCTAGATTCTTCATTCTTAACCCCACCCCACGTCCAAACAATCTCCAAGTTTCATAGAATCTAGTCTCTCTCTCTCATTGCTTTCTTGTTCTCTATTGCCATTTGTTTCGTCTCTCATCACTCCCCTGTGAGATGACTGCAAGAGCATTCTAACTAGTCTATTCTAACTAGTCCACCTGTCTTCCCTCCAGTGCATTCTCCACGTCACTGCCAGTGAGGCCTTTCTAAAGGGCAAATCTGATCCCACCACTCTCTGGCTTTAAAGCCTTCAAGATATCCTCTAGCTTTCAGGATAACCTAAATTTATTCCTATGGTCTTTCATATCCTGGCCCTTGCGTAGTTCTGTAGTCTTGTTTCCTGCCATAACCCCCACTCCCACAGGCATAGTGGTATTTCATGCTGCCAGGCCTTTGCACATACTGTTCCCTGTCCCCGGAATGCCCTTCCCCATTTCCTTATCTAGCTGACTTATATTTCAAAGCTCACCTCAAGGATACTTCCTCTGGGAAGAATTGGCCGCCCAGATAGTTGAACGTATGTATCTAGTCTCTGTGTTCCCAAAGCACTTCATGTGTCCTCTATCATCGCTTCCATCATGTTAGACTGAATTCACTGGTGTACTTGCTGTATTGCTCTCCTAGCACAGCACTAGTGAGACTCAATGAATGTTTGTTGAATGACTGATGGACTGAATTACATAAAAGGACATAATAATGCACTGTACATAGTAAGTACTTGAAAGTATTATTCTCTTTCCTTTTTTGGTTTTGCACCCAGCTACTCCAACAATAGATGTATGGTTGTTGTCTTCAACAACCAGATACTTTTTAAGAACTGATAGTTTTCTTAAAGGATCTCAGGGTATTTGCTGAGTCTGTCACTGCTGGTTGGAGGCTTTGATTGAAGGTATTCAATTTTACTAAATAAACTGGGCTGATCCCAGTAGTCTAAAGGATGGATAAGAACTGATTCTTGCTCTTTAAGAATATTCAATCTAATATAACTGAATGTGACAAATACTCAGTTTATGCTAACATAAGGCATTTTGCAATAAAGTACCATACAAAAGGCTGTGGGGGTTATATCACTTGGACTTGAAGAATCAGTGGAGTAAGAGATGGAGACAGAAACTTCCACGTGGCGGACACGGAGACACAGAGGCGGTGAGCCATGGAATATTTGGAAATAGAAAGTAGGTCTGGTGGGGTACATAAGGGGACCTGAAGAAGCAAAACTTGCAAAGATGGTTGAGAACACATTTCAGAAACCCTAAAATACCACATGGAGGAAATGTGTGCTTGACCTGAGACAATAAGAAACCACAGAAGGGCTGGGCGCATTGCTTCATGCCTGTAATCCCACTGCTTTGGGAGGCCTAGGTGGGCGGATCATGAGGTCAGGAGATCGAGACCAGTCTGGCCAACATGATGAAACCCCGTCTACTAAACATACAAAAAATTAGCCAGGCATGGTGGCAGGTGCCTGTAATCCCAGGTACTCGGGAGGCTGAGGCAGGAGAATTACTTAAACCTGGGAGGTGGAGGTTGCAGTGAGCAGAAACCACGCCACTGCACTCTAGCCTGGACAACAGAGTGAGACTCTGTCTCAAAAAAAAAAAAAAGAAAGAAACCATAGAAGGTTGTTGAGGAGTGTCATAACCAGATAATTTCCCAAAGAAAGTTTAGTCAGGTAGTATACTATCATGGATGCATACTACACAAAAGGAATCCAGCCATCTTGAACTACTTTTATTAAAAAAAAAAAAAAAGTCCAGGCATGGTGGCTCATGCCTGTAATCCCAGCACTTTGGGAGGCCGAGGCGGGCAGATCACGAGGTCAGGAGATCGAGACCATCTTGGCTAACACGGTGAAACCCCGTCTCTACTAAAAATAGAAAAAATTGGCTGGGCGTGGTGGCGGGCACCTGTAGTCCCAGCTGCTTGGGAGGCTGAGGCAAAAGAATAGCGTGAATTCGGGAGGCGGAGCTTGCAGTGAGCCGAAATGGCGCAACTGCACTCCAGCCTGGGCAACAGAGCAGACTGTCTCAAAAAAAAAAAAAAGAAAGAAAAAAAAACTTGGCCGGGCACTGTGGCTCACGCCTGTAATCCCAGCACTTTGGGAGGCTGCAGGGGGGTGGATCATGAGGTCAGGAGTTTGAGACCAGCCTGGCCAATATGGTGAAACCCCGTCTCTACTAAAAATGCAAAAATTATCCAGGTGTGGTGACACACGCCTGTAGTCCCAGCTATTGGGGAGGCTGAAGCAGAAGAATCGCTTGAACCCAGGAGGCAGAGGTTGCAGTAAGCCAAGATCATGCCATTGCACTCTAGCCTGGGTGACAGAGGAAGACTCTGTCTCAAAAAAAAAAACCTCCCAAATACATTGAGAACTGTACCCCTCATTCAAAGACCAAATTAATTAACCTTGAATGTCAATGGTCTTAATGCTCCACTTAAAAGGCATAGAGTGGCCAGGCGTGGTGGCTCATGCCTGTAATCCCAGCACTTTGGGAGGCTGAGGTGGGTGGATCACCTGAGGTCGGGAGTTCAAGACCAGCCTGACCAACATGGAGAAACCCTGTCTGTACTAATAATACAAAAAATTAGCCGGGCGTGGTGGCACTTGCCTGTAATCCCAGCTACTCGGGAGGCTGAGGCAGGAGAATCGCTTGAACCCGGGAGGTGGAGGTTGCAGTGAGCTGAGATCGCGTCATTGCATTCCAGCCTGGGCATTGAGAGCAAAAGTCCGTCTTGGAAAAAAAAAAAAAAAGGCACAGAGTGGCAAGTTGAGTAAAAAAACAAGACCCATTCATCTGCTGTCTTCAACAGACCCATCTCACCATAACAACACTCATAGACTCAAGATAAAGGGTTGGAGAAAGATCTATTACACAAATATAAAACAAAAAAGAGCAGGGGTTGCTAGTCTCGTATCAGATAAAATAGACTTTAAACCAACTGTAAAAAAGGACAAAGAAGGACACCACATAATGATAAAGTGTTCAATCCAACAAGGTGACTTAACTATCCTAAATACATATGCATCCAACATTGGAGCACCCAGATTCATAGAACAAGCACTTTTTGACTTACAAAAAGACTTAGACAGCTATACAATAATGGCAGGGGAATTCAACACTCTGCTGACAGTGTTAGAGAGATCACTGAGGCAGAAAGCTAGCAAAGAAATTCTGTACTTAAATTTAACACTTGTCCAGTTGGACCAAATAGACACAATCCACCCATCAATCACAGAATGTACACTCTTCTCATGAGCACATAGAACATAGTCCAAGATCAATCACATGCACAGCCATAAAACAAGTCTCAATAAATTCAAAAACATTGAAATCATAGCAACCATACATACAGACCACAGTGGGATAAAATTATAAATCAATAACCAGGAGATCCCTCAAAACCACAGAATTAAATGAAAATTAAACAACTTGCTCCTGAATAACTTTTGAGTAAACAATGAAATGAAGAAGAAATTTCAAAATTATTTTAAATAAATGAAAACAGGACACAACATACCAAAATCTCTGGGATAGATCTAAAGCAGTGTTAACAGGAAAGTTTACAATGCTAAACACCTACATCAAGAATTTAGAAATATCTCAAATTAATAATCTAACATAGCACCTAGAGAAACTAGAAAAATAAGAATGAACAAACCCCAGAGCTAGCAGAAGAAAATAAATCAGAACAGAGCGAAATTGAGACCCAAAAATTTATATAAAGGCTCAACAAAACCAAAAGCAGTTTCTTTGAAAGAATTGAGATTGATAGACTGCTACTAGATTAACGAAGAAAAGAGAGAGAAGAACCAAATAAACACAATCAGAAACAACAAAAATGACAGTATAACTGATCCCACAGAAAATACAAAAGGTCCTTAGGCAAGATTATGAACACCTCTATGCACATAAACTAGAAAATCTACAGGAGATGGATAATTTCCTAGAAACACATAAACTCTCAAGACTGAATCAGGAAGAAATAGAAACCCTGAACATACCAATATCAAGTTCTGAAATTGAATTAGTAATTAGAAAAAAACCTACCAACCAAAAAGGGCCTTGGACCAGGTGGATTCATAGCTGAATTCTATCAGACGTACAAAGAAGAGTTTAGTACCAATCCTATTGAAACTATTCCAAAAAGTAGAGGAGAAAGGACTCTTTCTTAACTCATTCTACAAAGCCAGCATCACTCTGATACCAAAATCTGGCAAAGACACAACAAAAAAAGAAAACTACAGGCCAATCTCCCTGATGAACATAGACACAAAAATCCTCAACAAAATGCTATAAACTGAATCCAGCAGCCCACCAAAAAATCAATTCCCAAAAAATCAAGTAGGCTTTATTCCTGGGATGCAGATCTGGTTCAACATACACAAATCAACACATGTGATTCATCACATAAACAGAGTTAAAAATAAAGGCCGGGCCAATGGCTCACACCTGTATAAAACAAAAACAAAACAAAAAACCATGTGATCAAAACCACAATGAGATACCATCTCACACCAGTTAGAATGGTGATCATTAAAAAGTCAGGAAACAACAGGTGCTGGAGAGGATGTGGAGAAATAGGAACACTTTTACACTGTTGGTGGGACTGTAAACTAGTTCAACCATTGTGGAAGTCCGTGTGGCGATTCCTCAGGGATCTAGAACTAGAAATACTATTTGACCCAGCCATCCCATTACTGGATATATACCCAAAGGATTATAAATCATGCTGCTATAAAGACAAATGCACACGTATGTTTATTGCGGCACTATTCACAATAGCAAAGACTTGGAACCAACCCAAATGTCCAACAACGATAGACTAGATTAAGAAAATGTGGCACATATACACCATGGAATACTATGCAGCCATAAAAAATGATGACTTCATGTCCTTTGTAGGGACATGGATGAATCTGGAAACCATCATTCTTAGCAAACTATCGCAAGGACAAAAAACCAAATACCACATGTTCTCACTCATAGGTGGGAATTGAACAATGAGAACACATGAACACAGGAAGGGGAACATCACACACTGGGGACTGTTGTGGGGTGGGGGGAGGGGGGAGGGATAGCATTAGGAGATATACCTAATGTTAAATGACGAGTTAATGGGTGCAGCACACCAACATGGCCCATGTATACATATGTAACAAACCTGCACGTTGTGCACATGTACCCTAAAACTTAAAGTATAATAACAACAACAACAAAAAAAACCAACCATGTGATCATCTCACTCAACAGGTGCAGAAAAAGCTTCCTTTTTTTTTTTTTTTTTTTTTTTTTGAGATGGAGTCTCACTCTGTTGTTCAGCCTGGGGTGCAGTAGCATGATTTTGGCTCACTGCAACATCTGCCTCCCAGGTTCAAGCGACTCTCCTACCTCAGCCTCCTGAGTAGCTGGGATTACAGGTGTGTACCATCATGCCTGGCTAATTTTTTGTATTTTTAGTAGAGTCGGGGTCTCACCATGTTAGCCAGGCTGGTCTCGAACTCCTGACCTCAGGTCATCCACCTACCTCGGCCTCCCAAAGTGCTGGGATTACAGGCATGAGCCACCACGCCCAGCCATCTCAATAGATGCAGAAAAAGCTTTTGATAAAATCCCAAATGCCTTCGTGATGAAAACCCTCAATAAACTAGGCATTGAAGGAACATACCTCGAAATAATAAGAACTATCTATGACAAACTCACAGCCAACATACTGAATGGGCAAAAGCTGGAAGCATTTGCCTTAAGAACTGGAACAAGACAAGGATACCCTCTCTCACCACTCCTATTCAATGCAGTACTAGAAGTCCTAGCCAGAGAAATCAGGCAACAGAAAGAAATAAAAGGTGCCCAGATAGGTAAAGAAGTCAAATTGTCTCTCTTCACTGATAATATGATTCTATATCTAGAAAACCCTAACAACTCCACCAAGAGGCTCTTATTGCTAATAAATGATTTCAGTAAAGTTTCAGGACACAAAATCAATGTATAAAAATCAGTAGCACTTCTAGACACCAATAACATTCAAACTGAGAGGCAAATTAAGAATGCAATTCCATTCATAATAGCCACATTAAAAAATACCCTGGAATACATTTAACCAAAGAGTTGACAGATCTCTACAAGAAGAACCACAAAACACTGCTGAAAGAAATTATAGATGATACAAACAGGTGGAAAAACATCTCATGCTCATGGATCAGAAGAATCAACATAATTAAAATGACCATACTGCCCAAAGCAATCTGTAGATTCAATGCTATTCCTATCAATCTATTGACATCATTTTTCACAGAATTAAAAAACTATTATAATATTCATATGGAACGAAAAAAGAGCCCAAATAGCCAAAGAATTCCAAGTGAAAAGAACAAAGCTGGAGGCATCACACTACCCAACTTCAAACTATACAACAAGGCTACAGTAAACAAAGCAGCATGATACTGGTACAAAAACAGACACGTAGACCAATGGAGAAAGATAGAGACCCAGAAATAAAGTGCATACCTACAACCATCTAATCTTTGACAAAATCAACAAAAACAAGCAATGGAGAAAAGAACTCCCTATTCAATAAATGATGCCGGAATAACTGGCTAGTCATATGCAGAAGAATGAAAGTAGTCCCCTACATTTCACCATATACAAAAACTAACTCAAGATAGATGAAAGACTTATATGTAATATGTAAACCTATACAAATCCTAGTAAAAAACCTAGGAAATATTATTCTGAACATCAGCCTTGGCAAAGAATTTATGACTAAGCCCCAGAAACAATGGCAACAAAAACAAAAATTGACAAGTGGGACCTAATTAAACAAAAGAGCTTCTGCACAGCAAAAGAAACTACCAACAGAGTAAACACACAACCTAGAGAATGGAAGAAAATACTTGCAAACTATGCATCCAACGAAGTTCTATTTTCCAGAATCTATAAGGAACTTAAACAATTCAAAAAACTACCCCATTAAAAAATGGGCCAAAGGACATGAAGAGAAAGTTCTCAAAAGAAGACATACATGTGGCCAACAAACATATGAAAAAAATGCTTGGCATCACTAATCATCAGAGAAATGCAAATCAAAACCACAATGAGATACCATCTCATACCAGTCAGAATGGCTATTATTATTATTTTTTTTTTTTGAGACGGAGTTTCACTCTTGTCACCCAGACTAGAGTGCAATGGCGGGATCTCGGCTCACTGCAACCTCTGCCTCCAGGGTTCAAGTGATTCTCCTGCCTCAGCCTCCCGAGTAGCTGGGATTACAGGCACCCACCACCATGCCTGGCTAATTTTTGTATTTTAAGTAGAGACAGGGTCTCACCATGTTAGCCAGGCTGGTGTCAAACTCCTGACCTCAGGTGATCCACCCACCTCCGGCTTCCAAAGTGATGGGATTACAGGCGTGAGCCACTGCACCTGGCCTAGAATGGCTATTATTAAAAAGGCAAAAAATAACAGATGTTGGCAAGGTTCTGGAGAAAAGGGAATGCATATATACTGCTTGTGAGAATGTGAATTAGTTCAGCCACTGTAATTTGTCAAAGAACTTAAAACAGAACTACTGGCCGGGTGCGGTGGCTCACGCCTGGAATCCCAGCACTTTGGGAGGCCGAGGCAGGTGGATCACGAGGTCAGGAGATCGAGACCATCCTGGCTAACAAGGTGAAACCCCGTCTCTACTAAAAATACAAAAAATTAGCTGGGCGCGGTGGTGGGCCACTGTAGTCCCAGCTACTCAGGAGTCTGAGGCAGGAGAATGGCGTGAACTTGGGAGGCGGAACTTGCAGTGAGCCGAGATCGCGCCACTGCACTCCAGCTTGGGTGACAGAGCGAGACTCCATCTCAAAAAAAAAAAACAAAAAACAAAACTACCATTCAACCCAGCAATCCCACTACTGGGTAGGTACCTAAAGAAAACAAATTATTCTACAAAAAAGATACATGTAATTGTATGTTAATTGCAGCACTATTCACAATAGCAAAGACATGGAATCAACCTAGATGCCCATAAACAGTGGACGGGATAAAGAAAAGGTGATACATATACACCATGGACTACTACACAGCCATAAAATAGAACAAAATTGTGTCCTTTGCAGCAACATGGATGCAGCTGGAGGCCATTATCTTAAGCAAATTAATGCAGGATCAGAAAACCAAATACTGCATGTTCTCACTTATAAGTGGGAGCTAAACATTGAGTATACACAAACATAAAGATAACAGCAATAGACACTGGGGACTACTAGAGGCAGGAGGGTGGGAGGAGGGCAAGGACTGAAAAACTACCTATTGGAAACTATGCTCACTGCTTGGGTAATGGAATCATTCATATTCCAAACCTCAGTGCACACAGTTTACCCATGTAACAAACCTGCACATGTACCCCCTGAACCTAAAAGTTGAAAAAAAAAATCCCAAAGACCAAATTATTGCAAGAGCTCATACTTTAAAAAAAAAAAAAAAAAAAGATGATGAACTATATTTGAGCAACCTAAGATCTTTTGAATTTAGGAATATTTGTTGTGCAGAATGTGAGTTTTATCAAGTTAGAAGGAAAGACTGATAGAAAATTGTCACTTCATTTACTGAGTTGGTGATGTTTCCATTCCTCCTACTCAAGGAAAATTTTTAGTCTGGAGGCCTTGCCGTTTAATCTACCTAAATCTTACAATCAACAGAGAAGATGGCTAGAACTCATCTCCTCTGTTCCATTCTTTTTTTTTTTTCAGAGACCAGAGACAGGGTCTTGCTCAAAAAATAACTAAAGATAGATTACAGACTTAAATGTAAGACCTGCATGTCTTGCTATGTTGCCCAGGCTGGTGTGCAGTGGTGGAATCACAGCTCACTACAGCCTTGAACTCCTGGGCTCAAGCAATTCTCCCAACTTTTTTGCAGAGGTGGGGTCTCTCTAGGTTGCCCAGGTTGGTCTCCGACTCCTGGCATCAAGCAATTGTCCCTCCTTGGCCTCCCGAAGTGTTGGGATTACAGCCATGAGCCACTGTGCCTGGTCTCTGCTCCACTTCTATCAAGACCTCAAATGTGGCAACCTCTGTGGAAGAGATATGCAAGATAGGCCAATTTCTAGAAGCCAGAGTAACTATTTCTCTGGAAAGTGATATGTTCAAAGTAAAACACCAGTGGCATGCATTAACTATTTGAAAATACATGTTTGTGTGCCATACCTTAAGGAAATCTGACATTAAACCTACAAATCTGAAGACATAAGAGATGAAGAGATGAGGATGAGGTGTTTTTTTTTGTTTGTTTTTTTTTGACAGAGTCTCACTCTGTCACCCAGGCTGGAGGGCAGGTGTGAGATCTCAGCGCACTGCAACCTCTGCCTCCCAGGTTCAAGTGATTCTCCTGCCTCAGCCTCCCAAGTTGCTAGGATTACAGGCATGAGTCACCACACCCAGCTCATTTTTATATTTTTAGTAGAGACAGAGTTTCTCCATGTTGGCCATGCTGGTCTTGAACTCCTGACCTCAAGTGATCCACCCACCTTGGCCTCCCAAAGTGCTGGGATTACAGGCATGAGCCACTGCACCTGGCCAGGATGAGATTCTTCATCCTCGTTTAAGATAATTAGGTGTATGCATAACTTTGGGGGAACAAATAAGTGATAAAAAGCCAAGTTTTCCACACCACATCTATCTTAAAAAATCTTCGGTCACAAAGAATCAGGTGGCACAAGTGTCAGCCACGATTTGTGAGGGAAAGAGAGAAAACTAGCTGGAAGCTTTTGAATCATTATCACTCCTAAGAAAACAACTTCTGGAGCAACAGGGCAGTGGTGTCCACTGATTCTCAAACTTTGGTATAAATTGGAATCACAAAGCAATTTCGTTAAAAGTACATATGCCTGGATTCCATCTCTGGAGATTATTTCTGTAGGTCTTGGAGTAGGGGTGTGGATGTGGAAAAGAATCAGGTATCTACATTTAAAACATGTACATGCGTTTGTGGGGTGCCATGGCTCACACCTGTAATCCCAGCACTTTGGGAAGCTGAGGTAGGAGGATTGCTTGAGCCAGTAGTTTGAGACCAGCTGGCAATATAGTGAGAATCCTGTCTCCACAAAAAGTAGAAAAAATAGCCTAGCATGGTGGCATGAGCCTGTAGTCCCAGCTACTCGGGAGGCTGAGGTGGGAAGATCAATTGAGCCCAGGAGGTTGAGGCTTCAGTGAACTGTGATCATAACACCATATTCCAGCCTGTGCAACAGAGCAAGACCCTGTCTCAAAATACACATACGCACACACTCACAGGCAAACAAGTAATGTTGATACCAACAAAATCTGGGAATCACTAAAAAAGGGATTACCGAACTCTGTGTCTCCCAAATTCCCAAGCACCCAACTGCAACTGTCGTCTTTTTTTTTTTTTTTGAGATGGAATTTCACTCGTGTTGCCCAGGCTGGAGTACAATGGCATGATCTCGGCTCACTGCAACATTTGCCTCCCAGGTTCAAGCAATTCTCTTGCCTCAGCCTCCCCAGTAGCTGAGACTACAGGTGCCCACCACTACGCCTGGCTAATTTTTGTATTTTTAGTAGAGATGGGGTTTCACCATGTTGGCCAGGCTGGTCTCAAACTCCTGACCTCAGGTGATCCACCCACCTTGGCCTCCCAAAGTGCTGGGATTACAGGCGTGAGCCACTGTGCCCGGCCCAACTGTCATCTTTTTGTGTTGGTGTTCATGTAGTGTTTTCTATTGGAAACACTTGTTTTGAATCCTTCATGGTTAGAGTAAAATTCTTCCAGATGTCTGCAATCCCATTATCTTCACATTCTTCCCGTCTCTTCCAATGAGGTGACATGGAAAACTAAGAATAGAAACAAATGTGCCTTTGGAAGATGTGTTAGTCCAGATGCACCGAGATGTGGCTGCCAAGATGGGATAAAATGTGCAAGGGTTTTATTAAGGAAAATGACTAGTGAAGGAAAGTGGAGAGCGGCTGGAGAAATCTGCGGAAACGCTCAAGCCACAGGCAAATTTGACTCTGAAAGAGGAACAGAGAGAGAGAATCTTTGGTAGAGGTGTCCCAGACCACCATGGAGTCCATTCAGCAAAGTTGGCAAGGCAAGGAGTCCCCAGGCCAAAACTGGTGATCAGAGGAGCCTCCTGTCTTCTAGGAACAGGCCTCCCCAGAATCCCTGCTGCACTGTCATTGTCTGGGAGCAGCCTAAGGGAATGGCGCCCCCAGAGCCATGGACTTCAGATCCAGCAGCTGGGCCCTTATTCAGTCGCAATCCTTGCAGCTGAACTGGGATGTTCTCATGGCCGCCACAGAAGAGCTCAGTTTTGGTCGACAAACTGAGAAAAGAGAAATGAGGACTATGTGACAAAGTGTTATATGTTGGTTGCTCTGATCAGCAATAAGACACACCCCACCATGTTTGCTTTTGAACATTTTTATTTATTTATTTATTTATTCAAGACAGGGTCTTGCTCTGTCGCCCAGGCTGGAGTACATTGGCATGATCATAACTCATTGCAGGCCTGGTGCAGTGGCTCACTCCTGTAATCCCAGAACTTTGGGAGGTCGAGCTGGGTGGATCACTTGAGGTCAGGAGTTCGAGACCAGCCTGGCCAACATGGCAAAACCCCACCTCTACAAAAATACAAAGAAATTAGCCAGGCATGGTGGCTGTAGTCCCAGCTATTGGGGAGGCTGAGGCAGGAGAATCGCTTGAACCCAGGAGGCAGGGCTTGCAGTGAGCCAAGATCACACCACTGCACTCCAGCCTGGGTGACACAGCGAGACTCCATCTAAAACAACAACAACAAAAACAACAAAAACTCATTGCAGCTTCAACCTCCCCAGACTCAAGCAATCCTTCCACCTCAGCCTCATGAGTAGCTGGGGCTATAGGTGCATGTCACCACTCCCGGCTAATTTTTTAAATTTTTTGTACAGATGGAGTCTCAGCATGTTGCCCAGCCTGGCCTTGGACTCCTGGCCTCAAGTGATCCTCCTGCTTTGGCCTCCCAAAGTGCTGGGATTACAGGTGTGAGCCATTGCGACTGGCTTGAAATTTTTTTTAATTAAAGAACATTACTCTAGTGGTCCATTAATCTTTCTCCTCTCCTTCCCTTTTCCTTTCTCCCCACCCTTCAGTCCCCATATTAGGATGTGGAGAAGTTCTTAATTTACATTTATTTATTTATTCGGTTTAACCCCACATTACCTGTCAGCTTTTAATTCTCTGATATTCTCCATCATCAGTCGGTCTCTCAGCCCACTGAGCACACCACACATATCACTTTCTCCATCTGGGTTTATGCTGCCCTGCCAATCTGGAATGACCCTCTGTCAAGACAACACATCTATACTGGCTGGACAAAGAGCTTGTGTCAGGAGAGGTAGGGTGGGCTGGAGTGTGGAAAGCTGAAGACCACCACCTACCAGTCATTTCTACCCCCCTTCCTTCCCCAAGGCCTGTGGCTTTCCCATTGATTTTGTATTCCTCTCAGCATCTGGTTCAAACTGAGCATATGGTAGGTAGACAAAGCACACAGAAATTCCTCTGCAAAGATGGCCACAAAATTCTATGCATGAGATTCAAACAGTCAAATTTCTACAGAGTTTTCAGCAAAAGCTTCAACATCCAGAAGAAAGTGGAAAAAATTAAAATTTGTGCAGAGAGTGGAGGTGATAACTTCTAACTAGCATGCATAGAAAACTTGTGGTCACTCATTATTTGTGAGATATCATTTCGTGAACATTCACAGGTGCAAAACTACATAATAAAGCAAATGTAGACGACTCTCGGTGCACTGCCTATGGGGTAGCCCTGTTCCAAAGGGGCAGTCAATCCGTCAATCAATATGTTGATTCTAATACAGATGATATTATTGGTTACTTTGGAAAGATCTCAAGTGGATTTATGTAAACACCTTTGCAAATTTAAATTGCCTATAAGACAAGGGCTTCTTCACTTATCTATAGATTTTTGTTTGTTTGTTTGTTTGTTTGTTTGTTTTTCTTGTGATGGAGTTTTGCTCTTGTCGCCCAGGCTGGAGTGCAATTTTGCAATCTCGGCTCACTGCAACCTCCACCTCCCGGGTTCACATCATTCTCCTGCCTCAGCCTCCCCTGTAGCTGGGATTACAGGCACCTGCCACCACGCCCGGCTGATTTTTTGCATTTTAGTAGAGACCGGGTTTCACCATGTAAGTCAGACTGGTCTTGAATTCCTGACCTCAGGTGATCCACCCCCCTCGGCCTCCCAAAGTGCTGGGGTTATAGGCGTGAGCCACCGCGCCCAGTCCACTTATCTGTAGATTAATCATTAACCTATTTTGTAGCATCTATAACCTAATATATCTTATTTTTAAAGATTTAAAAATAAATCTTTCTACCTGTGTGATAATCAGAATTCTATAGACAATGACCTTGAGAAAAAAGTGACTTTGAAGTTAATTGTATCTTCTAGAGATTCTCTCGCTTATCAGTGAAATCTTGGCATTTTTTTTCTATAATTAATAATGTAAGCTTCACACCTGGAGAAGAGAGAATTCACATCATTCCAGTGGACATGTTACATTATTAATTCATTAAATTAACAAAGCAAAGAAGAGTCTAGAAAAGGTTGCTTAAATATGGCATTTTGCACACTCCTGGCCATTATTAATACCTTGGATGTTCCTGTGTATGTCACATACAGTCATGGACTCTCAGACAGATCCTGGGATGACAGACTGTCGATGACTGTAATTACTGATAACATTTCCATAGGATAGATGTTTATTGTTGTTTCCTGAGCACCCAGCAACTTATTAGGATCTGCGTAATCCCTGCCATTTTAGAGCTTCCTTTCCACATGGTATCTATTTACCCTCCAATGACACCGTGCTTACCATTTCAATCTGAAGTTTCCAAAGCACTTTACAAAGTGACTAAACATAACTTGTATCCCAAGAAGTCTTTTCAAGAGAAGAGTTGCAGATAGTTCTCACTTTGCACAGTTCCTACATGCCCAAATTTCAGTTACTGCAGTTTAGTTAAATAACAACAGTCCCCCAACAACCTGGTTCGAATTTCAATTACATGCCTTACAATATGGCACTCTGTATTTTTGCAATTGCATAAAGTACAGACTTTGCCACTGGGTCTTCAGTCCACACATCACTATGTAAGTAACTGATGTGCACAGTGGCCAATCACATCACTTATTTTCATGTCTGTGCATTTTTGGTCACTGCACATCTGTTATTCGGTTCATCTACAGATGGCAAAATGGGGAGGTGTGTTGCCTCCCAGGGATAAATTCACATGACATTTTACACAAATGGGTAACAGAAAGAAGGAACTGGCTAACAAAGATGAAAATAGAGCAAAGAAATAACAAGTGATAATTCTGGAAGTGAAATTAGAATAGTGAACACTTGAGCTATAGAAGAAATAACCTGTTGCTGGGCATGGTGGCTCACATCTGTAATTCCAGCAGTTTAGGAGGTCGAGCTGGGTGGATCACTTGAGGTCAGGAGTTCAAGACCAGCCTGGCCAACATGGTGAAAACCTGTCTCTACTAAAAATACAAAAAATTAGCCGGGTGTGGCGGCACATGCCTGTAATCCTAGCTATTCCAGAGGCTGAGGCATGAGAATCACTTGAACTGGGGAGGTGGAGGTTGCAATGAGCTGAGATCATGTCACTGCACTCCAGCCTGGGTGACAGAGTGAGAGTCGTCTCAAAAAAAAAAAAGAAGAAATAGCTGTCCATGGGAATGCTGACCCTGCTACCATTAGAGCCTTCAACATGCAGCCAGAGGAACTTAGTTAAGGTGACTTAATTTAAATGAGAAAAGCAATGTAACAGAAAGAATGAAGATGTCACAGAGGCAAAAAAAACTTTACACTGAAGGAACTCATGAAGACATTGCATGATACAAAAGCACAAAGGATAAAATGTCAGAACCTGACCCAGACATAGAAAGGCACATGACAAGGCCGGGCACGGTGGCTCACGCCTGTAATCCCAGCACTTTGGGAGGCCGAGGTGGGCGGATCACTTAAGGTCAGGAGTTCAAGACCAGCCTGGCCAACATGGTGAAACCCCACCTCTATTAAAAATACAAAAATTAGCTGGGTGTGGCGGCACACACCTGTAATTTGGGAGGCTGAGGCATGAGAATCACTTGAACTTGGGAGGTGGAGGTTGCAGTAAGCCGAGATCACACCACTGCACTCCAGCCTGGACTACAGAGTGAGACTCCGTCTCAAAATAAAAAAAAGAAAAAAAAAAAGAAAGGCACATGACGACAGAAAATATTCTCACTTCATATTGTAAGTTACATGGAGAGAAAGAGACAAGCACTATACAAACTATGCTTCATAAGTTTTTTACAAAGAAATAAGACACTTTAATGTGTCATGTTTCTAATGTTTTAACTTATATTAAATATTCATTTTACTATTTTTTTCATTTTCCTACACCTTTATAGCTGACAGAGAGTTTTTACTGTTTTGACAAACTTTTTTAAAGGTTATGGAACAATTGTAATTTTTCCCATTCATAGCTAACATTGCTTTGCATGGCTTTGTACAGTCATTCTTTGTTTTGTTTTGTTTTGTTTTGTTTTGTTTGAGATGGTGTCTGACTGCTGCCTAGGCTGGAGTCCAGTGGCATGATCTTGGCTCACGGCAACTTCCACCTCCCAGGTACAAGCTACTTTCCTGCCTTAGCCTCCCCACTAGCTGGGATTACAGGCGCATGCCACCATGCCTGGCTAATTTTTGTTATGTTTAGTAGAGACAGGGTTTCACCATGTTGGCCAGGCTAGTCTCAAATCCCTAACCTCAGGTGATCTGCCCACCTCGGCCTCCCAAAATGCTGGGATTACAGGCGTGAGCCACTGCACCTGGCCTGTACAGTCATTCTTATGGTGCTACATGACTGTGCAAGGTGAAGACTGCCTGTACAAATTTAAAGGGCTCAGAATGTCTGGTAACAAAGCCGTATAAATCCATATTCCGCTGATTGTCTCTTCTATTACAAAAACTACTCCTTTATTCTATTATTACAGATAGTCATTTCCGAACTTTTCTATTCAAGGAAGCAACTGTTTTTAAATGTTTTTCAGAGCAGAAACCATTACAAAGCATACATGTTTCACATGTTTGACCACAGATCCAATGCGACTGGGAAGGTAATTTCTTGTGTTTGGAATTTGCAACCTTCAACTTTCTGGTCTTCTCCTCATATATTCTTTGTCCTCTACTGTGCCTCCTGTGGAAGTGAACTCTCCAAATCCTGTCTCTAGCCCTGGGTGCTCACTAAGCCAACATTAATGAACAAGCAGGGATGGGCCCATGACATCTCATTCACAACATGTCTAAAATCCATGTCTTTATTCTTAAAATCCTCCCTCCTAACTTACTGATTTTTTTATTTTTATTTTTATTTTTGTTTTCTTGAGACAGAGTCTCATTCTCTGGCCCAGGCTGGAGTGCAGTGGTACAAATATAGTTCACTGCAGCCCCAACTTTTGAGGCTAAAGCGATCCTCCCACCTTAGCCTCCTGAGTAGCTGGGACTACAGGCACATGCCACCATGCCTGGCCAGTTTTTTTCATTTTTCTGTAGAGACAACATCTTGCTTTGTTACCCAGGCTGGTCTCAAACTCCTAGGCTCAAGTGATCCTCCTGCCTTAGCCTCCCAAAGTGTGGGGATTACAGGCATGAGCCACTGTGCCTGGCCACATATTTATTTTGATTGATTATTGCTTTTTATTTTGGCTATTTGAATTTCAAAACTTGGAGTTAAAAACTCATTCTTCCTTTTACATAATGTACTTTTAAGATATCTGTTCACTGGTAATTTAAACTAATTACATAGTACACTTATTTGTGGATACCACTGCACTAAAGGTTTTAAAAAATATTATTTTCTTTTTTCTTCTGTTTTTTTTTCTTTTTTTCTTTTTTTTGAGATGGAGTCTTACTCTGTCACCAGGCTGGAGTGCAGTGGCATAATCTCGGCTCACTGCAACCTCTGCTTCCCGGGTTCAAAGGATTCTCCTGCCTTAGCCTCCTGAGTAGCTGGGACTGCAGGCATGCACCACCACACCCAGCTAATTTTTGCATTTTTAGTAGAGACAGAGTTTCACCATGTTGACCAGGATGGTCTCGATCTCTTGACCCTGTGATCCCCCCACCTCGGCCTCCCAAAATGCTGGGATTACAGGCATGAGTCAACGTGCCCAGCCCTCTTTTCTTTTCTTAAATTTTTTTCTTTCTGTCTCTGCTGCTTGAATCAGAAGAGTTTAGAGGTACAAATGTTCCACATGTATATACATATATGCTTACTTATGTAAATGAATATATGAGAAGGGGAACTGGAATTGTGCTCATGGTTTGAAGGAAAGGTGAATGAAAGAGAAACGCTTTCTATCCACCATGACCTTTATGCTGTCAAAGCAGCCAGTGGCTTGACAGAGACGGAATTCCCTTGAGGCTTGTCCTGACACAAAATCAGGCAGGAACGCCAAGGGATGAGTCAGAGGGTGGACTGGGATCTGCTTCTCCCACCCTCCACTAAAAGAATGAAACTTTGAGGCATTTCACAAGGGCATGTGGACCCTCAAGTCGCCAGGGTACATGTGGCCATGAAAATGTGTAACCATGACTACATCCCTGCTCTGGTCTCTCAGTGCCAGCGTCATCCATTCCCAGGAAATGTCCTAGACCATCCCCTCTTCCCACTTTTCATACTACCTCAGTCTTTTTGTTCTGTGGGCAATATTGGAATTAGGTTTTCACGGAAATAAGTGGTTAGATGATCACAGCTTGGCAGACAAGGAGAATGGCAATTCCATAGACAGAAGTTCCTCTTTTTATTTTTTATTTATATTTTTTGTAGAAACAAGGGTCTCACTTTGTTGCCCAGGCTGGTCATGAACTCTTGGCCTCAAGCAATCCTCCTGTCTTAGCCTCCCAAGGTGCTGGGATTACAGGCATGAGCCGAGATCACAACACTGCACTCCAGCCTGGGTGACAGAGCGAGATCCTGTCTCTAAAAAAAAAAATAATAATAATAATAATGAAAAAACAAAATGCTTTTTCCTACTTTCTTTTCTATTTTTTGAGGCAGAGTCTTGTTCTGTCACCCAGGCTGGAGTGCAGTGATGCGATCTCGGTTCACTGCAACCTCTGCCTCCTGGATTCAAGCAATTCTTCTGCCTCAGCCTCCCGAGTAGCTGGGATTACAGGTGTGCACCACCATGCCCAGCTAATTTTTGTATTTTCAGTACAGACAGGGTTTTGCCATGTTGGCCAGGCTGGCCTTGAACTCCTGATCTCAGGTGATCCGCCTGCCTCGGCCTCCCAAAGTATGGGGATTACAGGCATGCGCTACCTTGATGGCCAATTCACTTCACTTCTGACACTACCTGGAAACAGCATCAGATCCCTTAAGCCTGCGCGACTTCAGTTGCCAATCTTTTTTTTTTTTTTTTTTTTTTGAGACAGAGTTTTGCTCTTGTCTCCCAGGCTGGAGTGCAATGGGGGTTCAAGCAATTCTCTAGCCTCAGCCTCCTGAGTAGCTGGGATTACAGGCACCCGCCACCAGGCCTGGCTCATTTTTATATTTTTAGTAGAGACGGGGTTTCACTATGTTAGCCAGGCTAGTCTCGAACTTCTGACCTCAGGAGATCTGCCCGCCTCGGCCTCCCAAACTGTGGGGATTACAGGCGTGAGCCACCGCGCCCACCTCAGTTGCCAATCTTAAGGACTTGTTTGGCACCTATACTTCCGATTGACCTGCTAAAAAATCGGAATTTCCACACAACTCTCTCCTTAGGTTCCATTAATTTGCTAGGATGCTTCAGAACTCAGGGGAACACTTTACCTACATTCATCCAGTTATTATAAAAGATATTACGAAGGATGCAGGTGAAGAGCCCAGGGAGAGATGCTGAGGGTAAGGCACATGAGAAGAGTCTGGGAGTTTCCTCCAGGAGCCTCCATGTGTTCACCACTCTGGAAGTTCCCTAACCCTGTCCTTTTGGGCTTTTAGGGAAACTTCATTACGGACGCATGATTAATTAAATTACTTGCCATTGGTGATCAACCTGACCTTCAGCCTTTCTCGCCTCATTGGAGGTTGAGGAATGAGGCTGCAAGTTCCAACCCCCCAGTTTTGTCTTTTTAGGGTCCTCTAGCCACCAGTCATTTTATCCGAATACGAAAGACACTTAAAAGCCAGGGGCAGTGGCTCACGCCTGTAGTCTCAGCACTTTGGGAGGCTGAGGCAGGAGGATCGCTTGAGGCCAGGAGTTCCAGACCAGACTGCGCAACATAGCAAGACCCCCGTCTCAAAAAAAAAAAAAAATATATATATATATATATATACATATAAAATGACCTGGATGTGGTGGTGCACACGCCTGTAATCCCAGCTACTGGGGAGGCTGAGGCAGGAGAATCACTTGAACCCAGGAGGTGGAGGTTGCAGTGAGCCGCCACTGCCCTGCAGCCTGGGCAACAGAGTCAGACTCCATCTCAAAAAAAAAAAACTTACCATGACATTACAATAATTTTAAAAGTATAATGTTATTAGGGAAAACTGTACTGATGTACACCAAAAAGAAGGTGGATCAATGTATGCATAGAGTAATTGATAGCTGTCAGGATACATGATAAAGGGAAGATAATTTCCCACTAGTTTGCATTTATTTCTCTGGAAAATTAAATAATCACAATAATTAGAAGGCACAATAATAATGTTTTGTAATAATATGTATCTCAGATATACCCGATATATTTTTGTTTGGTTTGGTTTTTGTTTGTTTTTGAGACAGGCCTCACTATGTTGCCCAGGTCGATTTTAAACTCCTGGGATCAAGGAATCTTCCTGCTTAGACCTCCCAAAGTGCTGGGATTACAGGCATGAGCCACCTTGCCCAGACTACCTGATGTCCTTACCACGTGAGATTTCATTTCCCTTTATGCTGAAATATAAATCATCTGAACCTTCATCCTATATGACTGATGGAAGTCTAGTATTTTTATTATTAATAATGATTAACTTTTATTGAGTACTTATTATGTGCCAGGTCCTTTGATTTTTTTTTTTTTTTTTTTTTTTTTGAGATGGAGTCTTGCTCTTGTCACCCAGGCTGGAGTGCTACGGCACACTCTCGGCTCACTGCAACCTCTGCCTCCTGGGTTCAAGCGATTCTCCCACCTCAGCCTCCCAAGTAGCTGGGATTACAGGCACCCGCCACCATGCCTGCCCGGCTAATTTTTGTATTTTTAGTAGAGATGGGGTTTCACCATGTTGGCCAGGCTGGTCTCTAACTCCTGATCTCATGATCCGCCCGCCTCAGCCTCCCAAAGTGCTGAGATTACAGGCGTGAGCCACCGCGCCCGGCTCCTTTGATCTTTAAACAAGAAAACACACAATACACATATACATCTATAAGAATAATCAATAATTTTCAAAGACAGCAAAGAGCAAAGCCATATTTAAGAAAGGAACATTATCCTAAAGAAATCGATTTACAGGAATATAACTCCTGCAATGAAGACAAATGTTTGAAATACTATGCAGAACAGCATAACTCCTCATTTTGTTGGATCTTTTTATTACAAAATAGAGTCTCTCTTACCAAAAAATCTACCATCCTGTTTTTCCAAAAACCAAGAAAAAAAGGAACAGCCTACTCTCAGAGAAAAATCTAAGTCTCCCCTTCTGGTAACATGAAGCGGAGTGTTTGAAATTGTAAGTTTCTCATAATTGTAAGGATCCCAGGATCCAGATAATCAGGGTAGAGTTATCTGAGCTCCGTTCTCTCCCTTTGGCCTAGAATAGAGACCCCAGGCTTGAGAGGAATCTCTGCTGCATTTTCCCCTCACCATACAAGCCTTTGAGGTCCCAGTTTTGTGGTTTTTTTACTTTTCAACATCTTAATAGGAAATTAAGTATCAAATTTTCTGAGCTATATAATTGAAAAATTCATTTGGGATAACAGTAAATCTATAAACTTACTGTGAAATTGTAATTTTTAAAGTATAGTGTTATATTTAGGGAAAAGTGTATTGATGTCTGCAATTTAATTGGAAATGCACCCAAAAATGGTGAATCAATGGATGTAAAGAGCGATAAATAGCTGGGTGGATACATGATAAAGAAAGGATAGTGAAGTGTTAATTGTAGAATCTAGGCAGCAGGTATACAGGTGATCACTATAAAATTCAACTTTGCTGTAAATTTTTTAATTTATACGGTGAAGGAATATATAAATAGATTAATAGAATCTTCAAAACTTTCATCTTAGAAGTCCAGAAACACACCCATGAATATATGGAATCTTGTTGTATGACAGTAGCATCATAAAGTTTTGAGAAATAATGAATGATTTAATAAATAGTGCTGAAGTCTGTTCATTTAAAAAAATTAGATTTCTATCCCAATTAGCCTTACAGTCTAGTGTTTTCCATTGAACTCTAAGTTCCATGACAGCAGAGTCTAGGTCTATTTTTCCTCCTATTATAATCCCAGGGCATGGTGTTTAGTAGGTGGTCAATAAATACTTGTCAAATGGTCAAATGAAGAATATATTAATGAAGACATTAGTCCTGGAAGATATGCTGTGGGTTGTAGGATTCCTGTGATCTGTGCTGTTGCCAGGCATTGGAGGAAAGAGCCAAGCAGCTGAGTCTGGAATCTGTCCACTTCCCTGTTCCTCCTTAGCTGAGCTAAAGCAACTGTCACACTGACTGCTGATTGCAAATAAGCAAAATTAATGATGAGTGCTATGAGGTTGTCCTAGACTTTATTCAGGGCTGACAGAGCTCCCCTGAAGACTTGCTTATAACTTTGGACTTGCAGGAACGAAGTTTGTAGCTGTTTGTGCTTTCTAAGTCTGTAACAAATGGGATGGGTGAGCAGGATTTGGGGTGGGGGAGAAATAATGATGTAGAAATAAATGATTGATCCAAGTTCATTGTATATACATATAATATACATCACATATATATGCATTATAGATGTATGTATAAATGTTACATATATTATATATATGTTTGCGTGAAAGAGTGTGTGTGCCTAAAGAGATAGCAAAAATTTCTTCCATGAGCTTAGCCAGGTCTCACATACATTTTCCTTATAGCCCTGAAGAAGGAGAGTAAGTTATTTCACAGGGAATCAAATTTGGCAACTGATACTTTGAACTACTTTCACATATTGATTTGATGATTTTGTTGTCAGGACACACATTGTACTTTGATTCTGGTAAGTCATGTGCTTATTCTCAGCACACCACTCATAAAATGAAAAGGCTGCATTTGAATTATAGATACTGCACTTAGAGTTTCCATTTTGACTGCTTAATCAATCAAAGTGTGTTTTGTTCCATTGTATGATAAACATTGGTATATACATTTTAGTATAGTTGAACAGTTTTTTTTTTTGGTGGACCATGGGCACAATGCCTCCAAAGCCACAGGGGCTTCCTTTAATGGAGAGACTATTAAAACAAATGTTCTTCTTTTAACATACAGCCATTGAAAAGATGACACATTAAGAAACATGTAAACACTGCAGCTGCTTAATTACAAATTGCACTGCTTGATTTAGTACCTATGCGCTCCCAGGTTTGGGGACCTTAAGAGAGGGGGACAGGAGCCTCCCCTCACTTTCACAGTTGGATAGAGAAGGCAAGAATGTGGGTAGAGTAACAGAAAACAGAAGACCTGGCTTGTGCACAGCGCCTGAGAAATCAAAGCAAATTCTATCTTCTAGTTCTTCCAGAAGAAAGGTTTAAGATGTTAGGAAGGTTGGAAAACGAATGTGTGTTGTCATTTGGGAGGCAAAGGAATTGACAAATGCTTCTAGTTAGCATACCAGCTAGGAAAAGGAGGCATACAGAGCTGACCTCATGCTCTGAAAAGGCAAGGAATCCAGCACCTGCCTCCCTCATCCACTTAAGCCCCAACCTTGATCATCAACGGCAGCACACAGGTGATCCTGTGCGTCACACCTGAACACACGACCCAGCTTAGGGGAAACACCTTGCCTTCTTTGGTTCTGCTGCCCCCAGTCATCCTCCCAGGACACCCCAAATGCCTCTCCCTCCAGTCTCAGCTCTGATCCATGAGCCCTGCCAAAGGCCTGAGACTGCACTGATCTCAGGGAAACAGGAGTCTTCCTTTCCCACACTAACTGAAAGGTGACACAGGAACCAACCCCTTAACTTTCCAAATTACTGAGAACTCAGACCACCAAATACCGTACCTGTTGGCCAGTGGAGCCTGCTTGGTCTTTCTGTAAAGGGAAAGGAGGCCAATAGGAGAGTAATGCCTGTCATTTCCAGGGGAGGCAAAAAAGGACAGTGAACTTTACTACTGTAGGCCCCAGCGCAGAGCCATAGACAGAGATGTGCCTTCCTCTCTAGCATAAAAAGAATATTCACAAGAGTTTTGTATATGTGTTTTTTAAACAAACAATAGAAATAGTCCTAAACTCGGCTCAGTCAACTGGTGAAGGTGACTGGCAAGATTTGGCAAGCAGAATGATTCAGAAGTTTGGCAGCAGAGTCTTCTGCCGAGGCCCAGGTCTCCCCTGTGTAACCTGTAGGGAGAGGGGTAAGGGGGCTTGGGCATTAGTACAAACAGCCTTGCAAGGGTTCAAAACTAAGCCCCAATTCCCAGAAATGAAATGGAGGGCCATTTCAGGGAGGCGGAGGGATCAAGGCCCTTTCCTGGGATTGCTTCTTAAGGGAAACAGGCCCTCTTGCTAAGGGCTTGTTGGGGCACATGGAGCAATACCTAGAACAGCCCAGACCTTGGGGTTACCAGGTGGAACCATGTGAAGGGAGGCAGTTGCTATGCACTGATCTTCCTTGGTGGTCCAGGCTGAGCCTCCTGGGTTAGTTGAACATTTTTTAAGTCTGCATAATCCTAAAAGTCAAAAGAATAAGCTGAATAAAAGTGTTGTACAGATCTTTAGTTTTCCTCCAGTATAACAGAAGATAAAGTGGATACTTCACAAATATTCTCTGTATCACTGTGTATTATAGAGACTGTGTATTACATAGACAACTAATACAAAAATGCATGCTTTCCACAAACAGGAGTGCATGTTGTCTTTGCTTAGATAAGCCGTACATGCAGCATAATAACTGTTCTCTTTATTTTAAGACACAAACCCGAATATTCTTTAGAGTGCATCAAAGAAGATGAAGTGTGACCCGTAAAAGAACTACTTAATAACAAAATTCTTCAGAATGAACCATCCTAAAAAAACAAAAAACAAATAAACAAAAAACCACAAAGATTCTTCCCACCTAAAATCTTTGTTTTTTTATTGATCTGAATGAAATACATTTTCCTTTTCATAGTTTCCCCATTCATCAATAGTAAACTCAGCTCCTTTATCTCATGAGCATTAGAACTACTAACTGAAAATGTGCTGAGTACAAATCACTTTCAGATATGTCCAACAATCACACCCATTTTAATGCTGCGAATGAAAGATTTGATGAACCTAATCAGTTCATCTAGCAAGCAAGCTGTTATAGCACTATTTTACTGCTGGTACTATTCAATTACCACCCGTAAACGATGTATTTAAAGTTCCAGGATCTTGAAAATGAATAGAGCCCTTGTAAAAAGTGTGTTTATACATTTTGCATATTAAATAACTTAATAATTACTTTGAGTATTTGTGCAGCTGAAACCCAGGGGTGATGCTGCAGTTGTCCTGATTAAGGTAGTACATTTCTGCAAAAGGCTGAACTGCAATAGACATGTTACAACATGAACACAATTAGGATAAGAGAAACATCACCGTTTTGATTTAAAGTGGCTATTTTAATTTTGTCTATAAGATGTCTATGATAAAACATCAGACTATACTTTTACATAACACTTCAAGGCCTCCAAAATAAGAGACAAAATTGTATTACCTTTCTAAATAGGTATATCGATATAATATAAATCAATACTTTTTCTTGATTCCTAAACTTGTGGAGTGACAGTAATAAGCAGAATTGAAAAGAGGGTGGACAGTTGTGACACATCCAGGTTCAATATTCCAAAGATTCATCAATGCTAAGAAACACATTTAGGGCTGGGCACAGTGGCCCACACCTGTAATTCCAACACTTTGGGAGGCAGAGGAGGGAGGCTTATTTGAGTCCAGCAGTTTGAGACCAGCTTGAGCAACATAGGGAGACTCCATCTCGATAAAAAATCTGGCCAGGCATGGTGGCTCATGCCTGTAATCCCAGCACTTTGGGAGGCCGAGGTGGGCTGATCACCCGAGGTCAGGAGTTTGAAACCAGCCTGGCCAACACGGTGAAACCCCGTCTCTACTAAAGATACAAAAATTAGCCAGGTGTGGTGACGGGCACCTGTAATCCTAGCTACTTGGGTGGCTGAGGCAGGAGAATTGCTTGAACCTGGGAGGCCGAGATTGTAGTGAGCCGAGATTGTACCACTGCACGCCAGCCTGGGTGACGAGAGAGACTCCGTCTCAAAAAAAAAAAAAAAAAAAAATCTAGAAAATTACCCAGGTGTGGTGGCATGTGCCTGTAGTTCCAGCTATTCAGGAGGGTGAGGCAAGAGGATTGCTTGAGCCCAGGAAGACGAGGCTGCAGTGAGCCATGATTAGGCCACTCCACTCCAGCCTGTAACAGAGTGAGACCTTGTCTTAAAAAACAAAACAGCCGGGCGTGGTGGCTCACGCCTGTAATCCCAGCACTTTGAGAGGCCGAGGTGGGTGGATCACCTGAGGTCAGGAGTTGGAGACCAGCCTGACCAACATGGAGAAACCCCGTCCCTACTAAAAATACAAAATTAGCCGGGCATGGTGGCACATGCCTGTAATCCTAGCTGCTCGGGAGGCTGAGGCAGGAGAATCGCTTGAACCCAGGAGGCGGAGGTTGCGGTGAGCCAAGATTGCACCATTGCACTCCAGCCTGGGCAACAAGGGCAAAACTCCGTTTAAAAAAAAAAAAAACAAGAAACACATCTAGGAGGAGTTTACTATGCCTATCACTTAGAGAAGGTGGAAGTATCTGAACTCTGGGAAATTGTTTGTTGAAAATGACTTTCAAGTTGTCTGCCTTTCAATTTAACTATTCAGCCACTTGGTTTTGGTTTTGTTTCATTTTTGATAAAGAAAAAAGCAGTTGATGGAAGGGCACAAACTGACAGTTCTTACTGTATTAAAAATCAAGTCAGCCAGGCGCGATGGCTCACGCCTGTAATTCCAGCACTTTGGGAGGCTGAGGTGGGCGGATCATGAGGTCACGAGTTCGAGACCAGCCTGGCCAACGTGACGAAACCCTGTCTCTACTGAAAATACAAAAATTAGCCAGGTGTGATGGCAGGTGCCTGTAATCCCAACTACTCGGGAGGCTGAGGCAAATTGCTTGAACCCGGGAGGCAGAGGTTGCTGTGAGCTGAGATCACGCCACTGCACTCCAGCCTAGGTGACAAGAGCAAGACTCCTTCTCAAAAAAAACAAAAAAAAACAAAAAAAATCAAGTCTTTGCAGAAATAGACAATATAAAGTCTTCCTAAGTGTCCTGCAACACTGGCGGCGTAGATGCTGTGCTGTGCCGCCCAAGCGCCCAAATTCCCAATTTATGACAGAGGCAGTGGTGGCTTTCAGTCTCCTTGGGACCCTATTCCCTTCTATAGAAGGGAGCTGCTTCATCTAAAATTATGTCCATTCCCCAGGGACAGCCAGCCTACAAGGCCTAGCCCCTTGTGCCAGTTAGCACTGCCATCCCTGCTCCAGGGATTCCTCCATAAGATCAGCTGAGGCCTCCGTGCCAACTGCATCACAGTCCAACGTCCCTGCTTAATCCTGCTGTTGACAGCTCTCCCCAGTTAACCTTCTGCAAGCAAATTTCTGCCTGAGAGACTTTTCCACATCAAACTCAACCTAAGACACATGGCAAAATTCTTTGATACAATTAAAGATAACCATTTTTGGCCGGCTCAGTGGCTCACGCCTGTAATCCCAGCATTTTGGGAGGCCTGAGGAGATCAGGAGTTTGAGACCAGCTTGGTCAACGTGGTGAAACCCCATCTCTATTAAAAATACAAAAATTAGCCGGGCATGGTGGCGTGCTCCTGTAATCTCAGCTGCTGGGGAGGCTGAGGCACAAGAATCACTTGAACCCAAGAGATGGAGGTTGCAGTGAGCTGAGATCGTGCCACCGTACTCCAGCCTGGGCAACAGTGACATTCCATCTCAAAATAATAATAATAATAATAATAATAATAACAATTTTTATGTAGTTGTAGATTACTACTCTATTAATTGGGTTTAAGTGAATGCACTGGTTGTGGTAACATTCCTGCCAGTTTTCTTATAAATCTGTCTGCTTAATTCTAGGTGTGTGGACTTGGCTTTACAAATGTTAATTTCTGTAGGCTGGGCACGGTGGTTCATGCCTATAATTCCAGCACTTTGGGAGGCCGAGTTGGGTGGATCATCTGAGGTCAAGTGTTTGAGCTATTCAGGAGGCTGAGGCAGGAGAATCACTTGAACTCAGGAGGTGGAGGTTGCAGTGAGCCGAGGTCGTGCCACTGCACTCCAGCCTGGGCGACAGAGCAAGATTTTGCCTCAAAAAAAAAAAAGAAAGACAGAAAAAGGAGTCTGAAAAAAGAGTCTGAAAAAAATGTAAAATGTATACAAGTCTTGTTGTTTAAAAATAGAATCAATTAGCTTGTCAAATCACAGTAAAAATATGAATAAATAGGAGAGACTCTCCAGTTTATTTCTCAATTATGTCCATTCTCCTTATAATTATTAATATCGGGTGACTTGCTGAGTAAGAATGAAACCTTGGTCACTGAAGACATGAGGAGGCTGGGAGCGGTGGCTCATACCTGTAATCCCCGCACTTTGGGAGGCCAAGGAGAGAGGATCACCTGAGCCCAGGAGTTGGAGACCAACCTGGATGACATAGTGAGACCCTGTCTCTACAAAATATTTTAAAATTAGCTTAGTATGGTGGTGCATGCCTGTAGTTCCAGCTACTCGGGAGGCTGAGGCAGGAGGATCACTTGAACCTAGGAGCCTGAGGCTGTAGTGAGCTGTGATTGAGCCACTGCACTTCAGTCTGGGCAACAGAGCAAGACCCTATCTCTAAAAAAAATTAAAAAGACAAAAATATATGAGGGAAGCTGCTATACCTGGTCAACCAATAGTACATTTAACCTAACGTTCTGCATAGAGAGGCAAGTTTTGTTAAACATCTTGACAGTCATCCCTGATATCAACTTTAAATTGTCAGGAAAGTTTTCCAAAATATCCATTCTTTGTGCTCTCATGGCCCTGCTTTTATAGAACCTATCCCTATGGTTTCTACTATCCTAAATCCCCCACTAGAATCCTGGTCTTTTTCAATGGGAACCTGTTCATATTTGTATCCCAACACCTTTTGAGCAGAGCATGTTAATTAATAGGCACTCGTTGAATTCCAATTTCCATCAGTACAGAGGACTTATTAGCATTTGTGAGATCCTGAGCACTGAGCTAAGCATTGTTGAAGGAAACAAGCCATAATCACTGCCCTCAAGTAACTTATATCCTCGGAGTGACAACATAATTAGAGACCCAGATACAAACTGGAAAATTAAATATGGGAGGTTGAATATTCACATTTCTCTTCAAACCCCCTGAAGCTCCACTAAAATGTTAGTAAAGAAATACCGGGCCGAGCGCGGTGGCTGAAGCCTAGCCTGTAATCCCAGCAATTTGGAAGGCCAAGGCAGGCAGATCACTTGATGCCAGGAGTTCAAGACTAGCCTGGCCAACACAAGGAAACCCTGTCTCTACTAAAAATACAAAAATTAGCCAGGTGTGGTGGCATATGCCTGTTATCCGACCTACTCGGGAGGCTGAAACAGGAGAATCGCTTCAGCCTGGGAGGCAGAGTTTGCAGTGAGCCGAGATTGCTCCACTGCACTCCAGCCTGGGTGACACCGTGAGACGCTGTCTCAAAAAACCAAAAACAAACAAACAAACAAACAAACAAACCCAAAAAACCCCAAAAAAACAAAATACCAAAGCCTAAAGCCACGATATAAAGAAAACTTGAAAGAAGACCATCAGCAAACAGGATTTCAACAAAATGTTGGAAATGTGTAACTACCTAAATAGCCTGGAGAAAGCTAGAAGCCTAAGCTTGCAGGCAGAATGTCAAGAAGTAAGTTAATTCTCTGTATAGAACACCAGACAGCCTCGGGAAATGTAGACACCAGGAGGCTGAGGTGCAGGGTAGAGCTGAAAATAGGAGGGTTTAGTTAAAAATGTATATAAAGATCTGTTGGAATGCAATTCCCCCCCACCAAAAATGCCAGAAGATTGTCCTCTCCCTCAGCACAACAGAAAGAAGGAAGCTCACTCTCTAGAGAAGTTGAACCAGGGAGGCTGTGGACTCAGGGACACCACACACACAAAGATGGGGTGAGTCACCTACTGAAAACAGGGAAATAAAACCTACAAACTGAATGTTAAGATTGCGTAACCCCATCACTTCTGAGAAAACTGGCAGCCAGACTTATGTAAACCTGGCAAAAAATCAGAGAACTCCTTTCTAGGGAAACCAACCAATTCAAAAGAAATGTTATAAAACCACATTGGGTCTACACTACCCAAAAAGGTCTATAGATTCAATGCAATCCCTATCAAAATACCAATGACATTCTTCATATTAATAGAAATTTTAAAAATCCAGAAATTCATATGGAACCACAAAAGAATTTAAAGTAATCTTGAGCAAAGAGAACCAAGCTGGAGGCATCACACTACCTGACTTCAAAATATACTATGAAGTTATAGTAACCAAAACAGCATAGTCCTGGCATAAAAGCAGACACATAGACTGGTGGAACAGAATAAATAGCTCAGAAGTAAATCCACACATTTATAGCCAACTGATTTTCGACAATAGCGCCAAGAACACACAATGGGGAAAAGACAGTCTCTTCAATAAAAGGTATTGGGATAACTGAGTATCCACGTGCCAAAGAATGAAATTAGACCCTTATCTCATACTATATTCATAAACCAACTAAAAATGGATTAAAGATTTAAATGTAAGACCCAAAACTATGAGACTACTAGAAGAAAACAGAGGGAAAGCTCCATGACATTGGTATGGGCAATGTTTTTTTTGGATATGGCCCCAAAAGCATAGGCAACAAAAGCAAAACTATTTTTAGATAAATGGGATTATGTCAAACTAAAAAAGTTCTGTACAGCAAAGAAAACAATTAACAGTGGCCGGGCACGGTGGCCCACACCCATAATCCCAGCTCTTTGAGAGGCTGAGGCGGGTGGATCACCTCACGTCAGGAGTTCAAGACCAGCCTAGCCAACATGGTGAAACCCTGTTTCTACTAAACATAACAAATATTAGCCGGGCCTGGTGGCAGGCACCTGTAGTCCCAGCTACTTGGGAGGCTGAGGCAGGAGAATCACTTGAATCTGGGAGGCAGAGGTTACAGTAAGCCAAGATCATTCCACTGCACTCCAGCCTCGGTAATGGAGTGAGACTTTGTCTCAAAATAAAAATAAAAATAAAATTAAAAAGACATTTAGAATTTCCCTAATGAAATGGCTAGTTCCTGCCCAATCACACCTTGATGAAACCCATTGATCTCTAAACTCTACCAACATGCACAAGGTTTTCCAACGCGTTTTAGTTTCTCACTCAAGTTGTTAGAATACCAACGCCTACCACTCATGTGAGGAAATTCTCTGACATGAGTGACAGATTCCAGAGAAAATTTGGGAAACAAAAACTAAATAAAAAATGAAACATGCCAGGGGCAGTGGCTGATGCCTGGAATCCCAGCACTTTGGTAGGCTGAGGTGGGCGGATCGCCTGAGGTCGGGAGTTTGAGACCAGCCTGACCAACATGGAGAAAGCCCATCTCTACTAAAAATACAAAATTAGCTGAGCGTGGTGGCACATGCCTGTAATCCTAGCTACTTGGGAGGCTGAGGCAAGAGAATTGCTTGAACCCGGGAGGCAGCGGTTGCGGTGAGCTGAGATCGCACCATTGCACTCCAGCCTGGGTAACAAGAGCAAAACTCCGTCTCAAAAATGATATATATATTATCTGAATAATAAGAGAAGATATTGGTCTGTGAATAGAAACATTTCATGTAAAACATCCATTTGGAGAAATAAAATCCAGAGAGTTTTACACACACACACACACACACACACACACACACACACACACACACACACACACACCCCGCATAGGGTGGGATCAGCACATCAAAGACTTTTTTTTATTTGTTTCAGACAGGATCTTTCTCTGTTGCCCAGGATGGAGTGCAGTCGCGCAATCACAGCTCACTGTAGTCTTAACCTTCCCAGGCTCAGGTGATTCTCCCACCTCAGCCCTCTGAGTAGCTAGGACTACAGGCGCATACCACCATGCCCAGCTAGTTTTTTTGTATTTTTTGTAGAGATGGGGTCTTGCTATGTTGCCCAGGCTGGTCTTGAACTCCTGAGCTGAAGTGATCCTCCTGCCTTCGCCTGTCAAAGTTGTGGGATTACAGTTGTGAGCTATCATGTCCAGTCCATCCAAGAGATATTATCCTCCTAATTACACACACACACACACACACACACACACACATCACCAGTAGAAAACAATTGAAAATAAAGTTAAGAGAATATCTCAAAAACGAGAACAAGAAAACAAAGAAATGGAAAATAGGAAAGAAAAGAGGAATATAGACAAAAAGAGACTAAAAGCTGCCTGGAAGAAAAATTCGGATCACATACAAATGATTAGGACTCAGAATCAGACTTAACAAAAGGAGCAACACCTTCAAAATATCAAGAGTAGCTTTATACTGTTGGTGGCTATTTGGAATGTGTTAAGAGTAAACTGGTAGAAAAAGTTAGGCAATTTTTAAATCCAGAAAAAAACAAAAAGTTGCACAAGGTAGGCAATGTAATTATAGGGCACTATATGGCTAAGCTGGGAATAATAATTATGTAGCATGTAAATGCTGTATATTAATTCAACTAAAAATAGTGATAGAAATATATATTGAGAAGATACAGAGAAGAAAATATGTTGATTCAGATGGAGGCTAGTGTAAAGGAGCTATAACCTCATTTAATAATAATAATTCATAAGTCAAGAAGCAGCAATAAAATCATGTTATTTAGAAACATGGAGATAAATACTAGAAGAAATTGCTAAAAGATTTAAAGTAGTTGCCCTGGAGAACAGAAATGGAGGCTGGATTGAACGGAACCAGAACTTCTATTTTTCAGGGTTGTAGTGTAGTTTTCACTTTTTAAACTATGAATGTGTTTCTTTGATAAAACAGAAAAAATATATAGGTTCTAAAGAATTAAATGAAGCTGGATGTGATAGTTTGTGACTGTAATCCTATCTACTTGGGAGGCTAAGACAGGAGGATCGCTTGAGCCCAGGAATTTGAGACCAGTCTGGGCAACACAAAGAGACCTCGTCTCAAAAAATTAAAAATAAGGCCAGACGCAGTGGCTCACGCCTGCAATCCCAGCATTTTGGGAGGCTGAGGTGGGTGGATCACCTGAGGTCAGGAGTTTGAGACCAGCCTGACCAACATGGTGAAATCTTGTCTCTGCTAAAAATACAAAAATTAGTTGGGTGTGGTGGCAGCCGCCTGTAGTCCCAGCTACTTGGGAGGCTGAGACAGGAGAATCACTTGAACTTAGGAGTGGAGGCTGCAGTGAGCCGAGACAGCGCCACAACACTCTGGCCTGGACGACAGAACAAGACTCCATCTCAAAAAAAATTTAAAAATAAATAAATAAATAAATAAATTATGGTATTAAATACCATGTAGGAGTTTTCTCTCTGACCTCTGAAATAATTCTGTGTGGTACAAACAACTCGCAGAAGACGGGACCTGAGGAAAGACGGATGGGATTTGGACAAGCACAAAGGAGAGAGACATACACAGTGAGATCAGATTGGCTTTGAAATTAGCAAATTATAGTGAAGGACAGTGAAAAAGACCAGTTTCCAGGAGTTAAGAATGTAAGTGGTGGAGCAGTGGAAAACCCTAGTTATGTAATGGGGAGTCAGTGCTAGAAGAAGGCATTGGAATCCAAGCAGAGGAATTTGAACTAGTTTGAGTAGGAAAAAGGGGCGTTGTTGTAGGTTCTTGAGTAATGAAATGATGTAATAAAGGTAATGCTTTTGGAGACTTAATCTGAAAATTGCATGCAAAACAGTGGATATGGGAGGAATTGTTCAGTCTTTTTCACTGTTGTATTCCTACAGTCTATCTCAAAACCTGGCCCATAGTGGAAACTCAACCTATAGTGACTGAATGTTCGAATGGGAAAGAGGCTGAGACCTCCCGTAGTAACCTCGGCCTGAGATAGTGAAGCCTTGGACCAGGATGGGGTCCTGGAGCTAGAAAAGAGCAGGTGTGTCTTATACAGATTTGAAAAAGAAATGCTATAATTTTCTATTCCAAAAGCCCATTTCTGGTCATTTCAACTGGAAATAGTAAACAAATTTTCTTACAGTAATAATGTTAAAAATAAACATACTTTTATAAATGTACTTATAATAAGTAAGTACATTTATTTTTAAACAGTGGTGATGTTCTTAGATTCCCTCCAACCATTTAATTTGTAATTAATTTAGAATATAGCCCAATCTAATACATTTATTACATTTTTACAGGATTATTTCCAGGAGAAACATTTTAAGTTCCAAATTTTAGGTTATTGTTCCAGGGATCTACTGCTATGTAACAAATGATTCAAAATGTAGCAGCTGAAAACAATAACCATTTTATTATATCTCATGATTTTATGAGTCAGGAATTAGGGCAGGCCTTAGCTGGGTGATTCTTCTACTCCAAGCGTGTTAATTGAAATTACTCACTGGTATTCAACTGGTGGGTGTGCTGGCATGGATGGTCCAAGATGGCTTCACTCACAAGTCAGGTCTCTGGATGGAAGGCTGGGATCAGCTGAGACCATTGCTTAGTGCCCACATACGGCCTCCCCAGCATGGTAGTCTCAGGGTGGTTGGTCATCCTAGATGGCAGTTCAGAGCTCCTAGAGTATTCCAAGAAACTAAGGTGGAAGCTGCAAGGCTTCTTCTCACCTAGTCTCAGATAGTATGCGGTGTCATACTTCTGCCACATATATTGCTTGCAAGTGAGTCATAGGGCCAACCATGCACGATTTAAGGAGAGAGTCCGCACAAATCTGTGAACCCAGGGAGGCACAGTTCATCAGAGACTAACTTCCATAGTGGAGATTTTTTTTTTTTGAGATGGAATTTCACTCTTCTTGGCCAGGCTGGAGTGCAATGGCAGAATCTCAGCTCACTGCAACCTCTGCCTCCTGGGTTCAAGCGATTCTCCTCACTCAGCCTCCCGAGTAGCTGGGATTACAGGCACCCGCCACCATGCCCGGCTAATTTCTGTATTTTTAGTAGAGATAGGGTTTCACCATGTTGGCCAGGCTGGTCTCGAACTCCTGACCTCAAGTGATCCGCCTGCCTTGGCTTCCCAAAGTGCTGGGATTACAGGCGTGAACCACGGAGCCCAGCCCACAGCGGAGGTTTAATGTTCTTAATCTGTATAGGTGAAAGCACCACTTGCATTTCCATAAGAAAAAGTTATGCCAATAAGTCTCGAAATGTGCTCTCAAGGAAACCTGCTGTTTCACTGCTAATGCTGAATAATGACAGTCTGTTCTATATTCCGAAGAATTACTAGGATTAACCAGGTTTTAAAAAAATCAATCTTTTGTTTCCCCATGAAAATATTTTTTAAACCCTTATCGCCTGATACCATTATTTCTTAGTAGTGTGACAGGACAATTTTAAGAACAATTTTGTTTTTCCATAGCATTTTTCTCCTTCCTGGTTATGTGATAACATTCAGGCTTTTTGTGCTCTCTTTCCCAGGAAAAGTATGTATGTCAGGTCTGAAAGCAGAAGGCTCTTGCAGACACTTCCCTTTCTGGCTTTTATTTATTTATTTATGAGACGGAGTCTCACTCTGTTGCCTAGGCCAGAGTGCAGTGTTGCAATCTTGGCTCACTGCAACCTCTGCCTCCTGGGTTTAAGCAATTCTCCTGCCTTGACCTCCCGAGTAGGTGGGACTTCAGGCACATGCCGCCACGCCCAGCTAATTTTTTTGTATTTTAGTAGAGATGGGGTTTCACCATGTTGCCCAGGCTGGTCTCGAAATCCCGAGGTCAGACAATCCACCTGCCTTGGTCTCCCAAAGTGCTGGGATTACAGGCGTGAGCCACTGCACCCAGCCTCTGGCTTTTATTTTTATGAAGACTGAGCTTCCAGAATCTGTTGTGCAGGAAGGGACAGGCAGGGGTTGAAAGGCAACAGAAGCTGACCAGTACCTTTGGTAGCAGAGGTTTCCAGAGCTTCACTCCCTTCCTTCTACCTCCTTTCCCTGCCCATACGCATGACGTCTCCTCAGTCACCTCTTTGGAACCTCTGTTTCTATGGAGTAGAATTTGAAACTCACTGCTCTAGATCAATCAATCCTCAGGTCTTCTGAGTTGAGGAACATAGGGGAATGGTAGAGTTGAAGTTCAGGAGCTTCAAATACAGACTACCATGTTTCTCTTTTGCATGTATAGGGGATAAAGGTAAGAGTAGAATTACAGGTGATTGGAACTTTCTTAGCCTGTAAGTACAGAAGAATGCTGATACCAGTCATGAATTAAGTATTGGCAGGGAGTGGGGGATAATTCGCTTCATTTCTGGAATGCTAAATTTGAGGTTATGGTACAGCATTCTATACAAGGTGGCCTGTAAGCAGCTGGAGAGATAGCAATGTCAACACAGATGAAAACGTCGGGGTTGTAGATAAGAGACTCCAGCAATTGTTGAAGAAGTGAGCCCAGAGATAAGAGAGCCAGGGCTGGGGACAGAGTCCTCACAACATCCTGCTCAAAGGTTGCAAACTGGAGGCCCACCTGCCACATCCAGCCCACAGGGATGTTTTACTTAGTTCATGCATTATTTACATTATTTTTAAATTGATGGCCAATTTAACTTAAAAATTGAGAGTTTTAAGGAAATCTGGATCATGTCTTTCTAGAAAAAGGAAAACTTGGTAGTGTTGGGCCCACAATTCTCCCGTGGTAGAAGCTGCATAGCCACTGCCGTCTTCGGATGGAACTGCCTCTGAGCAACCACAGTCCCTTCTAATCAATTTCACCCACTAAATGGCAGCAAGAAGTGGCAAAGATTCTCCCCTTGACCAAACTCTAGCCAGGCTCCTCTGAGCCTTTCTTGAATAGGCCTCAACCATGGCCTATAAAGACTTGAACAAAACATGAACATAGTTAAACAGCTCAAGATCACATTCCCGGGATGACCCTTACCTCCTTTAAAGTGGTTTCCTAAGAAAATTCAAGACTACAGAAAAGATACTGTTTGTTCCAGCCAATACCTGAAGATAGGGTCCCTGTCTCCTAGGTTCTGTGGGCGGGCAGGAGCCTAACCTCCATAAGGACCAGTTAGCAAACCCAGATGGGTTCCACGTGGACCAACCCCCACTTCTTGCTTTTTGCAATTTTTCACTTCCCGGGCTCTACTGAGCTCCAGCTCATCCCCCTTTGTATTTCTTTGTGCTCCCTTTAAAATGTCCAGTTACCTCTGTACAAGTCAAAGTTGAGTTCTGTTGACTCTGGCTTATTTTCCCCATTGCAATAGTGTGTTATGCATTAAAATTTGTCAACACCGCTTTAGTGTCTGGCTTGTTTTATCTTTGACAGAAGGCTACTAGTCAACAGGAACCAATGAAGGTGTTAGGTTTCATTGTTGTTTTAAAGATGGGCTGGCTGAGCATATTTGTTTCCCTTTTTTCTTCAGGGAAGCCAAGAAAAGGGAGAAATCAAAGATGGAAGAAGATGGTGGCCATTGGTATTGGACGAAGTTGGAAAGAATTTTGAATGCAACTGAGAAATTAGTTTTTGAGAGGGAGAGTGCTGACTTTTTCTGCAATTAAAGATAAGGATGACAGGGTATAAATATGATGAAGGAACCAGGTAAAGAATAATAGGACTGAAAGAGTGAGAAAGTAAGACTCTACCTTCATTGATCAGACTGGACTAACAGACAGAAGTAAAGCCAGCTGAAAGGTAAGCAGAAAAGTATTTCTCTCAAGGACATACTACATTTATAAAGTGTCACACAAACTCCTTCTTTGAGTGACCTGATTTCTTTTTTTGAGACAGGGTTTTGCTCTGTTACCCAGACTGGAGTGTTGGGGCACGACCATAGCTCGGTGTAACCTTGGCTCCTAGGCTCAAGCGATCCTCCTGCCTCAGCCTCTGTAGTAGCTAGGACTGCAGGCACACACCACTACGCCCGGCTAATTGTATTTTTTTATTATTTTGTAGAGACAAGGTCTCTCTATGTTGCCCAGGCTGGTTTCGAACTCCTGGCCTCAAGCAATCCCCCTTCCTCGGCCTTCCAAAGTTCTGGGATTACAAGCACGAGCCATCATGCCTGGCCTACTGATTTCTTACCGAGAAAACCGATTCTACAAAAATCATAGACTATTAGAAACTGTTGCTTGAAATTGTATCAGTAAGAATAAAACATTCCACTCTTGCTTGGAGGACCTAAGACACAGAGAAGCAGCCTTGACTTCCAAGCCAGGTGAAGAGTTTTGGAAAAAGGGGTTTCTGAAGACAACACTTCCCATCTATCTTAACTGTAGCATTCGCGGAAACAGAACCTGGGGTCCACGGTGGTCCAGACCTGATGTTAATGCCTTTATTTGCAGCTCTGCTTTGCCTGGGGCCTCTCAAAAACACTGCTTCATTTAAATGTTATCAGAACTCCACACCTCCCAGAAAGCCGTGGGTTAATTCTATCTTTTCCTTTGTTTGGTGAGATGCTCCAAGGTTCCTTGAGCGTGAGCTCGTCTTCAAGGCAGTGGATTAATAAACCTGAATCTGTTGAACTCTGAATTTGTTTCTGGAGGTATTAGGATGATTGGGTGAGCACAGGTAGCCCTGGAGGTTTTCATAGTTAAGTCCTTCATTTTACAAACAAAAATTGGGGACCGGGGGAGGAGTTGTTGCTGCAGTTCTTCTGCAGCACCTCAGAGCCACTTCCTCAGAGCCACTTCCCCGTGGAATTTTATGGTACTCATCTTCTAAAACTAGAAGGCAAAGTCAACTATGGAGTGGTCTTCCTTGGATATGTAATGAACAAATTTACCTAGGCCTTTTATAAAGACCATCTTTAGGCTCCAGGTCAGTGATTCCTCCAGCATTGGGATTGATGAGTTCGGTATGTTCATTGCCGGGGAAGTGGCGGGAATTCGCTGAACTTCGTGGGGGCGGCGAGGGTGCGGGCTGGATGCAAGGCACTGGGCGGCTGGAGTGACAGAGATGCTGTGTGATGGGGGCTGAGGGCTCTCACCCCTCCTCACCCTACTGTTCCACATTTCTTCAGCAACCTCCTTCATTCCTTAGGAAAATTTTCCTTTTTCTTTCTTATTCCTGTTTCCCCACATCCCACTCTCGCAGGAAAGAGCTACCCTTCATTGAAATCTTACTTTTTTCTGGCAACGCGCTCTAAAAAGGTAGGCCAGGAATGATTCCCCCCACCCCCAGACAAAAATGAAAGCAACACTTCCTTTTAGGAATATAGTACTTTATGTTTTTAATTTTAAAGCTAGTCAAGTGACACAGTGCGAGTGAAGAAGAAACAAACCTCTGGCTGTGATCAATTAGTTGCAAACACCACCGCACCCGGACCAGCCTAGTGATTTATTTAAACAAACGACATTAAGTAGTTAAAGCAAACCCCTTCTCCCTCAAAGAAAAGAAGGCTAAGTGCCTCTGCCTTAGCTCTGGGGAATTCTTCGGCGGCTTGGGATGGGGGGTGGGAGCTGCCGCCCTGCGTCCCCAGGAACTTCTGCGAGAGGGGCAGTGCAGTAAAATTTGAATCTGCGACCCCGGGCCAGGAGTGGTGGTGGAAACGGCAGCCCGGCCGCGGCGGCCGGGTACGAGCGCGCGCACCGATTGGTCGCCGGGCCGCCCGGCCCACTGCGCCTGCGCAGTCCTCCTCCCGCACCGCCCAGTCCCCCAACGGCGGCCTCAGCAGTGATCGGGCAGCAGCTGGCCAGCCGGCCAGTGGACAGCAGAGCTGGCGGACGGGTAGGCCCGGCCTGCTCTTTGCGAGGAGGAAGAAGGTGGCCACTCTCCCGGTCCCCAGAACCTCCCCAGCCCCCCTAGTCCGCCCAGACCGTCGAGGGGGACGCTGAGGAGCCGCGGACGCTCTCCCCGGTGCCGCCGCCGCCATAGCTGCCATGATGGATCGGAAGTGAGCGTTAGGGTTAACGGCTGCCAGCGCCGGCTCTTCGAGTCCCGGCTCCCCGGCCGCCTCCACCCGGGGAAGCGCAGCGCGGCGCAGCTGACTGCTGCCTCTCACGGCCCTCGCGACCCCAAGCCCTCAGCTCCGGCGCGTTCCCTGCAAGACTGAGCGGCGGGGAGTGGCTCCCGGCCGCCGGTCCCGGCTGCGAGAAAGATGGCGGACCTGGCCGAGTGCAACATCAAAGTGATGTGTCGCTTCAGACCTCTCAACGAGTCTGAAGTGAACCGCGGCGACAAGTACATCGCTAAGTTTCAGGGAGAAGATACGGTCGTGATCGCGGTGAGTGACCCCCGCCGGCACCCCTCCTCCCGCTTCTTCGCGCCGGCCTGTGCGGGGAGTTTAGGGAAGTGGCAGGGTGCAGAATTGAAAGGGAGCGGCGGTGTCCCCAGCCCTCCCCGGCGGGGTTTGCCGGTTCAGATAACCCAGTGGAGGGAGACTGCGCAGCTTCGCGTGCGTTCCTGGATCGCCCCCACCCCAGTCTTCCGCGCCGGGAGACGGGAGGCGCCCAGCCTCAGCCCTGGACACTCCCCCACCTGGGGCAAGGGAGGAACGTCCGGGCAGCAAGTTCAGTGCACGTTTGTCTGCGTGTGTGTGTGTGCAATTACGGATACTGTTGGTGTTGTGGATTAACGGCAGATTTGCCATTCAGAAAATATGTAACGCTAATATAAAGTTCAGCTGGGGACATTGAGCTCTGAGATAAGCCGTAGTATACTTTAGTAGAGATGCTTGGTTTTATAGAAACATAACCAGTCCTTGAACCGTATTGTTTCCCTCTAGGAGAAGGAAAAAGCACCAAAGAGGTACAAATATTATCTATACCTCAAACTTTCACCCACCACTTTTTGAGTGATGAAAGTCTTTTCATGTTAACGATTACAAATGGCAAATCGATGATTGTGGAAAGAAATAGTTGAGCTTTTTTTTTTTTTTTGAATCGGGATGATCAATTTTGTTTAATCTAGCAGACCTAGCCGACTTTGGTTGGGTCAGATAAGTGCTCCGAAAGACAAATCGTACTCTTGCTAGGTTTTATGGGATAACAGCCTAGGAAAAAGTATTAACTTTTTGTTTTTATATCAGACAAAGTATTATAAAAACAAGCTTATAAAAAAGATAAAAATTGACCAGTATTAGATTCATACTTCTGCAGTTAAGGTCTGTCCTGAAGTAAATTGATGTTTGGTAATCCCAAGAATAGTGAGATACTGTTTTTTTGTAATGAAAAACATAACTAGAGTTGAGTGATCATTGTCAGTGAGACCAGAATGTGAGGGTTTTTTAAGGTCTGATCTCTGGCATTGAAAGGTCTAAGAAAATAGCACTCCTAGTTGAAGGAGATTAAAAATTAATTGTAAAGTATGGCATATGAAACAGTGAACTGTGACTAAATTATGTTGCTCTTTGTTGGTAATGCTATGTAGTAGAACTAACTTTTTACATTGTTACCATGGTATGAAATTTTAATATGTTAATTTTTCCTCTAATGTCATTCTATAGTTAATACTGTATTGGGGCTATTTAATTTGGTAATAGGGCAGAGGCCACAGGAGATGGGACATGGATGATTGAAAGCATTGACACTGAAGACAGACTAAAGTTCTTTAGGGTTTTGATGTGAAAGTTTCTCCAAAGTTCAGCTCCAAAAAATGAATGTCTTAGCTCCTTGGTAGGCCTTTGGCAAACAAGTCATTAGGCCACTAACAATTGCCAACTATTACTGTGTAAAGACTGTCAGGCGAGTTCTTTGTTAACAAGTCCACTAGAAAAACTCTTGTGTAAATGACATCATAGCCCGGCAGAGGCGGAGTAGTTAAGCCCAGTAATCCTTTTCCTTTGGGATGGTATATTTTACATATAGTCAGGAGGCTTGCAAGGCCTGGATTAGTTGTCAAACTTGAGGCTGTTTCTTAAGAGTTTTTGTGATTTACAGTACTCAGCTTCTGCAGTGGTTGGCACATCAAACCTATTTTTCCTTTTACACTTGTTTTAAGAATGTCTTATTTCTTCAGATTTTGTGTTTACACAGATCTGTAGTTATCACTATGATTCTTTTTGTTGGAATTCTAAAATTTAGGATTCATAAAATGTACTAAGATTAGAAGGTAAACTTTGATGAGGCCCAAATATGACATAAACTATGAAGAAAGAACTAAAGGAAAATGAATAAAGGAAACATACATTTATTCTAGGTTTCCATTGGGAAAAAGTTGCTTATAAGTTCTGTTTCAAAATTTCAGTACTCTATATAAATGATAATATTAGGAATAATGGATAGGTTGTTGGTTTGTGAATCCGTAATGAACAGTTAACCTGTAGGTAAACTGATAAGCATTTTAGTTGTTTTTTGGTTGGTTGTTTTTTTGAGATTTTTTTTTTTTTTTTTGAGATATTTTTGAGTTTTGCTCTTGTTGCCCAGGCTGGAGTGCAGTGGAGTGATCTTGGCACACTGCAACCTCCGCCTCCCGGGTTCAAACGATTCTCCTGCCTCAGCCGCCCCAGTGGCTGGGATTACAGGCATGTGCCACCACGCCCAGCTAATTTTTGTATTTTTAGTAGAGATGGGGTTTCACCATGTTGGCTAGGACGGTCCCGAACTCCTGACCTAAGGTGATCCACCTGTCTTGGCCTCCCAAAGTGCTGGGATCACAGGCGTGAGCCACCACACCTGGCCAGTTTTTTTTTTTTTTTTTTTTTTTACGTGTAAGCAAAAATACATTCCAACTGAATAACATAGCCTGAGAAAATGAAAGGCAACATGTTTTGGTTCATTGTTTTCAGAAACTGGTTTCTTGCATATAGTAACGACATTAATTACTGAGGTCTCATATTTTTGTTCAATTTTTTAAACGAATTATTTCATTTTGTAAAAGGTTATAAAAGCAGCCAGGAGGAGCGGAATTGGAAAATCTGTGGGTAAAGTCTTCTCGGTTTGGTTTTTTCATTTTACTGGTTCTTAATCCTGATTCATAATGAACAGTTTAGGAGAGAATTGCTGCAATGCAGCATTTAAAACTAAATTTTCAAAAACATGATTTAAGAACATTTTGTATACAATCTTCTATTTAGATCAAAATTGAAAGAATATTTTAGTTTATGATGTTAGAAGCATAATCAGTGCTCATGGAGAAAGTAATTTTTAAGGATTCTGATTTTCTTCTAACTTGAGTTTTTAATACTTTGTCTAAACTTTTTTCCTGCTACTCATGTAATGAGTGATTTTAATATGACACCATGGCAGGCAGATCTTTCATAGTGTTTCTCTGTATGCTGTATATAGCCTTTAATACAGAATTTATTTTTAATAAAGTGCTTGGTGAAGTGCTATAAATGTAACATTGAATGAAATGAATTATTTTATGAAAGTCTTTAAGTGATATAAATATAAACTATTTGCTTTAAATTAGAGAACTTGTTACCCGCAAAGCAAGGAGGACAGGGAAACAGTTTATGTCTTTGAAATGAGCTTGCTGAAAACACCAGAAAAAAATCAATAGAAAAAATTAGGAGCTTGCTAAAAACACCAGGAAGAAAAATCAATAAAAAAATTACATCTATCTATTTATGAATCATGAAAGTAGAATATGGTTATTTGCATCATTAAGTATCTTTACAAATCATTATTCCTTATATGGTACACCATAAAGGCTGCCAAAAACAAGCTGTGGTAGTTCCAAGAAATTAGAAGAGAATAAAACTAAAACTAATTAGATAATCTTGCCCAGTTCCTTGCCTAAGCAAAACAACATTCTCCCTTTTCAAGTGAATGATTTGGTGTTTGAATCTTCTTGATTACCTTAAGAGGGAAAAATGAAGGAGAGGAGGGAACCATCATCACATACCTTTACAGTTGTGGAATGTTAGCCCACTATAGTGTCTAACTAAGGAAAATCTAATATAATACACTCCCAAGTGATCTGAAATGATCTGCTATTCAGAATTCCAGAGAAAGACATATCCCTGCCAGGAGGGTGTCCTTCATAACCAAATTTGGTCTTCAGCCTGGTCGGTGCATACTCAAAAAGGAATCACTTAAGAAACCTAAGGTATGCAGTTGAGATCAACTTACTCCTTTTTGATTTGTCCCCTTAAAGCATCAGTCAGATGTGAATGCATCTTGTGACTTGGAGTTATTAGTAAAATTGAAATCTGAAACTTGGAGGATCTTTGAAGATACATGGGATTAAAAGCTGCGTAGTGTACATTTCGAGGCTAAAAACCAGGTTTGAAAAATACAGATGTCCAGATGAGTTTTTCTTTAATTTATTTGAAAAATAGAGATATGCCTTAATTATAGACCATTAGAAATAATTTTTATGTTTCACAAAGTCTTGATTTTCATTTCAGGAAGCCAGCATCAGTCAGTAATTTATGACTAGATCTTTAATTAAAACATTTGCCTTACTTAGTATTACAAAATCATAATTTGGTTTTGCAGTCAAGATAAGACGACTGTTTTGTCAACTTAATGCTAAGCACTTAATTTTTATTTAACAATAACTTCTAGAAAGATAATCACTCCAGTCTCAATTATTTTTATGTTTGTGTGTTACCTTTTAATAGTTGCCATTTATATTATTTTAGTAAGGTTGTAGTGGTAGTTTATATATTTGCTTTGAGTTGATAACTAGAGTAAGCAGCTTCATAAAGTACTTCTGAAGACAGGCTTTACTATTAAAACTGTTTACTATTATGAAGCTGTTTACATTATTTCTGGCATATCTCTTGGTAAATGGTTTAGGGGCACTATTTTCTATTGATGTAAAAATTGAGGCCAGGCATGGTGGATCATGCCTGTAATCCCAGCACTTTGGGAGGCTGAGGTAGGTGGATCACTGGAGGTCAGGAGTTTGAGACCAGCCTGGCCAACATGGCAAAACCTCATCTCTACTAAAAATACAAAAATTAGCCAGGCGTGGTGGCACATGCCTGTGGTCCCAGCTACTCAGGAGTATATTTGTAGATATATATAAAATTCTCTTGACATTACTTGATCACTTATGTTAGATCCAAGTATATAACTTAACTTAGTATTCAGGTTTTTACCTGGCCTTATCCTCTATTACTCTTTGAACCCTACAGTCTGTACTAATTATTTCTAAAATTGTGTTACTCTTCTACAATATCTCATATCTTTATAGTCACTAAATGAATGTCTGCTGGATAAATGAGGGAAAATTACTTTCTTTTTGCATAGAAAAACTATTAGTATGGTTCGTTTTTGGGTGGCGATTGTTATTTTGATTGTACTTAACATTTGTTTTCAGAATTGTTCACCATGAATATATCTTGTGTCAGCAGTAAAATAATAGATTTCTTTTAGCCACACCTGTAGAATTGAATGTTAATTGTTTCAGTAGCATCTGAGAAAAGGATATGTTCACATACGTCATAACTAAAGAATAATCAGACATCGATGCCTATTTTAAATTGATGCCAAAGTGAGATCAGCTTCTTGTATCTGTCAGTAATGCTTTCAGCTTTAGAGGGAAAACCAACAGCTAATAGTGGCTTAAATAAATAAGAGGATGTTTTTCTCACATAACAAAAAGCCTGGATACAGGCTCTTCACGGTTCCTCACTCTGTTATACTTTGTCGTCCTTAGCTGTTGCTTTTCATCATCCTGTTTGTCATATTTGCAAGATGGATGCTACAGCTCCAGGCATTCATTCCAGGAAGGAGAAAGGGCAGTTTTAGCTGAGATGGTCCTTTTTATCAGGATAACAACACCCTTCTCAGAGACCGCGAACAGACCGCCACTTCATATTATTCAGAGCTTGGTCATGTGACTACTAGTTGCAGGGAGACTAGGCTAACAGGTATTTGGCTTTCCGGCCTATTTATTGGGAGGTAGCAAGGGAAAGGGGAACTGGGAATGGCTTTAGGAGTGTCTGGTTCATTGTTACTTTTATTTCAGACTTTGAGGTGGGGATGTGGAAGGTAGTAGGTCTTTTTCAGCTAAGACTTAGGAAGTGTTTTCTAATGTTAAGGGCTTTTTCTGGGGTCATGATTGTTTTGTGTTTTAGGGCCCAGCTTCCTACCTTTCCTTTAGAAGAAACTAGAGAGAGGCAGACACTTGCAAATACCTAGAACCCCTTGCCTCTTATTTTTGGATAGATACTTGCAAATACCTAGAACCCCTTGCCTCTTATTTTTGGATACCTACTCTTTCTCCTAGATTATTAAATTGTTCCTGCAAGCATTTAAACTTCCTCAGGTCTTACAAGTCTTAAAAAAAAAATAACTTTTTTACACATACAGCAGATTTTCTGCACCACTTGGTTACCTCCCATTCTTTTTCAGTCCATTCCAATCTGACCTTTGTCATTGAGTACTTTTTAGTTTTGTCTTGGCCTCACAACTGTATTTGACATAATCACTCCTTCCTTGAAAATTATTTTTTTTTGACTTGCATGGACACCACTGTTTTTTTTTTTTGTTCAATACCCCTGGCTCCTTCTCAGACTATATTAGTGGTTCTCTGAGAGTGGTCCATGGAGTCCCCAGTATCATTTCTGGGGTCCAGAAGATCAAAGCTGTTTTCAGAATAAGATGATGTCTTTTTAACCATTTTGATATTTGCATTTGATCCTTGCTCCTTGTACTTCAACTTAACAACTTCCATTGATTTCTTGAATGCTACACTGTTCTTTCTGCCTTAGGATCTTTAAGCATCCTCCCACTGCCTAGACTACTTTCCTACACGAAACCTTTTTCACCCTTCATGACTAATACTGGAGAGAGTGATGATGAGTTAGTTGCTGCTTTTTCTTCAGTTCTTAAATATTCTTTCTCCAAGGGTGTTTCCCTGATATTCTGCTTTCCTGTAGACTTAGGTTCTCCTCCTATATTCTCTCATTGCACTTTCATAGCACTCAATTGCATGAGTCAGAATTCTGGTCAGTTAATTGTTTAATGTCTGCCCCACTATTATTTATGCTCCACTAAAGCAGAGAGGGAATCTGCCTTGGTTATCATTCTAGCATGTCATCTCACATTCCAAAAGTATTTGTTAAATGAAAGAATGGTTGAAAAGCTGTTGCAGGCCAGGCACGGTGGTTCACACCTGTAATCCCAGCACTTGGGGAGGCTGAGGCAGGAGGATCTCCTGAGCCTAGAAGTTCAAGACCAGCCTGGGCAACATAGCATGGTGGCACATGCCTCTAGTCCCAGCTGCTCAGGAGGCTAAAGTGGGAGGATTGCTTGAGCCCAGGAGGTTGAGGCTGCAGTAAGCAGTGATTGTGCCACTGCACTCCAGCCTGGGTGACAGAACCGAGACCCTGTCTCAAAAATAAATAAATAGGTATTTAAAAAAATAAAAATCACTCAGCAATATTTGGCTGCCATAGTAGTGCTAATTATAATTACTGGGAATTATAATTGTAATTACTGGGCCCTGGGAATGCAGCAAAGACTAAAGACCATTCTTGTTTTCCTGGAGTTTATTCTAATGGGTTTGTACATGGTGATCCCTAAGATCCCATCCACTTCAAAGATTCAATGATATCAAATTATGCATACTAGGTATACTATTTTGAGGATTAAATATATTATATGATGGCATCTGTAAAGTTTAGAAATGTTCATTTACCTTTAATTTGTATAGTTGAAACACTTTTTTGTTTTTCAGTCCAAGCCTTATGCATTTGATCGGGTGTTCCAGTCAAGCACATCTCAAGAGCAAGTGTATAATGACTGTGCAAAGAAGATTGTTAAAGGTAAATATATTTAACCTGCTGAGTTGTCTCAGCAATAAGTAAATAAGTTTGTGATCTTTTCTACTTACTCAGCTTTCTTTTTTCATTTTAATGCCCCTTTCTTCTAAGTTAATTGCAGAAGAAAGTTGTTTAAATAATAAAAAGGTCAAACACAATTAGTAAATATTCTATTGCTCAAATTCCATGATCTAATTATATACAGTACCTAATTAAGGGTATTATGAGAACTATGTTACACACTTATTCTTAAGAGATGCATTTCTATTAGATATTCCCAGGAGAGTTTCCAAGATGGCAGTTCTAGAAAGAGAACCGTATGAGAATGAAAACAAAATGGCTAGGCACATTTCTAAAAAGTAGTGGAAAATGGCAGTCTATCATTCTTCCATTCCACTGTTATTCCTTCCCCAAAGACTTACCTATCTCTTGAGGAATTTAACAAGAGTTGCCAAAGGTGAGAAAAGTATGTACATTCCAGTTAATACTATAACTTACACAAGAATGTTTATAATTTTATATATTCTAAAACCATTGAATTTTAAAGCTGAGAGAGTGCTCATTGTTTATCTGGAGTTACTTCCAGTTACTGTAGAAATCTGTTTAATCAAAGGAATGGCTGTTACTTTGTGATATGATTTATTTCATTTTTTGACAGCTGTAGTTGTTACAAGGTGCTTCTTAGATTGAGGCAAAATCTGTGTTGTGGCATTCACCACGTTAAAGGAATTGGGATTCAGTATAAAAGTAGGTGGATTAGGATAGCATAGGAGCACAGATGTTCATCCTAGTAACAGGAGATAAAGGAGTTATGGAAGGTTTATAGATGAGGTAAGGGAGGGAAAATGTGGATGTACTCATTATATCAATTCCATATTGTCTAATACAGGGAGCAAAGTCATCATGGAGATGAGGAAGGGGGAAGAGGTTCTAGGAAAAGGCATGAAATGGATGGATTCAGGCAGTGTGAGAGTATTGCCAGGCAGTATTAAGGGCCCACTCGAGGTTAGCTGCTGAAAGAGTTGAATTTTTGCCCATTTGGAGTTTTGCTAGGTGAGTACAAAAGAGGGAAGTGGGGGACAAGAGAATTGAGGATATAGTCAAAGGAGTGATTATAATGGTGGATCATGGGATCTAAGGTGGTTAAGTTACAGGAAGAAGGATATGAGGGAGGCTGAAGGGCAGTGAAAAAAGGTGGTAACATTAGTGGGTTGTAGATCTCAGTGGGGTCAAAGATTTGTTGGAATCAGGGTACTGGACGGAGTAATAGAAGGTGAATACAGACAGTCCCTGACTTAGGACAACTTAAAATTGTTCGACTTTACGATAGTGCAAAAGCAATACACATTGAATAGAAATATTCAATAGAAATATTTCTAGTACCTGTACAGCCATTCCGTTTTTCACTTTCAGTATAGTATTCAATAAGTTATATGAAATATTTAACACTTTATTATAAAATAGGCTTTGTGTTAGATGGTTTTGCTGAACTGTAGGTCAGTGTATGTGTTCTGAGCACATTTAAAGTAGGCTAGGCTAAGCCATGGTGTTTGATAGGTTAGATGTGTTTGATGCATTTTCAGCTTAGGGTATTTTCAACTTACAGAACGTTTATCAGGAAGTAACCCCATCGTAAGCTGAGTAGTATCTCCACTTGAAATTGAGATTATGGAAGCAACGCAGTTAGTAATGAAAAGGTAAAGGTGTTGTCATGGAGTTGACTTCCGAGGTAGTAAAGAAAGGGTAAGGCCAGACATGGTGGGTCACACCTGTAATTCCAGCACTTTGGGAGGCTGAGGTGGGAGGATTGCTTGAGGCCAGGAGTTTGAGACCAGCCTGGGCAACAGTGAGACCCCATCTCTGTTTTTAAAATAAAAATGAAGAAAGAATAAGATCGCAGAAAATTTGGTCAAGGAGCTGAGAGGCCAGGGTATTTTAGTGGGATTATCTGCTACAGACTTTGAAACCACCAGTACTGTTTTATTACAGCAGTAATGGTATTGGTGAGAGAGAGTGAACTGGGTACTGAAATCTTCATAAAATGAAGGAGAATTAACACTTGTAATTGTGTAAATGACTGCAACAAAGAGGAACAGGGTCATCATGTTGTAAGCATCATGTGGTTTTCCAGAGGGATCTATCATAGAACACAATTTTATTACATTCTTTGATTGAGACATACTTCTGTCTCATCAGTACAGTTTAAGATTACATTAGCTTTCTAACTAATAGAAAGTTACTGATTCATGAATTCATAGGCAATTTGAATATACAGGTCTTTTTTGTATCTCTTGCCGCCAGCTTTAAGCCCCGTTCCATACTTGCACTTTGGAGAGCAAACCTTTAAAGTGCAGATTCCGTTTTGTTCATTTTAGCTCTTAATCATATTTTGAGTTTTATTTTTATAATTATCTTACCGGGGATCTAGTAAGTTGGCTGTCAGCACATTTGATAAGTCTTTTAAAGTGTCAAAGGTTTTGAAGTTTGAAAAATACGATTCTAAATCATTTATAAAGTGCTTAATGGGTCATGGTCCCTAGGTTAATCTTCTAAAATTAATAAGATTGTTGGCAGTTATTTCAATCACACTGTTTGGGTATTCAGCCGACTTCAGAGCCTCTTACCTATACAATTGGCTAGTCCTTAGTTTGTCAACATACTCAGAAGAAAATGATGAAAAACTTGAATCCTTTTATCAAGTGATGGTTCATGACTCTATTATTTGCCCAAAGTACCAGTTGAATAACCATATCCAAACAGGAAACGAGGTTAGTTCAACCATAGTCTTTACTTAATAAAATTTTGGTATACTTATTTCCATAATCTATCTCTTTTCCCATTTTGAAAATGTAAATAACATTAGTATCTTCTATTACTTTTGTTCTCTTTGGCTTTTAAAACTAACCTACAGTAGCTGTGAGATTTCATCCCTGGAATGTAATCCTCCTTAGTAACTAGAAACTTGGGCTCATTTGAAGCCATTCTTTTGCTATCATACTATCCACATGAACTTTAAAGTCTCTCTCAACAATGTTTATTCTGTTGTTCTGTTTTGAGGATCATATTTGTGGAAGATGGTAGTAAACAGAAGTACCTCTGTTTTGATATCATCAGTTAATATTTTATGGTCTTTCCTAAGCAATGCAGGTTCATTCATTCATTTTTTTTTTTCTGAATATGACTTTAAAAGTTCTTTTTAGGGCCTTAGTTTTTATTTTGTTTTGGTCTTAAAGTTACTTATCCTGGACTTTTATCTTTCTCATGCTCTTCTCGTGAGTTCTGTCTCTCTCTTGTATATCCTTAGTTACATAGTCTCTTAATAATAGGCTGATACTCAAGAGTTTTTCAAAATCTATTGTTTTTTAAATGGTACTTAAGGAAAAGAAAAAGATGAAATCTGTTTTCCTGACGTTTAGGATACATGCATCTATTACTTTTGTTCTGTTTTATTACTATTTGCAGTTCTAGGATGAAATCGTTTGCTTCCTGAAATTTCTCTTCTTTTCTCAAAATTTCAGTCCCTTCTTTATCCTGCCTTACTGTTTGGAACTGCGTTCAGGATAATAATTCCCTTCTCTGTAATATGGTAAGAGTATAATCTTTGGAATCAGACAGTCCTAGATTGAATTCTAGGCTCTGCCACTTTCTTGCTATGTGACTTTTGGCAAATTACCTAACTTTTGGCAAGTTACCTAACCTTTCCAAGTCTCCATTTCTTCTTGTGCAAAATAGGTACTAGAAGTTGTTAAGCACAATACAGGTATCAACTGCTAATTTTGTCCTCTGTCGTTGTGTTCATTTTTTTTTTAAAATTGAGACGGAGTTTCGCTCTTGTTGTCCAGGCTGGACTGCAGTGGCTCCATCTTGGCTCACTGCAACCTACCTCCGCCTCCCAGGTTCAAGCAATTCTCCCGCCTCAGCCTCCTGAGTAGCTGGGATTACAGGCATGTGCCACCACGCCCTGCTAATTTTTGTGTTATTAGTAGAGACGGGGTTTCTCCATGTTGGTCAGGCTGGTCTTGAACTGCCAACCTCAGGTGATCCGCCCACCTTGGCCTCCCAAAGTGCTGGGATCACAGGTGTGAGCCACCACGCCCGGCATGTGTCCTCTGTCTTCTTAGAGGACGTTATTAATTCAATCAGTCGTGTTTGTATTTGAGATAAACTCATAGTCTCAGCTATTTCTACTGTACAAAATTAGACTTTCAGCAAGTGTTAGAATACAAGATTTCTATCATAATCTCTTTCTTCTTCTATGTAACCTTTGTAATTTATGTCAGTATCACCTGGCCATGATTTCCTTTTATCTTTACCCAAGTGCTCTGTACCATTTTGGAGGAGACTGTATATAGTAGCTGGTGGGACTTGTCCTGGACAAGGATATGAATGTGGCAGAGTTACCAATAAATACACATATTTAAGGAGAGAGATGGCGTAGGGGTAGGTGGTGGGTACCTAGGGAGGTGTGAGGACAGGAAAGCAATTAAATACATGGTAAGGTGTACTTGGGACAATCATTGTTAAACAGATTGGATGAGAAGCCATGGTTAGAAATTGTTGGTAGGCAAAGATCAGCAGAATGATAGGCCAGCTGGGATTTCTTTTGAGATAGAGATTTGATGAGCAAGTTGCCAGTAATGACCTGAAAGCAGATAGTACTCTCTGGGTCCCTGACAAGTTCATTGAGAATGCACTGGCTCATAATTATCTGGACAAGTTTATAACTTGATTTTATGTAGGGCTATTATCATTCCCTATTTGTAGATTTGTTAGATACAATTGTTTGTTTTGAATAAGGTTTATCCACTTGTATTCTCTTGAATTCTGAATCTGAGTGATTTGTTTCCCTTGTGTTAAGTAGCTATTCAGTGCCCACTATATGATAAGCATCTCATCAGGTCTTTGTAGATTTCATGTTTTTTCCACCATGGCTTCTTGACCTGAACTGTCTGCGGCTGTATTCACCTTTGGTTTTTCCAGATGTAGCCTGCCTTGTATTTATTTTGGTTCCTCTGCTCCTTGAGTATATAGTACAGTGGTTAAGAGCAGGTCTCTGGAGCCAAGTCTATTTGCATTTGCATCTCAGCTTTATCTTACTAGCTGTGGAGTTACAGGCAAGTTATTAACCTCTCTGTGTCTCAGTTTTCTCATCTGTAAAATGGGACTAATAATAGTACAGTGCGGGCCGGGCGTGGTGGCTCACGCCTGTAATCCTAGCACTTTGGGAGGCCGAAGTGGGCAAATCTCCTGAGGTCAGGAGTTGAAGACCAGCCTGGCCAACATGGTGAAACCCCGTCTCTACTAAAAATACAAAAATTAGCCAGGCATGGTAGCACACGCCTGTAATTCCAGCTACTTGGGAGGCTGAGGCACAAGAATTGCTTGAACCTGGGAGGCGGAGGTTGCAGTGAGCCGAAGTTGCGCCACTGCACTCCAGCCTGGGTGACAGAGCAAGACTCTGTCTCAAAAACAAAAAACAAATAGTACAGTGCACGGGGTTTTGTGATGATTAAATACAATAATATATAAAAAAATGGTTAGAACCTGACTCATTGTAAGCTCTCAGATGTTAACAGTAACTTTATATGATGACTTCTAATTCTCAGAGCTTTTCCCTAAGTAGTCATTTTGCTGGGGAGGCTGAAGTTCAGGGAGATACAAAGCGACTTTCTAAAACGTGATGTGCTGTTATCTCACTAGCTAAATATGTTTTTTCTGTTGATAAAGTATGAAAGAAGTAATACTTGTTCAGAGTTGTCCACCTCTGTTTCTCATAGGAATGGCAAAAGTATATTTAAAAGGGTGAGGGAGGCTTTAGAAAGATGCTGTACATTGGTGATGGTAATAAATATTCAACAAGCATTTGAGTTCCTCTGGAGTCTCAGGCACTGTGTTAGGAGTTAAACACAGTCCTGACTTCGAGTTGACAGGCTGGTGAGTAAAGCAGACAAGTAAATTGACAGAATACTAATTGGTAAGTATTATGATTAAATGCAGATACTGTAAGAACACATAGGATGAGACTTTTACCCAGATATTTTGGGGGTGGCTTGTGGAATTGGGTTAGAGGAAGAGGTAAATGTGATACATGAAATAATTTCGCTTTCCTTCTCAAAAATGAAAAGATTTTGAAGGAAAGTTTCAAATGTTTGGAGTCTCTTAAAATCTTCCCAGGGAAGTACGTAATGATGTCTTTTTTTCTCATTAATAAATGTTTCTGTAGGAAATCTGTTATCCAGTTAGTTGTGCCCAGTGTTGGGGTTATTTTTTTCTTTTTAAAATAATGAATAAAAACAAGGATTGGCTTGCTTATTGGTTTACTTTTCACTGTTATATGCCGTTTCCAACAGAGCCTTCTCTTTTTATTTTGGCTTCCTCTAGAATAGAATGTAATTTCATAGTACCTTTCTTGTCACCAAAAACAAACAACAAACAAAATCCTTGAAAGCCAGAAATCAAAGGATTGCCTTTTTTCCCTCTTTGACCTAATAAAGGAATATATTTAAATGTTAATGTCAGAGGCTAGAAAAAAATTTCATAGGAGGGTCAGGTGCAGGGGCTTACTTAGGCCTGTAATCCCAGCGCTTTGTGAGGCTTGAGGCAGGAGGGTTGTTTGAGCCCAGGAGTTTGAGATCAGCCTGGGCAACATAGCAAGACCCTGTCTCTACAAATTTTTTTTTAGAATTAGCCAGGCCTGGTGGCATGTGCCTCTTAGTCCTGGCTACTTGAAGCTGAAGCAGGCGGCTTACTACACCCAAGAGGTTGAGGCTGCAGTGACCAGTGAGCTATGATTGTGCCATTGCACTCTGAACAGAGGGGAGACCCTGTCTCATAACATTTTTTTTCATAGGAACTTCTTGGTAATTGATTTTGAGGTAGGACTGAGTGTTACACTTTGTGGGTAGGATAAAGAGGAAGGTCGGGGTTTGTGAGGATTAGCTACTAATTAACCATCAATTAGTCTTGTTTCTAAAATCTCATCTGTATGTAAATTGGCAGAGGATTTTTTGTTTTTGGTCACATAAAGCTTTGGAGTGTAGATGTAATGACATTTGAGATGTACATTGGTAGAAAAGATTCTTTATTATAAACAGTGGAATTTAAAATTTGTTTTTTAATTGACCACAGAAAGCAGTCTGGGTCCAGAGAAAATTGCTTAGATGGGTCATCACTAAGAAAATTACTATTGTTATATATTTCCTTTAATGTCTTTATAAATCCTTTATGTACTAAACTTTGATGGAGTCTTTCATATTAGCATAAAGAAAATCTGAATCTTTCTTGCCACTCTTTCCACAAATAATTTTGGTATTTTTTTTTGAGACAGAGTCTCACTCTGTCCACCCAGGCTGGAGTGCAGTGGCTCGATCTCAGCTCACTGCAACCTCCTTCTCCTGGGCTCAAGCGATTCTTGTGCCTTAGTCTTTTGAGTAGCTGAAATTACAGGCCATGTACCACCACGTCCAGCTAATTTTTTTTTTTTTTTTTTGAGACGGTGTCTTACTGTGTTGCCCAGACTGGAGTGCAGTGGCGCGATCTCGGCTCACTGCAACCTCCGCCTGCCCGGTTCAGGCAGTTCTCCTGCGTCAGCCTCCTGAGTAGCTGGGACTACAGGCGCCCGCCACCACGCCCGGCTAATTTTTTGTATTTTTAGTAGAGACAGGGTTTCACCATGCTGACCAGGCTTGAACTCCTGACCTTGTGATCCGCCTGCCTTGGCCTCCCAAAGTGCTGGGATTACAGGAGTGAGCTACTGCACCCAGCCACTCCCACAAATATTTTATTATACAGAATTTAGTATGCAAGGGTTAGGAAGAGGGTGTGTGTGTGCACGTGTGTGTGTGTGTGTGTGTGTGTGTGTGTGTCTTCTAGGGTGTTTTATACCTCATTAAGAATAAACATCTGACATTTTCCTGTAACATTATTTAAGTAATTTCTTTTTTTTTTTTTTCCAACCTTTTCTCTCCCCTATCATCCTGTAGTTTAAGTAATTTCTTAGGAATCTTGCTTAAGGAAAAAATCCCCTGAATTATAAAATCTCTTATTTTCTCACAGATGTACTTGAAGGATATAATGGAACAATATTTGCATATGGACAGACATCCTCTGGGAAGACACACACAATGGAGGTAACATTTTATAATCTGTACTTAGATGTAGTTTGCAATACATACAGCATTCATTCATTATTTGTGATATTATTTCACCATGCATAAACATTTTAATTTACTTTTTATTGCCTTTTGTCATACAAATAATATACATGTAACATCATTGTTGGAATCTAATCAGTTCCTGAGTTTAAATAGTAAGGGATACCTGTATTTGAGATTATATTTGAGATTGTTTTATCAGTTAGCATAACCATAAAATAACATTTTGGACAAGAATTTTCTGTCACCCTGTTATATGGGAAATTTTGAATGCTTATGTGTTGTTGATTTTATTTAGTATAAATAACTTTTTCCTGTTCTCTTTGGCTCCTTCTTCCTCAAAATAACTGTCACTCTTCTCTGACAAGAATGTTGCCATAATTATCAGTGCTGCTGTTAATAATAGGTGTGGACCCACTATAGCTTTGCTTCTAGAAAACAGCCTGTGATTTTCTGCCACTGCTAAAGAGCATCTGTTTTTATCATTTATTTGAGTGTACTATATTAAGTAAATGACTGCTTCTTTTAGTATGATTCATATTACTGATTTTCATAAAGTCAGAGAGAACAAGGACATCCTAGTATTTGCATGAATTTGCCTTGAAGTAGAAGGAACAATGTAGAATTATATGGAAAGAAACTAAAACCTTTTTAATTATGTTCATTTTACAATGAACATTTTACAAGCATGGATAATCTAAATCTAGTGATTAAATGAAGGGTTAAGATCTGTTGGTAACCCATGTGGTTGGTGTACAGTACTGTGTGTATGTGTAATAGTTGAATTTGATTTTTTAGGTATTTACAGAGCCGTTTCCACAAAAATACAGTTCCTGTCCTTTCTTGACTATAAGTTGTAGATTGAAACTCTTTGTTTTTACTTCATATTTTATAATTTATTTAAGAAGTCTAGTTTTGTTTTTTGTTTAGGGTAAACTTCATGATCCAGAAGGCATGGGAATTATTCCAAGAATAGTGCAAGATATTTTTAATTATATTTACTCCATGGATGAAAATTTGGAATTTCATATTAAGGTAAATTCCTTGAGGAAAGATTATATTTTATTTTACAGCAAGAATAATGTTCTAAAAAAATAGTAAATGTTAGTTTCTTTAAAGTAATTTTAAAAATAGTTTTTATGGAAAGGTATAGTTGAAATATCATTCAGGTTAGTAAACTTGGATTTTTGTTCATCTGCCATTAGATGAACAGGAATGTTAACTAACGTAAATGATTAAGTCTTTAGCCTCCTCCATAAAATAAAGGAGGTTGCTTTACTGCAGAACTCGAAGGTTTCTACTACATAAAACTATTCTAATTCATTTTAGATGAAGATAATGTAATTTATGTCCAATGGGAAGACTGCTTAAATAACTAAGCTAATTTGGCTAATTTATGTCTTCCCATTAGAATGTGAGCTATGGCTGGTATGTTGATAACTGTCTCTCTAGTCTAAACAATGCCTAGCACTCGGACCTCAATATTAATATGCGAATAAGTAATATAATTTTAGTTGATTGATGTTTTTTTAAATTTGCCCTTTAGGTTTCATATTTTGAAATATATTTGGATAAGATAAGGGACCTGTTAGATGGTAAGTTAAATTCTTGCTAATCAGTTTTAAATAACATCTGTTAATTCCTTTTTAATAGTAGATGAGAGACTATTTCTTTGTAAGCTATATGAAATTGTCTTAAGTTATTGGAAATAGACAAAAATTTTTTTCTTCTAAAGTTTTAGTTGAATACCTTTAAATAGAGTAACTAGTTTAAAGTGATGTTTATGGGTACTTCTTAGTAGTAATTAGAGCATTGGACTGGGAGTTATATAATCTGAGCCCTGAGTTCTAGTCTTCTGTCAACTGTCAGTTAGATACATTGTCCTTAGGCAAATCATTGAACCACTCAGGGTTAATGTTCTTGTTTATAAAATGTGGGTGTTAGGTTGGAGTGGTCCTAAAATTCTGTATTGTTGCATTGGTTTCTATTTAGATCTCCTGCTATGTCTGTAAGTTCTGCTTTAGAGCAATGTTTTAATATTTTTTTAGAGTTCAACCATTGCTGTTAGGCTGCTCAGGAAAGCCTATCAGTTATTTCATATCCAGTGTTAAGAGTTTTAGGAGAATGTTGCTAACATTTGTTTTTCTTTTTCAGTTTCAAAGACCAACCTTTCAGTTCATGAAGACAAAAACCGAGTTCCCTATGTAAAGGTATTTATAGTACAGTTGTCTAGAAAAACCCTGTAATACTTTTTTTTTTTTTTTTTTTTTAAGACAGAGAGTCTCACTCTGTCTCCCAGGCTGGAGTGCAGTGGTGCAATCTCGGCTTACTGCAACCTCTGCCTCCAGGGTTCAAGCAGTTCTCCTGCCTCATCCTCCTGAGTAGCTGGGATTACAGGCATGCACCACCACGCCCAGCTAATTTTCGTATTTTTAGTAGAGATGAGGTTTCACCATGTTGGCCAGGCTGGTCTCGAACTCCTGACCTCGTGATCTGCCCGCCTCTGCCTCCCAAAGTGCTGGGATTACAGGCGTGAGCCAATTTATTTAATATATGGAGTCTCGCTCTGTTGCTCAGGCTGGAGTGCATGGCATGGTCTCGGCTCACTGCAACCTCTGCCTCCCAGGCTCAAGTGATTCTCCTGCCTCAGCCTCCCAAGTAGCTAGGATTACAGGCACCCACCACCACGCCTGGCTAATTTTTGTGTTTTTATTAGAGACAGGGTTTCATCATGTTGGCCAGACATTAACATATTTTTAAAAATTATTTCACAGGGGTGCACAGAGCGTTTTGTATGTAGTCCAGATGAAGTTATGGATACCATAGATGAAGGAAAATCCAACAGACATGTAGCAGTTACAAGTAAGTAGAAAATAACACTGGTTAGGATTTAAAACCAGCTTAAAATATCCTTATCCAGGTGATTAATTATAAGATTGCTTCAGGGAAATTGTTAAGGGGAAATTATGTTTATTTATATTTGTTTGTGTAATTTCCTTGCAGATATGAATGAACATAGCTCTAGGAGTCACAGTATATTTCTTATTAATGTAAAACAAGAGAACACACAAACGGAACAAAAGCTGAGTGGAAAACTTTATCTGGTTGATTTAGCTGGTAGTGAAAAGGTAAAGTCTTCATGTATTTTGACAAATATTTAAGCATCTTTGTAAACTTTAGTTTGAGTTGGGAGTTACGCAGGATTCGTTGTTGCATCTTACTTACCAAATTGGATTTGGTAACCTGAGATTTGTAACCGCTGATGCTAGTGCTTTATGATGACATCAGCTGAATAATCAGTTCCAAGTTACTGTTGTTTGACCATACTCTAGTTCAACCCATAAGAGGTTTCTATGACTTAAGATATGTTCATAGTGAGAACTTGTTCAGCGTATGTTGTTATAAACTTTATTAGGTATCCCTTTTCTAATTTTTGATACGTATTTTATCCATATTGGCAGTGGGGTCCCTATTAAAACTGGTAACTATCCATTAGTCTTCTCTGGTTTGGTTGGACTTATTTCTTTCCTTCATTATTACAATTCTATACAGTCTGATTCTAGTCTATATCAAATTAAGTTTGAATGTTATGATAGGGACCTCTGTGACCATTTTTGCTGTTGTGCTAATTGTGTTTCTTCTGCTTAGAATGATGTATCTATTGCGTTCTACTCTGAAGTCTTACACACATCTTTCAAAGATTATCTGAGAAATCTCCTAAGCTATTTCTTCAGCCAACATTGCTAATTTATTGTTCTGACCTATCTTTAACATAGATACTAGCTGGGTGTGGTGGCACACGCCCGTAATACCAGCTACTGGGGAGGCTGAGGCAGGAGAATTGATTGAACCCGGGAGGTGGAGGTTGCAGTGAGCCGGGATCGAGCCACTGCACTCCAGCCTGGGTGACAGAGTGAGACTCAGTCTCCAAAAAAAAAAAAAACAAAAACCACAACATAGATATTTAGATATTTTATGTTTTTTTTTAAAAGAAGCAGGTTTGCTTATATAATGTGTTTAAACTCAGCCTCTGCTTTTTAACAGTTACAACATCAACATTATGCATTAGCCAGTTTTAGAAGGTTCCTGTTTTCTAATGTAGCAAAGGGGACTAACAGATTAATGAACTACAAATTTACATTTAAATTGGTTATTTTCAGGACTACCTACAAACTGCAGATAAAATTTGATGTCTCTAATCACTCTTAAGAGTAGTACTCAAGAAATGGTGGTACCTAAGAGTAAATGCTTGGCAAATAAGATCATGAAGCTTTTCATGTTCTTTTTTCTTTTTTACTGGTTATTGATGACATATGAACATTTTAGAAAATTTAAAGAAAATTATAAACTTGTAATTTTGTTTCATTCTTTTGAAATCTTATGTATAGGTTAGTAAAACTGGAGCTGAAGGTGCTGTGCTGGATGAAGCTAAAAACATCAACAAGTCACTTTCTGCTCTCGGAAATGTTATTTCTGCTTTGGCTGAGGGTAGTGTGAGTATACATGTCTTCTATCTCCCTGTTACCTTATGGGGCATTATTTAAATATAGGTGTATATGTGTGCATGGGTGTGTATGAGAGAGAGAGGGAGAGAGATTGAGATTCAGTGTGTTTGAATCAGTATGTGTAAGTCAGTTGTCTTTTGGGAGTTTATTTTGTAATAACATTTTATTATACAGAAACCCACTGGTCTTGTTTGCTTTGTTTTTGTATGCAGACATATGTTCCATATCGAGATAGTAAAATGACAAGAATCCTTCAAGATTCATTAGGTGGCAACTGTAGAACCACTATTGTAATTTGCTGCTCTCCATCATCATACAATGAGTCTGAAACAAAATCTACGCTCTTATTTGGCCAAAGGTTTGTTGTTAAGAAAGTACAAAACCTAAATTTAAATAGACCTTTTGTTTATAAAATGTAGGAAAATGTGAGCTGTTATTCCAACCTGTACATATTGTTTTGTGCTAGACACACTCAGTTTGAATTGATGACAGATAATACAAGGTGGGTCTGTTTTTTAGACTGCTTGGTTTAAGTTTTAGTACACATTTAAAGTCAGATGTAATTTTAGTCAAATTTGTGTGACAAGCTGTAATTTGGTATTAAAGAAAATAAGCATTTGAATCAGATAATTAGGTCAAAGCCTGGCAAACATAATCCTCTGTTAGGCCTGTAGACATGCATGACAGGTTAATATAATCTATATGAGATGATTAGGAAAGTCAGTAATGATGATTCCGTCTTTGACTTTCAACAGTAATTTCTTAATTCAGCCTTGCAAACAAATTGGAAAAATATACGCCTTTGTCTTTTATTTTTAGTGGTTTGTTGATTTTTTTTTTTTAAGCTATTCACAGATTTTGGAGCAGACTCAAATTTAGTTGGGTTGTAAATAACCTCATACGTTGTGGCTTTTAGTATTTAGTCTAAGAGATTACTGGACAAGAATAAGTTTCTTAGCCATATATACATATATTCCATATAGATAAAAATAATTTCAGTCTCATCCTTTTTTTCCTCCAATTACATCTCTTAGGGCCAAAACAATTAAGAACACAGTTTGTGTCAATGTGGAGTTAACTGCAGAACAGTGGAAAAAGAAGTATGAAAAAGAAAAAGAAAAAAATAAGATCCTGCGGAACACTATTCAGTGGCTTGAAAATGAACTCAACAGATGGCGTAATGGTAATAACTTAAGAATTTGTCATCTTAAGTTTGTTAAATACAGATTTAGAGCATAGAAACGTAGAAATAGTTCAGCAAAATCAGTAAGTGACTAGATCAAGAAATTTAATAGACATCGAAATAATTTTTAAAAAATTAATAGAAATCCTGGAGCTGAAGAATAAAATGAGCAAAATGCAAGAGACCATCAGTAGTAGAATTAATTAAGCAGAAGAATCTGAATTCGAAGACAGATTATTTGAAAATAACACAGAGAAGAAAAAGTTTAAAAGAATGAGGCTGGGTGCAGTGCCTCATGCCTGTAATCCCAGCACTTTGGGAGGCTGAGGTGGGCAGATCACTTGAGGTCAGGAGTTAGAGACCAGCCTGGCCAACATGTTGAAACCCCATCTCTACTGAAAATACCAAAATTAGCCTGGCATGGTGCGGAGCGCCTGTAATCCCAGCTAATCAGGAGTCTTGAGGCAGTAGAATTGCTTGAACGCTGGAGGCAGAGGTTGCAGTGAGCCTAGATTGCACCACTGCACTCCAGCCAGAGTGACAGATTGAGACTCTGTCTCAAAAAAAAAAAAAAAAAAAAAAATTTTTTTTTAAAGGAATGAAATTGAAATTAGCTTTAGACATGTTGTTTTTTATTAACCACTTTATTGTCTTATTTTAGGGGAGACGGTGCCTATTGATGAACAGTTTGACAAAGAGAAAGCCAACTTGGAAGCTTTCACAGTGGATAAAGATATTACTATTACCAATGATAAACCAGCAACCACAATTGGAGTTATGGGAAATTTTACTGATGCTGAAAGAAGAAAGTGTGAAGAAGAAATTGCTAAATTATACAAACAGCTTGATGACAAGGTAGGTATTGCTTGATTTAGGTCTGTTTTATATTAGGATACTATTGACATGGGTGTTTTTATTTTCTAACTTTTCTGATTTCAGTGCTGTGGGCGCACTTAGGATCTTTATACATCTTCCTTGATTTCTGTTAATCTTGTAAAAATTATTGTATTAACAAAATAAAAAGTCATAATTTCAATTTCTGTGTGGAAAGTGTATGAGGGTGTATCTTCCCACCCCCCTTTTTAAGCTAAAAGAACTTTATAAGGCAGCAGTCCCCAACCTTTTTGGCACCAGGGACTGGTTTCAGGGAAGACAATTTTTCTGTGGATCAGAGTGGGGGAGATGGTTTTGGGATCAAACTTCCACCTTGGATTATCAGGCATTAGATTCTCATAAGGATCCTCTAACCTAGATCTCTTGCATGCACAGTTCATAATAGAATTTGCGTTCTTAATGATATTCTAATGCCGCTGATCTGACAGAAGGCGGAGCTCAAGTTGTAATGCTTGCTGCTCACCTCCTGCTGTGCTTCTTGGTTCTTAACAGGCTTCCAGTACTGCTTTGTGGCCTGGGGGCTTGGGGACCCCTGTTCTAATGAAAATTTGGCATTGGGTCATTGGGAGCCTCAATGATACCAACTGTTAGAATCAGGGCTCTGACGACTCCAATAAAAGATGATGTAAGAGATTAAGGGAAACACAATAGAGTGGAAATAATATCTTCCTGCTTTGCATATAGAAGTAATGTCAATAGTATGAATAATAGCAAACTAAGAACGTAATAGAATGGAAGGCAAGAATGAGCAGTAAAGAGATTAGAAGAAAATATTTTCTTAAGTTGATATTTTTAATGTATTTTAAGCAGAGATGGCAGGTTCGAAGTACGTGACCATTATAAGTATTGATAATTGAAAGAAATTCCTTTTGTTTTGCCATTTTTTTAAAAGAGATTAAAATAAGCAATGTTGAATTTGGAGAAATGGTTTTGAAATTTTTCTAGAGGAGTGGTAATCTTATAACCTGTATTGGGAAACAGGAACCAGGTTGTTAGCTACTGGTTAACTGGATACTTCACAATTCTAGGATGAAGAAATTAACCAGCAAAGTCAACTGGTAGAGAAGCTGAAGACGCAAATGTTGGATCAGGAGGAGGTGAGTTGAATACCTTTTATATTGCTTCCACAAAAGCTTTATAGTTTTGGTTTCTGAATCCCATTGACTTTGTCTTTAATAGTTGTGTAATTTTGGGTATGACTCTCTTTGTGGGAATAAGAATGTCACATGGATAAAATGAATTTTTACTCATTCATCGTATCTACCCACATACAATCTGGTGTTCGTTTCTGCCATCTTTTTTTCATCCTGGTTCTTGACGTTTCTCTTCTTGTCACTTGCTTCGGATCCTCATTTTATCTTCTCACCCAGCAGAGCAGGGGATAATTGAAAAGCAGAGTCCTTTAAATTTTTTTGTAGGGGTGGTAGGCAGGGTGAAGACAAAGACTGCTTTGGTAAGAAAGAGATACTCTCCATCAGTGAGCTTAATCCTGGTCAGATCATCTTTCAGCTATAGCATCTCATATTTCAACTATAGCATTATTCCTCAAAGGGGCACTGTTGACATTTTGCATTGGATAATTTATGTTATTCTGTCCTTTGCATTATAGGACATTAAACATTCCTGGTCCCTACTCCTAAATGCCATTAGTATTCTACCCTATTATTAACTCTCCCACAGATTTCCAGATATCCCTACAGGAGAGCCACTAATGTGGATGATTGTGGTGTTCTCCTAACCAATCTCTCGGCATCCCTGCAGTTCAGATTTTAGGTGCTGATACCAGGTTTTGTTTTTGTTTTTGAGACGGAGTCTCGCCCTGTTGCCCAGGTTGGAGTGCAGCGGCGTGATCTCGGCTCACTGCAACCTCCACCTCCCAGGTTCAAGCGATTCTCCTGCCTCAGCCTCCCGAGTAGCTGGGATTACAGGCGCCTGCCACCATGCCCAGCTAATTTTGGTATTTTTAGTAGAGATGGGGTTTCACCATGTTGGCCAGGCTGGTCTCCAACTCCTGACCTCAGGTGATCCACCCGCCTCGGCCTCCCAGAATGCTGTGATTACAGGTGTGAGCCACTGTACCTGGCTGATACCAGGTTTTTCTGCAGCTTAGCACAAATGTCATCACTTGTTGCCCAAAGCAAATCTAAATTTTTTTTTTTTTGAGATGGAGTTTTACTGTTGTTGCCCAGGCTGGAGTGCTGTGGCACGATCACGGTTCACTGCAACCTCTGCCTTCTGGTTTCAAGTGATTCTCCTGCTTCAGCCTCCCGAGTAGCTGGGATTACAGGTGCCCGCCACCACGCCCGGCTAATTTTTTTGTATTTTTAGTAGAGATGGGATTTCACCATGTTGGTCAGGCTGGTCTCAAACTCCTGACCTCGTGATCCACCTGTCTCGGCCTCCCAAAATGCTGGGATTACAGGCGTGAGCCACCCCGCCTGGCCCAAATCTAAATTTTTAAGGAACTCTTGTAGAATGCCATTTTCCTTTATTACATTAATTTGCATGTGACTGTAATCGATCTCTCCTAGCCAACTTCTCCATGAATGAATACCCTTTCCTGTATTACTAAGCACTTTATCTGTCCTGTCCCTCTGTTATGGTATCTTGTGTTGCGCTTATTCATGTGCCTATCTTCTCTTCTACTGTGTTCCTTAAACACACAGTCTTTGATTTTCTTTCTGCCTTGCAGCATCCAGCACAGTGCCTGCACATAGTTGACATTTAGTAAATCTGTTTAATGAATAAATGTTGCCACACTGAATACCATCCATATTTCACTCCATTTGTTCTGGACAAATGGTGAAGCTTCATGGGTATTTTTTAAAACCTGTATACTTTTGGGGAAAATAAATTATTTTCTGTCCTGTAGCTTTTGGCATCTACCAGAAGGGATCAAGACAATATGCAAGCTGAGCTGAATCGCCTTCAGGCAGAAAATGATGCCTCTAAAGAAGAAGTGAAAGAAGTTTTACAGGCCCTAGAAGAACTTGCTGTCAATTATGATCAGAAGTCTCAGGAAGTTGAAGACAAAACTAAGGAATATGAATTGCTTAGTGATGAGCTGAATCAGAAATCGGTAGGATATAGTTTTATTTTCTTTTTTAATGCTTTAGTACAAGTATTCTAAACCTAAAAACTACTTAAATAACTTATTTTTCTATGTAAGTCAAATATCGATAACATCAATTTTCAAGGACTCGGGTTTCAACTTCATTTCTTTCTGTATATGAAGCCTTAGAGGTGGAGGAAGACAGTTATCTTAGTTCCTAAAGGTCTGTTAATATCTAATTTAAATGCTGTTTTAAAGGATGTTTGCTACTCCTAATTTTTTATATTTTTTTTAATTTAGTATATAGCATGTAGAACCTAATGTTACTACTAATGTTAAAGGAAAAATAATTTAAAGCTCCTAGTTGCCTAATAAAGCTATTAGATGATTGTTCAAACAATAAAGTAAATATGCAGTACAAATTAAAATGCTATTTAATCAACTATGTGAATTATTTGGAATAGATGTAAGGATATGTAACTTAATATAATTTATGTTTTACTTACTGTTACATTTCCACTACCTGGAACAGTGCCTTCTTAGCACAGTGTAGTGGTTCCCCAATAGATGGAGATTTTTTTTTTTTTTTTGAGACAGAGTTTCACTCTGGTTGCCCAGGCTGGAGTACAATGGCGCAATCTTGGCTCACTGCATCCTCTGCCTCCTGGGTTCAATGATTCTCCTGCCTCAGTCTCCTGAGTAGCTGGGATTACAGGCGCCCGCCACCACGCCCGGCTCATTTTGTATTTTTAGTAGCAACAGGGTTTCACCAGGTTGGCCAGGCTGGTCTCGAGCTCCTGACCTCAGGTGATCCACCCGCCTCAGCCTCCCAAAGTGCTGGGATTACAGGCGTGAGCCACCGCGCCTGGTGACTAGATGGAGATTTTTACTTGCTGAAAACTGATACAGGACAGACATCGCCAACCTCCAACAGTGATGACAGAAATAATACATAGCTGTGAATGTTTCAACGTCATCATGGAGGAACTATTTTGTGGTTTTGTTGTGGTTAATGCTAGCTTCTTGTTTAGAAATCAGCGTCTAGAGTTGCACTCAGGACCCGTGTCCACCACTTATTTCCCTGCTCACATTAACTTGTCTAAAAGAAAGCAGTCAACAGTACAAAATAATGCTTTTAAAAGGTTTCCTGCCCCTATGAGTTCCTTTTCTCTTTTTAATCTACAAAGTTACAGTTAGCTTGAAGTTAACATTCAGTACTGTACAGATCTAAGACACCATTATAACTAACTCTTACTGAGTTGCATTATTAACAAAGCTAATTGTTGTATGAAAGAATAACAGGAGTTTTTTACGACTCTGAAAGTGGTCCTTGGCCGCTGATTTTAAGTCTTTAAGACAGTTATGTTTCACTTGTGGAGCTGAAATCTATCAGCATTACATTGATAATAGGAGTTAGAAATTCCTAGTGTTTAGCATCTGTTTATATGCTTAGACAGTGTTGCTGTTCAGTTAGAGAAAGTGTCTGGTAATTTAAACAGTTATGGTAGAAGCATGCTATATTATGAGACTTGAAGATAATGAGTATCATATTGTAGATTAACCTGGGTGGATACACACTCTACTGATACTCAGAAACTTAAGGAAATGACCAACTACCATAAGAAATAAGCAGTTGGAATGATGGCATCTTTACTAAAAGATACTGATGAAAAGTCAATAAATGGCATTACAAATACAGTATAGTACAGGTATTACAAATACAGAAGCCCCAAGCATTTCAGATTTTGGAATGTTTGCATTGTACTTACCAGTTGAGCATTTCTAATTGGCAAGTCCAAAATGCTTCAGTGAGCATTTTCTTTTGAGCATCATGTAAGCACTCAAAAAGTCCCAGATTTTGGAGCACTTTGGAGTGGGGATGCTCACCTTGTATCTGATCTGCCATATGAGTTATTTTAAAGTGGGCACCAAACTGGGTTGGACTTTTCAAAATTTGGTGATTTTGTAGCTGTTAAGCCAGCTATGATTTGAGATTTATAATGACAGTCATTAAACTCAGATAATATTACTTTAACACTAGCTCCTGGATAATTGCCTGTATCATAGTATTATCACATGGATTCTTTCCAGTGAGTAAGTATATAGAAAGTAGATGAAGAAAGCATACTAACCATGTAGAAAACAGTGTCATTGTAACGTTAATTTGCTGACTCACTTTCTAAAGATAAGACATAATATAGTAATAAATGGTAATCAAATCTAGTTAAATTTGAGGCTTCCCATTTTTAGACAGAAAATATTATTCAATCTCAGGAATTTAGTGAAATAACAGAAACTGCCTGCTCTGAATTGAAAACAATGTGGCTACTTTTACCATAGCCTATTAGGTCTAAAATATTTTTTAAGTTTGAGCTGGGAGCCCAGAACCTGGTAGATAGTTCAAGAAAAATGAAAGCAGAAAAGACATGGTTTTGTAAGGGCTTGGTGTAAAACTTGAAACACCTAATGAGTATTTGATTTGAATTTTCATGTAGTAGATTTAACTATACTTTTTGTTTTGGGTTCTCTTAGGCAACTTTAGCGAGTATAGATGCTGAGCTTCAGAAACTTAAGGAAATGACCAACCACCAGAAGAAACGAGCAGCTGAGATGATGGCATCTTTACTAAAAGACCTTGCAGAAATAGGAATTGCCGTGGGAAATAATGATGTAAAGGTAAATATAATAACTAAGTATTAAGGACAATTATCTGTATACATTTGCACTTTTGTTTACTACTAATACTTTGTAAAGTTCTTTTCGTATTCATGATCTCATCCTCACAAACAGTGATGTGTAGTAGATGTTATTAACTGCATTTTAAATAGATCAGGAGAGAGCAAGAGAATAAGGGCACCCAAATTGATAAATTCAGTAGGCGGCATTTATTGGACCTCATGTTTGATTCTTTACTATAACATTTTCCCCAACCTGGGCAATGTGGCGAAACCCTGTCTCTACAAAAAATACAAAAATGAGCCTGGCATGGTGGCGTGTGCCTGTAGTCCCAGCTACTGGGGTGGGAGGATTGCTTGAGCCTGGGAGGTCAAGGCTGCAGTGAGCTGCGATCGCGCAACTGCACTCCAGCCTGTGCAACAGATCAAGACGCTGTCTCCAGAAAAAGAAATTTGCGCTTAAAAATTACGTTAATAAATTTCCATAAGTGAAATGATTGGAACAACAATTAAGATTAGTTCAGGGACCAGACATAGTGGCTCAAGCCTGTAATCCCAGCACTTTGGGAGGCCAAGGCAGGAGGATCACTTGAGCCCAGAAGTTCGAGACCAGCCTGGGCAACGTGGCGAGACCCCGTCCCTACAAAAAATTTAAAAATTAGCTTAGCATGTTGGCATGGTGATACGTGCTTGCAGTCCCAGCTATTTTAAGAGACTGAGGCAGGAGGTTAAAGATGCCGTGAACCATGTTTGTGCCATGGCACTCCAGCCTGAGCAACAGTGAGACCCTATCTCAAAAAAAAACAAAAAAACAAAAAAACAAAACGATTAGCTCAGGGAATAAATTTATAATGAATGGGCTTGTGGTTGCTTTAAATATTTAAAGAAAAGTTAAAAGATGAGCACTGCTTTCTTAATTCTTTTTTATTTTAGTGTGAAAAATTTCAAACATATAATAGTAGAATAATACAATGAACTCTAGAGTTTTCAGTTTTCAAAATATGGCCATATTTTCTTTATACCTCTTTGTCGTAGTCTTTTTAAGGATACTAATATTGGTTGTTAGCATTAGGCATGTGACTTGGTGGTAGATTTAAAAACTAAGACCAAAGAACCAAACTAAGACTCTTAACTGTAAAACCATGCATATAACATGAAAGATTTGTGTGTTGCAGTAGCTGTTCAGACTTTACCTTTTTGATTAAAGCCTAATTACAATAACAAAGAGAGCATATACACTTGGGTTTATATTGAGAGCCTACTAAAAAGCCCAGTCTGTTAACCAGAGTTGGAACTGACGTACAAGTTTTCAATATGGAGTACACATTTCCGTCTGTTGTATTGTTTAATGTTGGTGTTTGCTGTTAACTGATGCTTCTGTTTAAAAATGAAGAAAATGAAAATATTTTTTAAAAATACGAAAAGAATAAAAGATAAAATCAACAAAATAAAAGTTAATGTTTGTTGATGGAGGCAAGGATTCTCATGACTCTTCTCTTCGTATGTTATTTCTTCAGTGGACTCACTATCGGGCCACTTGACTTGCTTTCCCTTCACCATCAGTCTGAACATTTCTGCCCTATTGTGTTTATGGTGAAGTAATGTGAGATGTAGAGAAATCTCTAGGATGGAAAAGTACATTTATTTCATATCACGGAACACCAGAGAGATGTTGTTCAAAATTTGCAACTTTTTAGAAAAATCTTATATTTTATGTTCAAATAATTATGATTTAAGTTAAAAAGTGTAAAGAGAGAGTGGAAATGGCTTATGTTTAGTGGCAGAGGGATGAAATCCAGGTTCCATGACTACTAGATTTTTTTCCCCCACTATACCATAGCATTTTGAAAATAAGTCATCTTTGCAAATAGCTATTCTAATAAATAAAAAAAAAGATCCTCAGTATTTTTGTCATTAACAAGTAATTCTTTTCCTCTCATCATATAAGCTCTGTTAGAGCACTACTTTTTTTTTTTTTTTTTTTTTTTTTTTTTTTTTGAGATGGAATCTCGCTGTGTCTCCCAGGCTGGAGTGCAATAGTGCGATCTTGGCTCACTGCAAGCTCCACCTCCCGGGTTCACGCCATTCTCCCGCCTCAGCCTCCCTCCCGAGTAGCTAGGATTACAGGCGTGTGCCACCATGCCTGGATAATTTTGTTTTTGTATTTTTAGTAGAGATGGAGTTTCACCTTGTTAGCCAGGATGGTCTTGATCTCCTGACCTCCTGATCTGCCCACCTCGGCCTCCCAAAGTGCTGGGATTACAGGCATGAGCCACTGCGCCTGGCCTGTTGTTGTTATTAAGTTACAGTTTACAATTTTATGTTACAGTTTACAATGATTGTTTTACTCACTGTATTCTATAGTTGTGGATTTTAAGGAGTGCATAATATTATAGGTCCAGTATTTAGAATAGTTCCCACGCCACCCTAACAAATTCCCAGTGTTTTTGCTATTCACCTCTACTTCTTGAACTTCTGGCAACCACTGATGTTTTACTATCTCTATAGTATTGCTGTTTCCAAAATGTTATATAGTTGGAATCATACAGTATGTATATGTAGCCCTTTCAGCTAGCTTCTTTCACTTACCAGTATGCATTTAAGATTCTTCCATGGCTTTTCATGGCTTGATCATTTTTTTAAATCACTAAATTATATTCCATGATATGAATGTACCACGGTTTGTTTATCCATTCACCTATGTGGTTACTTTGAAGTTTTGGCAATTAATGAATAAAGCTGCTATAAACATTCATGTGTAGGCTGAGCATGGTGGCTCATGCCTGTAATCCCAGCACTTCGGGAGGCCGAGGCGGGCAGATCACTTGAGGCCAGGAGTTTGAGACCAGCCTGGCCAACGTGGTGAAGTCCCATCTCTACAAAAAATAAAAAAACTAGCCAGGCATAGTAGTGCATGCCTATAGTCCCAGCTATTCGGGAGGCTAAGGCACGAGAAATCACTTGAGCCCAGGAAGTGGAGATTGCAGTGAGCCAAGATGGTACCACTGCACTCCTTCCTGGGTGACAGAGTGAGACTCTGTCTCCAAAAAATAATAATAATAATAATAATAATAATAATAATAATTCATGTGTAAGTTATTCTGTAGACATAAGTTTTCAATTCAGTTGAGTAAAAATACCTAGAAGTGCTAGGTTGTATGTTATGACTATGTTAGCTTTGTAAGGAACTCCCAAATGGTCTTCCAAAGTGGTGGAAACATTTTGCATTCCTATCAGACATAAGAGTCTGCTGTTCCACATCATTGCCAGTGTTTGCTCTTGTCAGTTTCTTGGGATTTTACTAATGTATGGTGTTATTTTATTGTCATTTTGATTTGCAGTTGTGTTTTTTCTTATTGTTGAGGTTTTCTTTTTTTTTTTTTTTGAGATGGAGTCTCGCTCTGTCACCCAGGCTGGAGTGCAGTGGTGTGATTTCGGCCCAACACAACCTCCGCCTCCTGGGTTCAAGTGATTCTTCTGCCTCAGCCTCCCAAATAGCTGGGACTACAGGCGCGTACCACCACGCCTGGCTAATTTTTGTATTTTTAGTAGAGATGGGATTTCACCATATTGTCCAGGCTGGTTTCAAACTCCTGACTACAGGTGGTCCGCCCGCCTCAGCCTCCCAAAGTGCTGGGACTACAGGTGTGAGCCACTGCGCCTGGCCCTATTGTTGAGTTTTGTTTTGTTTTTTGTTTTGTTTTGAGGCTGAGTCTCACTCTGTCGCCTAGGTTGGAGTGCAGTGGCATGATCTCGGCTCACTGCAACCTCTTCCTGGGTTCAAGCGATTCTCCTGCCTCAGCCTCCTGAGTAGCTGGGACTACAGGCTCCCACTACCACACCTGGCTAATTTTTTGTATTTTTAGTAGCGATGGGGTTTCACCATATTGGCCAGGCTGGTCTTGAACTCCTGACTTCAGGTGATCCGCCCGCGTCAGCCTCCCAAAGTGCTGGGATTACGGGCATGAGCCACCGTACCTGGCCTCCTATTGTTGAGTTTTAAGAGTTCTTCATATGTTTTGGATATAAGTCTTTTATCAGATAGTGTTTTGCATTATTTCTCAGTTTCTGGCTTGTTTTTTTTTACTCTCTTAACGTCATTTTTTGAGGCTAAAAATTTTTAATTTTAATGAGGTCTAACTTACCAAGTTTTTCATTAATAGATTGTGTTTTTGGTATTGTATTTAAAAACTTATCACCAAACCCAATATCACCTAGATTTTCTCCTATGTTAAAAGTTTTTTTTTAGTTTTGCATTTACCTTTAGATCTATGATCCATTTGGAGTTAATTTTCCTGAAAGGGGTAAGGTCTGTACCAGGATTCATTGTTTCACATCTGGATGTCCAGTTGGAGAGACTGTCCTCTCTCCATCAAATTGACTTTGCACCTTTGTCAGAAACCAGTTGACTGTATTTTGGGGTTTTATTCCTGGGCTCTTTATTCTGTTCTGTTAACCTGTTTATCTGTTCTTTGCCAGCACTGTACAGTTTCGATTATTATAGCTTTACAGTAAGTTGCATAGTGTCAAGTCTTTGTTTGTCCTTAGTGTTGTGCTAGCTATTCAGGGTCTTTTGACTTTACATGTAAACTTTATCAATCATGTCATCTGCACAGTTTTATTTCTTCCTGAAAGTTAAGGAATATACAGTGACCACAATTCCTTCTGGTTGAGCTTAAAGTTCATCCTTTCCCTGGCACTTAAACATCCTCTTGTTAAATTTTAAGCTGAATGTGTACATGATTAACAATGAATTTACTGAAGAGGTCCTGTAAAGAGGAAGTGAAAAAATTGAAAGAGGCAGAATTTATTAGTTTGGTTGTATTTTTGTGTTTTCTTTAGGTTTACATTTATTTATTTTTCTTGTTGGCATGTATTAACATTATTTCCAGTTTTTAAAAAAAGGAAGGCAAAAAGTAAGCTGTATTTATTTACCTTTCGTTGAAAACAGTAATAAAAGAAAAAAAATAAGATCCAGACTTTGTATGAATATTGAGTAATACTAAAATATATTTTATAAAAAGATTTTATAGCCTAATTGGGAAAACACACATTGAACATTTTTGGCTTTAACTTTTTATTTTACTTTTTCCTCACAGCAGCCTGAGGGAACTGGCATGATAGATGAAGAGTTCACTGTTGCAAGACTCTACATTAGCAAAATGAAGTCAGAAGTAAAAACCATGGTGAAACGTTGCAAGCAGTTAGAAAGCACACAAACTGAGAGCAACAAAAAAATGGAAGAAAACGAAAAGGAGTTAGCAGCATGTCAGCTTCGTATCTCTCAGGTATGTTATAGAACAAAGTTTATTCATTTTTTGAAACAGCCACATAGAAATTTTATTTATTATACAAGTTTTCAGAAAAATGTGTCTATAGGTGAAATTTAGTTGTTTTTTTCCTAGTCTAGCTGCAATAAATTTGAATGATTTAACTGAGTTACATTTGCCTAACATAAATATGGGTTATGTATAGAAATTTACCAGAAAGATGTGACTGGTGGTAACTTGTTAAAAGACTCCAGAATTCCAGGGTGGGCAAAACTGCAGGGAACCAGTTTCCTGGCTTGGCAGCTGAATGAATGGGGCCATTCACCACTATTGGAATTTCACAAGGAGGGAAGATGGTAACGTTAGATGGCGGTATCTGTAAAATTAGTATTTCATATTTGAGTCTTCAGTGCCTTTGTTTGCAAGTTATGATCACCATTGAATTAATTGATTACATTCTTTAACATTTCAAAATTGGCTCCTGAACATTTTAGTTTTAAATATTCCCAAATTTATCATATATCGATAATAAAATGTTTACTGTCAAATATTCTTAAAGTGTATGCATGAGATATGTTTTCCACTTCATATCAGTATATTTTTTCCAAAAGCATGAAGCCAAAATCAAGTCATTGACTGAATACCTTCAAAATGTGGAACAAAAGAAAAGACAGCTGGAGGAATCTGTCGATTCCCTCAGTGAAGAACTAGTCCAGCTTCGAGCACAAGGTATAGCTTCCAACTGTTTATGAGTTACATCTGTGTTCTTATTTTAGTATAATTGTAGTAAACTTAATATTCACACTGAAAGAAATAGTAGGCATATGGCTGACTTGGAATGGTAAACAAATCATACATATTAATGTTGCTTTGAAAGATTTTTTTTTGGTTTTGAGACGGAGTCTTCACTCTGTTGCCCAGGCTGGAGTGCAGTGGCACTATCTTGACTCACTGCAACCTCCACCTCCTGGGTTCCAGTGATTTTCCTGCCGCAGCCTCCCTGGTAGCTGGGACCACAGGCGCATGCCACCACGCCCGGCTAATTTTTTACATTTTTTGTAGAGACGGGGCTTCACCATGTTACCCAGGATGGTCTCGATCTCCTGACCTCGTGATCTGCCCGCGTTGGCCTCCCAAAGTGCTGGGATTACAGGCATGAGCCACTGTGCCTGTCAAAACATTGTTTTTTTTTTTTAAGATTTTGTTTGAATATGGAAATAGCCAATCTGGGGATTTCCCACAGTTACGAAGCGGAGGGGGGTATGTGGGGTGTGTGTGTGGGGGGGAGGGGGTGTGGGTGTGTGTGTCTTAACATAGGGGACTTAGGAGTTATCTCATTTCTTTACCATTCCCTTAACTAATCTGTTCTGGATTAGGCAAAAAAAAAAAAAAAAACCATAAAGGAATACATAATACCAACACAATGGATGTAACTTGTGTACTAGTCTACATGTCATTGAACTTGGAGAGCAGGTGACATTTGAGTAATTTGAAGTTGAATATTGCTAAGGAAAATGCTTATTGTAAAATCCATTTGCTCCTTGGTTTATATGAGGAACCTTTAAAGGCTTATTTCACTCTTCTATTTTCTCTCTATTCAAACAGAGAAAGTCCATGAAATGGAAAAGGAGCACTTAAATAAGGTTCAGACTGCAAATGAAGTTAAGGCAAGTTTGATGTCACATTTCTAACGGCTTTAATACATCAGTATTAATTTTGATTAGTCTGACTTTAACATCCTTTTCCCCCTCAAAATTTTAGCAAGCTGTTGAACAGCAGATCCAAAGCCACAGAGAAACTCATCAAAAACAGATCAGTAGTTTGAGAGATGAAGTAGAAGCAAAAGAAAAACTTATTACTGATCTTCAAGAGTAAGTATTATACTTCTCTAGTTAGATAGGAGGAAAGAATTGGTTACTGATGGACATGGTATATATTCTTACTAGAAACCTGTAGTTTTCATCAAAATTACATTTTTATCTTGGAAAATTAAAGAATTTTCTCATTTATGAGTAAAACTTGTAAATTCCAGGTGAAATTTTTGAGGCTTTTTTTAGGTCTTTTGATCTAAATTATTCAGTAAAAGAAAAAAATCCCCAACCTAAGTCCATTATTGTATACCACAGTCTCCTCCAAATCCTTTATTTAATTTCCTTTTTAAAAAAAATTCTTGGCTGGGTGCAGGGGCTGATGGCCTGTGACCCCAGTGCTTTGGGAGGCTGGGGCAGGAGGATCACTAGAGGCCAGGAGTTCAAGACCAGCCTGGGCAACATAGTGAGACTCCATCTCTACAAAAAATAATGTTTTAAATTAGCTGAGCTTGGTAGCACATGCCTGTAGTCCCAGTGACCCAGGAGGCTGTGGCATGAGGATTGCTTGAGTGTTGGAGTCTGAGGCTGAAGTGAGCTGTGATTGTACTACAGCCTGGGCAACAGAGTGAGACCCTGACTCAAAATTCTTAACTGGGAAAAACTTTTCTGGAAATTCTGTGGATTTTCAAAGGTTTTTTTTTTTTTTTAAGTTGTCATCTTAGTTTATCTAGAAGCAATTTCCGTGCCTCCATAACCATGTGCACATACATGGAAGTCAGGGTTTGCAACAATTTGAGTAGGAACCAAGAAGAGAATAACACAACAAAATAATGATGAGGTTTGGGGCATAGGTCTTACTATGAATACCTGATGGAAGTAGGCATAAGGATTCAGGAAGATGAAAGACAGAGGAGAATAAAATCATGATTTCAAACCAAAATACGAAAAATTTTATATGTCCACAAGTAGTCAGGTCCCTTCCCTCTTTTCCTCCATGGGGGATAGGATAACAGAAAAGTCCTTGATGAGATTATAGAGTTTAAAAGGTTGGAAATTTTAATGATGACATTGAGAAAACTGTGATATTGATACTGTGTTAATTTTTTTTTTCTTTTGTCAGCCAAAACCAGAAAATGATGTTAGAGCAGGAACGTCTAAGAGTAGAACATGAGAAGTTGAAAGCCACAGATCAGGAAAAGAGCAGAAAACTACATGAACTTACGTGAGTAATTGTTTTTAATTAAGGTTTAAAAATAAAAGCTAAATTAGAGGATTATAGGCATTACCTTTGGATATAGCCAGTGGATACATAGTTTACTTTGTATGGGCTAAAGGATTTTTTCTTAAATCCACTGAGTTGGTTTGATTTACATCTAAATACTTGGAATATATACTTGTATTTTAGTGAAAGCAGGTCTTATATTTCATTGTGGTTAAGATTAAGATTTCTGTTTATCAGTCTGCTTGCTGTTTCTTTATCTCCATATTACTTCAGGATCCAGCATAAAAATGAACCTAAAACAATGTATTAAGTAACTTGGAAGATTTTAAGATCTAACACAAAAACTGAGTTTTTGTTAAATTTTCTGTTGCATAAAAGAGCATTGTGGTTTTTAGCCTTGCCATTTTGAACAGAGGTTTCCATGGTTTACCTTTTCTCATTTTCTCAAAACTCAGTTTTCTAGAATCTTAGCAGGTAGAAAATGCATGCTTAAAATTTTTCACATACCTTGAGTTTGTGAGACAATTTGCAAATCAACTGATATTGTTAGGATAGTTAGAACATCAGGACCAGTTCAGAGTGGATTTTATGAAGATTCTGCTAACTTGCAGCTGTAATTTTGTTTAGAATACTTGTAAAATATTTTAGTCTTAAACAGTTTATAATCTATAGTATCATTTTGAATAAATAGCAGTATAATACATGTGGCATATTTTAAAATATAAATTATAGAACCATTCCTTATTCTTTGAATTCTGCCACATTTTATTTCATCTCTTCCATTGCTGTATATGGAATGTATAACAATAGACTGTTGTTTTAGAAGGCATATGAAAATTTTTTGAAATTGCGAAGCTGCAGTGGCTCACACCCATAATCTCAGCACTTTGGGAGGCCAAGGCAGGAGAATCAGTTGAGCCTAGTGTTTGAGAATCAGCCTAGGCAATATAGTGAGACCCCGTCTCTACAAAAATTTTTTTAGACAGGCCTGATTGTACATGCCTGTAGTCCCAGCTATTTGGGAGACGAGGTGAGGAGGATCACTTGAGCCCAGGAGGTCGAGGTTGCAGTGAGCAGTGTTTGGGACAGAAACTCTGTGTCAAAAAAAAAAAAAAAAAATTTTTTTTTTGAAAGACAGCATGGATAAATTGTTTAAAATAGGCACCTTGTATTTATTTAAGTTTAAGAATTTATCCTTTCAGATACAAAATATTTTATTCAACTCTCATGCTAAGTACAATTTTACAGAATAAAATTTGAAAATATGTTTGTTCTTCTACTGTTAGGGTTATGCAGGATAGACGAGAACAAGCAAGACAAGACTTGAAGGGTTTGGAAGAGACAGTGGTAAGAAAAAGATGAAAATAAACAGGATTGGGGAATATTCTGTGGGTTTTTTCTACCATGATTATTCTAAATTTAAAGTCTGAGCTCCAAAAATATCGCTGTTCTTAATCCAAGGCAAAAGAACTTCAGACTTTACACAACCTGCGCAAACTCTTTGTTCAGGACCTGGCTACAAGAGTTAAAAAGGTAATGTAACTGCCGAGGTGGGCGTTTGCATAAATGGTGCTTACTTCTAGGTAATTGTTTGTATTCAAAGTGAAATAACTTTATAGTCACGTCAATTTTTGTATAGTTAAGCTTAGTTTTTTCTTATTTGTTTAATTTTTTTGTAATACTTACCTTCTTTTCTCAGAGTGCCGAGATTGATTCTGATGATACGGGAGGCAGCGCTGCTCAGAAGCAAAAAATCTCCTTTCTTGAAAATAATCTTGAACAGCTCACTAAAGTGCACAAACAGGTACTAAAGAGTATATTTTCTGGTAGCTGCAAGATAGCAAAAATCAAAAATTGAGGATTGGCAAGTGAGTATTTCAATCTTTCAGAGTCCTCAGGAATTTTTATACCCTGAGCCATTTTATCAGAAATTATATAAAGAAACCACAAGTAACTTTTAGAGGAGTTAATATTTTTAACAACCTTATTATCAAAAGAGGCAGTGAAAACATGTATTCTCATTTTCTCTTTAGGATTTTAAGACTGCATTTTCATAATTTATTCATGGTAATTTTGAAATCTCTACTACACAAGACTGCAGTTAAAATACTGCAAAGTCTTTTGGGGAGAGTGGTCTTTTTATACCTAATATTTACCCAGTGTATCAAACATAATGACACAGTTTTCATTTAACCAGATTAGTTGTCTTACTGAAGAAACATAGCACTATCTTGTAATTTATTGTCTTTGCCTAGTAGAGGGAAAGAACAATTCTCCCCCTAAAAAATTAAAGGAAACTATACCTTTGTGAATAAATAGATGTGTGTATGCTATGTAGAGATGGATGTATTCCTTGCATGTTTCTGCCTAAATTAGATAAATGGGAAACAATATAAAATGCAGTTTTACTTTTCTAAAGAGCAATTATGAAATGCTCATACTTTTTCAAATCATTCTGTTAAATCTGGAATCCTTGTTTTCTTTGTGTACGTTTAGTTGGTACGTGATAATGCAGATCTCCGCTGTGAACTTCCTAAGTTGGAAAAGCGACTTCGAGCTACAGCTGAGAGAGTGAAAGCTTTGGAATCAGCACTGAAAGAAGCTAAAGAAAATGCATCTCGTGATCGCAAACGCTATCAGCAAGAAGTAGATCGCATAAAGGAAGCAGTCAGGTCAAAGAATATGGCCAGAAGAGGGCATTCTGCACAGATTGGTTAGTAGAACACATTAAAACCTTTAAACCTTGCTCAGTTTGAATGCTTTCATTTAGTGGAAAACATAGTCCAAATTTTGTGTTGTCATGGTGCCTCTGTGTCTATTTTCTAACTTAGCAGAGTGGCACTGTTGGGAAAGAGGAATAACCACATTAGCAGAACAAGAAGATAAATGAGAACTAGAGAAGCAAGCAAGAATGGTCATGGAATGGAGAAACTATATACAGCAATATTATTAAAGCTAAGAGAATTGCAAGAAAATAAGCCATCAGCAATGATTTAATGTTTAAGAATAATCATTGGTGGCCAGGCGCAGCGGCTCACGCCTGTAATCCCAACACTTTGGGAGGTCGAGGCGGGTGGATCACCTGAAGTCAGAAGTTCGAGACCAGCCTAACATGGTGAAACCCTGTCTCTACTAAATACAAAAAAATTAGCCAGGCATGGTGGTGAACGCCTGTAACCCAGCAACTTGGGAGGCTGAGGCAGGAGAATCGCTGGAACCTGGGAAGTGGACATTGCAATGAGCCAAGATTGCACCATTGCACTCTGGCCTGGGTGACGAGCGAGATTCCATCTCAAAAAAAAAAACAACAACAAAACGGTGCAGGAAGTGTTTTTTTGTTGTTTTTTATTTTGTTTTTTTTGTTTGTTTTTTGAGACGGAGTTTCACTCTTGTTGCACAGGCTGGAGTGCAATGGCGTGATCTCGGCTCACTGCAACCTCTGCCTCCTGGGTTCAAGCGATTCTTCTGCCTCAGCCTCCCTAGTAGCTGGGATTGCAGGTGCAAGCCACCATGCCCAGCTAATTTTGTATTTTCAGTAGAGACAGGGTTTCTCCTTGTTGGTCAGGCTGGTCTCGAACTCCTGACCTCAGATGATCCACCTGCCTCGGCCTCCCAAAGTGCTGGGATTACAGGCGTGAGCCACTGCGCCCAGCCGTTTTTTTTTTTTTTTTTTTTTTTTTTATGACACAGGGTCTCGCTTGTCACCCATGCTAGACTGTAGTGGTGCAATTAGGCTCACTGCAGCCCCAACCTCCCAAGTTCATGTGATCCTCCCACCTCAGCCTTCCAAGTAGCCGGTACTACAGGTGCACACCACCACACCCAGCTAATTTTTTTATATTCTGTAGAGACAGGGTTTTGCCTTATTGCCCAGTCTGGTCTTGAATTCCTGGACCCAAATGATCCATCCACCTCAGGCTCTCAAAGTGCTGGGATTACACAGGCATGAGCCACTACGCCTGGCCAGGAAGATTTTTAAAGGCTAAGATTGTATAGGTCCTAGAGAAAAGGATGCTACAGAAAAGAAAAAGTGATGGAGAAACAAAAAGGCAAAGAAAAACAAAACATTTGGGAATTTGTTGTGAATAAGAGAAGAAACCTTAACAGTCATTGCAGTCATATCTTAAACTTTATTCTAAAGTCTGTCTTTATTTTTCATATTAGCTAAACCTATTCGTCCCGGGCAACATCCAGCAGCTTCTCCAACTCACCCAAGTGCAATTCGTGGAGGAGGTGCATTTGTTCAGAACAGCCAGCCAGTGGCAGTGCGAGGTGGAGGAGGCAAACAAGTGTAATCGTTTATACATACCCACAGGTTTGTTATTTATATCTGGCTTTCATATCTGTTTGTGGAAAATTGGTTGTTAAATAGGTTTTTTGATTTTAAAAAAGTAATTTAGCTTGATCTTTTTGTGTAGTTTAGATCATACTATATATTCGAATTTGTGGTCTTAATTGTTTTGAAATCTAGCATTGGACCATTTGTAATAGCTTTTGATACTCTGTCTAATGGATGTACCATGGTTTATAAACATTCCTTTCCTTTTTGCTAGACATGTAATTATATTAATTTTTTCCATAATTGAAATTTTCAAAAACCAAAATTTTTATATATGAAATTTGAAACATCTTTTTTTTTTTTCTTTTTCTTTTTGAGATGGAATCTCACTCTTGTCGCCTAGCCTGGAGTGCAATGGTGTGATCTCAGCTCACTGCAACCTCTGGCTCCTGGGTTCAAGCGATCCCCCTGCCTCAGCCTCCCAAATAGCTGGGATTACAGGTGCCCAAATAGCTGGGATTACAGGCGCCCGCCACCATGCCTGGCTAATTTTTGTGTTTTTAGTAGAGACGAGGGGTTTTACATGTTGGCCAGGCTGGTCTCAAACTGACTTCAGGTGATCTGCCCGCCTTGGCCTCCCAAAGTGCTGGAATTACAGGCGTGAGCCACCGCGCCCAGCCTGAAACATCTTGTATTCCCTAATCTGTTAGAGATTATTTCCAGAAGGTTCCCAGAAATGCAATTACAAGGAAATATGAACATTTTTAAGGCTCTTGCTACATATTAACATATTGGTTTCTAGAAAGACTGCACTAAATTGCATATGAGCCCAGCTTACTAACAGATTTCTGAGTTTTATTTATAATTATATAAGTAATATCGGTTCTTTGTAGGGCATAAAACAGTCACAAATTAGAAAAAGAAATCTAGAGATACTACACAATATACTGTATCTCTCTTTCTGGAGCTTTCTGTATTAGTTTTTAAATTTAAAAGTTTAAACTGTTGATAACTATTCTAATAGACTCCACTTATTCTACTACATATGCTGCTTTGGAGCCTGCTTTTTTTTCCAGCCCCCCGCCCCCACAAACCCCACACCCCCCTGCCCCACTCCGAGACGGAGCCTCGTTCTTGTTGCCCAGGCTGACGTGCAATGGTGTGATCTTGGCTCACCGCAACCTCCGCTTCCCGGGTTCAAGCGATTCTCTTGCCTCAGCCTCCCAAGTAGCTGGGATTACAGGCGTGCGCCACCACACCCGGCTAATTTTGTATTTTGTAGCCTGCTTTTTAAACTTAGCAATATATTTGGAACACTTTCTTCTACAACGTGATTGGTTAGTGGTTGCCTAATAATTCATCATATAGCAGCAACTCTGATTGTAACTAACTCTTCAGGAAGTCCCTGATGTGTGTATATGCTTTGGAAATAAAAAATACTAGATAATTATGAAATGACTAGCTGTTTCTGACAAATACTAAAGCTAGTTTATTTTAATGTTGCTTGTTTATACTTTGACATTTTGCATAATACTGGCTCTAAATTGAGTAGAGAATTAAGAAATATTCTGAAGGATTCACATTTCTAGCAATTTTAAACATTTTGTTCACACAACGTAGGATTTAAAACAGTGGTAGAGTGAAAAGAACATGGACTATAGAGTTCCATCCAAGTTGGAATCCTGACTACTTTTATGAACTTGAGCAGATATACTTTTTAATAGTTTCTTTCTCATTCTGACTTGTTTTACAGTACTTCATAAAAATTACGGATTTATTGCTTAACTATTTAATGAATCTCTAAAACATTTTTCTACATAGCCACAATATTATCACCCCCAGTAAGATTATATTTTTAATATTATTTAATACCATTCCATATTCAGATTTTTCCAATTTTTTTTTTTTTACTATCCTGTACAGCTGATTTGTCTGAACCAGAGTACAATTCAGAACTGCTGTTTGCATTTAGTTTTATCCCTTAAATCTCTTCTGATCTTGAATGAGCACCCTCTTTAGTGATATTGACTTACTGAGTAGGCCCAGTTATCTTGAGGGTATAACACCTGTGTGTTATGTCTGATTGTTTTTATGTGCAGTCACCTTGTTCTCTCTCCCTCTATTTCTATGCAAAAGCATTGATTAGACTCAGCATAAACATTTTTGACAAAGTTATGTCATAGGTAATATGTATTTAATATCAGTAGACATACAATAGCTGGTTTTCCTGATAATTAGAGATAACTCCTGTGTTTTTCCCCTTTGGACTAATAACTGTTTTATTAGTAAAATGGAAGTCATTCTTAAGAATTACATGAGTTGGCTGGGAGCGGTGGCTCACACCTGTAATCCCAGCAGTTGGGAGGCCGAGGTGGGTGGGTCACCTGAGGTCAGGAGTTCGAGACAAGCCTGACCAACACGGAGAAACCCTGCCTCTACTAAAAATACAAAAGTAGCAGGGCGTGGTGGCTCATGCCTGTAATCCCAGCTACTTGGGAGGCTGCGGCAGGAGAATTGCTTGAACCCGGGAGGCGGAGTTTGCGACGATCCAAGATCGTGGCATTGCACTCCAGCCTGGGCAATAAGAGCAAAACTCTGTCTCAAAAAATTAAATAAATAAATAAATAAATAAATAAATAAATAAAAAATAAAAAGTTACATGAGTTAAGATGTTACCGGGCACACAGTATTCAGTAGATGGAAGCCTTTTCCTACCTTTCTGGAAGTGGGAGCTGGGCAAGGGGATTTTCAAAGCATAGATAGAAAGGTTATCCTTTTTTGGATATTGTCCTCACATTAAAATTCATATGTCAACTTTAAACTTACCTCATTATAGAGAGAGGACAGACCATACTTTTGTTAACTATTGCTGATCGCAGTATAGTGACACCAGGTTAGCACATAAGGGAGATAGCTAACCCAGCCAAACTAGGTTTTCAAGACTTGAAAGTTATGATGTAAAAATCTAATTATTTACAGGTTTGTTTCGATGCTGGTCCAAAGATAGTGGTTCTTAGTTTTCAAACTCTTGTAATCTATCTTTAACCATGATTGGGGAGTATATGATTCACTTAAGTGATAAATTGTTTAAATGTTAAATAATTTGCACTGGAGTGCAGTGGCAGGATCTCGGCTCACTGCAACCTTTGCTTCCCGGGTTCCAGCAGTTCTCCCTGCCTCACCCTCCCGAGTAGCTGGGATTACAGGCGCCCACTGCCATGCCCGCCTAAGTTTTTTGTATTTTTTACTAGAGACGGAGTTTTGCCATGTTGGCCAGGTTGGTATTGAACTCCTGACCTCAGGTGATCTGCCCCCCTCAGCCTCCCAAAGTGCTCAGATCACAGGCGTGAGCCACTGTGCCCGGTGAGAAATTTTTTTAATGTTAAGAAAAACATTTCAAGTCACTGTGTTTATTTTTGGAAAGGATGACATTTATAATACTGATACTTTTAGTTCCCAGTTTTACATGGCTAGTCTTCTGCCTTGCATAGTACTTTAAATAGGTTGTTTTTCTAAATGCATAGGTAAGTAGGCAGTTTAATACAAAGATGTTTAATACTACTAGAATTATTTATTTCACTGTTACTTTTCCCACTGTATATACCTCTTGTTTATCCCTATTCCTCTCCCCTTCTTTTTTTTTTAAAGCTTCTATGTATATAACTAGTAGTTGCTGGTTAGTGTTCCTTGGTTTAAGAATGTCACTGACCACTGTCTGCTGGTTAAAAGATGAGCCGTCTTTTTCTTTTTTAAACAAATATAATTCATAAATCAGCTTACCCATAGCCTTATTTGGGAGAATAAAAACAAAGGGAGGGGTGACCTCCCTTTAAACATTACTGCTTCTAAACAGTTCTACTTAGGCGGTATATAAAAGGAAACCAAATCATTTAATATTGCCATCCTTCTAATTTTGGGGAAAGTAGCCACAGAATGTTGGCTAAAATGTTTATAAACTGTTGGCATATTTCATTTTCTTGTTTTATTCTTCATGATTATCTCAAACACCAATTTTGTAAAACTAAACATATTTACTCTATGCTTTCTCCCATTTTTAGGTGTTAAAAAGTAATAGAAGTATGAAGAGGACATGGTATCAAGCAGTCATTCAATGACTATAACCTCTACTCCCTTGGGATTGTAGAATTATAACTTTTTAAAAAATGTATAAATTATACCTGGCCTGTACAGCTGTTTCCTACCTACTCTTCTTGTAAACTCTGCTGCTTCCCAACACAACTAGAGTGCAATTTTGGCATCTTAGGAGGGAAAAAGGACAGTTTACAACTGTGGCCCTATTTATTACACAGTTTGTCTATCGTGTCTTAAATTTAGCCTTTACTGTGCCAAGCTAACTGTACCTTATAGGACTGTACTTTTTGTATTTTTTGTGTATGTTTATTTTTTAATCTCAGTTTAAATTACCTAGCTGCTACTGCTTCTTGTTTTTCTTTTCCTATTAAAACGTCTTCCTTTTTTTTTTTTCTTAAGATAAAATGGAACATTTAGGTTAAATGTCTTTAAATTTTACCACTTAACAACACTACATGCCCATAAAATATATCCAGTCAGTACTGTATTTTAAAATCCCTTGAAATGATATTATCAGGGTTAAAATTACTTGTATTGTTTCTGAAGTTTGCTCCTGAAAACTACTGTTTGAGCACTGAAACCTTACAAATGCCTAACTAGGCATTTGAGACTGAGCAAGGCTACTTGTTATCTCATGAAATGCCTGTTGCCGAGTTATTTTGAATAGAAATATTTTAAAGTATCAAAAGCAGATCTTAGTTTAAGAGAGTTTGGAAAAGGAATTATATTTCTCTTTTTCCTGATTCTGTACTCAACAAGTCTTGATGGAATGAAAATACTCTGCTTTGTTCTGGTGAGCCTGCTAGCTAATGTTAAGTATTGGACAGGTAATAATTTGTCATCTTTAATATTAGTAAAATGAATTAAGATATTATAGGATTAAACATAATTTTATATGGTTAGTACTTTATTGGCTGACCTAAATTTATAGCATGTGGAAATTGAGAAAAATGAAGAAACAGGACAGATATATGATGAATTAAAAATACATATAGGTCAATTTTGGTCTGAAATCCCTGAGGTGTTTTTAACCTGCTACACTAATTTGTACACTAATTTATTTCTTGTTTAGTCTAGAAATAGTAAATTGTTTGCAAGTCACTAATAATCATTAGATAAATTATTTTCTTGGCCATAGCCGATAATTTTGTAATCAGTACTAAGTGTATACGTATTTTTGCCACTTTTTCCTCAGATGATTAAGTCAACAGCTTATTTTAGGAAACTATAAAAGTAATAGGGAAAGAGATTTCACTATTTGCTTCATCAGTGGTAGGGGGGCGGTGACTGCACCTGTGTTAGCAGAAATTCACAGAGAATGGGGGTTTAAGGTTAGCAGAGAAACTTGGAAAGTTCTGTGTTAGGATCTTGCTGGCAGAATTAACTTTTTGCAAAAGTTTTATACACAGATATTTGTATTAAATTTGGAGCCATAGTCAGAAGACTCAGATCATAATTGGCTTATTTTTCTATTTCCTTAACTATTGTAATTTCCACTTTTGTAATAATTTTGATTTAAAATATAAATTTATTTATTTATTTTTTTAATAGTCAAAAATCTTTGCTGTTGTAGTCTGCAACCTCTAAAATGATTGTGTTGCTTTTAGGATTGATCAGAAGAAACACTCCAAAAATTGAGATGAAATGTTGGTGCAGCCAGATATAAGTAATATAGTTAACATGCAAAAAAAGTGCTGCCACCTCTTTATGGATCATTTTCTAAATGGAGAAACATTTGGCTGCGTTCACATAGACCTTTATGTTTTGTTTTCAGTTGAAAACTTGCCTCCTTTGGCAACATTCGTAAATGAAGCAGAATTTTTTTTTCTCTTGTTTCCGAATATGTTAGTTTTGTTCTTGTAAGATGTATCATGGGTATTGGTGCTGTGTAACGAACAACGAATTTTAATTAGCATGTGGTTCAGAATATACATTGTTAGGTTTTTAAAAAGTATCTTGATGGTTCTTTTCTATTTATAATTTCAGACTTTCATAAAGTGTACCAAGAATTTCATAAATTTGTTTTCAGTGAACTACTTTTTGCTATGGTAGGTCATTAAACACAGCACTTACTCTTAAAAATTGAAAATTTCTGATCATCTAGGATATTGACACATTTCAATTTGCAGTGTCTTTTTGACTGGATATATTAACGTTCCTCTGAATGGCATTGATAGATGGTTCAGAAGAGAAACTCAATGAAATAAAGAGAATATTTATTCATGGCGATTAATTAAGTTATTTGCCTAACTTAAGAAAACTACTGTGCATAACTCTCAGTTTGTGCTTAACTCCATTTGACATGAGGTGACAGAAGAGAGTCTGAGTCTACCTGTGGAATATGTTAGTTTATTTTCAGTGCTTGAAGATACATTCACAAATACTTGGTTTGGGAAGACACCGTTTAATTTTAAGTTAACTTGCATGCTGTAAATGTGTTTTATGTTTAAATAAAGAGGAAAATTTTTTGAAATGTAATGACTTTCTTAAAACTTAAGTGTTAGGTTGATTTTACATGACTGAGTTCAGGCCTTCTGTCTTGACAGAATAGTGACTGATATGTCATTATATTTATGTATATTTTGTTTCCTAATGTCTTGCAGCCTTTTGGACAGCAGATATTAAATGTGTAGGCTAAAGAGCTAGAAATGAATGACCAGTCTCACATATAAAACTTTTTTTTTTTTTTTTTTTGAGGTACAGTCTTGCTCTGTTGCCCAGGCTGGAGTGCAGTGGTGTAATCTTGGCTCACTGCAACTCTTTTCGCCTGGATTCTAGTGATTCTCCTGCCTTAGCCTCCCAAGTAATTGGGATTACAGGCATATGCCATCATGCCCAGCTAATTTTTATATTTGTAGTAGAGATGGGGTTTCATCATGTTGGCCAGGCTGGTCTCGAACTCCTGACCTCATGTGATCCTCCTGCCTCGGCCTCCAAAAGTGCTGGGATTACAGGCACGAGCCACTGTGCCCAGCCGGTGTCACCTGTATTTTATTTTGTATAGTCCCCATTGTTCATCTGAGTCTGGTTGTTTTATTAACCAGGATACCTGTTAACGTTTGTGTTTTAGATAACTTCCTCAATGATCATTCAGATCTAGCTGAAGAATAACTTTAAAAAGACTGTTCCTAAATTCAAGTGGGTATTTGTTTTTTCTTGTTTTGGGGGGCATTGGGCTTTATATGTTTTTACGCTGTTGTGGAAAATTTTAATCAGATATGAAATCAGACAATAATAATGAAACCCCAAGTACCAGTTACTCAGTCTCAACAATTATCAACTTACAGCCAATCTTGTTTCATCCGTAATCTACTCATCTTCCCCCAACAACCCCCCCCCCACCCCGTATTATTTTGAAGCAATCCTAGAAAACATAAGCTTTTTTTTTTTTTTTTTTTGAGACGGAGTCTCGCTCTGTCGCCCAGGCTGGAGTGCAGTGGCGCGATCTCAGCTCACTGCAAGCTCCGCCTCCCGGGTTCACTGCCATTCTCCTGCCTCAGCCTCCCGAGTAGATGGGACTACAGGCATCCGCACCATGCCCGGCTAATTTTTTGTTTTTTTTTTTTTTAGTAGAGATGGGGTTTCATCGTGTTAGCCAGGATGGTCTCGATCTTCTGACCTCGAGATCCGCCCGCCTTGGCCCCCCAAAGTGCTGGGATTACAGGTGTGAGCCACCGGGCTAAAAGTATTTCAGTATGTATTTTTAAAAGATAAGGACTCCTTAAAACATACCCAACAAATACCATTATCACATCAAAACATTTATAATTTCCTGATATTCAAATATTTAGTTTTTGTAAACAGTTTGAGTCAAGATCCAATGGAAGTTCATATATTAATGAAGAGTCCGACTCTTATATTTTTTCATTGCAATGTATGAAGAAAATAACTTTTTTGCCCTGTCGTTTCCCAGATACTGCAGTTGCATCCCTTTCATATCATTTAACGAATTTCTGTGGCCTTTATGTTTCCTATAAATTTGTTTCAGATCCACAGATGTAATCAGATTCAGATAGTTGTTTGGTTGGATGGGGACAGTATTTATAGGTGGTGGTATTCCATCAGGTGGCACATAATGTGTACTTGTCTCTTCTTGAGCTATTAGTCACTATTGATGATCAGTGCCTAGATCCATCTAAATAGGGGATACAGAATTACAGTATTTTTTCATTTGTTTGCTGCAGTAGAGAAACTTAGTCTCTTACTTGGTTATCTAATGGGTGTGTGTGTATAGTTTGTATAGTTATCTAGTGGGTGTGTGTGTATAGTCTGTGTAGGAAAGACAAGGTAAATGCTTCTTTCCCTTTATTTGTAAGTTTCAAAATGAGCTGCTTCACTACTGTCTTCCAGTAGTGACTAGTTTTGTATTTTTTCCTTTTTGGTTTTTTATTATTTTATTATCTTTTAGTTGTGCTCTATGAGCCTTTGTATTAATTCTTTTTCCTTTCCTGGAGAAATTTGAAAACAGTTTTTTTTCCAAATTAAAAAAAAATCGCAGCACATCTAAGGAATAGGATGCAAAAGGGAATATAGGAGTGATAGAAACTAGTGAGAAAATTTATACACTCATGCAGGCAAACTAGGATAGGGGATGGATAATTAATACAGTATCATAACTGATGGCCGGAGAAGTTGAATTTTTTTTTTTTTTTTTAATTGAGACGGGGTCTCTCTTCTTTTTTCTTTTTTTTTGAGACAGGGTCTTGCTGTCACCCAGGCTGGAGTGCAGTGGTGCAGTGGTGCAGTGGTGCCATCTCAGTGCACTGCAATCTCTTGTCTTTCCAGCCCAAGTGATTCTCCTACCTCAGCTTCCCGAGTAGCTGGGATCACAGGCATGCGCCACTACGTCTGGCTAATTTTTTTTTTTGTATTTTTGGTAGAAATGGGGTTTTGCCATGTTGCCGAAGCTAGTTTTGAACTCCTGAGCTCAGGTGATTCACTCACCTTGACCTCCCAAAATGCTGCGATTATAGGCGTGAGCCACTGCGCCCGGCCTCCAATGTTTTTTTTTTTTTTTTGGGAGATGTAGTTTCCCTCTTGCTGCCCAGGCTGGAGTGCAATGGCGCAATCTTGGCTCGGCGCAACCTCTGCCTCCTGGGTTCAAGCGATTCTCCCCTCAGTCTCCCGAGTAGCTGGTATTCTAGGCATGCACCACCACGCGCAGCTGATTTTGTATTTTTTAGTAGAGACGGGGTTTCTCCATGTTGGTCAGGCAGGTTTTGAATTCCCGACTTCAGGTGATCCACCTGCCTCGGCCTCCTGAAGTGCTGGGATTACAGGCGTGAGCCACCGCGCCTGGCCCGATGCTTTTTAAATTTTTCTTGAGAGAGGGTCTGGCTCCGTTGCCCAGGCTGGAGTACAGTGGTGTGATCTTGTCTCACTGCTACCTCTGTCCCCCAGGCTCAAGCTGTCCTCCTGCCTCAGGTTCCCTAGTAGCTGGGACTACAGGCATGTGCCACCATGCCTGGCTAATTTTTGTAGAGACAGTTTCACCATGTTGCCCAGCCTGGTCTCAAACTCCTGAGCTCAAGTGATCCACTCCCTTCTGCCTCTCAAAGTGCTGGCATTACAGGTGTGAGCCCCTGTGCCTGGTTAGCTTTTTTAAAAGATGGGGTCTTGCTCTGTCACCCAGGCTGGAGTGCAGTAGTGCAGTCAGTCTACTTGGGATCCCATGCTGGTGGATCATACAAAACTCTCAGTGGCTGCTTGAGGCTCTGTTGTCAAGAAAGGCAAACTCACATTTTTCTGTTAGAACAAATTGCAGGCCCTCCTGGGATAGGAGACTCAATGTACTCAACTTGCCACCAAGTTGCTAGTTGGTTTCTTCAAGGGACAATTGAACTCAATATTGCTGGTAGGACAGGCGGCAGCAGCAGTAATTGGATCAGCCTTTGTAAGTGGGAGCCTTTGCTACTGGACATGCATAGCTTTCATCTCCCACTGGCCACACCATTCCTGTGCTCACGATACCAGCACTGCAGCGATGGATGACAGACTGGCTGATGTCAACCATTGGTTAAATTCCTCTTCCCTAGTAGATACTGTCTGGTAGGTATTAACATGTCACACAAGATCCTCACATCCTTTGCTCATACCCCTGTCTATGTCTATGGGAAGGGCAGGCACAGCAGCTTGCGACTTCTGTTTGGCCTTTGTCACTATACAGGATAACCTGTATCCAACAGGCCAAAGATGTAATGTAGGGATCATGCCAGTTACTAAGTGTGTCAGTTCTAGTTACACATCAGAGACATGGAAATGACCAGCAGAGGGATCCACAGAGCATGTGCTGCTTTAATGTGAGCACTATATGTTACCTAAATAGAACCATACCTCCATGTGCAGCCCCTATGATGATGCTTTAGGTTTCTAGGTACAACGTCAGCTTAGACCCTGTATCCAACAGCCTTCAAAATATTCGGGTGTTCCCTTTTATCCATTGTCCAGTAACCTGAATAAATGGCCATCATTCTTTTGAGGGCAGGACTGGGGAATTGTAGTCGGTACTGGGTTGTTGCAAGGTCTTTCCTCCTGGGGACTGAACCTCATGACTGCACAGGTAATCAGGTTAAAATGCAGTCATTTTCCAATATAACTTAAAAGGGAATGCATAGAGGGGAGATGATGGGCAGAGATGGCATCTACAGGCTAAGGAAAGAGGCCTTGAATAGCTCCTTCCCTCACAGACCTTAGAAGGAATCCATTCTGCCAACACCTTAATTTTGGACTTGTAGCCTCCAGAACCATAAGACAATACATTTCTGTTGTTTAAGCCACCCAGTCTGTGGTATTTAACAGCAGCCCTAGCAAACTAACACAATAGCCTGCTCTGATAATTCAGCAGGACCCTCTAAGCATTTCTCCTTAGCATGGTCAGCATAAGCTTTGTACAGTTGAGCTTTGTCAGTACAAGAGAAAGGGGCTACTTTTCTCAGGTCTGGCATGCTTCCCCTGGCTGCTTATTACCATCCTGTTGTCAGGCATGGCTCAGCCCCAGCTGTGACCCGAGTATGCAGTCACTTAGCCAGCTTGCAGCTCTGGCCTTGGCCCTGTGACTACCTCGCTAGCTGGCAGGTGGCTCCCTCTGAGCCTGTCCTTCAGCCTCAGCTCACACATAGCCTGGAGAGGCACTCCCTGCTTGCGGCTGCAGTTTTCTGTCCTCTTGTACTCCGGAGGAGTGTGCCAGCCTCAGCCCATGTGTACCCCAATGGTGTGTTTCCTTCTTGCCTGTCCTGGCCATGATTCCCTGCTTGCCAGTGGCAGCCTGAATGCACCTGAAAGTTCCCTGGTGACTGACTCAGCTGTCACCAGGGCAATCCAGCAAATGTCCCTGCCATACAGTGGGCTGCAGCCACACCTCCGCAAGATCTGAAACCCAAACTTGCGGAGGGACATCCCTATCCAAGAGTTTGCTCCTTCCTTGGGTACTTTCCCTTAACCCTAGGGTGTCCTATAAAGTTTCTGTATCCATTTGTAAGGCAATCCCCTTGGACCTTGACTGATACAAAGGGTGATATGTAAGTTTATACTCAGAATCTTATTTATTTATTATTTATTTACTGAGACAGTTTCACTCTTGTCGCCCAGGCTGGAGTGCAATGGCATGATCTCAGCTCACTGCAACTTCCACCTCCCAGGTTCAAGCGATTCTCCCGCCTCAGCCTCCTAAGTAGCTGGGATTGCAGGCGCTTGTCACCACGCCCAGCTAATTTTTTTTTTTTTTTTTTTTTTTTTTTAAGACGGAGTCTCGCTCTGTTGCCACGCTGGAGTGCAGTGGCACAATCTTGACTCACTGCAGAAAGTAGGAAAGAAAAGACCAGAACAAAAGGCCTCAGATCTGAATAATAAGCATGCCATAAAGAGAACAGAAGAAACAGCAGAGGAAATCACTAATGAAACCGAAAGCCACGGCTTTCCAGTGCCCAGCACAATATATAAAAACAGACCCACACTAGGGTATGCCATTGTGAATTTCACTACAAGGAATACCTGAACTAGAAAAAATTTTAAGTTTCATACAAAGGACTGAGAATCTGAATGCCTCAAATAACATCAGATATTAGAAGAAAGTAGATCAATATCTTTAAAATTCCAAGGGAATATTATCTCCAGCCTCAATTAGTGTAAGCGTAGGTGGAATAAAAAGGTTTCCAGGCACACCAGTTCCCAAAAACGTTACTTCTTTATTTTTATTTTTTAAGACAGGTTGCGGTGGTGCAGTGGTGTGATCTCAGCTCACTGCAACTTCCGCCTCCCAGGTGCAAGCGATTCTCATGCCTCAGCCTCCCAAGTAGCTAGGACTACAGGCATGCACCACCTCCCGGATTCAAGCAATTCTCCTGCCTCAACCTCCTGAGTAGCTGGGACTACAGGCGCGTGCCTCCACGCCCGGCTAATTTTTTTATATTTTTAGTAGCGACGGGGTTTCGCCATGTTGGCCAGGCTAGTCTTGAACTCCTGACCACAGGTGATCCACCCGCCTCGGCCTCCCAAAGTGCTGGGATTCCAGGTGTGAGCCACTGCGCCCAGCCTGTATTCAGAATATTTAATACTTAGCCCTTTCCCCTACTTGGCTGTCTGAATGCTGGTAGCCAGGCTTATGCTTCCAGCCAGGAGATGAGAAGATTCTGTGCAAAATTTGGCAGCTGATATTGGGGGTCTCCAGGGAAGCAGCAGTTTCAGGAATGCCACAGTCAACAAATCCTACTCCTGTGAGCCAGTTGCTTCCAGTCAGCTTATTGTCCCCCTGTTCAATATGTGCAGACAGGCAATGATCACCAGCCATTTGAGGAATGCCTCTAGGGTGAAAGGTAGAATCAAAACCCACAACCCAAAATGGAGAAAAGTGGGACTGTGAAGGGAGAAGAAAACATTTTTAAGGAACTGCCACTAATATACTCAGGTTTTGAAATTGTAAGGTTTTTCTCCATCTAAGAAAAAAAGAATATTCAGAAAACAAGTCCTGAAAATAGAAATTAAAAACTCAATAGAAGGGTGAGAAGATGAAGTTGAGGAAATCTCCCACAAAGTAGTACAAAAAGAACAGCTTGAAAGTAGGAAAGAAAAGACCAGAACAAAAGGCCTCAGATCTGAATAATAAGCATGCCATAAAGAGAACAGAAGAAACAGCAGAGGAAATCATTAGTGAAACTGAAAGCCATGGCTTTCCAGTGCCCAGCACAATATATAAAAACAGACCCGCACTAGGGTATGCCATTGTGAATTTCACTACAAAGAATACCTGAACTAGAAAAAATTTTAAAAGTTTCATATAGAGGACTGAGAATCTGAATGCCTCAAATGACATCAGATATTAGAAGAAAGTAGATCATTATCTTTAAAATTCCAAGGGAATGTTATCTCCAGCCTCAATTAGTGTGAGGGTAGGTGGAATAAAAAGGTTTCCAGGCACACCAGTTCCCAAAAATGTTACTTCTTTATTTTTTAAGACAGGTTGCGGTGGTGCAGTGGTGTGATCTCAGCTCACTGCAACTTCCGCCTCCCAGGTGCAAGCCATTCTCATGCCTCAGCCTCCCAAGTAGCTAGGACTACAGGCATGCACCACTATGCCCGGCTAGTTTTTTTATTTTTGGTAGAGATGGGGGTTTCACCATGTTGGCCAAGCTGGTCTCAAACTCCTGTCCTCAAGTGATCCACCCGCCTCGGCCTCCCAAAGTGCTGGGATTACAGGTATGAGCCACCGTGCTGGCCAGCAAAAATGTCACTTCTTATGTACCTTTTATCGGGAAGCTGTTCCTCAACCACAATAAGGGACTAAACTAAGAAAGATGCAGGGCATACAAAAGAACGGAACCCCCACGGTGACAGCATACACAGCAACCAGTCCAGACAAGAGCCAGTCAGAGACGCTTCCAAGACAAAATGGAGAGTGATATATTTGAACATTTTGAGAGGAGATTTATAAAACTGGAGAGTTTAGGGTGGAATAAATGATTGGTACAAAGAACACTAAGAAAAAATTACTATTCATAAAAGAATCATATAAGCAAGAAAGGGAAAGTCACAGTCTAATTACGTGGCTCAGTTGTGATTGGCATGTCATTGTCATAATAATGTAAACAAGGATTATTAACGAAATTCATGATATGCCATTATTGGGAAGAGGAGGAGTTGAGGGGTGTGTATGTGTGTTGATGGTAGTGAAACAGTTAGTCCTCATCTCCCTTAGTGATGAGACAACTGATAATGCTTAAACATGAATAATTCGGAAGTACTGGAGATCTGGAGATGAGAACAGAGAAAGTGGTTGCTTCTGGGAAGTGCAAAGAATGTGAAGTGGGAAAAGGAACTGCTGGTTTTTCAAGGATGTTTTCTAGAGCTTGTTTTGACTTTTTGGGCCTCAGATTGTATTTTGCCATCAAGCTCCCTGGGAAGTACAGTCAGCCCGCCATATCCATGAGTTCCACATCTGTGGATTCAACCAACCACAGATGAAAATATTCCAGGAGGGAAAGGCCGGGTGCAGTGGCTCACACCTGTAATCCCAGCACTTTGGGAGGCCAAGGCAGGAGAATCACTTGAGCCTGGGAGGTCGAGGCTGCAGTGAGCTATGATCGTGCCACTGCACTCCAGCCTGGGTGACAGAACAAGACCCTGTCTTACACATAACATAAAATTTACCATCGTGACCACTTCTTTTTTTTTTTTTTCAGAGTCTCACTCTGTTGCCCAAGCTGGAGTGCAGCAGCGCAATCTCTGCTCACTGCAACCTCTGCCTCCTGGGCCCAAGCGATTCTCCTGCCTCAGCCTCCTGAGTAGCTGGAATTACAGGCGCAGGCCACCACGCCTGGCTAATTTTTTATTTTAGTAAAGACAGAGTTTCACCATGTTGTCCAGGGTGGTTTCAAACTCCTGAGCTCAGGCAATCCACCCGCCTCAGCCTCCCAAAGTGCTGGGATTACAGGTGTGAGCCACCGTGCCCGGCCTTGACCACTTTTCAGGGTACAGTTCAGTAGTGTTGGAAAAGAAGCAATTTTTTAAAAGGAAATGTACATGGAAATCAGTTCAGAACTGGAAGTGCTAGTATCTTTTGCTGTATTTGTTTCATGCTCTGCAATGAAATATTTGTTTAATGTTCTTTAGTTCATATTAACTTGCCAGAATAATGTTAACATAAAAACTTTCAATTGTTTCCACTGTAGGTAAAATTAGAACCTATTACAACTATTTAAAATATTCAATAAATTAACTCATTTTCCCCCCCACTTCAGTTAAGAGCCATTGGAAATGAAAAAATAAAGGAATGTTACTAAATCTAAGCAATCCCAAATAAATGCCCATTGTTTCTTGAGAGATAGACAAGACATCACCAGTATGAGTGACAGAGGAACACCCACAACAACATCTTGGATATATTATTTGCTCTCTGAATAAAAGGCACATCGCTTTTCTATACAATAACTGGAATTGTGCATGGTCCCCCTCCACATTGCTCTGAAAATGAACTTTTGTTTTATGCAGATGTAGGCGAATTAGAATGAACAAAGGCCCACATTTTAAGGCTGAGAACATTCAACTGAAAATGAAAAATGGATTTTTCTTCTATTAGACAGGAGAGCAAACGTAAATGTTTTGCAGCGGGCAGGCTAAGGCAGACCTGAGGTCCCAGAGTTGTCTCCTTTGAAAGTGGCTGGCTATTGGCAAGTACTAATGGTTCCTGAATGCTCCCATCAAGGGTCCTCACATGGCCCATCAGAAGAGATAAACAGAAAGAAGTCAAAACCACTTTCCTGTCTCCTCTGGCCCAGTATCTGCACAAAGGACCAACTGCTTCTCACATTCACTATAGTAGCTGGTTCCTTTCAAGGTCTGGACCACTTGCTAGAGGATTGGACCTACAGAGATCTATCTATGGGGTTGGGAAACTGTCCAAGACCCTTCAACAGAACTTTTACAGGAGAAAATCCTGGAGACCATTCTTAAGAGGGCTGATGACTAGTTATTAAGGAATGTTGAGGTCCAGATCCCTGAGCCTGGGCACAGAGGCAACCTTCAAATCCCCTTCCATCTCCCTTCCCTGCCCCTCCCCAACACCCCACAAGGCTAAGTTCACTCTAATACCTGACAGTAGCTCCATGGACAATTCACAGCCAGCAAACCTCTACTGTGTTGTCTTCAGCTGTAGCCATTGTTCACAGTCCAGAATGATCGATCACCCCTCTGCTCTGTCTGATTCATCCTTTCTGCTCCACAATTAGCTTTCCTCACTTCCTACCTCATCATAGACCACCCCTTAAACGCTGATGTTCTCACCACTCTTTTGGCAACACATGCTTTCTGACATACACCCATGTGATTTTAATTTAACTCTCATCTATATGCTGATAAATATAAACCTAAAATCTGCTTCTCCAACCCCAATTTCCCTCATAAATTTCTAACTCATATATCCAACTGCATGCAGGCCATATCCAGGTGAGGCCTCCACAGGCATCTACAACTCAACATATCCAAAAGTGAACCAACAAAGACACAGGTGTGGGTAAATAAAATTCACAATCTCTTACCTAAAACCTTGGACAAATGTTTTATGAAATTGTAAATTTTCAGAATTTAGAAAAGGTAATACACAGTATATAACACTGCCAGTTATTTATGTATTTATATCAAACACAAGTTTTCATTCAGCAAAGGTTTTTTCTTCCAACTCTTTATATGAAGTGGAATTTACAAAGAATACAAACGGCCTAATGTCAATTGAGGTCATGTTATCAAGTGAGTTTGTACCACATTTACAAAAAAAATTTTTCAGAGCTTTTTAGATACTGGAATTGTGAAAAAGTGACTATTAAACTTTACTTGTCACATGTATGATATTAAAGGGCTAATATCCTTAATACACACAGGGCTCTTAGAAATAAAGAATAAAAAGATGAAAACCCCACAGGAGAATGGACCAAGGACATGAATAGACCATTTAAAGAAAATATGTTTTAAATGTTCAATCTTAACTTATTGAAAAAAAAAAAAAAAGGCAACTCGAAATAGTAAGGTATTTTCTGCTTATCAGATGAGCAGGGATAAAAAATAAGTTGGCAAAAGTATGGAGAAATAGGCACTCACACTATTAGTAAATGTTTGTAAAAAGCTTAGAACAGTTGTCTAGTAAGCACATAGTAAGCTTTATATAAGTGCTTGTTAAATAACTTGGCGGAAGTTTGTAGTGGTACAAACTTTTGGGAGGACAACTTATCAATATCTATTAAATTTTTTTTTTTTTTTGAGACGGAGTTTTGCTCTTGTTGCCCAGGCTGGAGTGCAATGGCGTGATCTTGGCTCACTGCAACCTCCGCCTCCCGGGTTCAAGTGCTTCTCCTGCCTTGGCCTCCCAAATAGCTGGGATTACAGGCATGCACCACCACGACCGGCTAATTTTTGTATTTTTAGTAGAGATGGGGTTTCTCCATGTTCATCAGGCTGGTCTCGAACTCACAGCCTCAGGTGATCTGCCTGCCTCGGCCTCCCAAAATGCTGGGATTACAGGCTTGAGCCACTGCACCTGGCCAATATTTATTAAAATTTTTAATGTGTATATCCCATTATCCAACACTTCCAATTGTAAGAATTTATTCTACCAAAACTACACAGATGTGCAGAGCTCAATTGCGTGGAAAGATGTTCACTGAATCACTCTAATAATGAAATCTGAAAACAACACTGCCAGCGCTTGTGCTGTGTTTTTCCTCAGGCCAGCGGGAAGATGGCCGCATCACATTCAGATGCATCGGTAACCAGAGGATGGAGAGAGAGTGTCTCTCGTTCTGTGGCTCTGTCTTACGAGTGGAAAAACTTTTCCCAGAAGCTTCCCATCAGATTCCCTTTCCTGTCTCAGTAGACAGAACTGAACCACAAGAAAATTCCCAAACCAATGCCTGACAAGGGGATGGGATTATTCTAGGCTAGTGGTCCTCAAATATTTTTAACTGAGGACTCATTTGGACTCAAAAATTAGGGCCAGGTGTAGTGGCTCATGCCTGTAATTCCAAAACTTTGGGAGGCCAAGACAGGAGGATTGTTTGATGCCAGGAGGTCAAGGCTGCAGTGAGCTATGATTACCTACTACGCTCCAGCCTGGGTGACAGCAAGACCCTAAAAAATAATAATAATATTGAGGATCCCCAAAAATCTTTGCTTTTATGAGTTATATCTATCACTAAAATTTTGAAATATTTATTTATATAAAAATAAGAAATCTGGGCCAGGCGCACTGGCTCACACCTGTAATCCTAGCACTTTGGGAGGCTGACATGGGCGAATCACAACGTCAGTAGTTTGAGACCATCCTGGCCAACATGGTGAAACCCCGTCTCTACTAAAAATACAAAATATTAGCTGGGCGTGGTGGCAGGCGCCTGTAGTCCCAGCTACTCGGGAAGTCAAGGCAGGAGAATCGCTTGAACCCAGGAGGCGGAGGTTACAGTGAGCCAAGATCACACCACTGCACTTCAGCCCGGGCGACAGTGCGAGACTCTGTCTCAGAAAGAAAAGAAAAGAGAAAAGAGAAGGGGAGGGGAATCTGTTACATATTCATATAAGTAAAATTTTCTTGAAAAATAGTAACATACTCCAAAATTAAAACATTTAAGAAGAAGAGTAGCATTGCTTTACCTTTTACAAATCACTTTAATATTGGGCTTAATGTAAGACAGCTGGATTCTCGTATCTGCTTTGGCATTTAATCTGCTGCAATCTGTTAGTAGAAGTATATATATATTTTAAAAACCCAGCCTCATTAGGATATGTAATTGCAAAACAGAAACTCACAGAGCCCTGAAATGAATCTCAGAGACCCCAGGAATGTTCAGCCAAGGTTTTTTTTTTTTTTTTCCCCTGAGACAGAGTCTCACTGTGTCATTCAGGCTGGAGTGCAGTGGCACAATCACGGCTCACTGCAGCCTTGACCTCCTGGGCTCAAGCGATCCTCCTGCCTCAGCCTCCCAAGTAGCTGGGACTACAGCCATGTGCCACTATGCCCAGCTAATTTTTGTATTTTTTGTAGAGAGAGGGTCTCACTATGTTGCCCAGGCTGGTCTCAAGCTCCTGAGCTCAACAGATCCTCCCCTCTCAGCCTCTTCAGGTGTTGGGATTATAGGCGTGAGCCACTGTGCTTGGCCCTCAGCCACATTTTAAGTACTACTGCTCTAGGCCAGTGAGACCTCCTGTGAAGAAGAGGTTGGAATCATCCTTTCCTGAAGCACAAGGCCACAAGGCCATCTGGGGAAGGGGTGGATGCTTGAACTTCCCACTATGCTAGGAGGGAAAGAGGAGGAAATGGATACTGTTAGGAAGAAGGGAAGATATTGACCGATAACCAGCCATGCCCCTTTCCAAACTTTTCTCTAGAACATACTCAGAGTAAGCTTTTTTGTTTTTAAATTTTCACTGTGACAAAATACACCTAACATATAATTTACTTTCCTAACCTTCTGTTTGTTTGTTTTGAGACAGTCTTGCTCTGTCACCTAGGCTGGAGTGCAGTGGCATAATCTCAGCTCACTGCAACCTCCGCCTCCTGGGTTCAAGCAATTCTCTTACCTCAGCCTTCCAAGTAGCTGGGACTACAGGCGCCTGCCACCATGCCCAGCTAATTTTTGTATTTTTAGTAGAGACAGGGTTTCACCATGTTGGCCAGGCTGGTCTCGAACTCCTGACCTCAGGTGATCCGCCCACCTCGGCCTCCCAAAGTGCTGGGATTACAGGTGTGAGCCAGTGCGCCAAGCCTTCCTAGCCATTTTTAATGCACAGTTCGGTGGCATTAAGTGCATTTCATCGTTGTGCTACCATCACCACCATCCATCCAAGAATGTTTCCATTTTGCAAAACTGAAACTCTATACCTACTAAACAATAACTCCACAGCCCCTTCCAGCCCCGGTCTCTATGAGTTTGGCACAAAGTTCTACTTTCTGTCTCTGTGAGTCTGACTACTCAAAGTACCTCATGTAAGTGGAATCATACGGTATTTGTCTTTTTGTGACTGCCTTATTTCAGTTAGCATAGTGTCCTCCAATTTCATATATGTTGTAGCACATATCAGAATTATTCTCTTATTCTTAAGGCTCAGTAATATTCCACTGTGTGAAGAGACCACATTTTGTTTATGTATTCATCTGTCAATGGACATTGGGTTGTTTACACCTTCTGGCTATTGTGAATAATGCTGCTATGAGTGCAAATATCTATTCGAGTCCTCGCTTTCCATTCTTTTGGGTATAGACACAGATGTGGAATTGCAGGATCATATGGTAGTTCTATTTTTGCTTTTTTGAGCAACTGCCATACTGTTTTCCACAGAGACTGCATCATTTCACATTCTTGCTGGCAGGGGATAAGGGTTCCAATTTCTCCACATCCTTGCTAACACTTTTTGTTTTTTTGATAGCAGCCATCCTAATAGGTGTGAGGTGGTTAGAGTAAGCGTAAGTTGATAATGTCATTTTCCTGGTAGAATTCTATCACGGCTTTTAGCCGCCTTGTAAAATTGAAGTTCATGATGATTAGGACTGGCAAGGCCCTATTGTTCTGACCCTGCCCTCCTCTCCACCCTCATCCCTTATTCTCTCCTTTGCTCACTGTCCTCCAGCACACTAACCTTTCTGTTTTTTGAACACGGCAACGGGCTTCCATCTCACAGCCTTTGCACATCCTCTTCCCTCTGCCTGGAAACCTCCATCTGCAGCTTCCCAGACACTTTCCCTTCCTCAATTCTCAGCTTCAATGCAAGGACTTCCTGAACACTCCCCCTCCAATCACTATCACATCACCTCGGTTTCAACATTTGACAAATATTTTTTTGAGCACACATTCTATGACAGGCCCTATGCTAGGTGCTGGGGATACAGCAGTGAACAAAGCAGGCTAAAATCCATACTTCTATGCGGCTTACATTCCAGTGATGGTCTTCAGCGCATAATCACTACTGCAATTATCTTGTTCATTTTCCTAATATTTGCTGCACTGGCTGGTCATTTCAGCAGTGTTTATAAAGCAAAACAGTTGGAAATAGCCCAAAGGCAGAATACTAGAGGTTAGTCTTTAAAATTTATAGTTCACCCTTATACAAAGCCATAGTTATAACATAAAATGAAATATAAAATTATAGTTCATCCTTAATACAAAGCCAGAGTAATAATATAAAGCCTTATAATGTAAAGCCATACTTCTGTTTAATGTGCTGCCATGGAAAGGTGACCACGATATACTTGTATCAGACATAAGGATATATTCCTTCTCCGTCTGCTTAGCACCTCCACCTCCTAGACCCTCAGCCTCTTGTTCCTGCTTAACACATAGTTCTATCACTTGACCCAGTTGCTCTGGGAGAGCAAAACTGTCACCTCTTGCTACGACTACAAAGCCAGGCCAACCAGATGCCCAGAGTTTCTACCTACTCCTCATACTTTTGGACTTGGATAAAACCACACAGCTGGGCATGGGATCTGACATCCTAAACATCTACCCAAGAGTAGAGGTGATGCAACTCAGGAGCTTGAATGACTAACACTCCATGGGAAATTTTTGCTTTTCAAAATTATTGAGATCTTAAAAAAGATTCCTTTTCTTTTTTTTTTTTTTTTTTAAGACATGGGGGGTCTCACTACGTTGCCCAGGCTGGACTAGAACTCATGGGCAGAGAAGGGAAGATGGAGCCGCCATCTTGAACTTGTCTGGTCCCCTAGTTCCTGCTGGCATTCACCTGTGCAAGCTCCCAGCTTGCTTGTCTCTGCCTGCAGCTCAACCTTAGAGGTTGCTTTTTGTTACAAAATGATTTGGGGCTGCTTTTCATTAAAAAGAAAAGCCTTACCGAGGACTCCCATACCCTTACTATCTGCCTAAGTGATTTCTTCTTAACTCCTATGTCACTTCCACCTTGGCCTCCTGAGTAACTAGCTGAATGCCACTAGGCCCAGCTTTAAAAAGCTTTTCTTGATGTGGTTTACATCTGTCCATGTTTATCGTATTCAAAATTAAAGCTGGGAAAATTTAAAAGTATTAATTGATTTTTAAATAATAAGTCATTATTTGCTAACATAAGTGACATATTTTATATAAAATAAAATATATTTTTCCAAAACAAAATTAAGCAAAAAGAATAGTATTGTTTTATAGTTTGGCAAATCTCTTTAATATCTGGTTTAACAGAAAGCTCAATTCTCATCTGCTTTGGTATTGTCTGTTGCAGTATCTTGTTTTGGTTTAAGTATCCGAATAAGTTAGCCTTATACCAATGTGTGGTTGGAAATGAGAAACATAGCTTTTTCAAATAACTGGATATTCTTCTTTGATATTACACCAAAACTTGACAGTAGTACTTTCTGAAAGGCTAGTTGCAATGTAGAATCTGAAACCAAATCAATGAACTCTATGTATTCCCTTATATTAAATTCCATTGTTCATTTGTACTCTCATTGAATCTTTTACCCATGAATAATATTGATCTTGCAGATCCCCCTGAAAGGGTCTAACAACCTCCAAAGGTCCATGGACCATACTTTGACAAATGATGACTGATTGGTTTACTTGTTCATAGTTGGCTTCTTCCAACTCTACCCTCTAGAAGTAAGCTTATAGAAGGAGCAAGAATTGTGTTTATTTGGTAACCCTTGCACTTATCATAAGATCTAGCTCACTGAGGGTACTCAATAATCATGAGTTCAATGAATGAACTTCTGTGATTCTCCAAGGGGTGTCCTGTGAAGTCATCTGTTATTTCATGGAGGTGGTTAATGGTTCTATGTGATGTTGATACTACATCAACCAATTTCCCCAGGTTTTAAAAATCAATGTCATGTGGATAAATTCACTTAACACTAACTGGCTATAAAATCATCAAATTTTGCCCTTCAGAAACAGATTGTGATTTTCAATGACCAATATTTATTTCAGTAATCATTCAATACAATATTACAATAATCCAATGTCAATACATTTTATGAAATCTGCAGTATAAAATGCTATATGTTGGAAACAAGTTTATCTAACCAAAGATTTATGAAGCAGTTCTCTTTCTTTAAGGGTACAGTATTGCTGGGTGAAATGATGTGCCTGTACTCCCAGATACTTGGGAGGCTGAGGCCAGAGGATCACCTGAGCCCAGGAGTTCTGGACTGTAGAGAGCTGTGCCAATCAGGTATCTGCACTAAGTTCAGTGCCAATATAGTGACCTTCTGGCAGTGGGGGACCACCAGGTTGCCACAGGAGGGGTGAATTGGCTCAGGTCTGAAATGGAGCAGATCAAAACTCCTGTGCTGATCAGTAGTGGGATTGTGCCTGTGAATAGGCACTGCTCTCCAGCTTGGACAACATAGCAAGACTGCTTCAAAAAAAAAAAAAATGGCTACAGTATTATGGAGAAAGAAGAGTAAATGAGATTAGACTAAAAGAATGTAAGTTTTAAAAAGATGAAAACAAAAAATGAGAAAAATTTACATGGCATCTTTCAGGAAGATCCATAATATTCATGTATACATGCATGTGTATTCTAACCACTTCCAAAACAATCCAAAATAATCTTTGTAATTAATAGAATTTGACTTCATTATGTGATCTAGACCCTTGCTGCTCAAAGGGCTCTGAGCAGCACTGGTGTCACCTGGAAGTCAGAAGTGAATGAAGAGTCTCAGGCATCTCAGGCTCCACCAGACCTACGGTGGCAGATGACACTTTCTAAATATGGCCGCCACAATATGTTCCTCCTCACATGCTCTTCTTTCACTGTGAAGTTGACAATCCCCTGTTAAATGATGAGGTCAACACCCCTTCCCCTTAAACCTAGGCAGGCAGACCTTTATGACTGCCTTGCCCAATAGGGTATGGCACAAATGATGTTATGTGACTTCTGAGGCAAGGTCATAAAAATGCCATGCAACTGCCACCTTGCTCTGTTGGGATACTTGGTGGAACCTGGCACCACGTTGTAAAGGAGCCAAGCATCCCCATGGGGAGGATACCTGTGGGTTTTGTGGTCAAGAGCCCCACCTGGGGTCTCAGTCAACAACCAGCATCAACCACAATGACAGTACATGAGCCTCCAGATGATTTCAGTTCCTGGCCATCAAGTCACCTTCTGAATCAAACTTTCCCATTTAACCATGTATGGGGACAAGACAACCCCACCAAACCCTGCCCAAATTCCAGATTTGTGAGCAAAATAAATGATTAATCCTTGAATGGCTATTTTAAGGCACTTGTTTGGGAATATCTGCTATATAGCAACAGACATCCAGAACACCTACTCTATCATGATTTGCATTTCATCAAGATCCTCAGTGACTCACCTGCACATAAAAATGTGAGAAGTGTTGATTTTATTCATTTATTTTTTAGAGAAAGAATCTTGCTCTGTTGCCCAGGCTGCAGTGCAGTGAAATCACTGTAATCTTGAACTCACTGTAACCTTGAACTCCTGGGCTCAAAGGATCCTCCTGCCTCAGCCTCCCAAGTAGCTGGGACTACAGGCATGTGCCACCATGGCTGGCTAATTTTTTTTTTCTGTATTTTTTTGTAGAGATGGGGTCTCACTATGTTGCCCAGGCTGAGCAACTCCTGGCCTCAAATGATCCTCTTGCCTTGGCCTCTGAAAGTACTGAGATTACAGATATGAGCCACTTGCCCCTGGCCAGCACTGATTTAAAGTAAAATTGTGTAAAATTTAATTTTCCTATAGCTCTTAACAACATTGATGGCAAATTATGAAAGGCTGCATAATGAGTGAAAATCATATTTAAGGTAATTGTTTCCAGAAAGCTGCATTATAACTGCCTGTTAAATGCGCTGTGTTCTCCAGGTGTCAAGACTGGTCCAAATCTTGGGTCAGACTCACATTTGGAGAGTATCGTCTCCATGAGAGTCAGAAGAAAATGGGCAAAGTAATTGAGGAGGCAAGCTACAAGATTTCCAAAGCTGACACTCCTGAAATATAAAGATGAGGACTGAGGGTGGGTGACTAGTATCTAGCAAACCTTGTATCAAAAGCAATCATCATTTTAATAACAGATGGCACAAAAAAATATTTTGAAAACAAATTATGTCATGCTACCCAAGTTAAGGGTAGATGAATATGTGCAGGTGTCTGCTATCGTTAGGCATAACAACAAAGCTACAATTCATATTGCTTTCCTGAGGTCATGCTTTAACAGTAAATAGCTAAAAGTCCACTGTCTCATATTGCAATATATAGGGTAGCGTTGGTACCCACTAATTAGTATGTGTGTGGTTCATTAGCCTATACTGAAGGTCTTTGTCCATTTCGGTTTAGCATTTCCCTCATTGTATTCTAAATTCTAAATAAGTTCAAATCACAAAGATCAAAGAATAACAATCATCATGGCTGGATGTGGTGGTTCACGCCTGTAATCCTAGCACTTTGGGAGGCCGAGGCGGGTGGATCACTTGAGGTCAGGAGTTTGAGACTAGCCCGGCCAACGTGGTGAAACCCCATCTCTACTAAAAATACAAAACAATTAGTCAAGTATGGTGGCGCGTGTCTGTAGTCCCAGCTACTCGGGAGGATGAGGCAGGAGAAGCGTTTGAACCAGGGAGGTGGAGGTCGCAGTGAGCTGAGATCACGCCACTGCACTCCAGCCTGGGCAACTGAGTGAGACTCCATCTCAAAAAAACAACAACAAAAAAACCCAGTCATCAGCTGTCACATCATGTTGAACAACTGGATATCTAGGAACATCTAAAATGGTCAATTTAAGTGAATTAATTTCATCAATTAGTTTTTAAGTTATGTAATGCATTTTTCTAGTTTTCAACCAGATGTTTTGCAGCCCGGTCATTTAGCATTTCCTCTGAGCCATCTCAGGCTCACCTGGGTTTAGACTATTCCTGCAAAGAATGGCTCCATAGCTGCTACAGCTTGCTTTATTCATTTTCCAGTTTTTAAAAGTAACTTGTTAGTAAAAGTTTTTGGTTGTGAGCAACAGAAAGAGATTCTGGCTAACTTAAGCAGAAAAGGATTTATTGACAGGCTAAGAGGGCTCATGAACACAGTGGGAGGAGAATGACCAGGCTTGGGAAAGGGCAAGGACCAAGGAAGTCCCAGAGGATGAGACACTGTCAGCAGAGTCACATTACCAACCCCACCCACTCCCCACCCACAGTGCTGCCAGGACGCTAACAATGCCCTCCAAAATATCCACCATTCTTGTAGCACAGCCTCTGGGATCAAAAGCTTGTGGCTTCCGTAAGTGAGAGGTGGATATGAGATGTGGGAGCCAAAAATCGCCTTTCTGGCAGAGGGGAAGGGATTATTCCACATAAGAAAACCAGGATGTTAGAAGGAAGTGGGCTGATGCTGGACGTGCAAAACCTAATATACGTCTGCTACAAATAACATGCATGCTTTGTATAAATCACAAAATAATGCATGCTTATTGTGGAAAATACATAGTATAGCCTTCCTATATTTTTTTCTAAAATTGGGATATTGTACATATTCTTTTTTTTTTTTTTGAGACAGGGTCTTATTCTGTTGCCCACGCTGGAGTGCAGTGGTGCTATCTCGGCTCACTGCAACCTCCGCCTCCCAGGGTAAAGCGATTCTCTTACCTCAGCCTCCTGAGTAGCTGGGATTACAGGTGCCCGCCACCACACCCAGCTAATTTTTCTATTTTTAGTAGAGATGGGGTTTCACCATGTTGGCCAGGCTGGTCTCGAACTCCTAACCTCAGGTGATCCACCCACCTTGGCCTCCCAAAGTTTTGGGATTACAGGCGTGAGCCACCGTGCTTGGCCATATTCTTTTTTTTTAAATTTAAAGTTCTGGGATACATGTGCAGGGCATGCAGGTTTGTTACATAGGTGAACATGTGCCATGGTGGTTTGCTGCACCTATCAACCCATCACCTAGATATTAAGCCCCACATGCATCATTAGCTATTTATCCTGATGCTCTCCCTCCTCACCCTGCCAACAGGCCCCAGTGTCTGTTGTTTCCCCTGTGTCCATGTGTTCTCATTGTTCAGCTCCCACTTATAAGTGAGAACATGTGGTGTTTGGTTTTCTGTTGCTGTGTTAGTTTGCTGAGGATAATGGCTTCCAGTTTCATCCATGTCCCTGCAAAGGACATGATCTCATTCCTTTTCATGGCTGTATAGTATTCCATGGTGTATATGTACCACATTTTCTTTATCCAGTCTATCATTGATGGATATTTGGGTTGATCCTATGTCTTTGCTATTGTGAATAGTGCTGCAATGTACATATGTGTACATGTATCTTTATAATAGAATAATTTATATTCCTTTAGGTATATGCCCAGTAATGGGATTGTTGGGTCAGATAGTATTTTTGGTTGTAGGTCTTTGAGGAATTGCCACAGTCTTCCAAAATGGTTGAACTAATTTACATTCCCACCAACAATGTAAAAGCATTCCTATTTCTCCACAGCCTCACAAGCATCTGTTGTTTCTTGACTTTTTAATAATGACCATTCTGACTGATGTGAGATGCTATCTTATTGTGGTTTTGATTTGCATTTCTCTAATGATCAGTGATATTGAGCTTTTTTTCATATGTTTGTTGGCCACATAAATGTCTTCTTTTGAGAAGTGTCTGTTCACGTCCTTTGACCACTTTTTAATGGGGTCGTTTGGTTTGGTTTTTACTTTTACATTTATTTAAGTTCCTTATAGATTCTGGATATTAGACCTTTGTCAGTTGGACAGATTGCAAAATTTTTCTCCCATTCCTTAGGATGTTTATTCACTATGATGGTAGTTTCTTTTGCTGTGCAGAAGCCTGCTAGTTTAATTAGATCCCATTTGTCAATTTTTGCTTTTGTTTCAATTGCTTTTGATGTTTTTGTCATGAATCTTTGCCTGTGCCTATGTCCCGAATGGTATTGCCTAGATTTTCTTTTAGGGTTTTTATAGTTTTGGGTTTTATATATAAGTCTTTAATCCATCTTGAGTTCATTTGTGTATAAGGTGTAGGAAAGGGGTCCAGTGTCAATTTTCTGCATATGGCTAGCCAGTTTTCCCAGCACCATTTATTAAATAGGGAATCCTTTCCTCACTGCTTGTTTTTGTCAGGTTGGTTGAAGATCAGATGGTTGTAGATTCTGTTCCATTGGTCTATGTGTCTGTTTTTGTACCAGTACCATGCTGTTTTGGTTACAGTAGCCTTGTAGTATAGTTTGAAGTCAGGTAGCATGATGCCTCCACCTTTGTTCTTTTTGCTTAGGATTGTCTTGGCTATACAGGCTCTTTTTTGGTTTCATATGAAATTTAAAGTCTTTTTTTCTAATTCTGTGAAGAATATTAATGGTAGTTTGATGGGAATAGCATTGAACCTATAGATTACTTTGGGCAGTATGGCCATTTTCACCATATTGATTCTTCTTATCCATGAGCATGGAATGTTTTTCCATTTGTTTGTTTCCTTGAGCAGTGGTTTGTAGTTCTCCTGGAAGAGGTTCTTCACTTTCCTTGTTTTGTACATATTCTTCATAACCACCTTTTAAAATGTTATTTTATTTTTTTTGAGACGGAGTCTTGCTCTGTTGCCCAGGCTGGAGTGTAGTGGTGTGATCACGGCTCACTGCACCCTCTACCTCCCCAGCTCAAGCAATCCTCTGCTTCAGAGTAGCTGGGACTATGGGCATGTGCCACCATGCCTGGCTAATTAAAAAACAATTTTTTTTGTAGAGATAGGGGGTCCCCCTATGTTGCCCAGGCTGGTCTTAAAACTCATGGATTCAAGCAATCCTCCCACCTTGGCCTCCCAAAGTGCTGGAATACAGGCATGAGCCACTGTGCCCAGGCTATAATCAATTTTTTTTCACCTAACAATATATTGTGATCATTTTCCATATCATTAACTATTCATCTGCAACATGATTTTTAGTGGTGGTACGGAATTTTTTCTCTGTATTTATTTTAAATAACTTAGGTACTTTTTATTTTACTTTTTATCACTGTAAATACTGCTGGGATGAACCTATACTTTTTTTTTTCTTTTGCTTAAGTATATTGAAGTCTTACCATGCATCAGGCACCATGCTAAAGTGTTTTCTGCATTATCTCATTTACTTCTCACAACAGCCCTGTAAGGTAAATGCTATTATCATGTCCATGTTACAGATGAGGAGCGTGCTGCATGGAGGCTGGGAATAATTTGCCTAAGATCACGCAGTGCTGATGCCCCTAATTCACCTGAGGGTCACACTGCAAGTAGACGGCAGAACCGGCTTTAGTGTGAACTCAGACTTGTCTGACTGGGGAGCTCAGGCTCTGAGCATCTTAACTTCCTTCCCAAGTAGATATTATTGAGTAATCCATGAATATTTCCTTACAATAAGTCAGAAGTGGAATTGAGGGAGTAAAAGCATTTAATACATGCTGTCAACATGCCCTCCAGTAAGTTTGCACCAATTTACACTGCCCCCAGAAATAGAGTAAAGTACCTATTTTTGCCTGGGCAAGGTGGCTCATGTCTATAATCCCAGCACTTTAGGAGGGTGAAGCTGGAGGATCGCTTGAGCCCAGAAAGTTTGAGATTAGCCTGGGCAATATGGCAAAAACCCTTTTCTACAAAAACTAAAAAATGAGCAGGGCATGGTGGTATGCACCTGTAGTCCCAGCTACTTGGGAGGAGGAGGTGGGGGGATTGCTTGAGCCTGGGACGTCAAGTCTACAGTGAGCCATGATCATGCCACTGCACTCAGCCTGGGTGACAAAGCAAGACCCTGTCTCAAACAAAAATTCCAAAAAAAAAAAAAAAAAAGTGCCTATACTCTTGGCCCATACCTGCTAGGGATTATCTTCATCAGAGAATCTTTGCCTCTAGCTGGTGAAAAAAGCTATCATGGTTTTTAGTTTTCCCATATGTTGTATTATAGTATAATGCTGGCTACCTTTTATGATGGTTTACTGTGTGTTAGGAGAATGTAAACCCTGAGAGGTTTGAGATTGCTGTCTGTTTTGTTCACTACAGTATCCCCGGCACCTGGCAGAGTATCTGGTATACAGTAGCCACTCAATAAAAATTTGATAAATAATTGAATAAGTGAGTGTGCTGGTCATTGAGGTCAGCACTTTACACAGATAATGTCATTAGTCTTCACAGCACTCCGAGGCCTTAGCTAGTATTCATACCATGTGCGCAGTCCCCTCTGGCCCAATGGGCACCCTGAGGGCCTCACTTTGACCCTCAGGTTCAGCTGCTCCAAAGGAGGATTGCCCATCTCCCTTGATTCCCCTATAATCCCCCAAAATGAATTTATTTTCAATTTTTAATTTTTAAAATTTTTTGTAGAGATGGAGTCTCACTATGTTGCCCAGGTTGGTCTCAAATTACTGGGCTCAAGTGATCCTTTCCCCTTGGCCTCCCAAAGTGCTGAGATTACAGCGATGAGCTGCTGCATCTGGCCAAAATGTACCCTTTGTACAACACATAATCTATATTTCAAGTCAGATCACCCCAATATATATCTACATTTGGTGAAAATATGCCCATCCATTTCCCTATAATGTAATGGCAGAAACATAATTGTTTTATAAGCCTTTTGATTTAATTATTCAAAAAAGCTTCGATTTAAAATTTAGCTTTGTGGGCCGGGCGCGGTGGCTCACACCTGTAATCTCAGCACTTTGAGAGGCAGAAGTGGGCGGATCATGAGTTCAGGAGATCAAGACCATTCTGGCTAACATGGTGAAACCCCATCTCTACTAAAAATACAAAAAATTAGCCGGGTATGGTGGCACACGCCTGTAATCCCAGCTACTCGGGAGGCTGAGGCAGGAGAATGCTTGAATCTGGGAGGCAGAGATTACAGTAAGCCAAGATCGTGCCACTGCACTCCAGCCTGAGCAACAGAGCAAGACTCTCTCTCAAAAAAAAAATGTAGCTCTGTGACTCTGCTCAAGCCTTCAACACTTTCATGTGATTTTCTGCTCCTCACTAAGAAAAGCACACTGATCTTGTCACAGATATATTTAGTGCACATCGAAGCACCACAGGCCCTGCTAACATGCTTTTCTTTGTTTTAGACAACATGCTAAGAATTTTAGGTCTCATGGCATAAACCTCTCCTGGTCGGCCTGAGCACATCCCATACCCAGATTTTGGTGCTATCTCACTCCTCATGGTATAAAGCTAAACAATTCCATTACCAGAGGCTCAGGCCAGCCTGGTCTTTTTTGTTTTTGTTTTTTGTTTTGTTTTGTTTGAGACAGGTTCTTGCTCTGTGGCCCAGACTGGAGTGCAGTGGCACAATCTCGGCTTAACTGCATCTACCTTCCAGGCTCAAGTGATCCTCCCACCTCCACCTCTCAAGTAGCTGAGACTTCAGGTGATGCCACCACATCCAGCTAATTTTTTGATTTTTTGTAGAGACGAGGTCTCACTATGTTGCTCAGCCTGGTCTTGAATTCTTGGGCTCAAGTGATCTTCCTAACTCAGCCTCCCAAAGTGCTGGCATTACAGGTGTGAGCCACCTCACATGGCCTACCCTAGTCTTATTGGCAGCTATATCGTAGGATAGCCTACAAGGGCATATCAAATGCTGGACCATTTTGAGTGCTTTTAGAAAAGGAAAAAAGAATCAGAAAATTAATTATATTTATAGAGATTGGAAAGAGCTCTAATTAAAAACATTAACCATAATCCTTTTTTATATATTTTGCAAATATCTTCCATTATTTTTGTTTGCTTTTTAATTCTATTTATGGTGTTTTGTTTTAACTTGCAGATGTTTTACCTTTTCTGGTAGTAAAATCTATCAGTTGCTCCTTTATGGCTTCTTTGCTATTGTACATAGAAGGCTTTTCTACCTTAAATTGACTAATAACACCACATAGTAACCATTTCTCTGTGGAATTCCCTGGAGTTGGAATACAAGCCGTGGCTTTCCAATGTAAAATCAAGGTGGCAGTGCACAGGACTCCATTTTCACATAAAAGCACCAAATGAGCTTTGCCACTGCTCCAAGGGGATCTCAACCGCCCAGGCCTGGGGTGCCAACGTGCTTGACTCTGGGTGAGGATATGGGAGAAGCAGTTCCATTTCTTCTCCAGGTCCTACAGGCTGGTGCTATACTCCCTGCAAAGCATCCACCACAAATACTACTGCAGACCCTTGGGGGTAAAACGCTGGGTTTTATCTAAACCTACAGGTAATAGGGATATATGTTTGTGCTATATTAACATGTGTATATTCATTCATACAATATTCCTCATAAGGCTTCAAAGGACTGGACAACAAAAACTAAATAGCTTCAAAACAGTCTCCTACAGTAGTAGAAAATTAGATAAGGATGGAAAAGAACATTAACAAACTAAACCAAATGTCATTATAGGTCAAAAACCAGAATTTTCTATGTATATGAGCGAGAATTAGTGAAGATGAAGGAATTTACAACATGCAAACGAGTTAACTGTTAATGAGTAGTAATGAATTCTAAGTATTTATTGAATTCTAATGAATTCCAAGTAAAGGGTCCTGCTTTCAGTCACTTGTGAGAAAACATGGAGCCTACAAAAGGGAGGACGGCATTCTTTTTTTTTTTTTTGAGACAGAGTCTCGCTCTGTCGCCCAGGCTGGAGTGCAGTGGCGTGATCTCAGCTCACTGCAAGCCCCGCCTCCCGGGTTCACGCCATTCTCCTGCCTCAGCCTCCCGAGTAGCTGGGACTACAGGCGCCCGCCACTACACCCGCCTAATTTTTTGTATTTTTAGTAGAGACAGGGTTTCACCGTGTTAGCCAGGATGGTCTCGATCTCCTGATCTCGTGATCCGCCCGCCTCGGCCTCCCAAAGTGCTGGGATTACAGGCGTAAGCCACCGCACCCGGCCAAGGATGGCATTTTTAAAGGCCTTTATTTTGATTCTACATGGAGCTCAGGAATGGTCTGGATACAGTTAAATCTTACAGAAGTAACAGTGAATGTAATATTGTTTCCTGTGCTACATAGTTATCAAAAGCACCTTCAGAACTTATTGCAGCCTCCCTCTGTCATATTAGAAGAAGACATAAAGTTACAACAGCAGCATGAGGGTGTGCGATGACAAGGTGGAATGGTAATTAGTTGCTAATTAGAACCTTCTGAAACATTAGGGTAATCATCATAGGAAAATCCCACTCAATGTTGTATGTAAGTTAAAAATGCCCCAGGGTAGCTATTAATTCCTGAAAATAGCAGCAGGTATGAGCACTTCAGCTGAAGTTAATCAACATTTCTATTACCTACTGGGTTTCTAGAGGTTAAAATTTTATATTTTTCATGGTGCAACATCAGTCTGGTATTTATACCCAGATTATGTGATTTATAAATTTAAAAACGTCTCATTTTATTGTAAAGCTGCTGTCAAGGAGAAAACAGGTTTTAAATAAAATTTGCTTTAATAAACTTTTCTTTTTTTATTTTTGAGACGGAGTCTCGCTCCCTCGCCCAGGCTGGAGTGCAGTGGCGCGATCTCGGCTCACTGCAAGCTCTGCCTCCTGGGTTCACGCCATTCTCCTGCCTCAGTCTCCTGAGTAGCTGGGACCACAGGCACCCAACACCACGCCCGGCTAATTTTTTGTATTTTTAGTAGAGACGGGGTTTCACCATGTTAGCCAGGATGGTGTTGATCTCCTGACTTCGTGATCCACCTGCCTCGGCCTCCCAAAGTGCTGGGATTACAGGCGTGAGTCGCCGCGCCCGGCAACAATTTTTTTTTTCACATTGGATGTAGTCCACTTTGTTTTTCCCTTGGAGATATTTTCCTTTTCATCAAGAAAGGTACTTAGGTAGCCCACACACATGAAGGCATAAACAGAGCTCAGAGACAAGTCACATGGTCCTTATATGAACCTTTACTTCGTGTTGATACATTTCAGATCTTTAAACAATTAGAGGCCAGGCGTGGTGTCTTACACCTGTAATCCCAGCACTTCGGAAGGCTGAGGCAGGAGGATGGCTTGAGGCCAGGAGTTTGAGACCAGCCTGGGCAAAAAGTAGTGAGACCCTGTCTCTACAGAAAATTTTAAAATTAGCTCAGTGTGGTGGCACACACCTGTTGTCCCAGCTACTCAGGAGGCTGAGGCAGGAGGATCGCTCGAGCCCAGGAGCTCAAGGCTGCAGTGAGCTATGATTGGGCTACTGCCCTTCAGTCTGCGTGACAGAGCAAGACCCTGTCTCTTATTTTTAAAAATGTATATGATCTCTTAGTTTTTGGGTCAGGACTCTGGGAACAGCTTTCTCAGGTGTCTCAGGCTCTAGGTCTCTCATGAGCCTGCAATGAAGTTGTCAGCCAGGTCTGCAGTCTTATCTGAAGACTACACTGGGGGAGGGTCCACTCCTAAGCTCACATACCTGGTTATTTTCAGTCTCAGTAAATACACTTCCAAGCTCACTTACGTGGGCCTCTCCACAGGACTGACTCACAAGGTGGCTGGCTCTCCCCAGAGTGAATGATTCCAGAGAAGGCCAGAAAAAGTCACTGCATCTAAAACGGAACCTGCAGTATTTTGTAACCTCATCTCAAAAGTGACAAACCATCACTTCTGCCATAGTCTTGTCTTTAGAAGTCAGTCATTTCAACCCACATAGAAAAAGGGGATTGCACAGCAATCCCATTACTGGTTATATACCTAGACAAATATAAATCATTCTACCATAAAGACACATGCTTGTGATTGTGAATATTCACTGCAGCAAAGACACAGAATCAATCTAAAGGCCCAACAATGACAAATTGGATAAAGAAAATGTGCTACATATACAACGTGGAATACTATGCAGCCATAAAAAAGGAGATCATGTCATTTGCAGGAACATGGATGGAACTGGAGGCTATTACCATCAGTAAACTAACTCAGGAACAGAAAACCAAATACTGCATGTTCTCACTTATAAGTGGGAGCTAAATGGTAAGAGTTATGAAGACAAAGAAGGAAACAACAGATACTGGGGTCTACTTGAGGAGGGAGGAGCAGGAAAGATAACTATTGGGTACTGGGCTTAATACCTGGTGATGAAATAACATACACAACAAACCCCTGTGACATGTTTTTACCTATGTAACAAACCTGTGTATCTACCCCCAAACCTAAAATAAAAGTTAAAAAAAGGAGGGGATTATACAAAGGTGTTAATACAAGGAGCCAGGGATCCTAAGGGGTCATCTTAGAGGCTGCCTACCACAACTGGTAACTGGTATTTTTAAACTTTTATCTACAGATCTATCAATCTATCTATCTACCTATCTATCATCTATCTCTCTATCGTCTATCTAGTCTCTATCTGTCTGCCTGTCCTATCTATCTATCTGTCTATCTATCTATCTATCTATCTATCTATCTATCTATCTATCTATCTCAAGGTCTTGCTCTGTTGCCTAGGCTCTAGAGTGCAGTGGTGTGGTCACAACTCACTGCAGCCTCAACCGCCCAGGCTCAAGTGATCCTCCCACTCAGTCTCCCACCAAAGTAGCTGGGACTACAGGTCTGCATTACCATACCTGGCTGGGTTTTTGTTTGTTTGTTTTGTTTTGTTTGTAGAGACCCTGTCTCTACTCACTGTGTTGCCTATGATGGCCTCAAACTCCTGGTCTCAAGTGAGACTCTTGCCTCTGCTTCCCAAAGTCCTGGGATTACAGGTGTGAGCTACCACACCCAACCTTTTAAGTTAGTTTTAATTTTTGTCATTTGGAACAAAAGTGGTCCTGACTAATATATCCAGATGTCATGAATCTAGCCCCAAATATTCTAGCTTCCCTTAATAAAGCCATCATAACAATGCCTTTATAAAGTATTTAAATATGTTGAGTACATTCATATTTTTCAGCCTTATTAGTTTAACACTTAGAAAACTCACACCCTATTGTGTGAACTACTACAGAAAATACTTTCTTGTTCCATTTAAGTTCCCCAAGAGCAAAGAGAAATGCCTTAAGTATTATAATGCTTCTCAACATGTCACACAGTATCTGGTCACATAGTGGATTCTCAACAAAGGAATTTTTTTTTTTTTTAAAGATAGGGTCTCAGTCTGTAGCCCAGGCTGAAGTGCAGTGGTGCAATTTTGGTTCACTGCAGCCTTGACCTTCCAGGGCTCAGGCAATCTTCCCACCTTAGCCTCCCAAGTAGCTAAGGCAACAGGCACATTCTACCATGCCCAGCTAATTTTTGTATTTTTGCTGAGATGGGGTTTTGCCGTGTTGCCCAGGCTGGTCTTGAACTCCTAGGCTTAAACGATCCTCTCACCTCAGCCTCCCAAAGTGCTGGGACTACTGGTGTGAGCCACCCCGCCTGGCCTATGGATCTTCTAAGTATAATTTAGATGATTTTTCCCTAAATTCAATATCTTCTTTTTGCTGATGTGTGCAATATTTTCTGCATATTCACATAGCCTCACACTAACTTTAGGTTATTCTCATATAGTGGGGATTTTCATAATCAGAAGAACTTAATGTCACTGTACCTAACCACCTTCAGTAATTCATAAAAATAGTAAACAAGGATACTCATAGGGGAATGCCAATGTTTACACTCCTTCCTCCAAGAAGTGCCTTTTCCTAAACCATTGTTTCTTGTCTCTAAGCAGCTTCCTCATGCATTGCACCAGTCTCCATCATACCATGATGACTCAATTTTTAAAACAGTCTTTTGTGTGGAGCTTTGTGAAAGGCTTTTTGCAAATCTAAATAGATGCCATTCATGAGCTTTTGTCCCTATGCATATGTGCCTCCTAAAAGAGCTTTAATAGATGGATGAGGCCAATTTCCTCTCATTGAAACCATACGTTCTCCTCCAGCTCCTTCCTTAACTCTGGCAGTCATACTGGCATGCAATTATCTTTTGGGGGAGTAGGGCTCACAGCCCTTCCCTGTTGATCTGCTTTGATTGTGTCTTTAATTGGGTCTAAATTGGGTGAGATATTGTAGAAGAATGTAGGGTTAAGATTGCCAAAATCTAACTACCCTAAAAGAGACTAATCACTATGGTTAAGATAGCATGCTGAGGTCAGAAACAGGGAAATATGGACGGAAGTGTGGTAAATATGGGCAGAGAAAAGGAAGTAAGGTTAGAAATACAGGAAGTTCGTGGTTGTCAGTCAAGGGTCAGGAACGTTTTAGGGTCATGTCCTTTAAGAATCTGACACTGTTCTCCATTTCCCTTTTCTTTAAATTCTCTCCTCCTTCGATTCCCTCAATGCTGTGCTCTCAACCTAGCTTGGTAGATGTTCCTGCTCAGACTCCTTTCCTGGAAGCTCTTCTTCCTGTCTCTTTAATGTGGTTTTTTTCCAGGTTCCATCCTTGGTTTTATCTTGTCTCCCTCTATAGGTTCTCCACTGTCAATTTCATACATTCCTATGGATTTAGGTAAACATAGATTAATAGAATAAAAATGGGAATTTGAGCTTTAGGTAAGTCCATTCATCTGCCTAGTGTAGATTTTCACACTGATATCCCAGACACTCCAATCTTAACATGTCCCAAATCAAAGGCATCATCTTTATATAAGCTAAGGACTTCTTCATTTTATGTGACAAAAAACCCTTATTTCATGGGCTCTAAGGAGAAGCCAAATAGCACAGGGATAGAGCTAGATTCAGAAACAACTGGAACCAAGACCTGGAAATTGCAATGATTTATTTCTCTCTCTCTCTTTTTTTTTTTTTTTTTGAGACAGAGTCACTCTGTCATCCAGACTGGAGTGCAGTGGCACGATCTTGGCTCTTGCAACCTCCACCTCCTGGGTTCAAGGAATTCTCGTGCCTCAGCCTCCTGAGTAGCTGGGACTACAGGAAGGCACCCCTATGCCTGGCTAATTTTTGTATTTTTAGTAGAAAAGGGGTTTTGCCGTGTTGGCCAGGCTGGTCTCAAACTCCTGACCACAAGTCACCCGCCCACCTTGAACTCCCAAAGTGCTGGGATTACCAGTGTGCACTGCCATGCTGGGCCCATTTCTCCAAATTATACATCAACTTTCCTCTGTATGTCTGTTTCTTTCTCCCCTTGTTGCAGATTGATGATTTCTGCTGCTCAGCCTATGTGGTGGAAAACACAAAGATCTCCATGTTTCTGCTTTAGTCACCCAGAGCGAGACTAGTTTGATTCTCTCTGGGTCCTAAAACTCACTGGACCAGCCATGTTCAAGGCGTCCAGCCATGGACAAGGTGTCCACCCATGGATCAATCAACTTTGGCCTCAGATACAGTGTATGCAACTTGAAGTTGCTTCATAGCTCACTGATGCACTATTCATTTTGCCTTCAACCTTTTTTCACTGTTTCATTTTAGATAGTTTTTATTGCTACATATTCAACTATACTACTCATTTCTTCTGCATTGTCTAAACTCCTGTCAATCTCAATCCCATCCAGTGTATTTTTCTCTTTTTTTTTCTTTTTTTAGAGATAAGGTCTCACTCTGTGGCCCAGGCTAGGGTGCACTGGTACTTTCATAGCTTACTGCAGCCTCAAACTTCTGAGCTCAAGCAATCCTCCTGCTTCAGCTGTCTGACTAGCTGGGACTACAGGTGGGTGACACCACACCTGGCTAGTTCCTCGTATTTTTTGTGAAAACAGCATCTCACTATGTTGCCCAGGTTGGCCTTGAACTCCTGGCCTCAAGTGATTCTCCAGCCTTGGCCTCCCAATTTGCTGGGATTACAGTTATGATGCCTGGTCCCAGTATATTTTTCACTGTAGATATTGCATTTTTCATATCTAGATGTTCAATTTGCTCAATCTTTTCTGTAGACTTTAAACATATGGAATATAGTTATAACAACTGTTTTTAATGACTTTGTCTATTAATTCTTTGACTAATGTGCGTGTCATTTCTGGGTTGTTTCTATACATTGATTTTTCTCATTATTGATTGTATTTTCCTCGTTTGCATGCCTAGAAATTTTTTATTGGATGCTAGACATTGTGAATTTCACATCCTTAAGTGTTAGTCTTCTATTCCTGTAAACATTTTCTTGAGCTTTATTCTAGGAAGCAGTTAAATTGTTTGGAAACAGTTTAATCTTTTTGAAGCTTCTCCTAAGCTTTGCTGGGCAAGATGAAAGCAGCCTTTATTCTAGACTACAGAGGAAATGCTCTTTAGAGTACTCTACCTGATGCCCTGTGAATTACAAGGTTTTTCATTCAAGGATTATTCCCTCTGCTCTGATCTCATGGTTCTTTCTTGAGTCTTGAGTAGTTTCTGCACACTCATGCGTGGATTAGTACTCAGCTGAAAACCTGAGGGCCCCTATCTCTGGAGCTCTCTCTCTGTGTCGCAAACTCCCCTCTGGAAATCTGCCCTGTGAAATCAAGATGCCATGGCCTGCCTGGGCCCCCAGGCTCCGCCCAGGTCTTCCCTCTCTAAGTTGCTCTCTGGAAGCTCTCTCCATGCAATGAGCTCGAGTAATCACAGGCCTCACCTCATTTGTTTTCCCTCTCTCAAGAATCATTGTTCTCTGCTGCCTGGTGTGCAGTGTCTGAAATCTGTTGTTTTATGTATTTTGTCTGTTTTTTCCGTTCTTTCAGATGGGAGGCTGAATCCAGTCCCTGTCACTCCACCTTGGCCAGAAGTGGAAGTCCAATTGTCTGTAGGAACTATTTGCAGTTATTTAAACTCTGGGCTCTTGCATGTCTCTGCACTTTTATGTCAGTTTGACATGTTTTTCCCTTCTACCCTGTCTGCCTGGCAAGACTCAGTTCAAGCATCATCTCCTCCCAAACCTGCCCAGCACTCATTCCACGTCAGCATCCCCCCTCCATGCTCCCTGGCATCATACCCACAGTGTGGAGCTTGGTTCCCCTCACTGAACTCTAAGGCCTGTGTGCAAATATCATAGCTTATTTATCATTTTTAAAATTGAAAAATAATGATGTACATTTTTATGGGCTACATAGTGACGTTTCATACATACAATGTATGGCAACCAGATAAGGGTAATTAGCATATCCATCATCTCAAACATTTAGCATTTCTTCAGTGGTTTTGTTTTGTTTGTTGTTTTCAGACAGAGTCTTGCTCTGTCGCCCAGGCCGGACTACAGTGATGTGATCATGACTCACTGCAGCCGCGACCTCCTGGGCTCAAGCGATCCTCCCACCGTAGCCCCCAGAGTAGCCGGGACTACAGGCATGTGCCACCATGCTGGCTAATGTGTGTGAGTGTGTGTGTGTGTGTGTGTGTATGTGTGTGTGTAGAGACAGGGTCTCCCTATATTGCCTAGGCTGGTCTCAAACTCCTGGACTCAAGCCATCCTCCCTCACTGGCCTCCCAAAGTGGGATTACAGGCGTGAGCCAATGTGCCTAGCCTATCTTTTTTTTAGACAGAGTTTTGCCCTTGTCACCCAGGCTTTGGTGCAGTGGCACGATCCAGCTTACTGCAACCTCTGCCTCCCAGGTTCAAGCGATTCTCCTGCCTCAGCCTCCCGAGTAGCTGGGATTACAGGCGCCTGCCACCACATCCAGCTAACCTTTTGTATTTTGAGTAGAGACAGGGTTTCACCATGTTGGCCATGCTGGTCTTGAACTCTGACCTCAGGTGATCCACCTGCCTCGGCCTCCCAAAGTGCTGGGATTACAGGTGTGAGCCACCGCGCCTGGTCCCTATCATTTTTTTTATACTGGGAACATTTGACATCCTCCTTTTAGCTTTTGAGGTTTATTCATCTTTGATTTCTGAACCTAGCAACTAAAACAGTAGCTACCTATCATATCCTTGTTGAAATGAATTGTTTCTTGTATTTCAGTGGACTATTTAAAGTGAAACATTGGGTTGGGCACTGTAGCTCACACCTGTAATCCCAGTGCTTTGGGAGGCCAAGGCAGGAGAATCACTTGAGCCCAGGAGTTTGAGGCTGCAGTGAGCTATGATTGTGCCACTGCACTCCAGCCTGGGCAACAGAGTGAGACCCAGTCTGAAACAAAACAAAACAAAATCAAGTGAAACACTCTATATAATTACCCTGAAACAGAGAATAATCTTCACTGTTTATTCCAGAGTATTTTATAAACCGTTATCTGCAAAAATGGGCTGGAACTTAAATACTTCTGTATTCTCAAGTTCTGATATTGCATTTCTTTGAATCAAGTATGTCATTTAGCAAAATTTTCTGAGGCGATTCTCAACAAAGTGGTTGTGTTAGAAGTATGTATGTTGGTAGCCTTCCCTTTAGAAGGGTTCTGGATTGTTGGGGCATATTTCTATGTAGTTTGGTTTGGTTACTTATGAGAAGCATGAAACCTTTTCAAATATTTACAACTCATGCTGTGAAGAATGCAACTGTAAAGTGCCAAGCAAACAACCTCATGTAGTGAAACCCTTCCTTGACTCAGTAGCCAGGTATGGTGGCAGACGTCTGTAATCCCAACTACTCAGGAGGCTGAGGCACAAGAATCACTTGAACCCAGGAGGTGGAGGTTGCAGTGGTTTGAGATTGCACCAGTGCACTCCAGCCTGGGTGACAGAGTGAGACTCTGTCTCACGAAAAAAAAAAAAAAATCCCCAAAATAAAAAAATACAAAGTCACACTGTAATCTCCAGCATGGCATTATATCACATGTAGGTTTAATAAACTGTTCAGGGGAAACAGATGTCAAACTTTGAGGCTGGGTATGGTGGCTCACACCTGTAATCCCAGCAATTTGGGAGTCCAAGGCAGGAGGATTTCTTGAAGCCAGGAGTTCCACACCAGCCTGGACAACAAAGTGAAGACCCCGTCTCTAAAACAAAATACAAAAATTAGCCAGGCATGGAGGTACATGCCTGTAGTCCCTGCTGCTCAGGAGCCTAAGGCGGAAGGATTGCTTAAGCCCAGTAGTTTGAAGCTGCGGTGAGCCATGATCACACCACTGAACTCTAGCCTGGGTGACAAAGCAAGACCTCTGTGGAGTCCTAATTAGGGAAAAGGAATCAAGCTGGCAGGACCAGGGGAAAGCAAAAACAAGAAGTAGATAAGCTATCAGTCTGCCTTTCTTCATGGTCCAGGACATGTAGCCCTCCTGTGCAAATAACTCACAATCTCCCTGCACCCAACTATCAGAAACCTGCAAGTTAGCTCACCGTAACCTTGGTGTTATCACTACTGCATAAAGCCTTCCTCAGCATACAGCACACGCACTATGCTATACTATCCCCAGCATGCCTTTGTCTCTTGGAAGTCGTCGGCTCCTTTGTGCTGGCCTGCCTATTGCTCTCTTGCTGTGTATTTTCATACTTTCTCTAATAAATTTGCCTTTCTTTACCTACAACTGTCTTGGTAAATAAATTTTTCTTAACACCCACACCACCAGCTCAGATAGTTGCTGCTCACCGGTGACAACCCCGCTTCAAAAAATAAAATAAAATCAACTTTTACATTAAATTTTCTAGGAACATGGGTCCTTTGTGGACTATACATGCTCTTATGCTAAAATGTCTCCCCTCTCACCACACCGCTGGGACACTTTGTGTCCCGCCTCAGCCTCCCAAAGTGCTGGGATTACAGGTGTGAGCCACCACACCCAGCCTAAAAGTTTGACATCTGTTTTTCCTGAGCAGGTTATTAAACCTATGTGTGATATGATGTGGTGCTACAGATTTCAGTGTGACTTCATGGTTTTTTTTTTTTTTTGTACTTAAACCTGCTTGAGGCCTCAATGCTTTCTTTTTTTAACCTGTATAAAAACCTGACATAAATAGGTAAATAGGGCATGTTAATTATAGAAAAAACACTGTGCGTGTGTGTGTGTGTGCACACACGAGTAAATGAATAAATATCACTTGCAATTAAACCACTCAGAGTGTCATTATAGCCTTTCGGTGTGTATCTTTCCTGCTACATATACACACATACACACACACATATGTATGTAGCAGGTACAAAATGGTATAGAATATGAACTCATGAATTGATTCATGAATATGATTCATGAATTCATATTCTATACCATATTGTACCTGCTACTTTTTGTAATCTGCTTTCCCTCATCATATCTTTCTAAGTCAACTAATATCTTTTCTAATTTCCCAAAGCAGTAACATGTAAAATGAAATCGTTCATAAACATTACTTTTTATTACATTCCCTCTCTCTCTCATTCTAGAGTATCAGCTTTTTATAGAGAACTATTGAAGACATAATGCCTAAGAAAAATGAATTACTGTCAAGTGCTGGAATTTTAGGCATAGTGAGATGCATATTTTAAGTGCTTCTAAGTGCTATATTTGTATCATTCATGCATAAGTTTAGCTCTGCCATATTGTGAATAACAATAACAATATCACTAAACAGGAAAAGTAGGACTACAGGAGACCATTTAAAAATTCCAAATGTAATGTTTCAATATATCCTAAAAGACAGCTATTTTTAGCAACAGCAATGAGACCTGGGAAGCTTTACTCCCAAAATGAGAAAAAACCCATGATTTGATACCTTGAACATATTCCAACAACCTACTGAAGATCAATTTATCTAATTTCATTTTATATTTTGATCTTGTGTTAAGACAGTTAACAACCAATTTCTTTCCTCTTGTTAACTGAAAATATCATACTTTGAAATAGTCCAATCTAGGCTGGCAGAAACACATATATATAAAATCTATCTATCTATCTATCTATCTATCTATCTATCTATCTATCTATCTAAATATATTTGAGACAGTGTCTCACTCTGTTGTCTAGGCTGGAGTACAGTGGCACAATCTTGGCTCACTGCAACCTCCACCTCCTGGGCCCAAACAATCCTCCCATCCCAGCCTCCTGAGTAGCTGGGACTACAGGTGCATGCCACCATGCCTGGCTAATTTTTGTATTTTTTGGTAGACGGGGTTTCACCATGTTGATCAGCCTGGTCTCGAACTCCTGACCTCAAGTGATCCACCCACCTTGGCCTCTCAAAGTGCTGGGATTACAGGCAGGCATGAGCCACCATGCCTGGCTGAGGCTGGCAAAATATTAATGTTCAGATCTCTTTAGAACGATATAGTAAGTTCCATGGTGGCAGGAATGATGTCTACCTCTAGTGTCTAGCACAGTACCTTGCAAAAAGAACAGGCGTGCAATACATATTTATAGGCCTTTATCAAGTGACAATATGTTTGGAAGCGATTAACTATAATTGAATAATAATCAATATCTGTATTCAAAAAACAAAGTATCATCTAAACATTAATTTTTTACCATTATGTTTTAGAAATGACATTGATATACAAACATCCATATGCACCCCCCAAACACACACACCAGGGTTTCTCAACCTTAACACTAGTAACATTCTCTGTTGTGTGGGACAATTCCACTAGCACTTCTCTTCTCCAAACTGTGATGATCAAAAAGATTTCCAGGCCAGGTACAGTGGCTCACGTGTGTAATCCCAGCATTTTGGGAGCCCAAGGCAGGAGGATCACTGGAGCCCAGGAGTTCGAAATCATCCTGGGTGACATGGTGAAACCCTGTCTCTATCAAAAAATACAAAAATTAGCTGGGCGTGATGGTGTGTGCCTGTAATCCCAGTTACTCGGGAGGCTGAGGTCGGGGGACCACTTGAGCCCAGGAGACTGAGGCTGCAGTAAGCCATGATTGTGCCACTGCACTCCAGCCTGGGTGATGGAGTGAGACCTTGTCTCAAAATAAAAGTTTGCAGACATTGCCAAATATCCCCTGGGTGGAAGCGGGGTGAATAGGATTGCTCCTAGTTGAGAAATACACACACACACACACACACACACACACACACACACACGAAGTCAAAACTCTTAAGAAACAATTACAAGAATTCTTTAAAAAGACCTGTCATTCAAATGATAGATTACTAGTAACACATCAATTCAAAGGAGAGATTGCTTTAAGAAGAAGGAATACTGGCTGGGCGTGGTGGCTCACGCCTGTAATCCTAGCACTTTGAGAGGCTGAGATGGGTGGATCACTTGAGTGCAGGAGTTTGAGACCAGTCTGGGCAACATGGTGAAACCCCGTCTCTACAAAAAATATAAAAATTATCCAGGTGTGGTGGTGCATGCTGGTAGTCTCAGCTACTCGGGAGGCTGAGGCAAGAGGATTGCTTAAACCCATGAACATGAGGCTGCAGTGAGCTATGATTGGACTGCTGCACTCTAGCATGGGTGACAAAGCAAGACTGTAAAAAAATAAAAAAATAAAAAATAAGTAGGAATGTGCAGAAAATGCAGTTTGCAGAAAAATGGCTGGTTATCTTGATATTAACTGATTTCTGGAAAAAAAGAACCACTAATACTATGTAAAAAACACCCCCTTTGGAATGGTCTTCCATTCATTTTATTCAGCCTGTTATTTATCTACTTCAATTTTAAGAAAAACACCACTGAAATCAAATTGGCACCAATATCCTAGTGATTAAAATAGATTACATTTAAATTCCTTCAAATTAAGATTCCTTAAAAATTAATTCTTATTTTCTTATTTTCTTAACCATGCAGCATTAATTCTCAATAATCAGCATAGGGACTCTTCTGGCTCTGCTGATGATGAGTTTTATGATCTTGGGCAAGTGCTTTATCTATTAGGGCCTCCATTTCTTCATCTGCAAAATGGAGATAATATGAATATGTACTCCTAGATGTGTTGTCAGATTAGAAAGAATTACCACAAGTAAAGTGCTTAGAACAGCAACTCACACTCAGAAAACACCCAATGAATGCTAACGATAGTTATTTATTTATTTAGAGACAGGGGTCTCACTATGTTGCTCAGGCTGGACTTGAAATCCTGGGCTCAAGTGATCCTCAATCTCCCGAGTGGTGGGACTACAGGGTTGCACCACCACACCCGGCTGACAGTTGTTATTCACATTTACCAATTTGCAACCAGTTTTTCACATGAGATAATCCATTCTTCTTCTTCCTTGCCATACATCGTTTTTGGCTAATTAATTCCACTGAATTATACTAAGCAAAGTAAGCAAATTTCAAGATAAGCCTATATAAAATATAACTGAGGAGACACAGCTGTCTCACTATGTTATTAATGCTAACAATCTTCTTTATAACTATGAATAGAAAAATAAAGAATTTTTTTTTTTTTTTTTTTTTTTTTTTTGAGATGGAGTCTCGCTCTGTCACCCATGCTGGAGTGCAGTGGTGTGATCTCTGCTCACTGCAAGCTCCGTCTCCCAGGTTCACGCCATTCTCCTGCCTCAGCCTCCCGAGTAGCTGGGACTACAGGTGCCTGCCACCATGCCTGGCTAATTTTTGTATTTTTAGTAGAGACGGGGTTTCATCGCGTTAGCCAGGATGGTCTCGATCTCCTGACCTCGTGATCCGCCTGCCTCAGCCTCCCAAAGTGCTGGGATTACAGGCGTGAGCCACCGTGCCTGGCCAAGAATTCTTTTTAAAATGTTTTTAATTTTTAATTTTAATTTTTAGAGAGAAAGTCTCACTCTGTCACCCAGGCTGGAGAACATTGGTGCAATCCTAGCTCACTGCAGCCTCAAACTCCTGGGCCCAAGTGGCCCTCCTACCTCAGCCTGCTGAGTAGCTAGGACTACAAGCACATGCTATCATGCACAGCTAATTAAAAAAAATGTTTTTTGCAGAGATGGGGTCTCACTATGTTGCCCAGGGGGATCTTGAACTCCTAGTCTCAAGCGATCCTCCTGTCTTGGCCTCCCGAAGTGTTGGGATTATAGGTGTGTACCATCATGCCCAGCCCAAGAATTCTTGAGAAAAGAACAACAGTGACTTTAATAAATTCTCAATATTTTTCCTCAAGTTAAAAATCAATTTTAAATTTATTTTTCAGGTACGATTTTTTTTTCTATGTAAATCAAGTCAACAGGAATAATGATTACTTACATAGATAGCATTTACTCTCTGCCAGGCACTGTTCAAAACAAATTATTTAATCCTCAAACAACCCTATAAGATAGGTAATTTTATTATTTCTATTTTAAAGATGAGGAGCTGAGGCCAGAGAGGTTGCATAACTTGCTCGAGGACATTCAGCTAATAAGTGGCAAAATTTAGATAAGACCCACAGTCTGGCACCAGAGTCTGTGTGCATAACATTATATGATTGTAAAACAATAGCTAGATCAAAAACACAGACATTGGGCTAAAAGCTTTAATAAATTCTCAATATTATTCCTCAAGTTACAAATTCATCTTAAATGTATTTTTCAGGTACGATTTTTTTTTTCTATGTAAATCAAGTCAACAACAGGAATAATGAGTACTTACATAGATGACATGTACTCTCTGCTTGAAGAGTAAATCCTGGATTTACTCTGTCGCCCAGGCTGGGGTGCAGTGGCGCAATCTCGGCTCACTGCAACCTCGGCCTACCAGGTTCAAGCAATTTCCCGCCTCAGCCTTCTGAGTATCCAGGATTACAGGCACCCGCCACCGTATCTGGCTAATTTTTGTATTTTTAGTAGAGACGGGGTTTCACCCTGTTGCCCAAACTGGTCTCAAACTCCTGGGCTAAAGCGATCTGCCCACCTTGGCCTCCCAAAGTGCTGGGATTATAGGCATGAGCCACCACACGTGGCCCAGCTCCAGAATTTCTGCTTGATTCTTTTAAATTATCTCAATCTCTTTGTTAAATTAATCTGATAGAATTCTGAATCCCTTCTCTGGGTTACCTTGAATTTCTTTGAGTTTCCTCAAAACAGCTTTTTGAATTCTTTGTCTGGAAGGTCATATATCTGTTTCTCCAGGATTGGCCCCTGGTGTCTTATTTCATTCACTTGGTGAGGTCCTATTTTCCTGGATTGTCTTAATACTTTTAGATGTTTGTTTGTGTCTGGGCATTGCAGAATTAGGTATTTATTGCAGTCTTCACTGTCTGAGCTTGTTTGTACCCGTGCTTCTTGGGAAGGATTTCCAGATAATTGAAAGAACTTGGGTGCTGTGATCTAAGCTGTATCTGCTTTAGGGACAATATAAGTTCAGTAACACTATGATTCTTGCAGAGTTGTAGAGTTACTACCTGATGTTCTTTGATAAGATTTACCAGGCAGAGACTCTTGTTCTCTCCCTTTACTTTCTCCCAAACAAGCAGAGTGTCTCTCTATTCTGAGCCATCTGAAGCTTGGGGTGGAGTAATATAAGCACCTCTGTGGCCATCAGGTATAACTGTGCTGGGTCAGAGCTGAAGCCAGCACAGCACTGAGTCTTTCCTAAGGCCTGCTGTAACCACTCCGTAGCTATGGTCTATGTTCACTCACAGCCTGGGGCTCTACAATCAGCATGTGGGAAAGCCAGCCAGGCCTGTGTCTTTCCCATCAGAGTGGCAAGTTCCTCCAGTCCCCAGGCAGGTCCAGATGCCATCCAGGAGCTAAGGACTAGAGTCAAAACCCTCAGAAGTCTACCTGGTGTTCTACTGTATTGCAACTGAACTGACACTCAAACCACAAGATGCAGTCCTTCCCACTCTTCCCTCCCCTTTCTAATAGGAGAGAAGCCTCACCCCATGGCCAGTGCCACCACAGGCCCACAAGGAGTACTGCCAGACTACTGCTGATGTTCCCTTATGGTCCAAGGGCTCTTCAATCAGCATATGGTGAATGCTGCCTGGCCTGGGACTCACCCTTCAGACCAGTGAACTCCTGTCTGGCCCCAGGCAGGTCCAGAAATGCTGTCCAAGAGGCAAGTTCTGGAATCAGGGACTCCAAGAGCCTGCTTGTTGCTCTATCCCCCTGCGGCAACCTGGTACCTAAGGTGCAAGACAAAGTCCTCTTTACTTTCCCCTCTGCTTCTCTAAAGCAGAAGGAGTCTCACCTCATAGCCATCATAGCTAGGAATGTGCTGAGCTTCACCTGAAGCTAGCAAGTCTCAGAGTCCCACCAAAGTCCCCTGACATACTGTTACAGTACATAGCTAGTGAGGCATGAGCAGAGCAGGAGAGGGCACTCCCCTGATAGGAATATCAGGTGACTATCAGGTGTTGGGAGGCAGTTGTCACACTGTCTCTCTAAAATAGTAATTGGTCACAGTGAGCGCCAGGGAAAGGCAGTCCCCCAATAGATAGAAACACTTGAAACTGGTGATCAGCAGCTTCCCAATAAGATCTCAGAAGTTCGGTGGGTGGGCTCAAGCATGCATATTAAGAGGCAAAATATCAAAGATCAACTGGTATATGACTTTCCAGGGACATTCCACTAGTAAGGGAAGAATGTCTCAAGTGAGCATGTGTACAACTCCACTACACACTGCACACGCTCATTTCCCAAGTGCTTGCAGGCCACTGCACATGTGGACAGCCCACCCCAAGGGAAGAATAAGGGGAAAAGGGACATAAGACCCTAAAAGTACTCCAATGTATAAAACCCCAAGTCAAAAGGTCAAACTGTGCACTTGTCTTTCAAGTTGCCTGCTTGGCCCTCTTTCAAGTGTATTTCCTTCCTTTTGTTCCTGCTCTAAAGCTTTTTCATAAACTTTCACTCCTGCTCTAAAACTTGCCCCAGTCTCTCCTTCTGCCTTCTGCCCCTCAGTCAAATTCTTTTGGCCACGTGTGGTGGCTCACACCTGTAATCCCAGCACTTTGGGAGGCCAAGGCATGTGGATCACCGGAGGTCAGGAGTTCGAGACCAGCCTGGCCAACATGGTGAAAGCCCGTCTCTATTAAAAATACAAAAATTAGCTAGGCATGGTGATGGGTGCCTGTAATCCCAGCTACTTGGGAGGCTGAGGCAGGAGAATCGCTTGAATCCAGGAGGCAGAGGTTGCAGGGAGCCAAGATCATGCCACTGCACTACAGCCTGGGTGACAGAGCAAAACTCTATCTAAAAAAAAAAATTATAATTCTTTCTTCTGAGGAGGCAAGAACTGAGGCTGCTGGAGACCCATAAGGATTTGCCGCAGTAACACAATTTGGTGCCATGACTGGGATACATTCTGCTACTAACATATTTTGGTACCAATTGATTCTGATAACTTCCACTGCTCACATACTTCGGTGCTGCATGACTCAGATATGTTCCCTTGTGGTAAGACATCTACTATGCCCTGCCTTCTCTGCCTGAAGGCATTCAACCGCCGTACACAATTTTCTTCTTCCTTTTTCTCTCCTGCTTACTAACCAAACCCCAGAACAATTCCTCTTGGCCATATGTGACTCTGTTCCCCTGGGCTGATCGCTCAGCTCACCCTGATTGGTGGCTCGCAGGGGTGGGAAGTACCTTGAGGTTCACGCTGAGGCACTAATGGCTTTCCCGAACAGGGGGCTCACAAGAGTGGTAGGGCTAAAGCCTAAAACTGTGCAATGTCGAGTTTCTTCTTCTTTTTCAGCTAAAATTTACCAAGAACCCACACTGCCTATTCTTCTTTTTTCTAATGTGTGTGTGTGTTTTGAGATGGCCTTGTGCACCTGCTGGACGATCTGCCTTGGGGGCAAGTCTGCCTCTCTGCTTTCACTTCACATGCCACACAACTTCTTAAACACACAATTCCTGTTATTTGTGTGTCCGTGGCTTTTACTGCGTTTGCATGGCAGCAAAGACACGAGCTCCCTTGCAGATATCCCCGGAGATTTATACTTGTTCTTACCCTACCAGCTTCCACGACTCTAACCCTTCCCCTGTCTGCTGGCACATGGCCAGGACAGACAGTAATTGGAACTCCAGCTCTGCCAGCTCCTTGACTTACCACATGCTTTTTGTTCCTGTTATGTCCCAGGGCCAAGTTTTCTGGTGGGTTTTGAAGTAGTTTGTCCACCTGCATAGGGCCTCACTCTGACGCTTTAAGGATCCCACCTATTGGCTTTTTTGAGTTAGCACTCCACTGAGAGGAAGGGATATTCTTCCTTTGCCATTTGCAAGTTCTTACCCCAAGCCCCAAGTCTTCCGGAAGTTACTACTTTACATCGAGGGCAAATAAATGGGGCCAGGCGCGGTGGCTCACATCTGTAATCTCAGCACTTTGGGAGGCTGAGGCGGGCAGATCACGAGGTCAGGAGTTCGGGACCAGCATGGCCAACATGGTGAAACCCTGTCTCTACTAAAAATACAAAAATTAGCCGTGTATAGTGGTGCACACCTGTAATTCCAGCTACTTGGGAGGCTGAGGCAGAAGAACTGCTTGAACCCGGGAGGCAGAGGTTGCAGTGAGCCAAGATCGCACCACTGCACTCCAGTCTGGGCGACAGAGCAAGACTCTGTCTCAAAAACAAAACAAAACAAAACAAAAAACAAAACAAGAGGGCAAATAAATGTTAGGGCTGATATTTTTGCAAGCATACGAAGGCTTTCCATGAGTATTCCTCTCACCTCCTCCTGTAGCTTCCATTTCTGTAATTACTTCTATACCCTTCTCAACATGCTTCAAGGTCATATTTAAAAGGGAGTCGGGAGGGAAGAACATGGGAAATGGGAATCTGAGAAAAGAGATAATCACATTTTTTGCTAGAATGCTCCAAATGCGAGTCACTCTAAGGTCATGGAGACAAGGACATAGGCGAGCCAAAGGCTGCAGGGGCAAGAGCCCCATAGGACAGAGATGAAGGTTGGTCCCAGGCTAACAGATTACTGTTAGAACAGAGATGAAAGCAAGGTTAGGGTTACATGGCAAGATCGGTTATTCCAGAACCCCAAGGATGAACAGGGGGCCCATGGTTCACTCTAGTATCTCCTCTCTTCTCAAGTAGGTAATTGTGACAAGATGGAACCAAGGCTACTTGGTAGGACCGGTTCATTCTGGAACCCTAAGGACCATGGGGGATGCCTCATTCAGGATAATAGGAAAGTAGAGGAAAAGGCTTCTTTTTCCTTTTTCCCTTTTTTTCTCCTCTGTTCTCTCTTCACAAATGGGTAACTGCGTCTCCATACCACAAGACACACCCCTTGGATGCATCCCCCAAATTGGGAAAAGTTTGATTCCCACCAACCTTGACATAAAAAACTAGTTTTCCTTTGTAATAGTTTGGCCCAAAAAGGAACTGGGAGGAAATTACAAAAGTCAGCCTTGGAACAAGTGACCCTGTGCAGGAGGGTCTAAAAATGAACTGGGAGGAAATTACAAAAGTTAGCCTTGGAACTAGTGACCTTGTGCAGAAGGTCCTCAGATTAGCCTTCTCAGTCTTTTATAACTGAGAGCAGAATAAGGAGAAGAGGGCTAAGGCAAGGGAGAAATGCAGGGATCAGAGGCAGGCTCAACTATTGGTTGCTTTACAAGCTCTTCCAGCTCCCTCCAGGTTGCTACCATCATCGCAGGAAGCCAGGCCACTGGAAGGCAAACTGCCCAATGGGACAAATGGGAAAAAGCTGCACATGGCATGCCCCCTCTGCCACATGCTCAGCCAGTGTAATGGGACTTCCCTGAAGGCCAAAGGGCCTTGGGACAGGATCCCAAACCTTGATGGCCTTGAGCTGAAGGGACTCTTTCCTCTGGCTGGCTTCCAAATCAGACATAGTCATCAACAGAACAAAGCCAAGGGCAACTCTGGACATGGCAAGTACAATTATAAATTTCCCTTTTGGGTTCAAGAGCTGCCTATTCTGTGCTAATCTCCTTCTCTGAGCAACTCTCCTCCAAATCCTGTTGGGTAATGGGGACAAATGGCACCTCCTCCCTCCAAAAGAAAAGATTCATACCCTTCATATTACTTAAAGAACCAATTACCATTCTCCCACCAGTCCCTGGTAATGTCTAATGTTTCCTACCCCACACCTCACTGGGGCAAAAATATACTTTCCAAGATGGTGCTTGCTTAATATTTACCTGACCTCTGAATTCACCTTTCTCTAATAGCTCTATTTCTTCTGGTAAAGCTAACTAAAGCTTTAACCAATAACTTCAACCTGGACAGTCCTACCTCAGGGGTTTAGAAATAGCCCACACTTCTTTGGACACGCCCTAGGAAGAAATCTAACTGAGCAATCTCTTGAGAAAGAATAACTTCTACAGTATGTAGATAACCTCTGTATTTGCTCCCCCTTCACAGGACTCATAGCAACATGCAGTACAAATCATAGTTTTCTAAAAGATGGAAAATTACTTGTCTAATACAAAAGTTATAAAGGTAAAAAGGTATTTCTGGTAAGGAATGTTAAAAAGAAGAGATTTTATCTGAGAAAGGATCTCATGTGGTAAATTCTTGTCCTAAAGTAAAATAACTAGTTGTTTAAAAAGAAGGATGTCGGCCAGGTATGGTGGCTCACACCTGTAATCTCAGCACTTTGAGAGGCTGAGGCAGATGGATCACCTGAGGCAGGAGTTCGAGGCCAGCCTGGCCAACATGGTGAAACCCCGTCTCTACTAAAAATACAAAAAATTGTTTTAAGTTAGACAGGATAAAGCTAAAGGTTTGAGCAAGTTGTGGAAGGTCTGTGAAAGATTAATCTTGTAAAAGAAGATCTGTGTGTGAATACATTAGCTAAAATTAAAGGGGCATTATTCAATGTATTCATAAATTGAACACTGGAATAAAGACACAACACAGTTTTCTTAGAGTATTATTCTGCTCTTTAACAGAACATTCTAAAGGGTTATAAAAAGTTTACAGAAATTTTTACCTTGGTTTGGCACAGTGGCTCATGCCTGTAACCCCAGCACTTTGGGAGGCCGAAGCAGGTGGATCACCTGAGGTTGGGAGTTTGAGACCAGCCTGTCCAACATGGTGAAATCCCATCTCTACCAAAAATACAAAAATCAGCTGGGTGTGGTGGCACGCACCTGTAGTCCCAACTACTCAGGAGGCTGAGGCAGGAGAATTGCTTGAACCCGGGAGGCAGAAGTTGCAGTGAGCCAAGATCACACCACTTCACTGCAGCCTGGGCCACAGAGTGAGACTCTGTCTCAAAAACCAAACAAACAAATAACAACAACAAAAATTTTACCTTACGGTTAAACTGATTAGGACTGAATAGATTGGGAGGCCAAGGTGGGCGGATCACAAGGTCAAGAGATCGAGACCATCCTGGCTAACATAGTCGAACCCCATCTCTAATAAAAATACAAAAAGTTAGCTGGGCATGGTGGCATGTGCCTGTAATCCCAGCTACTCAGGAGGCTGAAGCAGGAGAATCACTTGAACCCAGGAGGTGGAGGTTGAGCACAACTTGCTCATGCTTTTAGCTTTATCCTATCTATTCCCACTTGAACCCAGGAGGCGGAGGTTGCGCTGAGCCAAGATCACACCAGCCTGGGTGACAGAGCGAGACTTGGTCTCAAAAAAAAAACAAAAACAGAAAAAAAAGGCTGGGCGCGGTGGCTCACATCTGTAATCCCAGCACTTTGGGAGGCCAAGACCAGCAGATCACGAAGTCAGGAGTTCGAGACCAGCCTAACCAATACGGTGACACCCCATCTCTACTAAAAATACAAAAATTATCCAGGCATGGTGGCATGAGCCTGTAGTCCCAGCTACTTGGGAGGATGAGGCAGAAGAATCGCTTGAACCCGGGAGGCAGAGGTTGCAGTGAGCCAAGATCGCCGCACTGCACTCCAGCCTGGGCAACAGAGCGAGACTCCATCTCAAAAAAGAAAAAAAAATTGAATAGATTTGTCTGTAAGGTTAAGAGTTGGGTTTGACATCAATAGTGCACTAATGCTAAGGTAACAACTGGCTTTCTTTGGATTGTATTTGTGTAAATGTGTTATTGGTATGTGTTCCAAAATTATGCAAAACTCCTATAATTCTAATATAACGTAGTATACATTAGGGTGGGCGTGGTGTCTCACGCCTGTAATCCCAGCACTTTGGGAGGCCAAGGCAGGTGGATCACCTGAGGTCAGGAGTTCGAGACCAGGCTGACCAATATGATGAAACGCCATCTCTACTAAAAATATAAAAATCAGCCGGGCATGGTGGCATGTGCCTGTAATCCCAGCTACTCGGGAGGCTGAGACAGAAGAATCACTTGAACCCAGGAGGCAGAGGTTGCAGTGAGCTGAGATTGCACCATTGCACTCCAACCTGGGCAACAAGGTCAAAATTCTGACTCAAAAAAACAAATAAATAAAAATAAAATAATTTAGTATACATTATCTGTAATAACTATTGTTATGTTAAATTCTTGTGTGACACAGAGGTAACAAATGTCCTTGTCAATTTTGTCTTTGTCTGTGGCTACCCTAAAACTTTTTGTCATCCACAGACAATTGTTGTCTTGTTTTAAACCTCTTTAAAAGGTGATTTTGTAATCAGATCTAGGACTCTAACAAGTGCTCTTAAATGCAGGTTTCTGATAACTTTGGAGATTGTGACATTAGAATAAAGGAAAAAACTTTCAGGACTCTCCTGGAGAGCTAAACTGTTCATGAATATCAAGCAGAATGAGTTAATTGCATGGACTAAACTAGTAGAAGACTGAAATAATCCTCATGACTTTTGGCTTAACACATTGCTAATCCTTTGTCAAAGTCAAGAAAACTTTTCTTTGAGCTATGTACAGCTTTTAACAACTGAGTAAAGCATATACCTGTGTATTAGTTTGCTTTCATTCTGCTATAAAGAACTACCTGAGACTGGGTAATTTATGAAAAAAAAAAGAGATTTAAATGACTCATAGTTCCACGGGCTCAACAGGAAACATGACTGGGAGGCCTCAGGAAACTTAAAATCATGGTGGAAGGTGAAGGGGAAGCAAAGACCTCCTTCACGTGGTGGCAGAAGACAGAGAGAGCGAAGGGGGAAATGCCACACACTTTCGAACAACCAGATCTCATGAGAACTCACTAACATGAAAAGAGCAAGATGAAGTCCACCCTCATGATTCAATCACCTCCTACCAGACCCCTCCCCCAACACTGGTAATTACAATTCCAGATGAGAGATTTGAGTGGGGACACAGAGCCATACCATATCATTTTACCCCTGGCCCCTCTTAAATCTCATGTCCTTCTTACACTTCAAAACCAATCATGTGGCCAACAGGGTGAAACCCCATCTCTACTAAAAATACAAAAATTAGCCGGGCATGGAGTTGGGTAGCTGTAATCCTAGCTACCTGGGTGGATGAGACAGGAGAATTGCTTGAACCCAGGAGGCAGGGGTTGCAGTGAGCCGAGACTGCACCACTGCACTGCAGCTCGGTGACAGACCAAGACTCTGTCTAAAAAAAAACAAAAACAAACAATCATGCCTTCCCAACAGTTCCCCAAAGTCTTAACTCATTCCAGCATTAACTCAAAAGTCCAAGTCCAAAGTCTCATCTGAGACAAGGCAAGTCCCTTCCACCTATAAGCCTATAAAATAAAAAATAAAAAACAAGTTAGTCACTTTCAAGATACAAAGGAGGTACAGGCATTGGGTAAATGCTCCCCTTCCAAAAGGGAGAAATTGGCCAAAATAAAAGGGCTACAGGCCCCTTGCAAGTCCAAAACCCAGCAGGACAGACATTAAATCTTAAAGCTCCAATATAATCTCCTTTGATTCCATGTCTCACATCCAGGGCATGCTGATGGAAGGGGTAGGCTCCCAAGGTCTTGGGCAGCTCCATCCCTGAGGCTCTGCAGGGTACAGTCCCAGTGGCTGCTTCCAAAGGTTGGCATTGAGTGCCTGCAGCTTTTCCAGGTACATGGTGCAAGCTGTCAGTGGATCTACCATTCTGGTGTCTGGAGGAGGGTGGCCCTCTTCTCACAGCTCCACAAGGCAGTGGCCCACGGGGACTCTGTGTGGGGGCTCCAACCCATTTCTTCTCCAACTGCCCTAGCAGACGTTCTGCATGAGGGCTCTGCTCCTGCAGTAGAGTTCTGCCTGCACATCCAGGCATTTCCGTATATCCTCTGAAATCTAGGTGGAGGTTCCCAAACCTCAACTCTTGCCTTCTGTGTACCTGCAGGTCCAACACCACGTAAAAGCTGCCAAGGCTTGGGGCCTGCACTCTCTGAAGCAATGGCCTGAGCTGTACCTTGGTCACTTTTAGCCACAGCTGGAGCTGGAGCAGCTAGGATGCAGGGTGCCATGTCCTGAGACTGCACAGAGAAGCAGGGCCCTGGGTCTGGCCAACAAAACCTTTTTCCCCTCCTAGGCTTCCAGGCCTGTGATGGGAGGGGTTGCTGAGAAGGTCTCTGACATGCCCTTGAGATATTTTCCCCATTGTCTTGGCTATTAATATTTGGCTCCTCTTTACTTATGCAATGCAGCCAGCTTGAATTTCTCCCCAGAAAATGTTTTTTCTTTTCTACCACATGGTCAGGCTGCAAATTTTCCAAACTTTTATCCTGTGCTTCCCTTCTAAACATAAGTTCCAATTTCAAACCATCTCTTTGTGAATGCGTATGACTCTATGCTGTTAGGAGCAGCCAGGCCAATCTTGAATCCTTTACTGTTTAGAAATTTCTTCCACCAGATACCCTAAATCATCTCTCTCAAGTTCAAAGTTCCACAGATTCCTAGTGCAGGATCACAACGCCACCAGTCTCTTTGCTAAAGCATAAGAAGAGTGACCTTTGCTCCAGTTCCCAGTAAGTTCCCATTGCCATCTGAGACTGCCTCAACCTAGACTTCACTGTCCACATCACCATCAGCATTCTGATCACAACCATTCAATAAGTCTCTAGGGAGTTCCAAACTTTCCCTCATCTTCCTGTCTTCTTCTGAGCCCTCCGAACCCCTCCAACTTCTGCCTGCTACCTAGTTCCAAGGTGACTTCCACATTTTCAGGTATCTTTATAGCAATATAGCACTCCTGCTACCAATTTTCTGTATCCATTTTCACACTGCTATAAAGAACTACCTGAGACTGGGTAATTTATGAAAAAAAGAGGTTTCATTGACTCACAGTTCCACAAGCTTAACAGGAAGCAAGACTGGGAACCTCGGGAAACCATGGCAGAAGGCAAAGGGGAAGGAAGGACTTTCTTCACATGGTGGCAGGAGAGAGAGAGCATGAAGGGAGAAATGCCACACACTTAATAAACAACCAGATCTCATGAGAACGCACTATCACAAGAAAAACAAGAGGAAGTCCACCTCCATGATTCAATCACCTCCTACCAGGCTCCTCCCCCAACACATAGGAATTACAATTCAAGATGAGATTTGAGTGGGAACACAGAGCCAAACCATATCAACCTGTAAACAATATTTGGAAAATAGTTGTTTCTCTGCATCTGATTTCTTCAGAATTTGGAAACTATTTGTGAGTATTCTTAACTTATGGGAATATAGTCATTTGCATAAGTGCAATAAGAATCTGTTTTCTTTTGCAACAGGACACAATTGGAGAAACTGGTTATTTTACCAAGGCTTTGACTAGAATGGCATGCTTTCCTTTAAGAAATCAAACTTGATTTATAGAGCCCATAAAAGCCCCTTGGGAAAAACGGGCCCCATACCTTGTCTACACAGTCCCTGTTCAAGGTTCCTGACCTGTGGTAAGTAGAGAATGTCACTTTCTAACAGGCCCAGGAAACCAGTTTATCTTGGGACCTCAAGAGAAGAAAAATATACCCAGCTCATACAGGTATTTGATGGCACCAATGAATGGCTTGGCTTAAGGCTTTAAAAAGAGTGTTACCTGAGATTCCTTATGGAATAAAGTTCCATCAAAGCTAATTTTAAAAGGAGCCTATATGGCAAATAATTACTCTTGCTGTGCCTTATACAAATACTCAGGTTAAGTATAATGAGACTAAAGCATATTTTGCAAATGAGTCAGTCCTATCATGATTTGTTTTTAATCAAATTGAGGACTAGAGAGAGAAAAATTGTTTCAAGAACTATGGTATAGCTATTATTAGATTCTAGTTTCATCAGTTGTTTTTGTGTTTTTGTCTGCAATTTAGACTAACCCTGCTTATTCCTTTGAACCAAGCATTCATCTTGCTGCAGCTCAGAAGAAGCAAGGAGGATGAGTAATATAAAAATCTGGTTCAATATTCTAATTTTGGGCACATATTAGAATTGGGTGGCAACCACATGCATCCAAGTCTTAGAGTAGGCATGACTATAGCCACCAGCTACTTGAGCATTTCGACAGCTTCAAGAATTTTTGGACCCGTCCTCACTCCTTTATTTCATGTTAACATTCTTTTAAATCTAATAACTTGATTTGTCTCCTTGCTTTCAGGCCATCAAGCTACAGATGATCTTCAGTGAGGGATACCCTGCTCTCAATATTCAAGAGTCACCCTTCTACAGGGGACCCCTAGACTGCCCATCAGTGAGACATGACAGAGGTGAAATTCTGCCCTGTCTCCCTTGGGACTTGGCTGGATACCACTTTCACCAACCCACAGAGCCACCCTGCTGTGACAACTAGCAAGAGGCTAAGACCCACAGAACCACCACCACCCCTCTGTCAGCAGGAAGTAGTTACAGAAGACTGCCCTTCATCCATTTCCCCCAAAGAAGTGGGGTCTTGGACTCCAGAGGGGGGAAATATTACAGCAGTTAGCTAGTCAGGCATGAGCAGAGCAGGAAAGGGCTCCCCCGACAACAGGAATTTCAGGCGACTATCAGGTGATGGTCAGGCAGTTGTCACACTGTCTCTCTAAGTTAATAATTGATTGTAGCTGGTGCCAGAAAAAGGCAGTCTCCAAATAGACAGAAACACCTGAAACGTGATCAGCAGCCTCCCTATAAGATCTCAGGAGTTGGGTGAGTGGGCTCAAGCATGCACATTAAGAGGCAAAATGGCGGAGTTTAACTGGTACATGACCTTCCAGGGACATCCCACTGGCAAGGGAAGAATGCCTCAAGTAAGCATGTGTGCAACTCCAGTAAATACACTGCACATGTGAACAGCCCACCCTAAGAGAATAATCAGGGGAAGAGGAACACAAGATCCCAGAAGTCCGCTAACATATAAAACCCCAAGTCAAAAGGTCAAACTGCACACTTATCTTTCAAGTCGTCTGCTTGGCCCTTTTCCAAGTATACTTTCCTTCCTTTTGTTCCTGCTCTAAAGCTTCTTAAAAAACTTTCAATCCTGCTCTAAAACTTGCCTCAGTGTCTCCTGCCTTCAGCACCTCAGCTGAATTCTTTCTTTTGAGGAGAACTGAGGTTGCTGCAGACCCATACGGATTCGCCACCAGTAACAATACTACCTGGGTATCGCTGCTGTTTATTCTTTCTACTTTTATATGTCTCAAAAGGTTTTTATTTGACCTTCCTTTGTGAAAGACGTTCTCACTAGATATAGATTTCTACGTTGGCTGTATTTTACTTTCATTACTTTAAAGATATTGATTTACTCTTTTCTGATTTGCATTATTTGCAATAAAAAGTCTATATACTTAATGTGTCTTTTTTTCCTGCCTGCTTTTAAGATTTTTCTTTTTTATCACTAGTTTTAAGCAATTTGGTTAATGTCTTGGTAAATTTAATCATGTTTTATGTTCTTCTGGCTCACTGAAGTATTTGGCTCTTGTGGGTATATAATTTTCATCAAATATAAACATTTTTGGTCATTATTTTTAAATAGTCCTTCTGCTTCCACCCTCCCACCTCATATTTCTCTCCTTCTGGGACTCTATTTACAAGTATATTATATCACTTTTTGTTGCCCTATAGCCATTAAACTCTGTTCATTTTAATTTCCAATCTTTCTTCTGTGTTTCATTTTAGATAGTTTTTATTGCTGTGTGTTCAAATCCACTATTTTTTTTTCCTGTGGTTTCCAGTTTGCTGTTAATATCATCTAGTGTAGATTTCTGTATTTGTCATATTTAGAAGTTCAACATAGGTTATTATCTTCTGTGTATTTCTTTGTCATGGTTCTTTAACTGTTTTAATGTCTTTATTAACTTTATCATATGTGTCATTTCAAGGTTTACTTCTATTGACAGACTTTTCTTCTACTTATTTTACTGTTTGCATTTTCCCCTCCATGAGCTACAGCCTAGACACTCTCTAGACAGTAAGCTGGGACAAAGATAGGGCTCATCTCACTTGTTTTCCTTCTCCTAGGAAATACTGTCCTGAGCTTCCTGTTGTTCAATGTCTGGAAACCGGTGTTTCATGTATTTTTATCCAGTTTCCTGGTTAAGGTAGGAAGGTAAATCCAATTCTTGTTGTTCCATCGTGGCCGGAAGTAGAAACTACTTATGTTTTTTGATCCTACTGAATGAACTTCCATATAGTCTGATGTCTAGTAGTAAGGTAAACCGGCCTATAATTAAAGTAATGCACTCAGTGGATTAGCCATTGTGTGTCAGTGGCATCTTGTTTTATGTGCTGACAAAGGATTTCTTCTCTCTTGAAGGTTTTTAATGGACCATTCTCTTCAATTGTGTTTTTCTCCCAAGTTTTATTTTAAAAAATGTGAAGCTTAACTAAAATTTGAGAAAACTGAACAATGAACATACATAAGCCTTTCATCTAGATTAATCAATTGTTAATATTTTGCCATGGATGATTTATTTCTCTTTTTATATTTTTCAACCAATTAAAAGTAAGTTCTGGCCGAGTGCGGTGGCTCACACCTATAATCCCAGCACTTTGGGAGGCCGAGGTGGGCTGATCACCTGACGTCGGGAGTTGGAGACCAGCCTGAACCAACATGGCGAAACCTCGTCTCTAGTAACAATACAAAAAATTAGCTGGGCATGGTGGCATATGCCTGTAATCCCAGCTACTCGGGAGGCTGAGGCAGAAGAAGCACTTGAACCCGGGAAGTGGAGGTTGCAGTGAGTGGAGATTGTGCCGTTGCACTCCAGCCTGGGCAACAAGAGCAAAACTCTGTCTCAAAAAAAAAAAAAAGTAAGTTCCACACCTAAATATTCATCCTGCATCTCCCAAGAAGAGGAAATTCTCTTATATAACCACAACAGCATTGTTCTACCTAAGAAATGTAATTGACGTAATAACAGTAATATACAGCCCATATTCAAATTTCTCCAATTACCCTTAAAGCTTTTCTTTTTCTAGATTCACAATCCAATCAAGAGTATGGTTGATAAGGCCGGGCGCGGTGGCTCACGCCTGTAATCCCAGCACTTTGGGAGGCTGAGGCGGGTGGATCACGAGGTCAGGAGATTGAGACCATCCTGGCTAACACGGTGAAACCCCGTCTCTACTAAAAAATACAAAAAAAAAAAGTAGCCAGGGGGCGTGGTGGTGGGCGCCTGTAGTCCCAGCTACTCGGGAAGCTGAGGCAGGAGAAAGGCGTTGACCCGGGAGGCAGAGCTTGCAGTGAGCCGAGATGGCGCCACTCCATTCCAGCCTAGGCAACAAAGCGAGACTCTGTCTCAAAAAAAAAAAAAAAAAAAAAAGAATATGGTTGATAATTACGTCTCATTAATATCTTTTTAACCACAACAGTCCTTGTGATGGTAGAAATGTTTATCATCCCTCAAAATTCATATGTTGAAATCCTAAACCCCAAGGTGAACCCTCATATATCAAATTAGAGACCTTATAATATATGCCCATGGGAGCTCATTGGCCCTTTCCACCATGTGAGGACCCAACTGAAGGCGCCATCTATGAATCGGAAAGTGGGTTCTTAACAGACACTGAATCTGCTGGCACCTTCTTTAAAACATTTGTAATTTCATTTTTATTTTTAGAGACGGGGTATCGCTTTGTCTTGCTTTGTCATCCAGGCTAGAGTGAAGTAACGTGCTCATAGGTCACTGCAGCCTCAAACTCCCGGGCTTAAGCAATCTTTCCGCCTCAGCCTCCTAAGTAGTTGGGACTACAAGCATGGGCCACCATTCCCTGCTATCTGCTGGGAACTTGATCTTGGACTTCTCAGACTCCAGAACTGTGATAAATAAATTTCTCTTGTTGGTAAGCCACCTAGTTTATGGTATTTTGTTATAAAAGCCTGAACAGACTGTGAAAATCCCCCTGCCTTTTTTTTTTTTTTTTTTTTGAGACAGAGTCTTACTTGCTCTGTCACCCATGCTGGAATGCAGTGGTGTAATCTTAGCTCACTGCAACCTTTGCCTCCCGGGTTCAAGCCATTCTCCTGCCTCAGCCTACCGAGTAGCTGGGATTACAGGTACGCGCCACCACACACAGCTAATTTTTGTATTTTTAGTAGAGACAGGGTTTCACCATGTGGGCCAGCCTGGTCTTGAACTCCTGACCTCAAGTGATCTGCCCGCCTCGGCCTCCCAAAGTGCTGGGATTACAGGCGTGAGCCACTGTCCCTGACCACACCCCCCCTGCCTTTTTTGTCTTTTATAATATTGATAGTTTTGAGGAGCTCAGGCCTACTATCTCATTTTATTTAGATTTTTATTTTTCTTTACAAATTAAAAAAAAAATTGTTTTGTAGAGACAGGATCTTGCTATGTTGCTCAGGCTGGTCTTGAACTCCTGGGCTCAAGCAATCTCTTCGCCTTGGCCTCTAAAATTGTTGGCATTACAGGCATGAGCCATTGTACCTGGCCTAATTTAGATGTTAAAGGATTGTGACAGTGTTAGTAAATTTTATGACAATTTGAGAAAAACTCCTAAATCATTTTGGACTAATATTCATCCTGTCACTTTGAAGACTATGATAAATTTTGAATATGAATAAATCTCATTTTAAGAACTAATACCCTAAAATTGCTTAATGACTCAAGTGTGCTATTATATAATAGAACTTAAAAGTAGAAAACATCTAATACTGCATTTTTTCCTAGTGAAGGGATAAGCAGTTGAGACATTTTAGCTCTATTTTGTTTTGTCATTTTTGTTTTATGATCACAGGATTACTTAAAAAGGTGGACAGCTGGGCACGGTGGCTCACGCCTATAATCCCAGCATTTTGGGAGGACAAGGAGGGAGGATCACTTGAACCCAGGAGTTTGAGACCAGCCTGGACAATGTAGTGAGACCCCGTCTCTACAAAAAATTTTTAAAAATTAGCCAGTTGTGGTGGTGTGAGCCTGTAGTCTCAGCTACTCAGGAGGCTGAGGTGGGATGATCACTCCAGCCTGGGAGATTGAGGCTGCAGTGAGCTGTGATCTTGCCACCATACTCCAGCCTGGGTTGACAGAGTGAAAAGAAAAAAGAAATAAAAAGGGGGCCTAACTTTTTTACAAGCACGATTTTTGTGTAGTGTATATAGAAAGTCAATTTTTTAATGTGTTCAGCAGCTGAAATCGTTGTATACTTCCCCATGTGAAATGGAACAGAAAAACGCTTGTTGTTTTAGAACACCAGAATATGCATGAGAGACATAAATGCGTTTTTCCCCGATGAAAACAACTTCATTTCACTTCCGGAATTTCAAAACTACCATCTGGTAGTCAACCCTGTTTTTCCACCAGATGGCAATAACCCATAATGGCTGAGCAGGATGAATGGAATGTACACAAAACAGTGCAGGGTGTGAGCATTAAAAGGGCTGTGAACGTGAAATGTGGTAATGTAGGAAAAATGATGAGTCCCAGGAGAAGAGGATAAATAATGGATTGCTAAATCTGGCACCCTTGGAGCTAACAACATCCATCATAAAAGGGGTCACATCATTTAAGAGCAAACTTTAAAAGCAAAAAGCGTTCCAGTATTTGTTATTTTTTTTTGGTTTGTTTTCAGAATCACATATTATAGAACAGCTGACATAGTGGAAAAATTGTTGATATTTAAGTAGAATCTGTACCAAAAACATATTGTATGTTCCTAACAGAAGTGACAGATTCAGAGAGATTATTTTAGGAAAAAGGAGGGAACCGGAAGAACTGCTGATGAAATCTGCAGGCCACTTCTCTTCCCCTCCACCATGACTTCAAGAATCCTGCTGACACTTCACACTTCTCTTCCCAAGTCTGTTTAACTGGGTATACCTATTTGGTTTGGATTTTAGGTGGCATAATACAATCCAACCCAATGCTATTCAGACTCCTGTAAATAACTGACAGTGGGCTACAGTCCCAAATTACGACACGATTTTCTTTTTTGACAGGTTTTATGTAAAAAGACTTTCGCCCCCTATTAAATATCTGTCATTTTCTCTTGCTCTGGGTTCTTTTTCTGAGAACTAGACATACCTCTGATAAAGGCCATGCTATTCTTTTTGGAGACTAAATAATACCAATATTTATCATTATTTTTACCATTTTCCTTTCTTTCTTTTTGAAAAATAACAATATGGGCCTGGCGTGGTGGCTCATGCTTACAGTCCCAGCACTTTGGGAGGCTGAAGGGGACGGATCACCTGAGCTCAGGAGTTTGAGACCAGCTTGGGCAACACGGTGAAACCCCAGCTCTACAAAAATTACAAAATTATCCAGGCATGGCGGCACATGCCTGTAGTCCCAGCTACTTGGAGGCCGAGGCAAGAGGATCGCTTGAGCCCAGGGGGCAGGGTTTGCAGTGAGCCAAGATCCTGCCATTTCACTCCAGCCTGGGCAACAGGCTGAGATCCTAGACCTTGTCTCAAAAAAAAAAAAAAAAAGGAAAGGAAAAAATAAAAATTACATGGAGAAACCCCATCTCTACTAAAAATACATAATTAACTGGGCGTGGTGGCGCATACCTGTAATCCCAGCTACTCAGGAGACTGAGGCAGGAGAATCGCTTGAACCTGCAGGTTGCGGTGAGCTGAGATCGTGCCATTGCACTCTAGCCTGGACAACAAGAGCGAAACTCCGTTTCAAAAAAAAAAAAAAAAAAAAAGAAGTTCCAGCTTTTCAGATAAAGACCAGAATTTTAAATAGACTGGAAAGAATCTAAAACAAAGGTGGTTATTAGGGCACATGCTTACACAATTTCATAGGAAACAGGACCATTTCCTTTTGTTTTGGTAAGTACATCAATGATCTATCTAATATAGGCAAAGATGTACATAAAACAAACAAAAAAAAGAGATGAGATCTAGGCAATTCAGGTTTCCTTAGAAAATATATTTTTTAAGGGTGCTCTAATGAAAAATGTTAAGCTCTTCTCTGTCTCTAACATTTTTATGTTCACTGTAAATGTCCTAAAGAATCAATATAAAACTCTTGAAAATATGGAAAAGTAAAAAGACATCAGTCTAAAGACAACTAATATTAACATTTTTGGCTGGGTGCAGTGGCTCACGCCTGTAATCCCAACACTTTGGGAGGCTGAGGCGGGTGGATCACTTGAGGTTGGGAGTTTGAGACCAGCCTGACAAACATGGAGAAACCCCGTCTCTACTAAAAACACAAAAAAAGTAGCAGGCCATGGTGGCATGTGCCAGTAATCCCAGCTACTCGGGAGGCTGAGGCAGGAGAATCACTTGAACCCGGGAGGCGAAGGTTGTGGTGAGCCGAGATTGCGCCATTGCACTCCAGCCTGGGCAACAAGAGCGAAACTCCATCTTAAAAAAAAAAAAACAAAAAAATTAACATTTTTAGTGTATTTTCTTTCATAGTTACTTTTTAAAAAAATAATTGTTTTCTTCATCTTTAAAAAAACTGTTTATTTTCATGGGTGTTTCATAGTGTTCATGACCTCATTTCTCATATTACATGATAACATAAGTCTTTTCCTAGGTGATTAGAAACACTTCATAAAACAATTTTAATTGCTTCACATGTTTCAGTATAGTGAGCCATACTTTAACATATCACACATTTATTTAGTTTTTCCTTTTGCTATTACAAATAGTAGCACTGTGATGCATGCTCTAGTGTATACAAAATATTTTCCATATTTAGGCTTATTTAGGATGGATCCCTAAGAGTGAAATTAGTAGTTCAAAAAGCATAAACATTTTTAATGCTTTGACTTTTATTTGTATCATCGCCAATTTTTTTTTTTTTTAACAGAGCTGAGTCCATTTACACTGCTCCTAGCAATATGCAAGAAAGCAGCTTTCACACTGATGCCATTACTGTATTGTCATAAAAAAACAACCAACCAAACACTTTGGGTCTCTCAGTAGTGTTTTAATTTGCATATCTTTGATTACTAGTGAGATGGAACCTTTTCTCACTGTTTGTTAAACAACTGAATTTCCTCTTTTGTGAATTGTCTACTTTGTCCTTTGTCTGTTCATCTCTTGGGGTCTTTGTTATCCCTATTTACATAGAGAACTGACAAGCACTGCCCAGAGAAAGGCCTTCTGTATGCGACACCATGGAATTCTTCCTCTTTTAAGTTATTCCAGACTAAGCATTCAAACAGCAATGTGAAGGGGAAGCCAGGAAGAGCAAAAAGATCAGCAATATATTTTTCTGTGCTATTCAAATGAAAAAAGGTTCATCTTACTGCAGCAAAATGGCTCTGTTCCTTTACCTAATCCAGTACTCATTTTAATACTGTGTATTGGAAATTTTGATCACTTTTCAAAGAATTCATTGTATATTATATAACACCGGGAGTACATCTCACCATGACTCACTGCAAAGCTATGGTGGTTACACAAAGTGTTGCCATGCCAGGCTCATCTTTTAAAATGATTTAATCAGATGTGATTTTAATTTAATTTAACTTGATGGAGTGTCATACTTTATTCTGTAGCCACTTCCTGAAAGGTTGGCACTTCCATGTACAGCTTTTCTTCTGAATACAATTAGAGCAAGTACAAGGAGGGGATATAAATACAGGCTCCTGGCTGGGTGCAGTGGCTCACACCTGTAATCCCAGCACTTTGGGAGGCTGAGGCAGGAGGATCCCTTGAGGTCAGGAGTTCGAGGCCAGCCTGGGTAGCATAGTAAGACCCTGTATCTATTGAAAAAAGTAACAAATAAATAAATACAGGCTCCTGGCTTTGAAGTGAAGGTAGTTCAGCTGAACTGTTCTCACACTCTGTACTGCAGTGTCCCGTCCCAGGCTTCAGTGACATGCCTGCCATTGGCAATTGCAGGGCTTCAAGCCAGTAAATAAGGCCAGGAGCAGTGGCTCATGCCTATAATACCAGCACTTGGAGAGGCTGAGGTGAGAGGACACTTGAGACCAAGAGTGTGAGACCAGCCTGGCCAATGCAGTGACAGTTAAAAAAAAAAAAAGATCAGTAAATTAGTCTAAGGCTGCCTTTGTTCCACTTGGTCAATTATGGAACCTTCCTAAATTTCCTTATCTGAAAAGTGGGGATAGTAATAGTTCTTCTTCCTATCCAAGATACATTTTAAACATTATAAGAGAAAAATATTTTGAGGATGAAAACAAGAGTGTTAAGTATTACTATATTATAATGAATGTTATTTTAAAATATAAGAACCAAAAATGACTTATTTTGTCAAATATCTTAAGGCCATAAAAAGAATCAAGGCCTATTACAACTGAATAGGATCTGAGAATCAGCCAAACCAATCCTCTCATTTGACAGAAGAGAAACTGAGGTCATAGGAGGTAATATCCAAGCTAAGACTTGTCCAAGATGGTGCTGCTAACTAATGACAGAGCTAGAATGCTAATTGGGGAGTTCCATAAAGAAATCCCCTCAAGAAATCTTTCTACTGCTTCTTCTCCCCAACCAGTGAGTAGAATGTTATTACTAAGTGCAATCAAGTAAGGAATTCCATATTGTTTCCTTATCATCTTTAATAGAAACTGTTTTTGGCTAACGCCTGTAATCACAGCACTTTGGGAGGCCAAGGCGGGTGGATCACTTGAGGTCAGGAGTTTGAGACCAGCCTGGCCAACATGGTGAAACCTTTGTCTCTACTACAAAAATACAAAAAATTAACCAGGCATGGTGACAGATGCCTGTAATCCCAGCTACTCGGGAGGCTGAGGCAGAACAATCACTTGAACCTGGGAGGTGGAGGTTGCAGTGAGCCAAGATCATGCCACTACACTCCAGCCTCGGCAACAAGAGCCAAACTTCATCTCAAAAAACAAAACAAAACAAAACAAAAAAACTGTTTTCAGAACTCCTCTTTTATTTCATACCTATCGTGAAAATAACTACCATTGTAAATAGGGTAAAATAAAGTTTTCTGACAACAGAATGTGAATTTGTGTAAACTAAAAACATAATATGTCTAAAAGTTTAAAAAATAAATATCAAAGAGCAGATTTTAATCAAACTGAAGCCGCTTTTGAGTCATACTTGCAATGCAGTCCCGTTCTGTGTCAGCCAGTGGGGTACTGCAAACATACAGGAGAACGAAGGTCAGCGAGATGAAGTGGAACCGGTTTGACAGAGAACAGGCAATCTTGTTTCAACAGACTGATTAATATGAGAATAAATAAATTTGTTAGCCACTAAGAAGGAGGGCTCCGGAAGCTTTGTGATTTAAGAGAAGCACATCACAAAGGGGAATCTACTCCTGTTTTCAATTAACCATTGAAGTGAAGGCATGGGAAACTTTACAGAAATAATGTGGATTTGCAACAAGGAAATTCAACATCAACACTTTGAAGAATCTTATTCATACAAGACTGGGAAAGCAGGCAGCAACTTGGTTTATTTGTGTGAAGCTATGGGAAACTATTTTTTATTTTTATTTGTGTAGAGATGGGGTCTCACTATGTTGCCCAGGCTGATCTTGAACTCCTGGCCTCAAGAGATCCCTCATTGCCTTGGCTTCCCAAAATGCTGGGATTACAGGCATGAGCTATTGTACCTGGCTGGAAACTGTATTAGTAGATACTTTCCACTGGTTAAGAGCTGAAAAACATAATTAAAAGTAGTGCTAGAGAAGCCACAGGCTCGGATGGAGAGCCAACACAATTTGTCTGTCAAACTCAAGGGAGATGGTTTTTGTTTTACCTTTTTCCCTCAATTTCTTTAACTATTTTACAACTTTGCTTTCTTTCATATATTTTCCCCCATATAAAATAGGATTTCATATATATTTAGTTAAATTCTCTCTTATTCTACACACACACACACACGCACACGCACACACACACAAAACAAAGTTAATCAAACAGAAAAAAACGGTCAGAAAGTTCTACATGGCAAGGACTTTTGTTTTTTTTGTTTGTTTGTTTTTTTGTTTTTTGTTTTGAGACAGGATCTTCTTCTTTTGCCTAGGGCAGAGTGCAGTGGCACAACGCTGGCTCACTGCAACCTCTGTCTCCTGGGTTCAAGTGATTCTCGTCCCTCAGCCTCCCTAGTAGCTGGGATTACAGGCAGGTGCCAACACATCTGGCAATTTTTTTTTAGTAGAGATGGAGTTTCACCATGTTGGCTAGGCTGGTCTCGAACTCCTGTCCTCAAATGATTCACCTGCCTTGGCCTCTCAAAGTGCTAGGATTACAGGCATTAGCCACTGTGCCCGGCTATTCTAGGCCTTTTTTTTCTTTTCTTTTCTTCTTCTTCTTCTTTTTTTTTTTTTTGAGACAGAGTTTCGCTCTTGTTGCCCAGGCTGGAGTGCAATGGCACGATCTCTGCTCACCTCAACCTTCACCTCCCGGGTTCAAGCGATTCTCCTGCCTCAGCCTCTCGAGTAGCTGGGATTACAGGCATGTGCTACCATGCCCGGCTAATTTTGTATTTTTAGTAGAGGTGGGGTTTTTCCATATTGGTCAGGCTGGTCTCAAACTCGCAACCTCAGGTAATCTGCCCACCTCAGCCTCCCAAAGTGCACGGATTACAGGTGTGAGCCTGGCTCCAGTGCTTTTTCTAAGTAGCCATGTTTCTCTTCCTTTTGTTAAAATAAATCTTTTGGACTTAGCACACCGTGGATAGTGAATAGATGTTTCAGAGTCAGAGAACAGTTCACTTTGATTTCACAGATTTTATAGAATATGCAAAGCACAGAGGCTTTACCGCACCTCTAGATTTAAACTTGGTAGTCCTGACAATTGTAGAATCTGTGATGTTATACCAGGAAATGAAAGCTAAAACTATCTCATTTTAGCCATTAATTTTAACCTTTTCTCTCACTAACCTTCAAACAAAACCAGTAAGGTGGTGAAAAAAACGTTCAAAGCTTTAAACCTTCCCACTGACCTTACACCCCAAAGATCAAAGTGAAGACTACGCTATGATTTGCCTAAAAGACAAAAAGATGAGAGATCAAGGCTCCACATTAGTCATGAAGTGAACATCTGTCTCAAAATCAATCAAAATAGACTTGGCAGGAATATTGAATGAAGCCAACATTTTGCTCTTGTGCAACTGTCACAGATCACATAGTGGTTGCATTTTATATCTCATAGAATGGTGCCTCCAGCAATGTGAGTGAGAGCACTGGTATTTTCCTGACTCATAAGGACAGGAGTGTGCCGCCCGCTGAATCACCCTCCTCATTTCCTGGGGTGCCTGGGTGTTCCAAGACACTCATGGAGCATTAAATTATGGTTGCCATGACAGCTCCCTAAATGCTGTCATGATAATATCAACAGCTATAGTATCAGTGTTCCCTGAATGCTGACTTATCTTCCCTTCCAAAACCTCAATAATTTACATAATCAAAGTTCTTCAATAACTATGCAAATCTAAGGAATTAGTAAAAATCCTTTTTTTTCTTAATTAGATAGGTTGCCATATTAAGATACAACTCATCTCTTTCCATAAGATATATTCTTTTGAGTGAATGGTAATTGACATATGATGTTATTGTATTTTTAGACGGTAGAATGAATAATATCAAAGTTGGAATACAAATGGAAAGTTCTCACAATTTTTTGAAGTTATGGAAGCTTGTATTTAAGGACACAAATCTGAATTTTTTAAGCATTAGCTGGCATCCTGTGATAGAGGGGGCTGGTATTACATGTGCCAGTGATTATGCAAATTACCATATGTAAGAACCTGCCTAGGTAAGAGGATGTTCTGTCCCTCTCCCTCTTCCATTCTAATGATTTGAGACATCAGTGAGTAGAGGCGAGGGAAGAAGTTTCTCGCAAACCTGTATTTTTATTTTAAACAATCTCACTGTTGGGAGGTTGCAATATCTTTTAGGAGCACTACCTTAGACCGTCAAGTACTGAAGGTCACTTGCAGATGTCATAATGAACACCACAAAATGTTCGATGACCTTGATGCTTATTGAAATGTCTTCACTGAATGTTTTGAAACTGGGCAACTCTTGAGCCTTCCTTGCTGCTTTCTGATACAGTGTTCTCCTCTTTCCATTTCACTTTCTCTTAGGATGTTGGCTATTACTTTTTTGCTGAGATGTTCCTGGAATCCTTCTAATTTTAGTTGCACAAACGTTTATCAAAGAGCTGTTGTGTTCCCAAACTGTTCCTGTTTAGGAAAGCAGCTAATCAAGTGTATTAGTCAGGGTCTTGTCAGAGAGAAGTCCACTCAAATGAATTTAGTGGAAACAGACTTAAAGATAGGCTATTCACAAAGGTGAGGGTAGGTTAAGGGAACTTGTAAGAGACGGTGAATCGGGGAGCATTGCAGAACCTGGAGGGAGCAGGAACTATCTTTATTGTTTATTGTTATGATATGCCATATGACAGGTTTTGCTCTTGAAACTATTTTCCATGAAATCCCCTTGTGATCTCTTTCTAAAACGAGAACAAGGGCATATTGCAAAAGGGAAACCGTGCCTTGATAGGAATGTGCTGATATATATTATCTCCTTTTATCCTCCCACCCACCTCAATATACCAATCCTATGGATTTTAATACTATAATTTGTTTGGATGTTTTTATCTACTGTACCAGATTATACAAATTTACATAAAGTTTTCTTCACCGATGTACTTATTGTTTGATACTTGCTAGAATTTCCAGTGCAATGTTGACTAGGAGTGGCAAAAGCAGGAATTTTTGCCTTGTTCCCAATATTAGGGAAGCACTTTTATTTTTGAATCAAGAAATATTATTTATATCTCAGCTGTGTTTCATATAGAAACATTGTGTGCCCAAATATGACAAATAGTAAATGTTTTTCATGTAGTCTAAATGATCTCAAATAATAAATTATTTATTGCTGATTTTTATTAATTTTAGGGTCATTTTCTTAGTGCCTATATCTGAGTGAAACTGAGTGTATATTTAATTTAGAGGATAACAGCAGAACAAATTATCAATTAAATATATCTGAATTATTGATTGTGTGATTACACATTTTTAAATTTGAAGGCCAATTACTAAATTTTCTTCTATTAGGCAGCCAGGGCTACATAATTTTGGAAAAAAGCTCTAGGCGGCAATCTGTCTCTTAGCCCTTTACTATGTTGAAGTCAAAAGAAAATAGAGATGAATCTCTAGGCATTTTATTTGGGAATCACAGAATTGTAATTCAGAGCATACACATAGATCACAGAGGTTTTCCAGAGGCCCAAAGGACAATCCCAAAGTCAATTTTAGGTTAAAAATACTTTTAAATTAGAATTTGGTTTTGGGAAAGTGACAAAGATGTTAAAGGCTTAAAATATTTAATTAAAGTAGAATTTGCATGCCATTGAGAAATAATAGCCATTTATTTAATCAGCGTGATAAATGAAAGACTTCAAAAGCAAATACAAGAAGTAACATAGGCCAGGCATGGTGGGTCATGCCTGTAATCCCAGCACTTTGGGAGGCCGAGGTAGGCAGATCGCTTGAGCTCAGGAGTTTGAGACCAGCCTTTGCAACATGGCGAAACCTCATCTCTACAAAAAATATAAAACTCAGCCGAGTGTGGTGGCATGTACCTGTAGTTCCCAGCTACTTGGGAGGCTGAGGTGGAGACTGCTTGAGCCTGGGAAGTTGAGGCTGCTATGAACCGAGATCACCCTGCTGCACTTTAGCCTGGGCAACAGAAGAAGACCCTGCCTCAAAAATAAATAAAACTGGCCAGGTGTGGTGACTCACGCCTGTAATCCCAGCACTTTGGGAGGCTGAGGTGGGTGGATCACCTGAAATCAGGAGTTTGAGACTAGCCTGGCCAACATGGTGAAACCCTGTCTCTACTAAAGATACAAAAATTAGCTGGGTGGTGCGTGCCTGTAATCTCTGCTACTTCGGAGGCTGAGGCAGGAGAACTGCTTGAACCCAGGAAGTGGAGGCTGCAGTGAGCCAAGATCATGCCACTAAACTCCAGCCTGGGCAACAGAGCAAGACTCTGTCTCAAAAAAATAAAAAAATTGGCCGGGCGCGGTGGCTCACACCTGTAATCCCAGCACTTTGGGAGGCGAGGCGGGTGGATTGCGAGGTCAGGAGATCCAGACCATGCTGGCTAACATGGTGAAACCCCGTCTCTACTAAAAATACAAAAAATTAGCCGGGCGTGGTGGCAGGTGCCCGTAGTCTGAGGCAGGAGAATGGAGAGAACCCGGGAGGTGGAGCTTGCAGTGAGCCGAGATCATGCCATGCACTGCAGCCTGGGTGACAGAGCGAGAGTCTGTCTCAAAAAAAAATAAATAAATAAAATTAAAATTAAAAAAAAAACCAACCAAAAAAATCCAAAATCAAAACTCCGTTGAGACAGAGAGAAAAAAAAAACTTGGCTCTGTACTGAGATAACTTTTTCCAAGTAGTCAAAAACCTAATAAAAACAGGAAAAGCACAAGAAACTACCTTAAAATATAACTTATCTGTTTTTTTAGGCTGATTATTCAAAAGGTAAAGAGAAACCTCTTGTGGCTGGGTGTGGTGAATCTGGCCTGAAATCCTAGCACTTTGAGAGGCCAAGGCAGGCAGGTCACTTGAGGCCAGGAGTTTGAGACCAGCCTGGCCAACATAGTGAAACCCCGTCTCTACTAGCCGGGTGTGGTGGCTAGTGCCTGTAATTCCAGCTACTTGGGAGCCTGAAGCACGAGAATTGCTTGAACCCAGAAGGCGGAGGTTGCAGTGAGCCGAAATCGCACCAGTTCACTCCAACCTGGGCAACAGAACGTGACACTGTCTCAAAAACAGAACAAAACAAAACAAAACAAAACACTCTGTCTCAAAATAAATAAATAAAAAGAAAAACCTCTTGTAGTATGACTGTTTCTCTTTATAAGATGCCTGTTTGAATTACCTGGAAGTCAAACTTCATGAAAAGGTACTAGCATTTAATTAAACACTGGAAGAGTATGTGACTAAGGTTATGAATATACACCACGTTATAGAAGAGTAATGTAAACAAGAAACCTGTACCTTGAGCAGGAGGATGTATGACTGTAAATTTGCCTGGTTACACGGAACAACTTTGACACACCAAGAAAAGCCAGGAGTACAGAATCAAGTTATACCAGAGGAAGCATTGTTCTCTCAGGCCTTTAAGACAAACATGTACCAAGACACAACAGCACAGTCAGAATTGAAAAAAAAAAAAAAAGCTACGGAAATTGGCAAAAAGGTTGAGAAAGAAAGCCACTGAGATATTACACAGAGCTGGTCATTATCTTACTTTTTCTGTTAAAGAAAAACCCTTAAAAGTTAAATTGTTGTGCTTGGTATACAGGGAACAATGGACACTGCATTGTACTCTCATCTGCACATTTATTTTTAGGTGAAACTCATACTTTTATGATCTTAAAGCAGCTAGCAAGGACAAATATAATCTTGTCTGGCCAGCAAATCAAGCCACTCTGTACCCCCAAATGTGTGCTAACAATTTTGAAGACATTTTTATTTTATCAACAAATTTAAAATTAACTTATTATCAAAGATTTACTTAAGTCCTGTGAACTAAAAAAAATTTATTTTTTTTTATAAAATATTAGATTTGAGCACTTAATTTTTCCTTTTAAGTCAAATAATTAGGGTTCTTTAATATATTTTGGTAGAAAATAATCTTAAGTCAAATAATTAGAGCTCTTTTATATATTTTGGTAGAAAATGATCATATGCATATAGAAATAAAAAACCCATAAAATATACAAACAAAAACAAAGACCATATAGTTTTTTGTTTGGGTTTGTTTTGTTTTTGAGACTGGGTCTTGCTCTATCGCCCAGGCTGCAGTGCAGTGGTACAAACATAGTTCACTCTAGCCTTGACATTCTGGCCTCAAATGATCCTATTGCCTTAGTCTCCCATGTAGCTGGGACCACCACACCCAGCTATCTTTTTTTTTTTTTTTTGTAGAGACGAGATCTCACTGTGTTGCCCAGGCTGGCACATAGTTTTTATTAAAAGTTTATTCTTGAGTAAAGCATAGTAACCTAAATTTGCTGGTTTATAAGAAGACAATTGGATTCAAACCATATTTCTGACAACATAGGGCTAAACTTTAAGTGTCTTTTTTTTTTTTTTTTTTTGAGACAGAATCTCACTCTGTCGCCCAGGCTGGAGTGCAGTAGCATGATCTCAGCTCACTGCAACCTCTGCCTGCTGGGCTCAAACTATCCTCCCGCCTCAGGCCCCTAGGTAGCTGGGACTACAGGTACCTGCCACCAAGCTTGGCAATTTTTTTTTTTTTTTTTTTGTAGAGACAGGGCCATGTTGCCCCAGGCTGCTCTTGAACTTCTGACCTCAAGCGATCCACCTGCCTCGGCTTCCCAAAGTGCTAGGATTACAAGCATGAGCCACTGTGCCTGGCCTTTGTTTCTTTAATAAGTAATCTTAAAAAGGCTGGGAAATAAATTTTGGGTAAAGCAGTTTGAGTCATTACCAATATACTGGATTGGACAAAAAATGGCTAACTGTGAAAAATATGACAATTATGTGAGGAGCCCCAGAAGATAAGAGTTATTATTTTTATATTTATTTTTGAGACAGTGTCTTGCAACAGAAAAAAATCTGTTGCCAGGACTGGAGAGCAATGGTGTGATCACTGCTCACAGCAGCCTTGACCTTCTGGGCTCAAGCGATCCTCCTACCTCAGCACCTCAGCCTCTCGAGTAGCCAGGATTACAGGCCCGTGCTACCATGCCCAGCTTTTTTTTTTTTTTTTTTTTTTTTGAGACGGAGTCTAGCTCTGTTGCCCAGGCTGGAGTGCAGTGGTGTGATCTCAGCTCACTGCAACCTCCACCTCCTGGGTTCAAGCGATTCTCTTGCCTCAGCCTCCCAAGTAGCTGGGATTTTTTGTTTTGTTTTGTTTTGTTTTTTAAGTAGTAGAGATAAAGTCTCACTATGTTGTCCAGGTTGGTTTCAAACTCCTGAGCTCCAGCAATCTTCCCACCTCAGACTCCCAAAGTGCTGGGATTACAGGTATGAGTCACCGCACCCTGCAAGAGCTATTCTAACAAGATTTATACAATATTTTCTTGGTTTCTATTACTCATTCTTGAGACTAAGAGTGCTGCCTTTCCTTCTAGTATAGGGAAGGTGTCTTTTACATGGAAATTTCATCTTTTGCTTTTAAGAAACAGCATTAAGGCCAGAATAACTATAGAAATACTATGAAAACTAAAGTTTTGGCTGGGTGCAGTGGCTCATGCCTGTAATCTCAGCACTTTGAGTTTGAGGCAGGTGGATCATCTGAGGCCAGAAGTTCAAGACCAGCCTGGCCAACACAGAGAAACCCTGTGTCTACTAAAAATACAAAAATTAGCCAGGTGTGGTGGTGCATGCCTGTAATCCCAACTACTTGAGAGGCTGAGACACAAGAATTGCTTGAATCTGGGAGGTAGAGGTTGCAGTGGGCCGAATTGCACCACTGCATTTCAGCTTACACGATGGAGACAGACTACTCCATCTCAAAAAAACCTATAGTTTTAATAGTAACTATTAAGAATAGATTCTTTTTTAAAATTTTTCTTGAGACGGAGTCTCACACTGTTGCCCTGGCTGGTGTGCAGTGGCGTGATCTCGGCTCGCGCTGCAACCTCCGCCTCCCAGGTTCAAGCGATTCTCCTGCCTCAGCCTCCCAAATAGCTAGGATTACAGGCACCCACCACCACACCTGGCTAACTTTTTGTATTTTTAGTAGAGACGGGTTTCACTATGCTGGCTAGGCTGTTCTCGAACTCCTGACTTTGTGATCTGCCTGCCTTGGCCTCCCAAAGTGCTGGGATTACAGGCTTGAGCCACTGTGCCTGGCCAAGAATAGATTCTTATTAATCAGTATGCCAGAATAGTTGAGGAGTTTTGGAAAAAGAGAGTTTAGCATAGAGAAGGATAAAGGGGAGGAGGAGGAGAAAGGGGATGGAAAGGTTTTGGGGAAGAATGAGTCCCAGGTAGCTTTGTGACAGTACTTTGCAGTGAGGCAATCTTTGAGTCTTGAATGTGAGTCTTTGAGCCTCAAGATACCAATTGAGATATCTGTCCTATTTGGACTGTATGATTTCATAGATGTGGCCCTTCGCTTTAGTTTTAAGAAAAATGGACTTTTTTAATGATCCCTATAATGTTTGAACACGTCAGCTGGAGTCTCAGAAAGGGGAATTATTTTGGCATGCCTTTGAACTTTGAGAGCCCATTTGTAAATAAATGTAGCTGACTTGGTTTAATGCCAAATACACAAAAACTTATATATATATATATATATATATATAAAATATACGAGATGGGGTCTCACTATGCTGCCAGGCTGGTCTTTAACTCCTGGGCTCAAATGATTGGCCTGCCTCAGCCTCCTAAAAGTGCTGGGATTACGGGCGTGAGCCATGGCGCCTGGCCACAAAAACCAACTTAAAATCCAAGTGTGCAAATGAATCAGAAAATAAAGTATGTACTCCCCAAGAGGGATAATAAGCCTTCTTTAACAAAAGAGAGAAAAAAATCTCTTTTAAACAGGAGTCCTCATAACCAGGAAGAAAAACGTATTCATCTTAACCAAGTCTATAGCAAGGAGGGAGAAAGTTCCCCTAAACAGAAGATTTCATAACCGGTAGTGGGGAAGGATGCCTCCCAACCAATTCCCAAATAAAACTGAACTAAACCAAAAGAAAAAATACGAGTTCAAGCCAACACAGACTCACCATGGGGAAAAGAGGTGGCTCGTAGAAGTTTGGGGGCTCAAGAGGCCTGAATGTGGGTACTTCACGCCACGTTCCAGGGGCTAATTCTCCAAGGTGAGCCTGCTTTGGATCCCACTTCTGACTTCAAGTACGTAGAAATCAAAATAAAATATAGAGATGAATCTCTAAACATTTTATTTGGGAATCACAGAATTGGAATTTGGGGTATAAATATATATATATGCACATACGAGTGGTCTTTGGTATGCTCAAAGAACAAAAAGAAGGTTGGTAGTTTATTAGAAGGAGAAATGTTATGTATTGTTTTAAAAGAAAGCTCACTGCTACTGGAGAAGCTTTGGGGAGCTGGCAAACTCTGATTGCTGAAGTCAGCAGTAGGTAACACTAGTCTATGAGTCACAGTAGGTCATTTCAGCAGCTACTAGGTAAAACTATTCTTATGGTTACAGCAGGCTGTTTTAGCAGCTGGGCTTGCAGAAAATTTAATTTTTGGAGCTGGTGCTATGTGCCCTGAGTGATTTTTTCCCCCAATCCTGAACTCTGAGTTAGCTGGGTATGACAAGAATGTCCTAATTTGTATAATCAACTATTACAAGTACTAATTATTATTATTATTTTTTGAAACAGGGTCTCGCTCTGTCACCCAGGCTGGAGTGCAATGGCACTATCTTGACTCACTGCAACCTCCACCTCTCGGGTTCAAGCAATCCTCTTGCCTCAGCCTCCCGAGTAGCTGGGACTACAGGCGTGCACCACTATGTCCAGCTAATTTTTTGTATTTTTAGTAGAGATGGGGTTTCACCATGTTGGCCAGACTGGTCTTGAACTCCTGACCTCAGGTGACCCACTTGCCTAAGCCTCCCAAAGTGCTGGGATTGCAGGTGTGAGTCACCACACCTGACCACAAGTACTAATATTTGTCTTTAATAATAGTTAAAACTGATCATATGAATTTATATAGTGAAAGCAGTGAGATTTCACAAGAAAATATTAATAAATCTCCTAAAACCCTTAAAGATGTGTTATGCAAATCTGACTGCTATTGTACTCATTATTCTCTTCGAGATTTCTGGAAATTAAGCCCACAAACAAATATAATCAAATACTGAAACATTATCAGACAAAATCATTTACAGGGCATCTGTGCAACCCATGGAAACAAGAAGCAGTTGATATTACAAAGTGGGTGAGTGAACAGATACACAGAGAAACATATGCCTTTAGCGTTTTTCCCAAAATATATTTTGTTGACCTTAATTAGCAGACAAATGATCCATGAAATTCTGATTTTATTGTTTAAAATGGAGGATCCAATTTGTTAAAACTTGTTCAAGGAAGGCTCTACTAAACTTGAAGAAAAATAGAGTACTTCTGAAAATTTATATACATTTGATAAAATGTATACTAAGCCTCAAAATAAATGTACCTGCATTTTAAATTATTACGGTAAGAAACAGACATATTCAATCTGAACAAAAACTCTGAGGTTTTCAAAAGTTTGCCTATGAGTACTAGTTTACCTGATTTTATTTATTTATTTATTTGAGACATGGTCTCACTCTGTTACTCAGGCTGGAGTGCAGTGTCACAATCTTGGCTAACTGCAACCTCCACCTCCCGGGTTAAAGTGATCCTCCTACTTCAGCCTCTGGAGTAGCTGAGACCACAGGTGCACACCACCACGCCCGGCTACTTTTTTTGTGTGTGTTTTCAGTAGAGACGGGGTCTTGCCATGTTGCCCAGGTTGGTCGTGAATTCCTGAGCTCAAGCAATCTGCCTGCCTCAGCCTCCCAAAGTGCTGGGATTACAGGCATGAGCCACTGCACCCAGCCTCCTTGATATGTTTACTTTACTCAGGTAAACTTTTATAAAACAGATGAAGCCCGAATGTTTTAATAACAACAACAACAAAAAGATGCCAGAAAAATTTTAAACATTTTCACTATTTGAATAGATAAAACATTCTGAAATTTTGAATATCAAAAAGTTTAAATATGAATACAATGAAGTCTATTTCTTATGCTTTCCATCTGTGTTCTCATACCTCAAGTTACTTTGTCCTAGTTTAATGCATATACAATTTAATACAATATTCTGTACCATATTTCTGTGTTTTGCACTTAACAAAAAAATCTTGGAGATCTTAATGTTAAAACAAATAACTTTCTGATTTTTTTTGATTAACAGCTGCACAATGTTCAAACATACGGCTTTATCATAATTTAACTAGTATCCTGTTGATGGATACTTAGCTTGTTTCCAATCTTTTGCTATTCTCAACAATAAGAAACACCTTGTTATTTCTTATGTGTGGAAACATCTGTGGCATAAATCCCTAGAAATGAAATTCAAGGCTCCGAGTATATATGCATTTGTAATTTTAATACATACTGCCAAATTCCTGTTTCTGTATAGCCCAGCCAAAGTAGTGATGCCAGATATAATTTTGTTTTTTCATTTAAAAATATATAATGAAAAGTAGGTTACTTATTAAAGAACTAGGAAGAAAGTAGGACAAGTTTATGCAAAGTACAGACTACATTTTCACCTAAAAATACATTTAACAGGAATCTATTGTGCATCTACCGTATGCCAAGTGCTTTTAGGCACTTGGGATATACACACAAACAAATCAGACTCAAATCTCTGCCTGTGTGTGGAGCATATATTTCAATTCTACATTTTGGAACTCCCTGCTACTTCATAAGAAGCCAGTTAAATGTCAAAATCCTGAAAATGATCTGTTGAAATCCTGAGCACAGGCGCCAGACATATGCTACAAGTGTTATTTAAAAACTAACTAGAGGCAATGTTGCATATGATCATAGCTCTCCATCAGGTTCTTTTAAAACAACACACTAGCGAGAAAGCTCTTTTTATCCGACTCCATCTGCTGTTGGTGGTGATCAGCATACTGTGGGCATTGTGGTATCATCCGAGATTAGGTTGTGAAATAGGAAGTGGAGTTACAGGCAGATCTGCAAGTGTATGCAAACTGTTGAGTTCTAGCTCTTGCTAAAACCAAGGGTGCCCAATTCAGGTTTGGAGAGTAGGGAAAGTAAGGTTATCAGCGCACTCCTATCAGGGTCGTTTTCTTTTTTGCACTGCTCTTGTTTTGGTTTTATAAGGAGAACACAAGCAGAGTCTATGGAAAATAGTTGCCGAAGCATACAGGAAATAGTCTTTATACTGAACAAATGCAAGAAAACAGAACGGGTTAGAAACCGAGGGAGACAAAAAAGGCAGGTGGTGCCAAGGACTGTGAAAAGCAAATGCCAACGATAGAGACAGCACAGTCTCAGCCTTATTTTTCAAAAATTCTCATTGTAAGCCTCTTTCCTTTCTAAATGGAGAATATCTTAACACTTTAGCTCGCATTAGACTTAATTTAATAACAAGGTTGTAAACCACAGCTGTTAAAGTCTTGCCACTGCCCTACCGGATTCTTCGCATCCTGTAAGGTACAATTCGGAGTTCAGCTGGTTGATAAGGAAGCCAGGCATTGTGTCTTCTTCAAGTACGAAGTGAAGCACAGGAAAGAGCCAACTCCGGAGAGTAGCTCTTGAACGCTTGAATCATACATATGCTTGGTTTTTCCCCCCTCCCTTTTCTGGTCTCTATTATTAATAAATTTTTCATCCTGGCACAACAGGCACAGTCAACAACTGGTTAAGGAATGAGTAGTTACTGAAGTCCCAACGCCTCTCAGTTATTTTTCTTACACTCATTGAATTCTAGAGCTAGAAGTCAGCTCTCATTTGAAAGGTGAGGTTCAGAAGGGTGAAGTGCCAATAAATGGCAGAAGCCAGGTCTCTTTCCTGATTCCCATTCCAGCTGAGCTCCTCCTGCCACTGGATCACCATCAAAGACCTTCCAAAGCTGTTACTTCCGGGTTCGGTGCTGCCACAGGGCAAACGGGGATGACTGTGGACAATGACCCTGTGGCACCCGCAAGGCTCGCACCCTCAGGCCCGTGGAAGGCTAAATGCTGACGGACTGGTTCTGCCCTGGAGCGGCTCTCCGCGTCCCAGGGGTCTCCTCAGTCCCGAGTGTGCACAGCGGGTCCTGCCATGTACCCTGGCGACCCCGGCAATGGACTCAGTGCCCCGGGTCCCTTTCCGTCTCCCTCAGGCGGCGTGCAGCACTTTTTCGGGTGTCCCAGTGGAATTTCCGGGCCCGTGAACGACTGACCCACGCCCGGCCGCAGCTCCAGGGGCCGAAGAAGGGAGCGATAGGGCCCACGGCAGGGCCGTCTTTGCCCGGGCTCCATTCCTGCCACCCTGGCGCCACGTCCGCCCTTCCCTGGTTTTCCCTACGAGCGTTTTTTTAACGCTTCCCACTCCTTGTTTACAAAGTGCTGAGCCCCCTTGACCGCAGGCTCCCGCGCCGGCCCGAGTTCCCACACCGTACCCTGGCTGCCCCCTATCCGGCTCCCCGCCGGGCGCCGCACCCCGCGCCACCCCAGACCGTCCCGGGGACCCGCGCCCGCCCCGCGCGCCCGGGCCGTCACGTGAGCCGTCCGCCCCGCCCCCGCGCGTCACGTGAGCCCCGCCCCCGCGCCGGCGCGCTCCGACGTGCCCTGTAACTTACCCTCCCTCAGAGGCCAGCCTGCGGGGACGGGCCGGCCGCGGCCGTCGCCGTGTGAACGCTCTTCGGGCTCGCGTCGCCGACCCGCAGCCGCGGGGCGGACTAAGGAGGGAACCGCCCGCTGCGAGGCCGCCGGGCTCCCGGTGAGGTGCAGGGCGCGGGTCCTGGCGGACGGAGGGCAGGTTGGCGAGGCGCTGCACAAAGGCGCGCCGGGGCCGGGCTTTGCCCGCCGAGGGCGGTGGAGTCGGGGGGAGGCGTGTGCGGGAGGCGCGGCGGCGGCGGCGCCGCCGAGGTGCGCGCGAAGGGAGGTCGGGCGCGCAGCGAGGGGCTCTGGGCGCGGGGGTAGGCGCCGGGGGGGTACGGGGCCGGCGCAGCCTATTGGCTGACGTGGGCGAGACGGTTTAAATGGCCCGAAGTTGTGGCTCCTCTGCCCCCTGGGTTTCCTGACTTCCTGTGTGAGGGCAGCGCCCGCCCGCCCCGCCCCCAGGGAGGAGAGTGTGAGGGTGCGCGGGTGTGTGTGTGAGTGCGGGAGAGTGCGCGCGTGTGTGCACAAGGCGGGTGTGTGCGTGTCTATGTGCAAAAGGCGGGTGTGTGCGCGCGCGTGTGTCTGCAAAAGGCGGGTGTGTGTGTGTGTGTGTGTGTGTGTGTGCGCGTGTGTGCGCGCAAAAGGCCGGCCCGGCCCCTCCCGCGCCGTGGGCCCACTCCCTAGCCGCGGTGGGGCTCGCAGGCCTCCACCCACCCGGGGAGCCCACCTGGGGCGTCCCTCCAGGACTATTGACGTTAAACCGGACACTTTCTTCTTTGCGGTCTTTCCCGATGCCCTGCCCCTGCTGGATGGACGTGCATTCGCTCCCCTTCAGCTTCTCTGGGCGGAATCTCCTCAAAGTCCTTGAATTGAAAAATCCTCTTTACCAGCGTGCAGCCCGCCTCCCATCTCAGGGGAGCTGATTGTCTTCTCAGAATGGCTGTCCTTTACGTGTTGCTACCTTAAGTGACTGCAGACCCTTTGAGAAGAAATGGCCACACGGTCTTCGTTAGAGAAAAAGGCACGCCCTTCAGCTTTCGAGGCGTGTGATGTTTTCCTTTTGACTGCAGCTGCAGTTTTGTAAATGTGTTTTCAAAGGGTAAAGCACGACGTTGAAAGTACACCTGTATCGAAAGTTCTGATGTCATCCCAATTGGAGTGTTTGTTGTGGATAGAGGCTTTTAGCACTCTAATAACACGATTGGTTGTGGCTGGCTTTTGGGTTAATCATGACATAGAGAAGTAGATTTTATCGACTATTTAGGCATGCGTTCCTAAAGAGAGGTCGTGGAGGAAGGAAGGCTCACTCGGGTTCTGGTTCAGGTTCTGCCACCCGACTTCTAGAGGTTAGACCTTGGGAGACTCCAGGTGTTTCAATGGAAGTGTTAAAAATAACCCCTAGCCACGCCTCTTTCGTACTTAGAAGTCGGGAACGGTGGCCTAGATGTGTGTGTATTTGCCCATATCGCCTTTTCTTTACCTTATCTATAGGAGGGTGTTTTACAGAATCGGTCATCTTCCTCTACCTCCTCTGGTCTGAATAGGCAGTTTGGCTCCTGGCACAGTGTTTTTTTTTCTTTGTTTTAAAATTGCCTTGGAAACGTTTCAGAGCTGGGTTTTGAGAGCCCAAAACAGGCAGTGAAAGCGTGACCCCGACCCATGCCACCTGACGAGCCAGACCGTCTGGGCACATATGTGCGACCCCTGATTGCATGCGGCTCCACTCTTCTAGAAAAGTGTTTCTCTGTGGGGGAAAAAGAACCCCCAAAAGTGTAATATAATGTGTGTATGTATAGTTATGCGCCAGTATTTGTTGATAGATTTCTGTTCGTACTTCATCAAGCTGGAGAAGATTGATGACTCATTGATTGTTAAGATAATGCCGTCTGTATAGTTAGTTATATATATATTAGTTGTTGATATATAATTATCAATACATAGCATCTCTTTCGGTTTTATATTTGCTAATACCAGTTGTTTCGAGGTGCAAATGAAAATAGATTAAGTGCTGTAGAAAAACAGCATGTTACTTGTAGTTAATCATTTGACTTTTCTTTAATTAGAATCTACTCAGTGGTTTTTTAGTAGGCTGATAGAAAGTGAGCTTTACAAATTTTTAAGTACTCTATGTAAGTGACATTACTGAAAATAATAAGGGTAATTAAAATTTTTAAATGGAGTAAAAACTGAATAGTGGTGATCTGTTTAACCATTAAACAGTAGTACTAATATTTTACTTACCTGAGAAAATGGGCATCACAGTTTTACAATAAGTCATGGGAGAGAAAAGTGAAATTAAACTTTTGTCCTGTATTTAACAATTTTGGCTAGAATTGCAAATATGCACTATTTTGTAGTATGAATCAGATGTGAAAGGTGTCGTAGTACGACATAGCATCACTGTACCTCAAATCGGGCTTTTCAGATTACCTCTTTTGAGGAACCTATTGGGCCACTATCCTTGTGGTTTTTTTTTTTTTCTTCAGTTAACTGGCCCCGGCTCATTGGTATATGGCTTTGCTGTGATTCAGCCATTTCCCTATTACTTTCATTGACTTCATGGACTTAATGAATATTCTGCAGTTTCATTTTGTAATTGATTAGCTTTTTAATTGAACTGAACTGCCAAATGGTGTATTCTCTAAGCCTCCTTCCCCTGTTGATAATCTAGTGCTTCTCAAATTTTAACGTGCATAGGAATCACCTGCACTTCTAATATCCACTTGGTCATGTGGATGCTGTTCTGCCAGACCACAGACCACTGCTGTCCAATAGAAATGTAATGCCTATATAAATTACTTGTGCTTAAAGTTTCTAGTATTCACATTATAAAAAGTAAGCACGTGGAAAAAAAGTGAAATAAATGAATATGTTTTACTCAGTATATTCACAATATCATTTTAACATGTAATATGAAAATTATTAATGAGATATTTTATGTTCTTTACGTTGGACCAGATTTTTTGAAATATCAAGTGTGTTTTACACTTAGAGCATTTCTCAGTTTGCATTAGGCACATTTGACTAGTGACTACTGTATCGAACAACAGTTTTGGAGTCTAAAAGTGTAGACCAATGTTACTCTGTGTATTTTCAGATTGGCCCCATCAGCAATCCTTGAGAATGTAAATTTTAGGGCCCCACTTCATACCGGTTGTAGTTAGAATATCTAGGGCTAGGGCCTGTAATCTGTGGTTTGAAAACTCTCTGGGATATGGCTACAAAATGTATATGTGGTATTCTGGATGGGACCCTGGAACAGGAAAAGGACATTAGGAGAATACTAAGGAAATCTGAATAAAGTGTGGAAATTGTTGTGTGTCAGTGTTGGTTGATTGAATATGACAAATATACCACACTAACATAAGTTGTTAATAGGGATAACTGGGTCCAGAGTACATGGGAACTGTCTGGACTATCTTTGCAGTAATTATGTAAATCTAAAACTCTTTTAAAATAAGAAGTTTATTTTTAAAAAAGTTCTTCAGATTATTCCATTGCTCACTAAAAGTTTGAGAATCCAGTGATCTAGATCATTAATCACTTGTGCTGCTACAGCTTGGTTGGGCAGGATGGTGGCCAGTATTGGGTCTGGTAGGATGATAATAATAGTTTTTTTGTAATAAGACCTAAAACTTTTAAAGCACTTGCCATGCGCCATGCACTATTTCAAGTGCCTTGCACACATTTACTTAATTTTGCCAATATGCAGTATGTACTATTAATAAGCTCCACTTTGCAGATGGAAAAAACTGAAGCCCAGAGAGGTTAAATGACTTGTTCAGAGTCACACAGCGAGAGACAGAGACAGGATGTTTTATAAATTATCAGTGCATTTGTGACTATTTTTCTACTCTCACAACTTTTGCTTCCTTGAGTAAGCACTGATTAATATAGATACTCTGTGATGTCTGAAAGTTACAAAGTTTTTTTTCTTTCTTCTCACAAACATCTTTTGAGGTTTGTATTGTTTGCTTTGTTTTACAGGCAAGTTAAGGTGCCTAGGGTCCTGAGAGCTGATAAATGGCAAAGCCTAGATTTAAAATTTAGACCTCTGACTCCAAGTTCTGTGCTCTTTTCCTTCACCACAGCAGAATTCAGAATATGTTATGAGGTTAGAGTGACATCTTTTAAAGTTGGCTGAAAATTTCCTATATTTTGCTACGTAATATATATTTTTAAATTTCAGTTTTATTAAAGTGTAATATACATACATAAAATACACTAACATTCAACAATAAAAAAGAATGATCTATGGAGACAACATGAATGAATCTCAAAAGCATTAATCTAAGTGAAACATGTCAGACACAGAAGGCTATATACTATATGTTTTGTATTTCTCTATTATCACAGCTTTTGCTTCCTTGAATTAGCAGTGATTAATGTGATACCATCTATCATGCTTTATATCTAAGTGCTTTTTTTCACGTTTTCTCTTTCCGTTCTTACAAGGATCTTTTGAGGTTTGTACTGTTTCCTATTTTAGAGATGGATTGTACCACAATTTGTATTCACAAGTTCATAGGCCTTTGAGTTTTCAATTTCTGGCCATTATGAATGTTCATGTAAGGCCTTTGTGTGGACTTACGTTTTCATTTCTCTTGGGTAAATACCTAGAAGACGGATTGCTGGATCATATGGTAAGCATATGTTTAACTTTATTAGAAATTACCAAATTATTTTCCAAAGTGGTTGTACCATTTTGCATTTCCACCAGCAATGAAGAGAATTCCAGTTGCTGGTATCTTTACCATACAAAACATTCTGTGTTTTTGAAAGCTATCTGGTAGGTGGGTAGTGATATCTGGTTGTTTTAATTTGCATCATTAGGATTTTAACAGTTTTTTTAAAAAAATACAGTTTTGCGGTATAATTGCTGTATAACAAGCCGCACATATTTTTTAAGTGCACAATTTGATGAGTTTTGACATATGTATATACTACCATTTTCAAGATAATGAACATCTCTTTCACTCATCAGAAATTTCCTTGAGCTCCTATGTGATTCATTCCTCATGTCCCTTGGCAACTATTGCTCTGCTTTCTGTCACTATCAATTAGTTTGATTTTAGGAAATCAATTTTCTAGAATTTTATGCAGATGGACTCATGTACTATAGATTCTGGTCTGAATTTTTCTTCACTCCAGAAAATTATTTTGAGATTCACCCAGTTTGCTGCATGTATCACAGTTTGTTCCTTTTTATTGCTGAGTGATATTCCATTGTGTGGATATACCACAATTAGTTTATTCAATTGTTGATTGACTTGCGAGTTTCTCTTTGTTACAGATGAAACTACTGTCTTTGTGTGGACATATGCTTTAATTATTGTTGGTAAATACCTAAGAGTAAAATCCCTGAATCATGTGGTAGATGCATATTTAACATTTTAAGCATCTGCCAAACTTATTTCAAATGCTGGTTCAGTTTTACATCCTCACCAGCTTTGTGTGTGAGTTCCAGTGGCTCTGCATTCTCAAAAACACTGGTGTGACCTGACTTAGCCATTCTGTGAGATGTGTGGTGACATTTCTTTCTTTTTGGTTTTAATTTGCATTTTCCTGATGGCCAAAGATGTTGGGCATATTTTAGCCTATTTACCATCTATAGATCTTTGGATAAGTCTGTTTAAATATTTTGCCTGTTTTGTTTTTTTTTCCTGTTAGACAGGGTCTTGCTCTGTCACCCCAGGCTGCAGTATAGTGGCGTGTTCACAGTTCACTGCAGTCTCGAACTCCCAGGCTCAAACAGGCTTCCCACTTTAGCCTCCCAAGTAGCTGTGACTACAGGTGTGCGGCACCATGCCCAGCTAATTTTGTAAATTTTTTTGTAGAGACGGGTTCATGCTATGTTGCTATGTTGTCCGGGTTGGTTTTGAACTCCTGACCTCAAGTGATCCTCTTGTCTCGACTTCCTAAAACACTGGAATTACAGGTGTGAGCTACCTTGCCTAACCTATGATTTTTTCTTTTTTATAATGTCTTTGGTTTTGGTGGAATGGAGTTGGGATGTTTTCTCTCTGCTTCAATTTTTTTTTGAGAGATTTATGTAGAATTGGTAGTAACTTCTTTACGTTTTTGGTAAAATTCACCAGTGAAGCCGCCTGGGCCAGTTTTCTTTGTGGGAAGCTTTTAAAGACAAATTCTGTTTATTTAATAGATATAGGAGTATTCAGGTTATCTGTTTATTCTTTAGCAAGCTTTGGTTATTTGTATCTTTCAAGAAATTTGTTAGAAGGGCATGGTAGCATGCACCTGTAGTCCCAGCTATTCAGGAGGCTGAGGCTAGGAGGATTGCTTGAGCCCAGGAATTAGAGGCTGCGGTGAGCTATGATTATGCTGCTGCACTCCAGCCTGGGCAACAGAGCAAGACCCTGTCTCTTAAAAAAAAAAAAAAAAAGAAATTTGTCTACTTCATGTGGATTGTTGAGTTTGTTGGCATAAAGTTGTTCGTAATATTTTCTGTTTTCCTTTTGATGTCTTCAGGATCTGTAGTTATGTCTCTGGTTACCTTTTTGATAATTTGTTTCTTTTCTCTTTGTTCTCATTAGTTTGGCTAGAGGATTGTCAGTGTTACTGATCTGTGCTTTTTTTTTTTTTTTTTTTTTTTTTTTAGACAGGGTCTTGCTCTGTCTCCCAGGCTGGAGTGCAGTGGCATGATCTCAGCTCACTGCAGCCTTTGCCTCCTGGACACAAGCCTCAGCCTCCTGAGTAGCTGGGACCACAGGCACATGCCAACCACACCCGGCTAATTTTTTGTATTTTTGGTAGATACGGGGTTTCACCACGTTGCCCAGGGTGGCCTTGAACTTCTAAGCTCAGATGATCCGCCTGCCTTGGCTTCCCAAAGTGCTGGGATTATAGGTGTGAGCCATTGCACCTGGACAGTTTTACTGCTCTTAAAGAACCAGCCTCTGGTTTCATTGATTTTTCTCTGACATTTTTCTGTTTTCTTTTTATTGCTTTCTGCTCTCATCTTTTTCGTATCTTTTCTTCTACAAACTTTCTTTTTTTTTTTTGTTGAGATGGAGCCTTGCTCTGTCACCCAGGCTGGAATGCAGTGGCACAATCTCGGCTCACTGCAACTTCTGCCCCCGGGGTTCAAGCCATTCTGCCTCAGCCTCCCCAGTAGCTGGGATTACAGGCATGCACCACCATGCCCAGCTTATTTTTGTATTTTTAGTAGAGACAGGGTTTCACCATGTTGGTCAGGCTGGTATCAAACTCCTGACCTCATGATCTGCCCGACTCTGCCTCCCAAAGTGCTGGGATTACAGGCATGAGCTACCGCGCCCGACCTCTACAAACTTTGGATTTAATTTGCTCTTCTTTATCTTCTTAGAGTGGAAGCTTATGTCATTGATGTGAGACTTTTTGTGTTTTTTCTGGCATTTAGTGCTGTAAATTTTGTCTGAGCACTACTTCAGCTGTATCCCACAAATTTTGCAATTACATGTTTTCATTTTCATTCAGTACACATTTTCTGTTTGGTTTCTTTTTTCTTTTTTGAGACATTGTTTCACTCTCACCAAGGCTGGAGTGCAGCGTCACAAACTGCAGCCTTGACTTCCTGGGCTCCTGTAATCCTCTTACCTCAGCCTCCCTTAGTAGCTGGGACTACAGGTGCATATCACCATATCTGGCTAGTTTTTTTAGTTTTTGTAGAGACAGGGTCTCACCAGGAGTTCAAAACTCACCAGGCTGGTCTTGAACTCTTGGCCTCAAGTGATCCTCCCACCTCCGACTCCCAAAGAGCTGGGATTACACGCGTGAGCCACCTTGTCCAGCCTGATGTTGCCTTTGACTCCTGACTCATTTAGGAGTGTGTTGCTTAGATTCCAAAAACAATTTTGGGGTTTTTAAGATACTTTTTAAGAGTTTCTAATTTAATTTTATTGTGATTGGAGAACATACTTTGCATAATTTCTGTTCTTTTCAGTTTATTGAGGCTTGTTCCATGGTCGAGAATGTGGTATACAGGAACTTAGGTTTGTAAGAAACTACTAAACTGGCTGTGCTATTTAGCACTCTCACTAACACTATGTAAATGCTCTAGTTTCTGGAATACTTGCCAGCACTGGTATTGTCTTTTAAAAAAAACAACAACAAAAAAACCAACTTTATTGTAGTTGATGTGTAGTGATACCTAATTTGGGCTTTAGTTTACATTATTGATTTTTATTCTTGTTAAAATCAATTTGAATAAAACTTACAAATCATGGAGTGTTTTTTTTTTTTTTTCTAGTAGATGACAAAATGTACTGAGGGATTGGTAATAGTTCGTCATTTGTATGCTGCATAAGTGCTACTTTTCAGTTTTCTTTTTTTTTTTTTTTTTTTTTTGAGACGGAGTCTCACTCTGTCGCCTAGGCTGGAGTGCAGTGGTGCAGTCTTGGCTCACTGCAACCTCTGCCTCCTGGGTTCAAGCAGTTCTCCTGCCTCAGCCTCCCGAGTAGCTGGGATTACAGGCATCCACCACCACGCCTGGCTAATTTCTGTATTTTTAGTAGAGTGAGGTTTCACCATGTTGGTCAGGCTGGTCTGGAACTGCTGACCTCGTGATCCGCCCACCTCTGCCTCCCAGAGTGCTGGGATTACAGGCGTGAGCCACTGTGCCCAGCTAATTTTCAGTTTTCTAAGAGTTTGAATGTTTGTTTGCTTTTTAATATTTATTTATTTATTTATTTATTTTTATTTTTTTTTTTTTTGAGACAGAGTCTCGCTCTGTCACCCAGGCTGGAGTGCAATTGTGCGATCTTGGCTCACTGCAACCTCCACCTCCCAGGTTCAAGCGATTCTCCTGCCTTGAGTAGCTGGGATTACAGGTGCATGCCACCCTGGCCAGCTAATTTTTGTATTTTTAGTAGAGATGGGGTTTCACCATGTTGGTCAGGCTGTTCTTGAACTCCTACCTCGTGATCCGCCCACCTCAGCCTCCCAAAGTGCTGGGATGACTGGCATGAGCCACCGCGCCCGGCCAATATTTACTTGTTTTTTGTTTTTTGTTTTGTTTTGTTTTGTTTTTGAGATGGAGTCTCGCTGTGTTGCCCAGGCTGGAGGTACAGTGGTGCAATCTTGCCTCACTGCAAGCTCCGCCTCCCTGGTTCACACCATTCTCCTGCCTCAGCCTCCTGAGTAGCTGGGACTACAGGTACCCACCACCATGCCCAGCTAATTTTTTTGCATTTTTAGTAGAGACGGTTTCACCGTGCGAGCCAGATGGTCTCCATCTCCTGACCTTGTGATCTGCCCACCTCAGCCTCCCAAAGTGCTGGGATTACAGGCGTGAGCCACCGTGCCCGGCCCTATATTTACTTTTAAAGAGAATTGGTGAGAGCTTCATGGGGATTTTAATTACTTGTGGCTTTTGAGTAGATGGGTATAAGGTGATTTAAATTGTATACTGCAGTGTCTTTAGTGAAATATATATAACATGAAATTTACTGTTTTAACCATTTTTGAGTGCACAGTTCTGTGGCATCAAATAAATTAACTTTGTTGTCCAGCCATCACCACCCTTCATCTCCAGAACTTTTTCATCTTTCTAAACTGAAACTCCATACCATTAAGCAGTAACTTCCTGTTGCTGTCTTTCTCCATCCCTTGGTAACCACCATTCTGCTTTCTGTCTTTATGAATTTGACTACTCTAGGTACCTTCTAGGTACCTTGTATACATGAAATCATACAATGTTTGCCCTTTTGTGACTGGCGATTTCCCTAAGCATAAGTAGTCTTCAGAGTTCATTCGCATTGTACTAAGTGTCAGAATTTCCTTCCTTTTTAAGGCTGAATAATATTTTATGTATGTATCACATTTTGTTTATTCATCCATTGATGGATGTTTAGTTTGCTTCCACTTTTTGGCTATTGTGATTAATGCTGCTGTGAACATGGATATACAAATATCTGTTTGACTTCCTGCTTTCAATTCTTGTGGGTGTATACCCAGAAGTGGAATTGCTGGATAATTGGTAATTGTATTTTCAGTTTCCTTGAGGAACTACCATACCATTTTCCCCAGTGGCTGTACCACTTTACATTTCCCCCAGCAGTGCACAAGAGTTTTAGTTTCTCCACATCCTCACAAACATTTGTTATTTATTTAGTTATATTTATTTATTTGAGACAGGGTCTCACTCTGTTGCTCAGGTTGGAGTGCAGTGGCACAGTCACAGCCCACTGCAGCCTCAACTTCCAGGCTTGAGCGATTCTTTGACTTCAGCCTACTGCGTAGCTGGGACTACAGGCATGTGCCACCAATCCCTGGCTATTTTTAAATTTTTTTTTTTGTAGAGACGGGGCCTCGTTATGTTACTGAGGCTGGTCTTGAACTCCAGGGCTCAAGTGATCCTCCTGCCTCGGCCTCCCAAATTACTGGGATTACAGGTATGAGCCACTGTACCTGGTCTATTTTTTAATTTAAAAAAAAGATAGCCATCCTATTGGGTGTGAAGTGGTATCTCATTGTGTGTGTGTGTGTGTGTGTGTGTGTGTGTGTGTGTGATTTCCCTAATGATTAGTAATATTCAGCGTCTTTGCAGATTCTTACTGGCCACTTATATACAGATGCTCCTTAATTTATGATGGTATTATGTTCTGATAACCTATCATAAGTCAAAAATGTTGTGAGTCAAAAATGCATTTAAATTAGCCTGAGCAACATAGCAAGACCCTCATCTCTAAAAAGATTAAAAATTAGCTAGGTGTGGTGGTACGTACCTGTAGTCCTAGCTACTCAGGAGGCTGAGACAGGAAGATTTCTTGAACCCAGGAGTTTGAGGCTGCAGTGACCTATGATGGCACCACTGCACTCCAGCCTAAGTGACAGAATGAGACCCCCATCTCTCAAAAGAAAAAAAAAGGTATTTGATATTCCAATAAACCCACCATAAAGTCAGGAAATTGTAACTGGAACCGTTGCAAGTTGGGGACCGTCTGTATCTTCTTTTGAAAAATGTCTATCAGGTTCTTTGCCCCCCATGACTCTTGATATCCCAATGTTTATTTGAAGTGAACTGGCATAATTTAAACATTATAGAGTGTTTTCTCCTTTTTTTGGGTGAGTTACTGATGTCTGACACTAGAACTTTGCAGTGGCCAGACTTAAATAATTGCTGCACTAACAGATGTATTTGCCTTTGTTTTGTGGATTATATCTTTTTAAAACATGGGGGATTGGTAAACACACGCAAGTAATTGAATGTAAGTGATATTTAGAAGATTTTCTTTAAGAGAGTAATGTGTATAGTTTGAGAATACCTGAATGGGTTGGGGAGGAGAAGATACCTGGGTAGCCAGTAGTGTTGTGAGGTGAATGTTTTTCTTCTAGAATAAGTTGTTAGGAGATCGAAAGTTTCATTGAACTTTTATAAAGACTAGGGTAATGATTTCTTTTCTTTTTTATTGTTTTGAGACTGAGTCTTGCTCTGTTGACCAGACTGGAGTGCTGGAGTGCAGTGGTGCGATCTCGGCTCACTGCAACCTCTGCCTCCTGTTCAAGCTATTCTCCTGCCTCAGTCTCCCGAGTAGCTGGGATTACAGGCGCGTGCTACCACGCCTGGCTAATTTTTATATTTTTAGTAGAGACGAGGTTTCACTGTGTTGGCCAGACTGGTCTCAAACTCCTGACCTCAGGTGATCCACCAGCCTTAGCCTCCCAAAGTGTTGGGATTACAGGTGTGAGCCACCGCACCCTGCCTGATTTCTTCTTATTATGTAACTTATGTAACTACATGGACTAAGACTATGGGTGTGCATGCCTTCCCCAAGGAAAATCGAGGTGGTGTTACTACACGATCAAGTAGACGAGATGTCCCAGAGGCAAGATAAAAATTATGTGAACTATAAAAACGTTAATTTTTGGCTGGGCGTGGTGGCTCACGCCTGTGATCCCAGCACTTTCGGAGGCCAAGGTGGGTGGATCACAAGGTCAGGAGTTCAAGACCGGCCTGGCCAACATGGTGAAACCGCGTCTCTACTAAAAATACAATAATTAGCCTGGCACTGTGGTGGACGCCTGTAATCCCAGGTACTCAGGAGGCTGAGGCAGGAGATTGAACCCAGGAGGTGGAGGTTGCAGTGAGCCGAGATCATGCCATTGCGCTCTAGCCTGGGCAACAGAGCAAGACTCTGTCTCAAAAAAAAAAAGAAAAAAAAAAAGAAGGTTAATTTATTTCTTCTTCTTTTAAAAATGGATTATTACAGAAAATTCTTATTAAGAAATTAAAATACAGGACTTTCTGGTGTTGAGGGGTGCAGAAGGAAGAAGCCATTGATTGTAGTGCAGTTAGAAGGGAGTAAAGAGAAAGCTTAAAAATGTAGACATAGAATGATTGTCATAGAAGGATAGTTTTTTGTTTTTTTTTTTTTGAGCTGGAGTTTCGTTCTTGTTGCCCACGCTGCAGTGGCACAATCTTGGCTTGCTGCAACCTCCATCTCCCAGGTTCAAATGATCCTCCTGCCTCAGCCTCCCAAGTAGCTAGGATTACAGGCATGTACCACCACGCCCGGCTAATATTTGTATTTTTAGTTGAGACGGGGTTTCACCATGTTGGCCAGGCTGGTCTCGAACTCGTGACCTCAGGTGATCCACCTGCCTCACCCTCCCAAAGTGCTGTGATTACAGGTGTGAGCCACCATGCCCGGCTAGAAGGATAGTTTTAAAGGCTTATAATGTGGAACTATTTTGGACATAGGGTGCTTTTGATGAAATAATAGAATCTGAAGGGAAAAGGCTGTTAACCTGTTGGCTCAAGAAAATTTTTTTTTTTGTTCCCTAGATTTTTTTTTTTTAAACTAATTATGGGTTTTTTATTGTATAGGCTGTCTTCTTGGTATCTTTCATTGTTATATTAACACTCTCTAAGTGTGTGCAAGTAGATGTGAAGGGATGAAAACACAGCTTAATCTTTGGTGTTTTTTGATCAGAAAGGGCTTGTTCAGGGCTGTTTAATATAACGTATTGAGTTTGTGATTTTTTTTTTTGAGACAGGGTCTTATTATGTCATCCGGGCTGGAGTGCATGAACAGCTCACTGCAGCCTCTATCGAACTCCTGGCTTGAGTGATCCTCCCACCTCAGTCTCCTGAGTAGCTGGGACTACAAGCATGCACCACCACGTCCAGCTAATTTTTTGTTAAATTTTTTTGTAAAGATAGGGTCTCACTATGTTGCCCATGCTGGTGAATTTAAAAAAAAAAAAATACATCAGGTTCCTTACTTTCTGCTTTGCTGTGTATCTGAGTCAGCATTTACACCTCCATGTATAAGAGATCATTTAAAAATAAGTTTGAGGCTGGGCGCAGTGGCTCATGCCTGTAGTTCCAGCTGGGAGGCTGAGGTGGGAGCATTGCTTGAGGCCAGGAGTTCCAGACCAGCCTTGGCAAAATACTGACACCCTGTCTCTCCAAAAAAATTAGAAATTTAGCTGGGCGTGGTGGCATGCACTTGTGGTCCTAGCTACTTAGGAGGCTGAGCTGGAGGATTGCCTGAGGCAAGGAGGTCGAGGCTATGTTGAGCTATGATGGCACCACTGTGCTTCGGCCTTATTGACAGAGTGGGATCCTGCCTCTCCAAAAAAAAAAAAAAAAAACTTGAATATTTGAAGATGTAACAACCATTCAATAATGGAGAACCCTAGTACTTTTTAAATAATTGTAATTTATGTTTTGATGAGAAAAACAGGCACTGTGATTTGCTGTAAACACAGTGTTTAAAGGTAAAGAACGAAAGAAGTATATTTGTAAGTTTAAATTATTTAAACATGGGATGGCATAATGTAAGATGTTATTATGAATATGAGCTAGATATGCATGGCATTAATTTTAACTTGAGTTTTAGGTTCAGAACACAATTGCCTAGTAATAAGCATTTAAATCAAGTACTTAAAATCTAGTTTGTGGGAAAGTCATTATGGCACTGCAAGATGCCTTGTACCTGCCCATCTTGCATATTTCTTGCCCCTTTCCTGGAATCAGCCATTTCTCCGAAGACCTGGTCCTTTTATTGGGGGAATGATGCAAGAAGCCACAGCTGAGTGCTAGGTGTGTGTGTTGCTGCTAGCTTGTCATTTTTATTGACAGCCAGGAAATGTGTGTGTGTGTATAATATCAAGCAGTGTATATACACATCTGTAATATTTCTATATATGACCACATATATCTGTGGTAAACTAAAAATGAGTTCCTACTGATGTCTCCAAGTCTAATCCATTGGATCATTCTAGTCTCCTTCTCTTGCTTATCTGTAAATTTTCACTCCAACATTGAGAAACCTGATACCTGCTATCCACCATTCAGTTACTTGTTTTATTCCAGTATAAATGTATAGCAGTATCAAGATACTTAACTTGAACCCCTAGGGAAAGAACTTTATCAACTTTTGTGCAGTTCCTTTTGCCTATTTTTCCTTTTGCAAATAAAAAAAAATTATTTATCTTTAAATTTTTGGTAGAGACACAGCCTTACTGTGTTGCCCAGGCTGGTCTCAAACTCCTGGTCTTAAGTGATCCTCCTGCCTTGGCCTCCCAAAGTGCTGGGATTATGGGTGTAACAACTCCCAGCCCCTTCTGCTTGTATTCTTAGAGACTTCACTGATTTCCCAAGTAACTTATGTCAGCATTTTCCCCCTACTGTGTTCGGTGAGGTCATTCCATGTATTTGTAATACTGTTAGATTACAAATACTGTTAGATTGTCACATCTGCTTTCCATCCTGGGATCTTGCCCCTGCTCAATGATATTTTTAAATTTGCATACTTTGAAGTTCACGCTTTTCATTGCAAAGACCAATGGGTTTTGACAAACACATAATGTCATATATCTACCATTATAGTATTACTGTATACAAAATAGGTTTGACTTAAAAGCATCGTCTGTGCTTCATCTGTGGAATTCTGTGTCCCCTTCTCCTACTCCAGGCAATCACTGTCTATGGTTTTGACTTCCAGAATGCCATAAATTGAAATCATTCTGTATGTGGCTTTTTCATACTGGCTTTCTTTCATTAGCAACATATATTTAAAATATATATTTTCATAGTTTGATAACTCATTTCTTTTTTTGTTTTCTTTTTTTTTTTTTTTTAAATACAGGGTCTTGCTCTGTTGTCCAGGCTAGAGTGTGGTGATATGATTATGACTCACTACAGCCTCGACCTCTGGGGATCAAGTCATCCTCCCACCTCCGCCTCCCAAGTAGCTGGGCTATAGGTGTGTGCCACTGTTCCTGGCTAGTATTTTTTCTACTCTTTTTTTGTAGATATGGGGTCTTTCTTTTTTGTCCAGGCAGGTCTTGAACTCCTGGACTCAAGTGAGCCACCTGCCTTGGGCCCCCAAGTACTGGAATTACAGGCATGAGCCACTGCACCCAGCCCTCATTTTCTTTTATCACTGAATGATAGTCCATTGCATGGATGTCTCACGGTTCGTTTATCCTTTCTCCTGTTGAAGGACATCTTGGTTGTTTCCTGTTTGGGGCAATTATGAATAAAGCTACTATACACATTTACATGCGGGACTTTTTGTGGACATAAAATTTCCTCTCATTTGGGTAAATACCTAGGAATGTGATAGCTAGATCCTATGGTAAGGGCATGTTTAACTTTGTAAGAAACTGCCAAACTGTCTTCCAAGATGGCTGTATCATTTTGCATTACCACAAGCAAAGAAGGAGAATTCCTGTTTTACATCCTCGCCAGTATTTGGTATTGTTAGTTTTGGGATTTCAGCCATTCTAATAGGTGTGCAGTGGTATCTCATTGTAGTTTTAATTTGCAGTTCCATAACGATATGATGTTGAGCAGTTTTTTAAAGTGCTTATTTGCCATCTGTGTGTGTGTGTATATATATAGTTTTTTTTGGTGAGGTATCTGTTCAGATCTGTAGCTCATTTTAAAAACGTAGTTGTTGTTATTGAGTTTTTAGAATTATTTGTATAGTTTGCATACAAGTCTGTAATCAGACTTGTATTTTGCAAATAATTTCTCTTTGTGTTTTCATTCTTTTAACAGTGTCTTTCACAGAGGACAAGTTGTTAACTTTAATAGAATACTAGCTTAATTTTTTCTTTGAAGGATCATGAATTTGGAGTATCGAAAAACTCATTCCAAACCAAAGGTCATATTTCTTCCTTTTTGAATTGGAATATTTTCTTTCTTTTTTTATATTTAAAAAAAATTTTTTTAATATTGAGTAGATTTTGGGTAATGATACGGGAGTTTTTTGTTTTGTTTTGTTTTTTCTTTTTTTTTAAATTTTAAGTAGAGGAAGTATGTTCCTGTGTTTCCCAGGCTAGTCTTAAACTCCTGTCCTCAAGCAGTCCTCTTGCTTTGGCCTCCCAAAGTGCTGGGATTATAGGTGTGAGCCACCATGCCTGGCCTGTAATGGAATATTTTCTACATTCTTATAAAAATCATTTTATAATTCTTATAACATTCTCTATATTTTTATAACAATCAAGAAAAAATCATTAAGTCCACCCTATTTCTAAGACTTCATGGCAAAAATCTTTTAAAAATACCCAATGCAGATGTCATTTTAGTTAAAACTTGCTTGCTTCCTCAGATGCTTCCGGTGTTGTTTCCTAATTTTTGTTTCAGATTTAAATTTTGGTTTTGAATTTACTTTACCAGTTTGCACTTGATTGTATTTCTGCCTGCTTTCCATGCCTGCTTTCCAGTTATCCGATTATTTCCTTTTTTTTTTTTTTTTTTTTGAGACAGAGTCTCGCTCTATCGCTCTCTTGCCTAGGCTGGAGTGCAGTGGCTCGATGTTGGCTCATTGCAACCTGCGCCACCCAGGTTCAAGGGATTCTCATGCCTCAGCCTCCCGAGTAGCTGGGATTACAAGCCTGTGCCACCATGCCCAGCTATTTTTTTTTTTTTATTGTATTTTTAGTAGAGACAGGGTTTCACTATGTTGGCCAGGCTGGTCTTGGACTCCTGGCCTCAACTGATCCACCTGCCTCGACCTCCCAAAGTGTTGAGATTACAGGTGTGAGCCACCACACCCAGCCCGAATATTTCCTATATCCTTTTTGCTGTTTCTGTTTTTGCTATTTCTTTATGGCCAGAATGGTTTATAATGTAAATCGTTATACTTTCCTTCTCTTCTTTGATAGCCTACCTAAATCCAGATGAGAAATGTCTTATATTCTGCATCTGTTTTTTCTTATTTTAAACATTTTTTGTAGAGACATGGTCTTACTATGTTGCCCAGGCTGGTCTCAAACTCCTGGCCTCAAAGGATCCTCCCACATTAGCCTCCCAAAGGCGTGAGCCTGTGTGCCGAGTCTGTTTTTTGTTTTTTTTGTTTTTGTTTTTAAAGAAAGCAGGGATCATTTATTAAGAAAAAAACCTGAAGTGCCTAATAATGGCCTGTGATTTTTGTTAAGCGTACAACTAACAGAAGTATTTGATGGAATGATTTCTTCTGCTGGAACTTAATACTGGAATTATTCTTTACTTTTTTGTTGTGCTCATTAAGATTAATTGATTCCTATAGTAGGGGCCTGGTTAGGGATTATTAATTTTTTTTGTTTTTGAGATGGAGTCTCGCTCTGTCACCCAGGCTGGAGTGCAGTGGCGTGACCTCGGCTCACTGCAAGCTCCGTCTCCCAGATTCATGCCATTCTCCTGCCTCAGCCTCCCGAGTAGCTGGGACTACAGGCTCCCGACACCATGCCTGGCTAAATTTTTGTATTTTTAGTAGAGACGGGGTTGCACCGTGTTAGCCAGCATGGTCTCTATCTCCTGATCTCATGATCTGCCCGCCTCAGCCTCCCAAAATGCTAGGATTACAGGTGTGAGCCACCGTGCCCAGCCTGGGATTATTAATTTTAAACAAGTACTTTAAAAAATACTCGGAGGATTTGATGTGAAGTTCAGTGCTTAAACTGGTAAAACGTTTCTCAATATTTTATATGTTTGAAGCTATATTAACATTTTATAGTTCACAATATTAGCATTGCTAAATAGGTTATACATATCTGGATTGGACTTAAATTGTAAGCTCATTAATTAAGACACATTATGTTTCGGCTGGGCGTGGTGGCTCACACCTGTAATCCCAGCACTTTGGGAGGCCGAGATGGGCGGATCACAAGGTCAGGAATTCCAGACCAGCCTGGCCAACATGGTGAGACCCCGTCTGTACTAAAACTACAAAAATTAGCTAGGTGTGGTGGCGGGCACCTGTAGTCCCAGCTGCTTGGGAGGCTGAGGTAGGAGAATCGCTTGAACCCGGGAGGCGGAGATTACAGTCAGCTGAGATGGCACCACTGCATTCCAGCCTGAGCGACAGAGACTCCATCTCCAAAAAAAAAGATACATTGTTTCTTTAACGTTTTGTTTACCTGTTTACTTTTTTTTGATATACCTCTTAAACAGATTGGTTGGTTAAAACGGATGTCCTGGGGGAGAAAGACAACATTTGCTGAACTGTTTAAGTTTTGGTAGGCTTCTTGGTAGTTTAAATGGGAAGAAAATTTTAAAAATTGGCAGATAGAAAGGAGGAGGCTTTTAGATTAAAAAATAACGTGATAGGAAATTTGAATCTGACTTGGGGGCAGAGAAGTAAAATATATAAGCAGGCGTGTGTGTGGGGGGGTGGTTGTTGAAACGTGGGAAAAGGGAGGAGGAAGAAGACTGGTAAGAGGCATGAAAAGCTTGTATGGGCATTTTTGTGACTGCTAAGAGAGCATTGGGTTGTAGCAGGCAGTAGATATGCAGACCTTGTATATACTGGGAGTTGAGTACTTAGTAGTTGTTAAGTGTGTGGGATGAAGATGGAGGCGTGTGGTGATGGGTATAGTATAGAATACATTTCAGTTCCAGGAGTGTTGTGCTTGGACAGCGTTGTATTTGATTGAGCAAACTTTTAACCAAAATACTTTATAGTAACAGGATAAACAGCGTTCAACTTTCTCTTAAGAACAGAATCTACAGGTCTGGGGAACAGAGGAAGAAATAACCCAAAATTAAAACTGTAAACCTTTGTTTTAATACAGCTTATGTTTTTAAGTAAAAATAGCATAAATTATTCACACATTTGTAGATACTTTTACCTAGATCTAAAGTTTTAGTGCTACCACATAATCATTTAAATTATTTTTTTCAGAGAATTTACCTGATTTTTGTCCTTTCTGTGAAGTTTGTTTCATTTTTTTAAACGTAAATTATTTCATGATTCCATTTCCACATTCTCAGCACATTTTTAAAAAATTGATAACACTGTATGTCTTTTATTATGTACAATATGATGTTTTGAAGTATATATACGTAGTGGAATGGCTAAATTTAGCTAATTTACAAATGCATTACCTCACATAGTTATCATTTTAGTGGTGAGAGCACACATCCACTCCCTTTACAGTTTTCAAGAATACAGTATATTGTCATTTACTGTAGTCACCTTGCTGTACAATAGATCTCTTGAAATTTATTCCTCCTGTTTGACTATAATTGTATGTCCTTTGACCAGCATCTCAGCATTTCTCCCCTAGGCCCTTAGCCTCTGGTTACCACCATTTTACTCTCAACTTCTTTTTTTTTTTGAGACGGAGTTTCACTGTTGTTGCCCAGGCTGGAGTGCAATGACGCTATCTTGGCCCACCACGACCTCCGCCTCCCGGGTTCAAGCAATTCTCCTGCCTCAGCCTCCCAAGTAGCTGAGATTACAGGCATGCGCCACCACGCCTGGCTAATTTTGTATTTTTAGTAGAGACGGAGTTTCTCCATGTTGGTCAGGCTGGTCTCGAACTCCCGATCTCAGGTGATCCGCCCACCCCGGTCTTCCAAAGTGCTGGGGTTATAGGCATGAGCCACTGCACCCGGCCTCAGCTTCTATGAGATCAATATTTTTAGATTCCACATATGAGTGAGACCATGTGGTGTTTGTCTTTCTGTGCCTAGCTTATTTCATTTAACATAATGTCCACTGGGTTCATTCATGTTGTTGCGAATGGCAGGATTGCCTTCTTTTTTATGGCTAAGTAGTATCCTGTTGTGTGTATGTGTGTATGTATATACACATTTATCCTTTAATGGACAGTTAGATTAATTCTATATCTTGCCTATTTCGAATACTGCTGCAGTAAACATGGGAGTGCAGATATCTCTTCACATACTGATTTCATTTCCTTAGAATATATGCCCAGTAGTGGAATTGGTGGATCATATAGTAATTCCATTTTTAATGTTTTGAGGAACTTCCATATTGTTTTCCATTATGGCTATACTAATTTTCATTAACACCAACAGTATATAAAGGTTACCCTTTCTCCACATTCTCACCAGTTTATATTTTGCCTTTTTGATAATAGCCATTCTAACTGGGGTGAGGTGCTTTCTCATTGTGGGTTTGATTTGCATTTCCCTGATTAGTGATGTTGAGCAATTTTTTCTTACACCTATTGGCTGTTTGTGTGTCTTCTTTTGAAGAACATTTATTTGGGGCTTTTGCCCATTGTTGAATTGGATTATTTGTTTTTTTTTGCTATTGAGTTATTTGATTCCTTATCCTTTTTGGATGTTAGCCCCTTGTCAGATGTATAGCGACATGCAGAGGAATGAAGCTAGATGATCTCTCACCATATAAAACAGTCATTTTATATTTAATTAGAGAATTAAATATAAAACGAAACTATGAAACTACTATAGAAAGAAAACATAGGGGAAATGCTTCATGACATTAGTCTGGGCAAGGACTTTTAGATATGACCTCTAAAACACAGGCAACGAAAGCAAAAATAGCAAATGGCATTATTATTATTTTCTTAATAAAAAATTGTATTAGAAGCATTCAGAATTTTAACAGACAACTGCAGCTTTTGTTTTTACAATTACAGAGTGCAATTTAGTTTAGTTAACAGAACAATTATTTCATGTAAACTGCATAGAGACAACAACTGAAGATGATGAAACTACCATCTCCATAAGTAACTGACTTGTGCTGTGCACCAAGTACCTTTAAATTTCCATGCCATTTTACAACCCCCGGCTATACCAAGGTTAGTGGCTATTGAAAATACCACCAGGACCGGGCTATCTAAAGACATGTTTGGTAGTGTATTAACTGTACAAAAAAAGACACTGTACAGTTTGAAAACAAATCTTATACAGCCTTACATTTAAATTCTTTCTTTAAAAAAAAAAATCCTGCTAGAACCAACTGATTTGTCATCATCTTCATGTTTATCTTTATTTTCCTCCTCTTCCTCATTCTCTTCATTTTCCTCATCTTTCTTCTTTTTCTTGCTTTTTTTTTCAGCCTTGATGACTCCTGGTTTTTTTTTTTTTTTTTTTTTTTTTTGCAGCATCAGGCTTTCCTTTAGCTTGGTATGCAGCAATATCCTTTTTGTGTTTTTCCTTCAGCTTCACAGCCATCTTTCCATAAGGTTGCTTGTCATCTGCAGCTCTCCCAGTTTCTTTGCAGTATATCCAGTGGATAGGCCAGGATGTTTACCTTTGATTTTTAGCCCATACTCCGAACAGAATAAGAAAAAGGCCAAACAAAGGAGGCCCCTTGGGTGTATGGGGATCCTTGAACTTCTATTTTGTTTTCCCTTTAGGAGGGGTGTAGGTTTTCATTTCTCTTTGATAATGGGCCAGGGTTGTCTTTGCCTATCTTCACATTTTCCCTTCTCTTTAGCAACGTGGTTTTCCACCTCTTTGAGCGCTTCTTAGAAAGACCCTTAGAAGCTGACTGAAGCATCTGGGTGCTTCTTCTTGTGCTCCTCCTGGCAAGTTTGTACAAATAATGTGTATGATGACATTTTTGCCTCTTGACTTCTTTGGATCTTTGCCCATGTTCAGTTATTTTTCCTCAGCAAGGCATAGAGTTGTTCAGTGCCTTTCTGGCTCACACTTGCCCTGGTGGTGTTTCTGTGGAGCTCAGTGTACGGCCGACACATGACATTATATCAAACTGAGATGCTTCTGCGTGGCAAGAGAAACAGTCAACAGAATGAAGAGACGACCTATATAATGGGAGAAAATATTTGTAAACTATACATCTAACAGGGGGTTAATATTTTCATTGTTTCTGAATCAATAATTTATAATAAGTTTTTTTCTTTCATTTTTATGTGGCTCTTCCTAGACCTTGGATTGTAACATGTAGTTCCTGCTGTGTGGCTTTCTGCATGTTTATAATTTTAATAGTTTCTCTTGGAGCTTTCCAACCTGTTTCCCCACCCTTCACCCCGGTATTGACTAGAAATCTATCTCAGTTCTTACTTTTTATCCCGTTGTCTCCACTCTTTCTCATTTTACCTGCCTTGGTATCTAACCACCTTTTCTATAGAGATACCTTTTGACCACTTATCCATCTCCTTTGCCCTGCTACTTCTCATTGCCTTTAACTAAAACTCTAGATTGGATGTCTCATGTTGAACATAGTGAAACTGACTTCCTTATCTTTCTCCCTAACTCCTCCTTCATACTTACCTTTGTAGTCACTGGGGAAGGTGTAGTCATAAAGCCTGGCAGTGAAAGAGATTGAACGTGGACTGACCTTTAACTCATTGTTGTCCCCAGCCCCACAATTCCTCTCCCACTAGTGTGAAGCCATACAGCTCACTTGATATTCTTCATCCTTCTTTTCTCCATTCTTAGGGATAAATGCCTAACTAAGTATAGTATGTCTGAGCTGCTGTAACCTTTTGAAAAGTAGCTGCATATTCCCTCGCTCATCTCTGTATCTTCAAAGATATTTCTTAAGTTATTTTATTACTTTCCCGGAAAAAAAATCACCTAAGGATAAACATTTCAGGGTAAAATTTTGAAAAGTTGTGAAAAATGTGTATAGGTAAATGATCAAAGCACATAGTGAGTAATGTTCTGGTAATGCATGAAAGTAACGACTGAGCGTCTGAAAGGTCAGAATTCCTGTTTACTGTGATGGAAGAGACCATGGGGTGAGCATATTTGGCAGAGCTCGGGTAGAGTAGAGATGGGAATACATTTTGGATATGATAAGTTTGAGGTATTTATTGGACCACCAAGTAGATTTGGTTATTATGTATTAATAGTATTTTTTAATCTAGAAGAATCCCTCTCCCTTGACAGTACTTTTTCGAAGAGTTCAGGTCTGTTGTCTAATAGAATGTCTCACATTCTGGATTTGTTTGATTGTTTTCTAATAATTGCTTAAGGTGAAACATGCTTTTGACAAGAATATAATGTAGGTGATATTGTGTATGTTTTATTGCATCACATAGGAGGCATATCTTGTCAGGTCGCATTAGTGCTCTTAAGTTTGATCATTTGGTTAAGCTTATGCCACCACATCTCTCCATTGTTAAGGTATTTTATCCTATTTAAGATTAGTAAGTAGGCTGGGTGTGGTCGCGCCTGCAATCCCAGCACTTTGAGAGGCAGAAGTGGGTGGATCACATGAGCCCGGGAGTTTAAGACCAACCTGGGCAACATGGTGGAGTCTCATCTCTAAAAAAATACAAAATTAGCAGGGTGTGGTGGTGTGCAACTGCAGTTCCCGCTACTCGGGAGGCTGAGGTGGGAAAATTGCTTGAGCCCAGGAGGTGGAGGTTGCAGTGACCCAAATTGTACAGCTGCACTCCAGCCTCCGTGACAGAGTGAGACTGTGTCTCGAAAATAAATAGCCAGGTGCCGTGGCTCATGCCTATAATCCCCTCACTTTGGGAGGCTCAGGCAGGCGGATCACCTGAGGTCAGGAGTTCAAGACCAGCCTGGCCAACATGGCAAAACCCCATCTCTAATAAAAATGCAAAAATTAGCTGGGCATGGTGGCTCATGCCTGTAATCCCAGCTACTTGGGAGGCTGAGGCAGGAGAACTGCTTCAACCTGGGAGGCAGAGCCTGCAGTGAGCCAAGATTGTGCCACTGTACTCCAGCCTGGGCAACAGAGACTCTGTCTCAAAAAATAAATAAATAAGATAAAAAAAATAAAATAATTAGGAAGTAATCAAGGGACAAATGTGTTAGGACACCTAATAACTTTTAACACGTTTTTATTCTCTTTACCTATTCAATACATAAACTTGAAAAATAGTTATTTCATCCTCACAGTTTTATAATAGAAGAGTTGTTTCTTGTGTAATCGGAAGTTTAGAAAGATGCTTGTCAGAATTAAAAATAAGGGATAAAATGAAGTTTGAGACAGTGTGGAAGTGCAGTGGGAGAGGGCAGTGGTAAAGCCAGCCTCAGTGGCTGTTGGTGGTTGTGTTTGCATGTGTTCGGAGGGCGGTGCTGACCACAATCTTGATGTAAAACTTTCCTGATTCCTTATAGCTATTATAAAAAAAGTTTTGCTTTTAAAAATGTAAGCAACATTATATTCTTAGTCTTCAGCGATCTTGGTTTGAGTTAATGAACTTATTTATTTTTTTACAGGTTTAAATGTGATACTGGTGTAGATCTCCTTGTTCTAAGGTAATTTTTTATTTTTTGAAAATGTATTGTATTTGTTAGTCAAGTAATTTGTCTAGAAAGTAAATTTCAGTTACTAAAATTGTATCAGTGACTAATTGACTTACCACCTGGCCTTATAGGCGTTATCTGTCATAGAGAAGATTGTTATCCTCAGGAGAATGATGGTTACTACACCTGTAGTGTACAATAATATGCTCAGTACTTGTTTGCTATAGAAAATTAGTAGGTTGTTATGGAACCTTGGGTTTACACATTTTTGGTAAATCTCAGTTTGCCTTAGGATCCTTGAGCATTGGTTTGAATGTATTAGTTTCCTAGGGCTGCTGTAACAAATACTACAAACTGGAGTGCTTAAACAGCAGACGGTTATTTTTATTCTCTTACTGGTCTGGAGGCTAGAAGTCCAAAATCAGTTTTGGCAGGGCCGTGCTCCCTCGGAAGGCTCCGGGGAGAATCCTTCCTTCCTCACCCCTGCCTGGCTTCTGGTGGTTGCCAGCAGTCCTTGGTGTTCCTTGGCTTTTAGCTGCTTCACTCCACTCCAGTTTCTGCCTCTCTCTTCAGATGGTCTTCTCCCTCTGTAGCTTTCCTCTCTGTAAATCTCCTTCTCCTTTTTTTCTTTTTATTTTGAGACAAAGTCTCAGTCTGTCACCCAGGTTGGAGTGCAGTGGCGTGATCTTGGTCCACCACAACTTCAGACTCCTGGGCTCAAGAGATCCTTCCACCTCAGCTTCCCAAGTAGCTGGGACTACAGGTGCATGCCACCACACTCAGCTAATTTTTGTAATTCTTGTAGAGGCAGGGTTTTGCCATGTTGGTCAGGCTGCTCTCAAATTCCTGGGCTCAAGCAGTCCACCTGCCCCAGCCTCCCAAAGTGGGATTATAGGTGTGTAAGCCACTGTGTCCTTAATCTCCCTCTCCTTATAAAGGCACCAGTCATTGGATTTTGGGGCCCACCCTAATCAAATATGACCTTGTCTTAACTTGATTACATCTGCAATGACCCTCTTTACAAATAAAGTCACATTCACAGATCCTGGGGTTAGGACTTGAACTATCTTTTGGGGGAACACAATTCATCCCCAAACAGGTGGGAACTGGCTCATGCTGTAGTGATGTGAGGATGCGGTGATCATTTAAACCCGTAATGCCGTGTTCTAGGAGGTACTAAAATATTTTGGAATTGGTATAGAAATGAAAGTAAATGCATATTAGTTATTAGTGAGCCTTTCTAAGAAGGTGAAGGAGGTTTGAGGGAGTAATGAAAGGAAGGAAAGTTCTTCTCAACTCTTGTGTCTACCTGGTTAGTGTATATTTACTGTTCCAGTTATTGGCTTTTGTTTTGGTCATAAGTGACTGAAAAATGTAGATTACAATTAGAATGAAAGTGTTTTTAATGTGGCAGTGCATATGATAGTAGATACATGTTTGCTTTTTGGGGTTTGAGATTTGAAGTAATGTTCTTTAAATGGCCTATACTGTATGATGCTTGTGAGTAAATACGAAATCCAGATTGCATTAACTTTTTTCTTCATTCTCTTTCTCCATTTAAATAAAACAGCTATATTCATCTAACAAGCCATAAAGCCATAATGTGGTATAACATCCTTTTTGAGAGGTGAATATTATTCAATGAAAATGGCTGACAGAAGTGGGAAGATTATTCCAGGACAAGTGTATATTGAGGTGGAATATGATTATGAATATGAAGCAAAGGACAGAAAGATTGTGATAAAACAAGGGGAGCGGTACATCTTGGTGAAAAAGACCAATGATGACTGGTGGCAAGTCAAGCCAGATGAAAACTCCAAAGCGTTTTATGTGCCAGCCCAGTATGTGAAGGAGGTCACTCGCAAAGCTCTAATGCCACCTGTTAAGCAGGTAGCTGGTCTGCCAAATAACTCCACGAAAATAATGCAGAGTTTGCATCTTCAGAGATCAACAGAAAATGTGAACAAATTGCCTGAGCTTTCAAGTTTCGGAAAGCCATCATCATCTGTTCAAGGAACAGGTCTTATTCGTGATGCCAATCAGAATTTTGGACCGAGTTATAATCCAGGTCAGACTGTCAACCTAAGCCTGGACCTGACCCATAATAACGGAAAGTTTAACAATGACTCACATTCTCCTAAAGTTTCCAGCCAGAATAGGACACGCTCATTTGGTCATTTTCCTGGTCCAGAGTTCTTGGATGTAGAGAAAACTAGCTTCTCCCAGGAACAGTCTTGTGATTCCGCAGGAGAAGGCTCTGAAAGAATACATCAAGATTCTGAATCTGGTGATGAACTTAGCAGCAGCTCCACTGAACAGATAAGGGTAAGATTAAAAATAGAATGAGAAAACACTGTACCACCCTAGTGTAAATATTAGTTATAGTTTTAATTGAAATATTTGTAAGAGTTAAGACTTGTTTTGCTTTGTATTTTCAGAGTACATGGGTTCTATCCTGATTTAGAGATCTAGAAAATATGTGAAATAACTTGCGGAGTTCATAAAGGGTCACTTTTTGGTTTTCATAATTATTCTTATACCATGACAGGACTAGATCTACTTTAAGTGAGGAAACTTTTTTTCCCTTTTCTCTATTGATTATGTATAAGGCAGAGGGGATTTACTTAATTTACTCAGTGATGATATTTCTTCTAATAGAAAAAATTTTTACTCTTTTTTACCTGTACCCATTTTGACTTGTTTCCAAGAAGTCTTCAAGTAATAGTGGTTATTTGAGGAAAGATATCATTGGAATATTAACTGCTAACTTTTGTCTTAAGTGTCTAAGTATCCACACTTGATTTCACTGAGTATTAGCCTGGAAAAATTTTTCTGTGTTCCTGGTTCTTTTTTTTTTTTTTTTTTTTTTTTTTTAAGACAAGGTCTTGCTCTGTTGCCCAGGCTGTAATACAGTGGAACAGTCATGGCTCACTGCAGCCTTCACCTCCTGGGCTCAAGTGATCTTCTCATCTCAGCTTCCCCAGTAGCTGGTACTACAGGTGTGTGTGCCACCACACCCAGCTAATTAAAAAAAATTTTTTTTTTTTTTTTAGAGACAGGATCTCACTATGTTGCCCAGGCTGGTCACTTCCTGGGCTCAAGTGATCCTTCTGCCTTGGCCTCCCAGAGAGCTGGGATTACAGGTGTGTGTCACTGTACCTGGCTTTTTTTGTTTTCTTTTTAAACCTTTCTTTTGAGATTAGATCTATGCCATTTTATTTCTCAAGTGAAGACATTTTAAAAGTACATACATGAAATTAAAACTTGAATATATTTTGAAAAGTCTAACTTTAAGTGAATTAAAAAGTTAATGAGTTTTTGGCTTGAAGCTCAGTTGTAAGATTATTCATCAAGTCTGTGAATAATTGTGAGGTGTGCCCTTAGGTGTGGTCTGATTGTCATGGAAGTATATTCTTTCTGTAGGTTGTAATTTTTCTTGTGACATTTTGGAATGGAAATAGGAAAAAGGGAAGACTTTAGAAAAACTTCTAGTGTTTGAGATCAAGGAAGCTACGTGAAGTACCTCTGTCAGTTTATCATCGTGTGTCTTAGTTTTTGTTCAGTCTTTATGTGATCATCTGACATAGAATATATAGTCTTTCCTGGAATTTTTCTATATTTAGCTCCTCAGGGAACTAATGGGCCTTAGGAAAGACACAGGATTCCATCCAGCCATCACCACAATTTCACACTTCAAATTACATTTTATATTTATGTATGCACGCAATCGTATGTTTTTTTCATTACAGTCATCTTAAGTTCACTTCCCTGGAGTTCCATGGCTCCTAACTTCTCCTGGGGCCTTAACACTGTTTGGAAATCCTATTAGATTTCTCCAGCCAGCCCTGTTCCTAACTCTCCATGGCAGCTGTTTCAGACCTTCTCCATTTTCCTCAGTTCTCTGATTCACTTATTTTCCCCTGCTCTCATGAGAAGATAACCTTGCCTTCCTTCCACTTTACAGCAAATATGAAAGCCATGGGATGGAAACGACTTCAGCTTTGGGGAGCACATGGTTAATAGTACTGGCTTTAGATTGGAATCTGGTTCTGTATCACTTGCCATCTGTGTGATAATTGGGGAAAATTACTGAACCTCTGTGTGTTTTAGTTTCTTCATTTAAAAATTGGGGTCACAGGGTTCTTGAGGCACATAATAAATGCATTATGTATCTATTGATGTTTAATAAACTACCCCCAATTCGAGTGGCTTAAAATAGTAAACATTACCACTTGGTTCCTGTGAGTCACTGAATCAGAAGCAGCTTAGTTGGGTGATTCCGAAGGCTAGGGGTGTCTCCTGAGGTTGCAGTCCTAATGAAGGCTGGGGCTGGAGGGGCTGCTTCTGAAGATGGTTCACTCACGTGGGGCTAGTTGGGCCTCTTCATGGCTGCTTGTGTGTTGTTTCCAGTTTTCTTCAGATGGAGCAGAGAGAATGTGGTAGATACTGCATTGTCCTTTAGTCCTCATCTTTGAAATTGCCCACTGTCATATCCTATTGATTGTGCAGTTCAGCCCTGTTCTGTGTGGGAGGAGACTACACAGGGGTGTGCATATCAGGATTTGAGGATCATTGAGGAGCCTCCTTGGGGACTGGCTATAACAATAAGTATGCCATAAAATATAGCTGCCATTGTTATTATTGTTGTTATTTCTGTTATTATTTCTACCATCAGATCTATAAATATACCTGTATCAACAGTCCTCTTTTCCCCCAGTACAATGCAAGTGTTTCCTGTGCAATCAAAGAGCATTCTCTTCATATTCACTCTTCCCACATTTCACATACCTTATGCCAAAGATTATAGTATTGTGCTCATATGGCTTTAGACTTGTTGTTTGTCAAGTGTTTTCAGCATTTACATGTGCTCATGTTTTTCTCATCTTAGTAAAGCTCTTCTTCAACTCCGCCTTCCCGTCTGAGCATCTTTTATCTTCCTTTACCTTTATCGGCGACCCCTGGAAAGACGGATATGTATTTGCTTTTCTGCACTTGCTCATTTCCACTCACTTGATAACTTCTCCAGTGTGGTTTCTGGCTTCACCACACCACCCAAACTGTTTCTGCTAAATATACTCATGGTTTCATTGTTGATACATTTACAAGGCAGTTAAAAGAATTTTAGTGTGCTCTTGTAGTCCCAGCTATGCAGGAGGCTGCAGTGGGAGGATCACTTGAGGCCAGGAGTTTGAGACCAGCCTGAGTGACATAGTGAGACCTCGTCTCTAAAAAACAAGAACCAAAAAACCCCACAAAATTTTATACATTATTTATACAATTATCACAGCCAACAAGATTAATAATCAGATGCCAAATTTAAATAATTTTTTTTTCAGGCATAGCAAGGGTGTAAATATTACTAATTTCCAGTGTATGGCTTGATGAATTTTTACTTAGGTATACATTCTGTAACCAGTCTTGAGCCCCTTCCTTGTCAATATCACACCCTCAGCTCGTATGTCTTTCTTAGGAGGTTTTCATTTTCCTGACTTATATCACTACTGATCAGTCTTCTTTAATTAAACTTTTCATTTTGAGAGAATTGTAGATTCATAAGCAGTTGTAAGAAATAATTTGGAGGCCAGGTGTGGTGGCACATGCTTGTAATCCCAGCACTTTTGAGAGGCTGAGGTGGGAGGATCACCTGGGCCCAGGAGTTCGAGACTAAATTGAGAAACATGGCAAAACTCTGTCTCCACAAAAAATACAAAAATCAGTTGGGTGTAGTGGCATGTGCCTGTAGTCCCAGCTACTTGGGAGGCTGAGGTGGGAGGATCATTTGAGCCCAGGAGGCAGAGGTTGCAATGACCCGAGATTGCACCATTGCACTCCAGCTTGGGCAACAGAGTGAGACCCTGTCTCAAAATAATAATTTGGACAGGTCTCTTGTACCCTCTATCCAGTTACCTTTAGTGATAGCATCCTGCAAAACTATACTGTAATATCACGATCGGGGGTTTCATATTGGTACAGTTAATATGCTGAGCATTTCCATCACCACAGGAATCCTGTATGTTGCCCTTTTACAGCCATAACTAATTCCCTCCCACCTTAACCCTCCTTAACCCCGATCACCACTCATCTGTTTTCCATTGCTGTACTTTTGTCATTTGAAGAATTTTATATAAATGGAATCATACCTTTGGGGATTGGCCTTTCATTCAGTATAGCTCTGTAGATTGATCCAGGCTGCTGTGTGTTATCGATAGTTAGTTCTTTTTGTTGCTGAGTGGTATTCTATGGTATGGATGTACCATAGTTTATTTAACCATTTATCCATAAAAGAATATCTAGGTTGTTTCCAGTTTTTGGCTGTTGCAAACAAAGCTGCTATGAACATTTCTGTACAGGTTTTTATGTGAATATAACTTTTCATTTCTTTGGGATAAATGCCTACAAGTATAATTGCTGTTCATAAAGTAGTTGCATGGTTAGTTTTTAGAAAATAGTCCCAAGTGTTTTTACAGAGTGACTGTATCATTTTAAATTCCCACCAGCAACATATGAGTAATCCAGTTCCTCTGCGTGCTCACCAGCATTTGGTGTTGTCACTATTTTTTTATTTTAGCCTTTCTGATAGGTGGGTAATGATATCTCATTTTGATTTTGATGTGCATTTCTCTAATGGGTACTGATGTTGAATATGTTTTCATGTGTTTATTTGCCATTGATATATCCTCTTCATTGAAATGTTTCTGCATGTTTTTTGCCCATTTTCGAATTGGATTGTTTTGGTTTTTTTACTGTTGAATTTTGAGAGTTTTTTTTTTTTACATAGTTTAGATACTAGCCATTTGCCAAATACATGGTTTGCAGATATTTTCTCCCAGCATGTAGCTTGCCTTTTCTTCCTCTTGATAGTGTCTTTGCAGAGCACAAGTTTTTAACTTTGATGAAGTCTTGTTTACTGGTTTTTCCTTGTGTGGAATCATGGTTTTGTGTTAAGTCCAAGAATTAGTTTTAACTTTGTTGAAGTCCAGTTTATCCGTTTTCCCTTTTATAGATCATGCTTTTATATCAAGTATAAGAACTCTAGCTATATTAGGCTTCTCCAGAGAAATAGAACTGATAAGGTTGTGTATGTGTGTGTGTATACAGTCATGCGCCGCATAATGACATTTCAGTCAATGATGGACTGCATGTATGACGACGGTACCAGAAGATAATAATGCTGTAGTCTTACCGTTCATTTCTATGTTGAGATACACAAATACTTACCATTTTGTTCCAGTTGCCTACAGTATTCAGTGCAATAATATATTGTAAAAGCTTGTAGCCTAGGAGCAATAGGCTATACCATCTAACTTAGGTGTGTAGTAGGCTATACCATCTCGTTTTGTGTAAGAACACTCTGTGAAAGTCAAAGATGAAATTGACTGTTACATTTCTCAGAAAATATCCCCGTCGTTAAGTGATGCATGAAGTCCAGAATTTGCAGGGTGGACTGACAGGCTAGAGACTCAGGGAAGAGCTGATGTTGCACTTCAAATTGATAGGCTGTCTGGTGGCAGAATTTCTCTTTGCTTGAGGTAGGTCAGTCTGTTGTTCTATTCAGGCCTTCATTTGATTGGATGAGGCCCACTCACATTCTGGGGGGCAATCTATTTTACTCTCAGTCCACATTTAAAAGTGTTAGTTTCATCCAAAAAAAACACTGTCACAGAAACTTTCAGAATAATGGAAATATCTGGGTACTGTGGCCCAGCCCATTTGACACATACAGTTAACCATCACAGAAGCCTTAGATCCTGAATGCTTTATTTTTTTTTAAGTTTATAGTTTCACATTTTATGTTTGAATTTGTGATCCATTTTGAGTTTAATTTTTTTTTTTTTTTTGAGATGGGGTCTTAGTCTGTCACCTAGGCTGGAGTGCAGTGGCACGATTATAGCTCATTACAACCTTGAACCACTGAGCTCAAGTGATCTTCTCAGCCTCATGAGTAGTTGCGACTACAGGCATGTGCCACCATGCCCAGCTAGTTATAATTTTTTTGTAGAGATAGAGTTTCACTGTGTTGACCAGGCTAGTCTTGAACCCCTGGCCTCAAGTGATACTCATGCCTCAGCCTCCCAGTGTGTTGGGATTATAGGCATGAGTCACTGCGCCTGGCCATGAGTTTAGTATTATTTTATATAAGGTGTGAGCCTTAGATCAAGATTCTTTTTTTTTTTTTTTTGCCTATGGATATCTAATTGTTATAGTACCATTTGTTGAAAAGGCTGTCTTTCCTCCAATAAATTGTCTTCTACCTTGTTTAAAAATAATTTGGGCCCCTTTGTGTGCGTCTATTTCTGGGTCCTCTATTCTGTTTCATTCATATATGTCCTTTCTTTAATACCATGCAGTCTTATTTACCATAGCTATACAGTAAGTCTCGAAATCAGATAAACTGATTCCTCTCACTTTATTCTTCTTTTTCAGAATTGTTTTAGCTATTGTGGTAGGCTAAATAATACTTACCAAAGATAATAGGTCCTAATTCCTGGAACCTGGGAATGTTACCTTATTTGGGAAAGAGGTTTTTGCAGTTGTGATTAAGTTAAGGATCTTGACGAGATTATCCTAAACCCTCCATGTAATCACAGATGTCTTTATGAGAGAGGTAGAGGGCACTGCACACAGAGAAGGCTACGTGAAGAAGAAACAGATTTGAAGATGCTGGCCTTCAAGATAGGAGTGACGTGACCACAAGCCAAGGAATGCGCCAGCAGCCACAAGAAGCTGGAAGAAGGAAAGAGGGAATTCTTCCCTAGAGCCTCTGGTATGCACATACAAGAGCATCAGAATTGATAACTTGTACCTCTGTGGACTATGACTTTATCAACTATAATAAAGTATTTATAGTAGTAGAATATAGTAACTTTAGTTTTACAGATTCTGCACATTTTCAGAGGTTTTGAGATTAGCACCTTTTCCTTCATCCTGGTTTAAGGAGGTAGTTTCAAACTTTTTTTTTTTTTTTTGAGACCAGGTTTTTGCTCTGTCACCCAAGCCTGGAGTACAGTGATGTGATCTCGCCTCACTGCAACCTTCCACCTCCCAGGCTCAGGTGATCCTCCTGCCTCAGCTTCCCGAGTAGCTGGGACCAGGCATCCACCACCATTCCCAGCTAATTTTTTTGTATTTTTAGTAGAGATGGGGTTTCACCATGTTGGCCAGGCTGGTCTCAAATTCCTGACCTCAAGTGATCCTCCCGCCTCTGTCTCCCGAAGTGCTGGGATTACAGGCATGAACCACTGAGTCCAACCAGTTTCTTTTTCTTTTCTTTTTTTTTTTTTTTTTGAGACGGATTCTTGCTGTCACCCAGGCTGGAGTGCAGTGGTGCAATCTTGGCTCACTGTAGTCTCTGCCTCCCAGGTTCAAGCGATTCTCCCGCCTTAGCCTCCTCAGTAGCTGGGATTACAGGCGCACCACCATGCCCAGCTAATTTTTTGTATTTTTAGTAGAGACGGGGTTTTGCCATGCTGGCCAAGGCCAGTGTCGATCTCCTGACCTCAGGTGATCAGCCCGCCTCAGCCTCTCAAAGTGCTGGGATTACAGGCTTGAGCTGCTGAGCCTGGCCCAGTTTCATACATTTTTAATAAAGTTAGGTTGTTTTGTCATAGTCTGCATTCTGTCCTGGAATTCCCGACCCACCTCAAATGCCTACATTAAAAAAAAAATTTGCATACATTTGGGTTCATTCTTTGTGTGGTAAACTTAAATGGGTTTTAACAAATGCACAATATTGGGTATCCACAATTACAGCACCATACAGGATGTAATTACCACCTTAACATCCTCTGTGTTTCACCTTCCTTCCCTCACACTTCTGGCAACCAGTCATCTATTGACCCTCATTGTAGTTTTGTCTATTCTAGAATGTCTTTTAATTGGAATTACACAGTAGGTAGCCTTTTCAGGTTGGCTTCTTTCACTTAGGAGTGTGTATTTAAGATTCATCCATGCCATCTCATGGCCTGATAGCTCATTTCTTTTTATTGCTGTATAATCTAATTGTGTGGATCTATCACAGTTTATCCATTTATCTATTGAGTGATGTCTTGGTTGCTCCCAGTTTTTGTTGGTTATTAATAAAACTGCGATGAACATTCATGAGCAGATTCAAATCAGATGGGTAAATCCTTAAGAACATGATGTATGGTATGTTTAACTCTGTTTAGTATGGTATGACTCTGTTTAGCTTTGTAAGAAACTGTCAAACTGTCTTTCTAAGTGGTTTTTCTATTTTGTATTCCCATCAGCAATGGATGAGAGTTGTACCACATATTCACCAGCATTTGGTATTATTAGTTTTTTGGATTTCACCCATTCTAATACATGTAAAGTATCTCATTGTTTTAGTTTGTATTTCCTAATTGCAAATAATGTTGAGCATCTTTTCATATGCTTATTATTTGCCATCTTTATGTATTCTTTGGTGAAGTGCCTATTCAGGTCTTTTGTCAGTTTTTAATTGGGTTGTTTTCTTATTGATGAGTTTTAAGAGTTCCTTGTATATTTTGAATGTAAATTCCTTAATCAGATATATGTTTTACAAATACTTCCAGTCTGTAGCTTGTCTTTTCATTCTCTTGACAGTGACTTTTGTAGAGCAAAAGTTTTCAATTTTAATAAAGTACAAAACTAAACAATTATTTTTCTCATGGATCATATTTTTACTGTTGTATCTAAAAACTCATTGCCAAACCAAAAGTCACCTAGATTTTCTGTTTCACTTCTAGAATTTTTATAGTTTCTCACCTTAAATATAGGCCTGTGATCCATTTTTAGTTAATTTTTGTGAAAGGTGTAAGGTCTTTAGGTTCATTTTCTTTGCATATATCCATCTAATTGTTTCACCACCGTTTGTTGAAAAAGACTTTTCTTTCTCCATGGAATTGACTTTGTTCCTTTGTCAAAGATCAAGTGGCTATATTTTTGCGGGTATGTTTCTGAACTTTTTATTCTGTTCCATTGATCTCTGTGTCATTCTTTTGCTAATACCATGCTGTCTGGATTAATGTAGTTTTAATATAGTAAGTGTTGAAAGTAACTAATATGTGTCTTCCTACTTGGTTGTACTTCAGTATTGTGTTGGCTGTTCTAAGCCTTTTGCTTTTCCATGTAAGGTTTAAATTTCGCTTTGTCCATATCTAGAAAATAGTTTGTTGGAATTTTAATTGGAATTGGGTTGAATCTACAGATCAAACTGGAAAGAATTGACATCTTAACACTATAGTCTTGTAATCCATAGACAAGGACTATGTCTTCATTTATTTAGACTGTTTTTGATAACGTTCATTAGAGTTTTGTAGTTTTCTGTACCCTTTAGCTATCACCCCACTGTCGTCTATGGTCCTCAGCACCAAGCAACCATTAATCTATTCTCTATCTCCATAGATTTTCCGATTCTGGACCTTTTATTTTAGTGGAATCATATTTATGTGGTCTTTTGTGACTGCTTTCTTGCACTTGACTAAATGTTTTCAACGTTCAGCCATGTTGTATGTAGCATGTATCAGTACTGCATTCCTTTTCGTGGTGGAATAATATTCTATTGTTTATCCATCTGCGACTTTTGGAGCATTTTGATTGTTGCCACCTTTTTTGGCTAGTATGAATAATTCTGCTATAAACGTCTGTGGACGTGTTTTTTTTGTTTGTTGTCGTTACACACTTTTATTGTTGTGAGAACATCACAAAGTGTACTTACACAAATCTAGATGGTCTGTCCTCCTCCACACCCAGGCTAGATGGTGTAGCCCATTGTTCCTAGGCTACAAACCTATACGGCATGTGACTGTCTTGAATACTGTAGGCAATTATAACACAGTGCTAAGTATTTGTGTATCTAAACATAGAAAAGGTACAGCAAAAATACAGTATTATAATCTTATGGGACCACGTTTGTGTATGTGGTCCACCATTACTGAAACGTTGTTATTCAGCATATGACTGCATATAAAAATGCAATTGGGCCATGTGCGGTGCTCACGCCTGTAATCCCAGCACTTTGGGAGACCGAGGTGGGCAGATCACGAGGTCAAGAGATCAGGACATCCCACCAGCAATGCATTAGGGTTCCAATTTTTCCACATCCTTGTCAATACTTTTTATTATCTGGCTTTTTGCTTATGGTTATTCTAGTGAGTCGGAAGTGTCTGATTGTGGTTTTAATTTGCATTTGCCTCATGATTAATGACGTTGAGCATCTTTTCATATGTTCATTTGCTATTTATATATTTTCCTTGGAGACATGTTTATTCAAATTCTTGGCACATTTTTAAGTTGTGTTGCCTTATTATTGAGTTGTAAGAATTCGTTATATAGTTTAGGTAGAGGTCACTTACCAAATGTATGATTTGCAAATATTTTCTCCCATCTCCCATTCTGTAGTTGTTGAGACAAGGTTTTGCTCTCTTGCCCAGGATGGAGTGCAGTGGTGCGATCATGGCTTACTGCAGCCTTGACCTCCTGGGTTCAAGCGATTTTCCCACCTCAGCCTCCCAAGTAGCTGGGACAGCAGGCTCAAAAACAAGCCTGGCTAGTTTTTGTATTTTTTGTAGAGATGGGATTTTACCTTGTTGCCCACGCTGGCCTCAAACTCCTGGGCGCAAGCGATCTGCCTGCCTTGGCCTCCCAAAGTGCTGGGATTACAGGAGTGAGCCACTGCGCCCAGCCTAAATAGTAGATATTTTCAGTTTCCCGTCTAATAGTTCCATCTCTGCCACAGCTGAGTTTGATTCTGATGTTTGCTTTGTTTCTTCATGCTGTTTTTTTCTTGCCTTTTGGCATGCCTTGCAATTTTTGGTTGAAAGCCAGACATATATCAGGTGATAGGAACTGAAGTGGGGGTATTGGGTTAATCTGAGTAGAAACTGGATTGCCTTTAATGTTCGCTGTAGTTGTAGGTACCAGAGGCTTTAAATTCTTCAGACATCAGTGTTTTAGTCTCTAAGAGATTTTCTTTAGTATCTACTTAAGGTAGGCCCCCCTCCCCACCCAACTCCCACCCTGTGTACCTCAGTTCACTGTTAATGTACTGGAGGCCTGTTGGAGTGGTGGTAAAGTGTGAGGAAGGGGATAGTGTTCTGTTAGGATTAAATCTTAGCCTTTTAGTGTGTATGTGTCATGAGCTGTGAATTTCACAAGTGTCTCTTAGTTTACCCTTTCCCTTAGGCAAGACCAAGGATGTGGAGTCTGGGAAGTGCCCTTTCCTCAGGTCAGATAAGGCTCTGGTAAACCCTTTTAAGTCTTTGTAAGTCTAGGAAGTAAGTCTTTGTTATGATGAATGCCTTGGGCTTATTTCATACTAGTTATTTTTTCCCTCCCCTTGTCAGAGCTATGGGAGTATCTTCTTGGCTCTTTACTGTAGGAAGCTGGTGTTGTTTTTGGAAGTAAACCCCGCAAAAGTATAAGGTCTTTCTTTCAAGACTGCCACTCCTAGAAGTTAGTCATTCTCATCCTAGTCCACACTTAGCCTCCAGCAATTCATTGAAATGACCATTTAAATGTTCCTTCCAGTTTATGGCTCTAGGGTTTCTGTTCCAGGGAAATAGATCTGTGTGACTCTGAATTTGCCTTGCTCTCCAAATTTTGGGGTAGTGGTTTGACACGTGACTTTGGTTCTGTAATGGGTCCTAGAAATAATTATTTTCAGTTTGTTCAGCTTTTATCTTGATGTTAGGATGAGAATGATGACTTCCCAGCTTGTTACATGTCTGAGCTAAAATAGGAAGTTCTACAGTTGATTTTCATGTTCATCTTGTATCTTGCCACCTTGCCTAACTCACTCACTGATTTTATGAGATGTTTTTATATGGTTTATTAAGAACCATACACTTTGCTGAAGCCCTTTTTTCCCCCTCATAATCACATTGATGTTCCTTTAATATGTGTGTCTTACCAATCTTAAGTATCAAGTTTCCCAGGTCCCTATCATTAGAAAGTATGATCTGAAACTGGGGAGTAGAAATGATAGGACTTTTCTCTATGAGGCTGACACGATGCCAGAAGGAAAAGTGATAACTGATAACCTGACATTTAGGAAGAAGGCCAGAAATCTATAAAGCTTAGAATCATATTATTTTTAAAATGCAATAATGAGTTTTTATGATGATGACCATAAATCTAGAAATGTTTACATTTGTTATATACTAGCTTTTTTTTTTTTTTTTTGCAAAGCAAAAAAAGTTTAATGATGTCCTGGATCACATCCATTATTTTATTTTATTTATATATATATTTTTATTATACTTTAAGTTCTTGGGTACATCTGCACAATGTGCAGGTTTGTTACATATGTATACATGGGCCATGTTGGTGTGCTGCACCCATTAACTCGTCATTTACATTAGGTATATCTCCTAATGCTATCCCTCCCCACTCCCCCCACCCCACAACAGGCCCTGGTGTGTGATGTTCCCCTTCCTGTGTCCAAGTGTTCTCATTGTTCATTTCCCATCTGTGAGTGAGAACATGCGGTGTTTGGTTTTTTGTGCTTGCGATAGTTTGCTGAGAATGATGGTTTCCAGCTTCATCCATGCCCCTACAAAGGACATGAACTCATCATTTTTTATGGCTGCATAGTATTCCATGGTGTATATGTGCCACATTTTCTTAATCCAGTCTATCATTGTTGGACATTTGGGTTGGTTCCAAGTCTTTGCTATTGTGAATAATGCCGCAATAAACATACGTGTGCATGTGTCTTTATAGCAGCATGATTTATAATTCTTGGGGTATATACCCAGTAATGGGTTGGCTGGGTCAAATGGTATTTCTAGTTCTAGATCCTTGAGGAATTGCCACACTGCCTTCCACAATGGTTGAACTAGTTTACAGTCCCACCAATGTAAAAGTGTTCCTATTTCTCCACATCCTCTCCAGCACTTGTTGTTTCCTGACTTTTTAATGATTGCCATTCTAACTGGTGTGAGATGGTATCTCATTGTGGTTTTAATTTGCATTTCTCTGATGGCCAGTGATGATGAGCATTTTTTCATGTGTCTGTTGGCTGCATTAATGTCTTCTTTTGAGAAGTGTCTGTGTATATCCTTTGCCCGCTTGTTGATGGGGTTGTTTTTTTCTTGTAAATTTGTTTAAGTTCTTTGTAGATTCTGGATATTAGCCCTTTGTCAGATGAGTAGATTGCAAAAATTTTCTCCCATTCTGTAGGTTGCCTGTTCACTCTGATGGTAGTTTCTTTTGCTGTGCAGAAGCTCTTTAGTTTAATTAGATCCCATTTGTCAATTTTGGCTTTTGTTGCCATTGCTTTTGGTGTTTTAGACATGAAGTCCTTGCCCATGCCTGTGTCCTGAATGGTATTGCCTATGTTTTCTTCTAGGGTTTTTATGGTTTTAGGTCTAACATTTAAGTCTGTAATCCATCTTGAATTAATTTTTGTGTAAGGTGTATAAGGAAGGGATCCAGTTTCAGCTTTCTACATATGGCTAGCCAGTTTTCCCAGCACCATTTATTAAATAGGGAATCCTTTCCCCTTTTCTTGTTTTTCTCAGGTTTGTCAAAGATCAGATAGTTGTAGATGTGTGGTATTATTTCTGAGGGCTCTGTTCTGTTCCATTGGTCTGTATCTCTGTTTTGGTACCAGTACCATGCTGTTTTGGTTACTGTAGACTTGTAGTATAGTTTGAAGTCAGGTAGTGTGATGCCTCTAGCTTCGAATTCTTTTGGCTTAGGATTGTCTTGGCAATGCGGGCTCTTTTTTGGTTCCATATGAACTTTAAAGTAGTTTTTTTCCAATTCTGTGAAGAAAGTCATTGGTAGCTTGTTGGGGATGGCATTGAATCTGTAATTTACCTTGGGCAGTATGGCCATTTTCACGATATTGATTCTTCCTATCCATGAGCATGGAATGTTTTTCCGTTTGTTTGTATCCTCTTTTATTTCATTGAGCAGTGGTTTGTAGTTCTCCTTGAAGAGGTCCTTCACATCCCTTGTAAGTTAGATTCCTAGATATTTTATTCTCTTTGAAGCAATTGTGAATGGGAGTTCACTCATGATTTGGCTCTCTGTTTGTCTGTTATTGGTGTATAAGAATGCTTGTGATTTTTGCACATTGATTTTGTATGCTGAGACTTTGCTAAAGTTGCTTCTCAGCTTAAGGAGATTTTGGGCTGAGACAATGGGGTTTTCTAGATATACAATCATGTCATCTGAAAACAGGAACAGTTTGACTTCCTCTTTTCCTAATTGAATACCCTTTATTTCTTTCTCCTGCCTGATTGCCCTGGCCAGAACTTCCAACACTATGTTGAATAGGAGTGATGAGAGAGGGCATCCCTGTCTTGTGCCAGTTTTCAAAGGGAATGCTTCCAGTTTTTGCCCATTCAGTATGATATTGGCTGTGGGTTTGTCATAAATAGCTCTTATTATTTTGAGATACGTCCCATCAATACCTAGTTTATTGAGAGTTTTTAGCATGAAGAGCTGTTAAACTTTGTCAAAGGCCTTTTCTGCGTCTATTGAGATAATCATGTGGTTTTTGTCTTTGATTCTGTTTATATGCTGGATTACGTTTACTGATTTGCATATGTTGAACCAACCTTGCATCCCAGGGATGAAGCCCACTTGATCGTGGTAGATAAGCTTTTTGATGTGCTGCTGGATTCGGTTTGCCAGTATTTTATTGAGGATTTTTGCATTGATGTTCATCAGGGATATTGCTCTTAAATTCTCTTTTTTTGCTGTGTCTCTGCCAGGCTTTGGTATCAGTATGATGCTGGCCTCATAAAGTGAGTTAGGGAAGATTCCCTCTTTTTGTATTGATTGGAATAGTTTCAGAAGGAATGGTACCAGCTCCTCCTTGTACCTCTTCGGCTGTGACTTCATCTGGTCCTGGACTTTTATTGGTTGGTAAGCTCTTAATTATTGCCTCAATTTCAGAGCCTGTTATTGGTCTATTCAGAGATTCAACTTCTTCCTGGTTTAGTCTTGGGAGGGTGTATGTGTCGAGGAATTTATCCATTTCTTCTAGATTTTCTAGTTTATTTGCACAGAGGTGTTTATAATATTCTCTGATGGTAGTTTGTATTTCTGTGGGATCGGTGGTGATATCCCCTTTATCATTTTTTATTGCATCTATTTGATTCTTCTCTCTTTTCTTCTTCATTAGTCTTGCTAGCGGTCTATCAATGTTGTTGATTTTTTCAAAAAGCCAGCTCCTGGATTCATTGATTTTTGAAGGGTTTTTTGTGTCTCTATCTCCTTCAGTTCTGCTGTGATCTTAGTTATTTCTTGCCTTCTGCTAGCTTTTGAATGTGTTTGCTCTTGCTTCTCTAGTTCTTTTAATTGTGATGTTAGGGTGTTAATTTTAGATCTTTCCTGCTTTCTGTTGTGGGCATTTAGTGCTATAAATTTCCCTCTACACACTGCTTTAAATGTGTCCCAGAGATTCTGGTATGTTGTGTCTTTGTTCTTGTTGGTTTCAAAGAACATCTTTATTTCTGCCTTCATTTTGTTATGTACCCAGTAGTCATTCAGGAGCAGGTTGTTCATTTTCCATGTAGTTGAGCGGTTTTCAGTGAGTTTCTTAATCCTGAGTTCTAGTTTGATTGCACTGTGGTCTGAGAGACAGTTATAATTTCTGTTATTTTACATTTGCTGAGGAGTGCTTTACTTCCAACTATGTGGTCAATTTTGGAAGAAGTACGATGTGATGCTGAGAAGAATGTATATTCTGTTGATTTGGGGTGGAGAGTTCTGTAGATGTCTATTAGATCCGCTTGGTGCCGAACCAAGTTCAATTCCTGGATATGCTTGTTAAGTTTCTGTCTCATGGATCTGTCTAATGTTGACAGTGGGGTGTTGAAGTCTCCCATCATTATTGTGTGTGAGTCTAAGTCTCTTTGTGGGTCTCTAAGGACTTGCTTTATGAATCTGGGTGCTCCTGTATTGGATGCATATATATTTAGGATAGTTAGCTCTTCTTGTTGAATTGATCACTTTACCATTATGTAATGGCCTTCTTAGTCTCTTTTGATCTTTGTTGGTTTAAAGTCTGTTTTATCAGAGACTAGGACTGCCTTTTTTTGTTTTCCATTTGCTTGGTAGATCTTCCTTCATCCCTTTATTTTGAGCCTATGTGTGTCTCTGCACGTGAGTTGCGTCTCCTGAATACAGCACACTGATGGGTCTTAACTCTTTATCCAGTTTGCCAGTCTGTGTCTTTTAATTGGAGCATTTAGCCCATTTACATTTAAGGTTAATATTGTTATGTGTGAATTTGATCCTGTCATTATGATGTTAGCTGGTTATTTTGCTCGTTAGTTGATGCAGTTTCTTCCTAGCCTCGATGGTCTTTACACTTTGGCATGTTTTTTCAGTGGCTGGTACCGGTTGTTCCTTTCCATGTTTAGTGCTTCCTTCAGGAGCTCTTTTAGGGCAGGCCTGGTGATGACAAAATCTCTCAGATGATCAAAATTCTCTGAGTTAAAGGAAGAAGTTCGAACCCATAGCAAAGAAATTAAAAATCTTGAAAAAAGATTAGACGAATGGCTAACTAGAATAACCAATGTGGAGAAGGCCTTAAATGACCTGATGAAGCTGAAAACCATGGCATGAGAAGTATGTGACAAATGTACAAGCTTCAGTAGCCAATTTGATCAGCTGGAAGAAAGGGTATCAGTGATGGAAGATCAAATGAATGAAATGAAGTGAGAAGAGAAGTTTAGAGAAAAAAGAATAAAAACAAACGAACAAAGCCTCCAAGATATGGGACTATGTGAAAAGACCAAATCTACATCTGATTGGTGTATGTGAAAGTGACGGGGAGAATGGAACGAAGTTGGAAAACACTGCAGAATATTATCCAGGAGAACTTCCCCAAGCTAGCAAGGCAGGCCAACATTCAAATTCAGGAAATACAGAGAATGCTACAAAGATACTCCTCAAGAAGAGCAACTCCAAGATACATAATTGTCAGATTCATTAAAGTTGAAATGAAGGAAAAAATGTTAAGGGCAGCCAGAGAGAAAGGTCGGGTTACCCACAAAGGGAAGCCCATCAGACTAACAGCGGATCTCTTGGCAGAAACTCTACAAGCCAGAAGAGAGTGGGGGCCAATATTCAACCTTGTTAAAGAAAAGAAGTTTCAACCCAGAATTTCATATCCAGCCAAACTAAGCTTCATAAGTGAAGGAGAAATAAAATCCTTTACAGACAAATGCTGAGAGATATACTAGCTTTTTATGTTGGCATATACATTCATAGAAAGAGTTTATTCATTGACGATGATAAACTAACACATTTCTGGCATTTGAAGCCTAATCTTACATTAATTTGGAAAATTTTATATATAGAACAACACATCAACCAACATTTCAAGGTGCTATTATCATAGTATAATGGGTTCACAAAACCAGTTCCCGAATTTGTTATAGATTTCAGCTTTAGTTCTAATTGAAAACCATTTAAATATTTCCTTTTAGTCTTTTTTTCTAAATTGTGTCAGCTGCTAATAAAGGTGTTTATTGTATTTAAAAACTACAAGTGTTAAATATATATACATATATTTACAAAGTAGGAATCATGCTGTTTGTGCAGTTTCACTATAGGGAATATTTTAAAAAGTATTATACAAATGGAATTTCAGTTAAGAAGAGTGCTTGAGGAATGGGATTTTCTTTTTTTTTTAGGCTAATTGGATTTTCTGGTTAATTCAGGATTAGGTATAAAGTCCTTTTTGTTTTAATGTTTGTTAGAGATTTTCCTAAATCTATTTCTACAGAGATGGCACTGAATCTAAAAACAAGTGTAAACTGGCTTTGAATAGCCAGTTAGTGTCCCCTTTCATCCAAATCCTAGCTTGCTGCTGATAAATCTTTTTGATAAGTCCTCTCTTGCCACACTCCTGGAACCATGGAGTCATTATTTAGCTTTCTTAAAATTTTCTGAAATGCTGCTTTGTCACCAGCCCAGTCTTAACCGTAGACTTCCTACTTAATTATTGCTTAGAGCATGTCTAAAGTTAGGACTCTTAGGCGATTTAGGGGCTCAGTCTTCTTTTAGTACCTATGATTTCTGCTATATAATGGCTTAAATAAGTTTTGGTGAATTAGAAAACCTAATCCTCAGTATTTATAACATAATATTTTTTGGTAAAATATGCATGAAGTTCCAATCCTCTTAGAAAGCAACCTATTTGTAGGCTGGAATTATTTGTCTCTTTGAGCGCTAGTATAATTGTTGCTTATGTTACTTTTTTAAAACTTAGGACAATGTGGGGACTGAACTTGGGTTGAAACTGATTTAGCTTTTCAGATTTTGGATCTGCCTCTGCTTTGCTGATCCTTGGGTGAACCATTTAATCTCTGAGCCTCAGTTTTCTCCCCTCTAGAAATGGAGCTCAGAATTGTCATTAGGTTTAAATGAAATTCTGTTGTGAAATGACTTATGTACCCAGACACAAAAAGAGGTACTTGGTACAATATTAGTTCTATTCACTGCACAGTAATGTATATACAGGCAGTGTTGGAGATTAGAATGACTAAGCACAAGTATGTTTGAGAATTTCATGGCCCTTCAAGATCCCATGGTTTTTTCTGCTTGTTTTAGTTTATATATATTAAAATATACAAAAATCTGGCCAGGCATGGTGGCTCATGCCTGTAATCCCACCACTTTGGGAGGCTGAGGTGGGCAGATCACTTGAGGCCAGGAGTTCAAGACCAGCCTGGTCAATGTGGTGAAGGGCATTCCTGTAGTCCCAGCTACTCGTGAGGCTGAGGTGGGAGAATCGCTTGAACCCAGGAGGCAGAGGTTGCAGTGAGTTGAGATCATGCCACTGCACTCCAGCATGGGTGACAGAGCGAGATCCTGTCTCAAAAAAAAAAAAAAAGAAAAGAAAAATTAAGAAAAGAAAAGAAATCAAAATCCTTAGATTCATTAATCACAGAAGATAAAATTTTTAAGTGGTTACTGGATTTTTACACTTTCAAAGTTATTAAACACATTTTTAGAAAGTAGAAAGTAATACCTTCATTTATTTGAGTGCAAAGGTGAACTGTATTATTCTTTATAGCAATTATTGGTAAAATTTGTTTTGTGTTGTACTTTTTTGCACAGACACTGAAGTAAGGTCACTTAGATGATTATGTGACTGGCAGAGCATTACTTAAAGCAATTGACAGATGAATTCAGTGGCTTTGCCTTAGAAGGCTAGCTAGCTAATACTGCCAGGTTCTGGGTTTTCTAAATCCCTTTGCCTAGAATGTATAACCTAGTATTAATAGTACTTGATTCTTAAGCCGGGTGTGGTGGCTCACGTCTGTAATCCCTGCACTTTGGGAGGCCAAGGTGGGTGGATCACTCGAGGTCAGGAGTTCGAGACCAGCCTGGCCAAAATGGCAAAACCCCTTCTCTACTAAAGATACAAAATAATTAGCCAGACATGGTGGTGGGTACCTGTAATCCCAGCTACTAGGGAGGCTGAGGCAGGAGAATCATTTGAACCTGGGAGGCAGAGGTTGCAGTGAGCCAAGATTGCACCATTGCACTCCAGCCTGGGCAACAGAGCAAGACTCTGTCTCCAAAAAAAAAAAAAAAGTCCTCTTATGTTCACCTCCCATCCATCTTTTCTCCAAATCAGCCCCAGAATTTCTGTTTTGACCCTTTTCTTTTCTAAAGCAAATTAATCTCTCTTTTTCTTAATCTTTTTTTCCTAAACTCTGTGTGCTTCTACCTCATGATTCCTAGATGCAGTTTATCTTATATTTTATATTTACCCTTTTTTTTCTGCTTTCATCCTTTTGTATTAGAACTCTTAATTGTAAGTGCTGGAAACCCAGCTGTGACTAGCTTAGACAAAGGGGAATGTTTAGGCCCATGAGACCAAAGTCCAGGAGGGGATTATTCATTTGGGCATTAGGAATGATTGGAACTCTAGGGCCTTGTTCACTGTCAGGATTCTTTTTACCTCTTCAATCTCTCATCTCTGATTTTCTCTCCATGGTTCTGTTATTCTTCCAAAGATATTTCATCCACATGGCTGTAGACAAGTTCTGGCGCCTGCCAGGATCACATTCTTAGTTTTTAAAATTAGAGTATCTATTTTTTCTTTCCTTAGTTCTAATTGAGAAAATCTCGGAGAAAGAGTCTGGCTTGGCTTGCCTTGGGACATGTTTAGACTTATGGCCAGGAGCATGATTGGACCCCATCCAAACTGCCTAGGTAGAATTTGAGGAGAAGCAGTTCCCCCAAAGAGGTAGTAGTTTGTCCCCAAATAAGGGAGACATGTTGTTGTTCCCAGAATAAGGGAGAGGTGCCAGGCAGACAAAATAGCAGTTGTCTGTCATATCCTCTTTTTCTGATTGTGGGTCTCTAGGTCTTTCCACGTTATATGTATTCTGTACCAGGCCAGTCATTGACACCAGCTGCTGTGAAGACCAGGGAGGGAGCTGGCAAGGAATAGAGCATCCAAACTTATTATAGTTCACCACTGGAAGTTTTGAAGATCCAGACTTTGTGAGTAGACAGAAATTCTATGTACTATAAAATAGGAAGGGCAGGCCAGGCACGGTGACTCACGCCTGTAATCCTAGCACTTTGGGAGGCTGAGGCGGGTGGATCATGAGGTCAGAAGATCGAGACCATCCTGGCTAACATGGTGAAACCCTGTCTCTACTAAAAATACAAAAAATTAGCCGGGCGTGGTAGTGGGCACCTGTAGTCCCAGCTACTTGGGAGGCTGAGGCAGGAGAATGGCGTGAACCCGGGAGGCGGAGCTTGCAGTGAGCCGAGATTACGCCACTGCACTCCAGCCTGGGCGACAAAGCGAGACTCCATCTCAAAAAAAAAAAAAAAGGGCAAAATGATATTCCCTTTGAATGAGAGTTTGTGCATGTCTTTGTCTCTCCAGACTGTAAAGTCCTTAATGCCAAAGATTGTGTCCTATTGATCTTTGCCAAACAACCCTTTGACAACAGATAATGTAGTAAATAACCTATTGTATAGTGAAGGGAATACCGATTTCGTATGTCTACAGTTTGGCAAGGGGTGAACTTGTGATGGTTCTTTTTATGTGTCAACTTGGCTGAGCCACAATGCCCAGATACTTGGTCAAACATTATTCTGGGTGTTTTTATGAAGGTGCTTTTTATATGAGATTAACTTGTAATTTAGTGGGCTTTGAGTAAAGCAGATTACCCTCTGTAATGTGGGTGGGCCTCATCCAATTTGTTGAATACCTTGGTAGAACAAAGACAAACCTTCCCTGAGCAAGAAGAAATTCAGCCAGCAGACCACCTTTGGACTCAAACTGCAACACTTCCCTGGATCTTCATCCTGCCCCTCTACCCTGCAGATTTTAGATTTGCCAAGCCTCCACAAGTACATGAGGTAATGCCTTAAAATAAATACATCTTAAAATAAATCTGTTTCTGCCTCTGTCTCCCTGTATGTATACACACACATCCTGTGGATCCTGCTGGATCTGTTTCACTGGAGAACTCTTGACTAATACACAGGGTATAGCTACTGACTGCTCTGCATTTTTATTATCACAATTAGATATTGTAAGAGAAAGGCCTGAAGATCGTGTGCAAAATTCTTTGCAAAAACTTCTCAGCCTAGCTTAGTTCTTGTGTTCTTGTCTGGGCCAGTTATTCTGGTAGCTAGGTTAAGCACTCTGATTTATCAGAGCTGCATTTTGTGTCAGTCCTTTTGTGAGGTGTGCAGGGTAGTATGATTGACAGTTTCATCAGAATCACATCATTTGAGGGAGAGAGCAGATAACCAAAGAATGTAATGATGGTGGTGCTAGTACCCCAAAAAAGGGCTGTCGAAACCAATAAATGTTCATATAGCACAGTTATTTACTGTACATTGGAGTATATCTATCTTTTGGAATATGATGTCAGTATACTTTTTATATTTCAGAATTCTTGGCTACTGTATAAAGTCAGTTGCATATAGATTTCCATCACATCTGTACATGGATTCTGATACTGGAATATTCATGTGCTTAAATCTATGATTAAAAAAAATCTTAGATGTTATATTTAAAGGCCAAAGTCACCGTGTCATTTGGCTTGGGTATCAGAAATTGCTTTCTCTGTGTACATGTGTATATATACACACAAACACATAGATAATTGTAGTATAATTGTAGGAGAGTAGCTGTGGAAAATATGGTTGAGAAGCTGGCATAATCCTGATAGAGTCATTAAAAAAATGTGTACATTAAAAATGTTCTGTGTTTTCACCCTGTTTTCTTTCTAGAGAAGAATTTGCTAATCTAGGTGACATATCAACAAAAACAACAGATGTGGAAAATTTTTTGCATTTTTGTTGAGAAAAATCTCATCTCTATGCATAGAATATCTTTAGCAGTTGCTTCAGTAAATGCCAAGCAGATGGTTTAAACTCGGAATGACTATTCTAATAATTTTATCACAACAATTAGTTTGAAGTCTGTTATAACAGTCAAGATCAGAATTTTAGAAAACCATGAATGTAGGTTGGTGTACATTAAAGAGATATAGGAATAGGCTTCTAAATCAGAAAAATTGGTGTCACAGAATCTACAAAAGATTCTTGACTTTTGAGGACCTCTTTTTTTAAGCTATGGTTGAATAACTGCTTATTTGTCTGTTGTTTTTTTTTTAATTAAACTTTTTTTTTTTTTTTTTTGAGATGGTGTCTCACTCTGTCACCCAGGTTGGAGTGCAGTAGTGGGATCTTGGCTCACTGCAACCTCCGCCTCCCAGGTTCAAGTGATTCTCGTGCCTCAGCCTCCTGAGTAGCAGGGCTTATAGGCATGCACCACCATGCCCAGCTGATTTTTGTATTTTTAGTAGAGATGGGATTTTGCCATGTTGGCCAGGCTGGTCTTGAACTCCAGGCCTCAAGTGATCCACCCGCCTCAGCCTCCCAAAGTGCTGGAATTACAGGTGTGAGCCACCATGCCTGGCCATTTGTCTGTTTTTATATAGCATAACAGTGGAATTCGGTAACTTAAAAGTTGTTGGAAAGTAGGCAAAGCAGGAAGGACTCTTGGTTTTTAATGAGGTGACAGAAAAATAAAAAGCCAGAGGCTATTCTGACTGATGGAGGGAGGAGGGTATCTTCAGTGTGTCCAGCACTGGATAGATACTTAACATGTGTGATTGCTTCACAGCTGCTTTCTAAGGTAAAGAGATACTTTATTTTTACATTGAAGAAATAGTTTCCTGTTCCCAGGTTAAGAAGTCAAGGAAGTAGTTATACCTTTTAAAAACTACTAAAAATGATTACATTAAAATTTTGTTGCTCTTGTTTGATTGGTAAATTTTACTTGAAAGAATGACAGACTGATTATTCATACTAGGACATTAGACATTTTCTCAAAAATGAACAAAGTAAGCCTATCACTTTAAAGAAAATTATCAATTTTTGCTTGAGGGAATGGACACTCTGCTCTCCAGGATGTGCTTATTTTACATTGCACACCTGTATCAAAACATCTCATGTACTCTATAAATATACATACCTACCATGTACCCCCAAAATTAAAAAAAAAAAGAAAATAATTGATTTTTATTGCATATGATAAAATTCAAGCTTTTTAAAAATTTATCAAGAAATGACATGGTGCATTTTTTGAGCTCAACTGGAGATTAGAATTTTGAAAACTTAGATTTGTTGTCATGAGCTTACAGCTTCTCAATCTCAAGACTCTTGATGAAAGCAGTGGTGATATTAAAGTTTTTGTTTTGTTGTTTGTTCTTAATGTTGTGTGATGAAATGTTTCAACATTTGGAAGATAAGCGTAACTCAATGAATGAATGTTCCTCATGTAACCAGCGTACAGTGGGTAAGAGAGCCATTCACAGTGCAAGATAGACAAGTGGGTTTTAATGTGAGAAAGTACAAAGAGTTAATTGTTATGATTTTTAGATTCCACATTGCAACTCATCTTTAAAAAACTGCCACTTGCCAAGTTTTGGTGGAGTGTCTGAGAAGAATGTTCACAATAGTATGAAAAGGCTGTTAAAGTATTTCTTCCTTGTCCGACATATCTATAAGGCCATTGTTTATCTACTTCAACCAAAAAAACATATTGCAAAATATTGAATGTAGAAGCAGATGTGAGAATCCAGGCAATAAAGAGATTTGTAAAAATGTAAAACTGTGCCTGTTTTTTTACTGTTTTTGTTTTTTGGAGGGGAGATTAATCACTTTTTCATAAAAACATATGTTAATATGTAACAGGCTTATTTTTAAATGAACTAATACATAACTTAAAAATTTTTTAGTTTTGATTTCTAATACTAAATATTAATAGATATGAACTCACACAGATGAATTCTTTGTGAAAATTTGTGTCAGTTTGGAAAGAAGTGGTCTTTTAACCATACATAGAATTAAATTCTTTTTGTTGTTTTTTTAGGTGTAAACATATAATGCCATGTTATAAACTATGCTAATATTCACTTATTGGAACTTTTTTTTGGCTTACAAAAAGTTTAGGCCAGGCGTAGTGGCTCATGCCTGTAGCCCCAGCACTTTGGGAAGCTGACGTGGGTGGATTACTTGAGCTCAGGAGTTCAACACCAACCTGGGCAACATGGCAAAACCTTTTCTCTACAAAAAATACAAAAAAAATTAGCTGGGCGTTGGGGCTTATGCTTGTAGTTCCAGCTACCTGGGAAGCTGAGCTGGGAGGATCACTTCAGCCCAGGAGGCAGAGGTTGCAGTGAGCTGAGATCATGCCACTGAACTCCAGCCTGGGTGACAGAGCAATACATTGTCTCAAAAAAAAAAAAAAAAAAAAGTATTTTACATAAGGTCACATTCCTGAAAGGAAAGCACAGTATGAAAATACTCAGTTTCAAGATGTGAAAACCTTGAATGTGCAAAAATAGGAATGACAAGAAGTGAGACTTACATCTCCAGTAAGGATGGAAAGAGGAAGGAAAGATTTCCTGTAGTTTCTGGTCAGACTGTTTTAAATATTTTTGTGCTGAAGTTGGAAAATGGAAAGCTTAAAAATATCTCTACTATGTTGGTTCTTCTTCAAGCATGTTATGCAGTGTGAGAGATACCCTAGTGAGAACTGTTTTCAGTACTTTAAGATGAATTGACACCATTTCTCACCTTTTATCTATTTAGTTAGTTGAACTAAAATTTGAAGCAAATTTAGGCAAGGGGATAATTAATGTAAGTCTTAAGAGAGTAGATATTTCTTTTTTTTTTTTGAAATGGAGTTTTGCTCTTGTTGCCCAGGCTGGAGTGCAATGGCGCAATCTCAACTCACCGCAACCTCTGCCTCCCAGGTTCAAGTGATTCTCCTGCCTCAGCCTCTGGAGTAGCTGGGATTACAGGCATGTGCCACCACGCCTGGCTAATTTTGTATTTTTAGTAGAGATGGGGTTTCTCCATGTTGATCAGGCTGGTCTCAAACTCCCGACCTCAGATAATCCGCCTGCCTCGGCCTCCCAAAATGCTGGGATTACAGGTGCGAGCCACCATGCCCAGCCCAAGAGTAGATATTTCTTAATGCAGAGAAACCTTAATCCGTTTTCTTGGGGGACAGAGTTTTTTGCCCCATTGAATTTTCCTTAGTAAGACAGGGATATCCAGTATCTGTTTTTCATTTGCCACTTACTAGAAGCTTTCAATGTGCTAGATAAAATGCAAAGTCTTGCCTAGTTTCTGTTTTCTTTTCTTTTTAAGAGACAGAGTCTTGCTCTGTTTCCCAGGCTAGAGTGCAGTGGTGTGATCTCAGCTCACTGTAGCTTCCACCTCCCAAGTTCACACAATTCTCCTGCCTCAGCCTCCCAAGTAGCTGGAATTATAGGCACGTGCCACCACGCCCACATCATTTTTGTATTTTTAGTAGAGACAGAGTTTCACCATGTTGGCTAGGCTGGTCTCGAACTCCTGACCTCATGATTTGCCTGCCTCAGCCTCCCAAAGTGCTGGGATTACAGGTGTGAGCCTCTGCACCCAGCCTAGTTTCTACTCTTAAAGAGCTCATAGTTTTGTGCATTTTGTTCCACTCTCCAGCATTAGCAAAGTAACATAAAAGTTTATTGGCCCTTTGAAAAATTTGACTTTTTCATTCATGATTTTTTACTTAGTTCTCCTTATTATATTTGTTAGTGTGGAATGTCTCCAGGTCATAAACATTACTTTTGGGGAAAAAAAGTAATTACGTCATCAGATATCAGTTGCCAAACTCCACTAAAATGGAAATATTGGAAAATCCCAGGTAGCAATTTGGTTAGGTAGGCTCTGGCTACTAAAATATTTTAAACATAGATGTTTATTTTTAGTTTATTTTCATCTGATTTAAAAACATCTAAACAAAAATTTTGTTTTTCCTGTTTTTTTTAAATTTGAAACACTTATTTCTCCTATTCTGTGAACACTTATAGTATTATTAATATGCTAGTTATGAATATATTTTACACTGTGGTAACAAAAGTATTTTTTAAACACAGCTCTAAGAAATGATTACTAATACTTGTAGTATTTGGTAGGGACAATATGGATAGTGAGTAATAGTCTGGACTTTGGAATCAAATAGACCTTCCTGGTTTTGAATCTTAGTTAACAACTTCCTCATGGAGAGGAATAGTTAAACTCTAGGGTATTGAGATGATTGGCAAGATAAGTCAGTCAAGTGCTCAGAGTAAATGCTTAATAAATCTTAACAGTTTATTGTTTCTGTTGTTGCTAAAGGAAATTTCACTGCAATAAAATGTTCAAAACTTTGTGGACTTCTATTTGAGACCCCTCAAAAGATATTTTCAGACTTTTAAGGCAGCAAGCAAAAAGTCTTAAAATAAATGTATACTTTGCATATTGCTTTAGAATTGATATTTTATGTTTTTTTGTGTGTTCTGTGTTGGCCTCTTATGTGTCTGTGGGCCCAGGACATTTATTCCTGTTTTTCAGCCTATGGGTATAATGTTACTGCTTTAGGCAAGTTTTTATTTTTTTTTAACATGATACTGCCCATTACATGTATACTATATTTGATGGTTAGTCCTTTGTCACTTTTAATATTCTGATGGAAAACTGATGTGGTATGGTTTTTTTTCTTTTCTTTTCTTTTTTTTTTTTTTTTTAAGGAACTCATACAGCATGGGCACATCCTTGTTGTAGTCTCAGACACTCAGGAGGCTGAGGTAGGAGAATCACCTGAGTCTGAGTGGGGATAGAGATGGAGGAGGGGAAGGTGGGGGGAATTGAGGTCACTGCAACTTGGTTCACTGCAGCCTTGACCTCTTGAGCTCAAGTAATCCTTCCACCTCAGCCTCCTGAGTAGCTGGGACTACAGGTATGTGCCACCACACCTGGCTAATTTTTGTTGTTTTTTTCTTTGTAGAGTCAAAGCTTTGCCACATTTCCCAGGCTGGCCTTGAACTCCCAGAGCTCAAGCAATCGGCCTGTCTCAGCCTCCCAAAGTGCTGGGACTACAGGCATGAGCCACCACTCCCGGCCAGAACTTGTTTTAATATTTAAGAAGTATAATTTACTTAAGTGAATATATGAATATAAAATTTATAGAAATGCAATTGTTGACCTGATTGAAGTATTAAAGGTGGAACTTATTAATAATTGCTGGGGATAGTTTGATACAGATAACTTATGTACATTTAGTTATATTACATGAAGTGATATTAGGCTGTGTTTTCTAGGTAAACATTTTTCTGAGACCATAACAAGATAGGGCATTCAAAAGTAGAATCTGTATTCTTTTTGTTTGAGAAATGTTTGAACCCACTAAATTAAACAAAAGTGATTTTTGTTGTTGTTGTTGTTGTTTGTTTGCTTTTCTATAGAGATGGGATTTCACTGTGTTGTCTAGCCTGGTCTCAAACTCCTGGGCTCAAGCAGTCCTCCTGCCCTGGCCTCCGAAAGTGTTGGGATTATAGGCATGAGACATTGCACCTGGGCAAAATGAAAGATTTTTGAATACCCAACTTGAACTAGGGACTTTAAGAGCACCATTACATTTTTCATTCATATTTTGTTGAATATTTTAATCATTTTTTTATTTGCAAAGGAAGAGAAACCACTGATGGAAAAGAACAAAATAAAGCGAAAACTGTGACATCTAATTTACTTGAATAATGAATTATTCATGTACTCATTTAATATTTATTGAGCACCAGCTATGTACCTTGTATTGTGCACAGTTCGAAGAATATGATGATGAGCAGAGAGCATATCTTTTAACAGAACCATGCTTATGAATAAATACCTGACACTTAGGTAGAATAGTATATTATTTCTGTTGCTTCCCTATTATTTCCCATAAGAAAAAAATTTAATTTAACTGGGTGTTCCCTGACCTCTGGGCATTGTTAAAGGTATCTGCAGAGAATGGCCAGAAACCTTGTAGAAGCATGTAGGCACCATCACTATAACCATTAAGAACTTGGAATGCATGGGATATCCCAGTAGGATTCTACTAGTGTAGCACTGTTGGTATTAGTTATGGAATTTATCTGATTTAAAAATTGCCAGCTTAGTGTCAGCCTGATAGACTATATAGTATTGTCTTTTTTAAAAAATGCTAGAGCCAAGTGTGAGCCATATTAGGTGATTTGTAGGTAATGCAGGTAATTAGTAGGATGAGGCAATGAATAGGATAAGATTTGAGGTCAGAGGAGAAATATTTGGGGAAGATTAAATTAAATAAGTTAAACAATTTTGAAAAGTAGAAATTCTGTATTTTGTCTCTTTGACTTGAGTCAACTACTAATAAAATTATATTTTCAAAATTTTTTCATTTTTAAAGAAGACCACTCGAGTTCTTTGTGATAATTATATCCATAGTTAAACAAGAGAAATATTCTTAACTTTTTGTTATTGTTGTTACTGTTTTGAGAGAGGGTCTCACTCTGTTGCCCAGGCTGGAGACCTCTGCCTTCCAGGCACAAGCGATCCTCCAGCCTCAGCTTCCCAAGTAGCTGGGAACACAGGGGTGTGCCACCATGCCTGGCTAATTTTTGTATTTTTTTGTTAAGATAGGGTTTCATCATGTTGCCCAGGCTGGTCTTGAACTCCTGAGCTCAAGCAATCTGCCTGCCTAGGCCTCCCAAACTGCTGGGATTACAGGTATGAGCCACTGCACTTGGCCTTATTTTTGTCTTTCTAAATAGATATTAAAACTTACATGTAAATTAACACTGTTGAAATACACTGTTAATGATAAAGTGACACTTTGACCTGTGTTCTATTTTTGCATAGCTGAAATAGTTGAAGAAGATTTCATTTTCTGTTCTTTCTGATGTTATAGAAGGGGACTCTTAATGTTAAAGGGATGGAAATTTGTAATGATTTGAAGGAATTACTTTGGAAAAATGAAGAACAATATATATTCATCTGATTTTTGTGTACGTGGTTTTAACAGAATCTAGCTTAAAAATTGGGAGAGTATTTTCACAGGGCTTGGCAAACATTTTCTGTGAAGAGCCCAGTAACAAACATTTTAGGTTTTGTGAGCCATGTGGTCTCTGTTGCAAGTGTCCAACTCTGCCATTGTAGCGTGAGAGCCTAAGTGCATAGCCAATATGGAAACAAAGGAGCATGGCTTTGTTTCAACAAAACTTTATTTACAAAAGAAGGCAGCAGGCTGGATTTGGACCATAGTTTGCTTATCCCTATACTATAAAGGAATATAGGGAACTGCTGCATTTTTAAATTTTTTTACACTTTTTGCCTCATTTTAATAAATGTAAAATACAAGAAGACATTCAAATACAAAATTGCACAAGCACTGCTCTACAGATAATACCTGAGGCTTCTGAAATGGAAGTGTCTGTTATGTGATTTCTCAAAAAGCTGATCAGTTAGTGTAAGGAAGTTCTGATTTTATTTATTGAAGTAGGTTTAGGAGTTTTAGTATGAAATTATGGAAGTCCAAGATGTTTGAAAGTTGAAAATCTGTGTAAAGGGTCACGGCCTGTCCTTATTATGATTGTATTATGATTACAACCTCATTCAGGATATCAACAAAAGTTAAAATTGGGTGGTGGATTTCTGCTTTCTTTTTCAACTTATTCTCTGTTTTCCAACTTCTTTTTAAAAGAAGGGTACTTTTACCTTTTGTATCTGTGTTTCATAATTTAAAGAAGATTATGTATAACATTTTATGTAGCTTAATCATCACTTTTCTAGTCAGGAAAATGTTTTATTTTTTATTTTTGTGAGACAGGGTCTCCTCTGTCACCCAGGCTGGAGCTTACTGCAGCCTCCACTTCCCAGGCTCAGGTGATCTGCCTACCTCAGCCTCCCAAGTAGTTGGAAATACAGGCATGTGTCACCACACCCAGTTAATTTTTTGTAGAGACAGGGTTTCTCCACGTTGCCCAGGCTGGTCTCAAACTGCTGGGCTCAAGCTATGTGCCCGCCTTGACTTCCCAAAGTACTGGGATTATAGGCATGCACCATCTCACCCAGCTGGTTTTAAAATTTCATTAATTATCTGCTAAATATTTTCCTTAAGTGTGTCAGATTTTCTTTCATTATTTTATGCTTATTTTGAAAAGCCTCATTAAGCGCCATGTCATGTGGATGGTATTGCGAAAACACTCAAGTAATTGTAACGCATGCAATGGGATCAAAACTTGTTTTGTAGAACACTATTTCACTTTTTAGTTAAAGTAATTTTTTCTTCATTGGCAGTTTTGTTAATGTAATTTAAATGTGTTTTGTGGAGAAAAATAATCTGTTTATCGGGTACAATAGCTTACTAGCCAGCTGTTCTTTATACACAATCAAGTGAGAAGGAGTGTGATCTTTTTGACTTTCCAACTTCAGATTTAGTGACTTAAAATGGGAATTGATAAATGTCAGTCTTCCTCTAGAAACTATAGGTAATTAGAAAAATGGTATGGATACTTTATAATAGTATAGTTATTCTGATATATTTTTATTGATACATAGGTAGTTTTTATGTTAGTGTATTTGCTAAAACAGAATATGAAGGCTGAAAGCTGGGATAACCAGACTTGTTTCTTCCTGTGGTAGCACTTTGTTCTATTAAAAGGAACCAGGCGTCTTTATACTATTTTCAGTATATCTCATTCTAACGTGCAACAGCGTCCCAAAAGGAACGCTGAGCAAGAAGTTAGTAAATCTTAACTGACTTTAGATCTGCCACAGATTTTTCTCATTTGCCTGTTTGATTTCTCCTTGGGATGTTGAGATGCCTGATGAAAAAGAACAAGCATTTGGGACCAAAAGGAGCTGACACATGTCTCAAGTGATCTTGGAACAGGATATTGAGTCTTTAGATGAGGATTAGGAGTTAATTTGACTTATGGAGAAACTGGAAAAACTTGTCTTTTGTATTTTAGAACTTTTCTAAAAATTCTGAACTGAGAGCTAGTTTGGGAGTAGGGGTTGTAACTGCTCTTAAAGGATACTCAAGACCTTGGAAAACAAACTGCAGTTTTAACTAGCACTAACTCTTTGTAGCACTGGAATATACCTATTAGGTGAATTTTTGTTTCCTGCACTTTGAAATATGAGAAGAATGTTTTATATTTCTCTTCCTGGGGATGGGGTTACATGAACTTAAGGAAGGTCAACTAAATTGCTTTAAATTTAGCTGCTGACTGATATTTTTTCCTCCGCTTTTGGATTAATGGTCTTCAGTGCATATATAAGATGTTGTGGAGTAGAAAACATGTAAAGTGGTAGTGGGTTTTTTTTTTTGTGATGGTTTTTTGTTTTTTGTTTGTTTGTTTGTTTGTTTTTTTGAGATGGAGTCTTGCTCTGTTGTCAGGCTGGAGTGCAGTGGCGCCGTTTTGGCTCACTGGAACCTCTGCCTCCCGGGTTCAAGCAATTCTCCAGCCTCAATAGCTGGGATTACAGGTGCGTGCCACCACACCCAGCTAATTTTTGTGTATTTTAGTAGAGGTGGGGTTTTGCCATGTTGGCCAGGCTGGTCTCTACCTCCTGACCTCAGGTGATTCACCTGCTTTGGCCTCCCAGAGTGCTGGGATTACAGGTGTGAGCCACCGTGCTCGGCCTGGTGTTATTTTTTTAATGATGACCTTTAGAGCAGTAGGTAAGTTTTATTTGAGGAGTTTCAAAAGAGAAGGGCTCTGGGTACCTACCACAAAGAACTGTAAGCCAGGGACTCAAAAAGGTGTTTGTACACCATGTTCATAGCAGAACTGTTCACTATAGCGAAAAGGTGGAAGCAACTGTGTCTGTTGATGGATGAATACATTATTAATAAATACCCAGACACACACAATGGAATATTATTCAGCCTTGAAAAGAAAGGAAATTCTGACACATGCTAAGTGAAATAAGTCACAAAAGGACAAATACTATATAATTCCACTTATATGAGGTGCTTGAATTCATAGAGACAGAAAGTAGAATGGTGGTTGCCAGGGATTGGGGAGGGGGAGGATGGGGAGTTAATGTTTAGTGAGTATGGAGTTTCAGTTTTGCAAGATGAAAGTAGTTCTGGAGACCGATGGTGGTGATGGTTGCACCGTAGTGCGAAAGTACTTAGTGTGACCGACCTGTACACATGAGAATGGTTAAAGTGGTACATTTTATGTTACGTATATTTTATCACAGTTATTTAATGAAAAGAGAAAAGTGCTGGGAATGAATAGTGTCTAGACAGGCCTCAGTTCTGTGGAACTTTAGGATGAATTGCTCATTTAAAGACATGGTGAACTTTTGATCACTGTCATTATAGAACAATCCTATTCCACCTTACCCATCCTTCCTTATCCTACCCAATCCTTTGTCTTTTTCATTAGCAATTTGGAGAACTTGCTTGTGGGAACTGTATTCTCGTTGTGACGTTTTATGAGGATTATAATTCTAAGCTTAGTGACTACATTTCTGCTTAGACTGAACCCAAAATATCTGTGATCTTGAATGAACCCTTCCTCCTTACCTACTCTATTTTTCCTGGGTAAACTTTAAGTTTTGAGTATTGACCTCCATGGGTATCATAAGTGTTCTGTGCTTTTAGAGCTTAGCTAGAGAATTTCTTAAAGATCATTCCAGAATTGTTACATGACTTTAAAATTAATGGCCCTTTTTCTCCCATAAGCATTTTTTTTTCCTTTTTAATCTCATTTCAAAAATAGATGAACTCCTTCTAGAATAAATTAGAAAGTACAGATAAGCAGACAAACAAACCCAGCAGTAATTCCATGACTCAGAAATAAGTGACAGAAACTTACATATGGTCTTCTGTAATTTTTCTGGCAGACACATGAGTATGTGTGTGAAATTTTTTTTTTTTTTTTTTTTTCTTGCGTTGCCACCCAGTCTGGAGTGCAGTGGCGCCATCTTGGCTCACTGCAACCTCTGCCTCCCGGGTTCAAGAGATTCTCTTGCCTCAGCCTTCCGAGTAGCTGAGATTACAGGTGCTGGCCACCACGCCCGGCTAATTTCTGTATTTTTAGTAGAGATGAGGGTTCACCATGTTGGCCAGGCTGGTCTCGAACTTTTGACCTCAGGTGATCCGCACGCCTCGGCTGCCCAGAGTGCTAGGATTACAGGCGTGAGCCACTGCACCTGGACTGAATGTATTTTTTTATACTTATAGAGTCCATTATGTGTGTCTAACTACCTATTTTAAATATCTCTTAATAAATTCAGGGCTTAGGTATTTCTTGCCTTGGTGTAAAATGACCATTAAAATGATGGAAAATCATCTACTTTTAATTTTCTTTCTGTTTTCAAGACAGCTTTAAGGAAATAATGCTTTAAAACTTGTAATTACACACTCAGTTTGGACTTAATAAAATAGATTACCCAAGCAGCTGTGCTATGACTTTCTCATGCATACTTGTTAATGAATTGGTACAGATAGTAAGTTAGAAACCCATTTATGTAGTTGTGTTCATTTGAAGTGAACACAACCTTTTCCACTACCTTTTCCTTAGGTGGTGTTTTTCAAAATTTTTTGTCTTCTGAAATTAAACAAAAAAAGAATATTCAGTTATCAGAAGATGAGAGACAGAAAAGATGGTATGTTGGGCATTTAAATGTATACCTTAAAACTATGGATCAATTTTTTATCTTTTTGAAATTCATAATTTGTTTTGCTACCACCAGAAGTCTCACCTTCTAAGTTTAGATTTATTCATGTAATGTATGCTTTCAACAAGTGATCACAGATACAGTTTTTTCATTTGCAGTTGTACCATTAACTTTTTAATCTCTAGAAATTTCAGTGACAGAGTATTCTTTAGTCATTCTCTGAATGCTGATGGTGGAGTTACCATTCAAGTCCCCAGGGAGGGAGATTTATAATAATGGCAGTATACCAGGTCATTGCATGTTGCCTTATCAGCATAAAATAGTAACTAAGTCTTACTCTCTCAGCATAATGTCCCATTGAATTTTCTTTGCTTTACTGACCAACAAGGACAAACATATCTGGATGAATACTTTTAACATAAATTAATAATGAGGTTTCATCAATAAGTTTCTAGCAGCTATCACATTTACCTTTCTATTTCTTGAAATATTCTATGGATTGGGAAAGCAGTTACTGAGAACAGGAGAATCATCAGAGTCTGTGTTAGGGCTTGAGAAAGGGGTCTTTGGTTTCTTCATTTGTTTCTAGATTTTGAGAATGTGTAATGATAAGACATGGTCATGTCTTAACTCTTAAGGGGCTTACAACTTAGTGGGAGAGACAGAAAATTGACAATGCTGCAGATTGGTGCTGGCCGATAGTAGCCACTGGCCACGGGTGGTTATTGAGCACTTGGATGTGGCTAGTGAGACTGAATAACTCAAGTTTTAATTTTAATTATTTATTATAAGTTAAATATGAAAACTGATGCTGGATTCATTTATTGGGGAACTTTGGAGAATGTTTGGAATAATTTGGATATATAAATCTACTTTTTCAACTGTACATTTTAAGAAATCAAAATATAGATAAAGTGTTTCTGATGAAAATTTAGGACCTGAATTGAGATGTACTGTAAAATACACACTGGATTTTGAAGATAGTCCAAAAATATAAAATATCTCAGTAATTTGTGTGCTGATTATATGGTGAAGTAATAATATTTTGGATACATTGTGTTAAATATATTATTGTAATTCATTTTATCTCTCTTTTTTTTAACCCTTTTAATGTAGCTAGTAGAAAAAATTACATACCTGGCTCATGTTATATTTCTATTAGATAGTGATGCTCTAGATGCACAGGAAGCCTATGAATTCTGCCTTTGGGGAATAGGGGAACATTTCAAAGAGTTTGAATCAGTTCTTTATGGTTTTGAGTGTGGTTTGGTGATTGGGAACGGGTTATCTCAGAAGGATAAAGTAAAGATTTGAAGGTCTGGGAGGAAAATGGTATGCATTAATAATAGAATTATGAGTGGTATGGGAATTTTGGAACAAAGAATATAGGGAGAATGGCAATAAATGAGGCAGAAAAGATTGAGACTAGGTACTTAAGAGCCACAGTTCTCTTTCAAGGTCTTTGGACTTATTTTATAGTTAATGAAATTTTCATTGATGTTTTTAAGCAGATGAGTAACAATATCAGATATGTGCTTTTAGAGAAACTAGTGGTACCATGGAGGATCAACTGGATGAGGCAAAGAAATGGGGGCAGTAGACCCCATAGGTGATTTTAGTTATTCAGCAAAAGATGGACTAAGGCAGTTTATCTTGGGATAAGAGAGGAAGAAATTCAAGATATATTAGGATAGAGAATTAGTAGTACTTTGTTGGGGTAAAGAGAGGAGATACAGATGACTTTGAGAGATAGCTGCTTGAGGAGTTTATGATACTATTATTTGAATTAGTGACTCCTGTAGGGTAGTATGTTATGGAAGAAGGTTGAGGCAGAGGATGTAGTGAGTTTGAGGTACATGTGGAATATTCATGCTGGTAGGTCTTTCAGAATACATGTCGGTAGCTTGGGGAGAGGAGGGTGTTTGAGGGAGAGATTTTGGTTTTATTGAAACAATAGAATTTAGGTAATAGATTTCCCAGGAGACTATAAAAACAGAAGTAGGGAGTTAATTTTAGTGTGTGGATTTCATGATAGATTATTTAGTTATATAAAAATAATTTTCACTCAGGAACTTATTGAGTGCCAATTTGTGCAAGTGCTATACTAGGTTCTGAAGATGAAGAGACAAACAAAACAAATGTTTCTGCCTTAAAGAGAATGAAGTTCTAGAAGGAAAGGCAGACAAGTAAATCTGCGATTAGAGTTTAGTGTCGTAAGTACTATGATGAGCTGTAGAGAAGTAAGGCTGAGGAAAGGATGAGCGTGAGGGCATGAAAGAAAAGGAGACTGGAGAGATATGGGCTCGATCTTGAAGGGGAAATTTGTCATTTGTTCCCTTTTTGGCAAATCTTTTGCCTGTAATAAACTTCCTAATTGTGCACTCCCATGACTCTCTATGTGCTGGTTCCTATTAGTTCCTTCATTCCTTTTCACTGTGGTGTCTGTCACCTCTTCTCTTTCAACCCTCTAGATACAGATAGTCTTTACCAGTGGTTTTAGTTTATAGCATGGCACGATTGCTGCAATAATCTGCTTGCAGCTGTTATTGAGGGTTGGTAGCAGAGAGAAGACTTCATCAGTATGTTTGTGTATGGCTTTTTAGAAACAAGCATTTGTCAGACATCACAGCTTTTCTACCTGGTACCTGCTTTATTATTGTCTTTGTCAGGGGAGGTGGGAGAAATGGTGGCAGATCTGTGACAGGGTAAAGAGACTGTTCAGGCTGTTGGCCAAGGTGATAAAAGGAGAAGGGGAGGACAGAAGCAAGCCGTAAGGTGACAGCTAAGTCTTAGCATATGAACACAAGGTAAGGTAACCAACCCTGTAGTAATAGAGCACCCTTGAGTTGCAATAACTAGAAAATCACCTGAAAAAAAAAAAATCAGTAAGGAAAATCATGTGTTTGCCATCAAAACTGATGTCTATTAAAGATACCATGATAACGAATTCACTTAGTTACCAGGTGTGTTTCCTTATTCAAAGGTTGTTTTCCGTATTTGTGTGTTATATCCGAAGAACAATAAAGTGTTGCATGTGCTTGAAGTGCCCTTCACCACTCTCTTGACTTGCTTCTATTTTACTTTAAAGATCATGTTAAACATCTGTTGTGAACCTTTTTCTGCATGCTGTGTCTCACCTCCTATCCCTGTTTAGCACTGGGTTTTTCTGTGCTTCTAGAGCATCCTGTACACTTCTCTCTGCAGCAGTTAGCTGTGTCATTAGAGTAGTTTTGTCTTCTTTACTAGGCTATTGGCTCCTCGAGGACAGGGACTGTCCTATTTTCATCTACTGCCCAGCTCATAATTAGTACTTAAATGTTAGTTAAGTAAGTAAACCATGAAAATATCAGTGTACTCTATAGAACTTGAAATCTCAATGCAGTCATGCTTTAGACAGAAACATTAGAATTTGTAAGTTTTTGTTTTCAAAATTATTAAACAAAGGGTGGTGTATGTTTTTTCCCCTAAAATTTGGCTTTAAATGACTTTCTTTTAGAAAGTTATATTTTTCAGGTAATATTGATCATGTAATTTTTAGTTGTGAAACTAAACAAAATTTGTTTGTGAACTAAAACCAATTTTAGTCCTGTTTTGGCTGAGCATTGTCCCATTGACAAATTTTTGCTTTTTGTACTCTGTTAACTGGCCCAATGCTATAATTTATATAACTACACAATTTATTATATAAAAATTATGGCTGGGTGCCGTGGCTCAGCCTGGAATCCCAGCACTTTGGGAGGCTGAGGCGGGTGAATCATCTGAGGTTGGGAGTTCGAGAGCAGCCTGGCCAACATGGAGAAACCCAGTCTCTACTAAAAATACAAAATTAGCTGGGTGGGGTGGCGCATGCCTGTAATCCCAGCTACTCAGGAGGCTGAGGCAGGAGAATTCGCTTGAACGCAGGAGGCGGAGGTTGCAGTGAGCTGAAATGGCACCATTGCACTCCAGCCTGGGCAATGAGAGCGAGATTCTATCTCAAAAAAAAAAAAAAAAAAAAAAAAAGGAAAGAAATTATGGTAAAGGAAACTTTGTTTAAGCAGCTAAATTACAAAAATACATAAATGTCTTTTTCTGTATGTGGTTTAAAATAGGATTAAAAAAATAAGTTCAGCTTTAGAGCCTGATACTATCAGGCTACCAAACATTTATGATAAATGTTTTTTTCCATAAGTCTAAATCAAAGGTATGATTATAGGCTGTAGGGATTTATACTATTCAGTAATATAAATATAATTCTGTACTTGTAGTAAGGTAGATACCTAGGTATTAATACTAAGTAGCATGTGCTGATTAAGAAGCAAGAGGTGTAGCTCCTTAGTATGGATTCTGCCATTGTCAGAAGTTTATTATAGAAGCAATTCTGAACTAATGTCAAAAGTAAAAAGAGGACAAATCTCAGTATTTTTTGGTATTAAAAAAAGTAACAATGCAGAAGGAATCTGAGTTTAAAGTTACCTTCTTATATATATGGTTCCCCAATTTTTCTTTCCAGTGGATAATGGGAGGATTATTTTAGTCTATCTATAGATAAAGTAGAACAGGCCAAGTCTTTTTTTAAATATGAAATTAGGTCATGTGCAGAGGTACTGGTCCCAATTCAGTTGTTAATTAATGACAGATATAACCCATAAAATTAACTTTGTTTTTTTGGGGGGAAGGGGGTGGTATTTTTTTGTTTTTTTGTTTTTGAGACAGAGTCTCGCTCTGTCACCCAGGCTGGAGTGCAGTGGTGTAGTCTTGGCTCACTGCAACCTCCACCTCCCAGGTTCACGAAATTCTCCTGCCTCAGCCTCCCAAGTAACTGGGATTACAGGTGCCCACCACCACGCCTGGCTAATATTTGTATTTTTAGTAGAGACAGGGTTTCACCATATTGGCCAGGCTAGTCTTGAATTTCTGACCTCAGGTGATCTGCCTGCCTCAGCCTCCTGAAGTGTTGGCATTACAGGCATGAGCCACGGTGCCCGGCCTGTTTTTTTTTTTTTTAAAGTATGAAAATTCCATTTATTTTTGTTGGTGACAATTCATGAACAAGGTTCTTATAAATGTTAGAAAGCTAATTTTTATTTGACTCATATATTGGAAGTACTTATATCTTACTGCTTATTCATTTTAACTCTGATTTATCTGCAGAGTAACAGCAAATGGTGGTATGGACTTAAGAATTGTCTTTCAGTATTTATGTTTTTATAATAAAAATGTATTGGGCTGAAGAGGTTAGTTTGCCCTAAGCCCACTCAGGAACATTGACTTTTGAATAATAATGAACATAAATATCACATAGAGTACTTAAAAATATGTATTTTTTGAGACAGGGTCTGACTCTGAAACCTAGGCTAGAGTGCAGTGGCTCACTGCAGCCTTGACCTCCTGGACTCAAGTCATCCTCTCACCTCAGCCTCCCAAGTAGCAGGGACCACAGGCGTGTGCTACCGTGCCTGGCTAATTATTTTTTATTTTTTGTAGAGACAGGGTCTCTGTGTTGCCCAGGCTGGTCTTGAACTACTGGGCTCAAGTGATCTTCCCGCCTCAACCTCCCAAGGTGCTGAGATTAGAGGTGTAAATCACCACACCTGGCCCCAAAATATAAATTATTGACTAACCCCCGGCCACTATCACCACTTGCCACCCCCAGTAACTCTGGAATGTGGCCCAAGAATTTTAATAAGCAACCTCAGGTGATTCTGATGACCCATTGACTTCCTGTGAAGAAACACTAGTTTCTGTAGGGTCAATATTATTGTTGTCACTTTCGTAAGTCTGGTGGACTAGGCAAGGGCCTATCCTGCCCCACATCCTTGTCCCCTCAAACCCTAAAGGTGATCATTCTCATTATAATAAAATTGGGAAATAAATCACATAGAAAAAAACATATATAATACTAATATCCAGAGAAAACTGATAATGTTTTAGTTTTTCTTTATGCTTTAAAATTTAATTGGAATTTCATTGTATTGTTTTATCTTCTGCTTTTCTTAGTTGCCCTTATACATTTTTTTTTCCTGGACCTGCTGATGGCAGATCATGCAGATTTTTTTTTTTTTAGATAGAGTCTTGCTCTGTCACCCAGGCTGGAGTGCACTGGCGCCATCTTGGCTTACTGCAACCTCCACCTCCAGGGTTCGAGTGATTCTCCTGTCTCAGCCTCCTAAATAGCTGGGATTACGTGCGCACCACCACACCCAGCTAATTTTTGTATTTTTAGTAGAGATGGGGTTTCACCATGTTGGCCAGGCTGGTCTTGAACTCCTGACCTCAGATGATCTGCCCTCCTTGGCCTCCCAAAGTGCTGGGATTACAGGTGTGAGCCACTGTGCCTGGCCAGATTTTTTTTTTTTTAAATCAGAAATCATTCATAGCATTTTCACTGCTAGTATTAATATTGCCTCATCTGTTGAGTCATGATTTGCTTAACCATTTTTCTGTTGTTAAATGTTTAAGGTTGTTTCTGATTTATTTCTTATAAGTAACACTGGAATGAACTTCTTTGTTAGGAAGGCGTTTTTTCTGTCTTTAGGAATTTTCTTCCCTTTGTTCAAGGGTCTAAAAATATTTTTTTAAAACTCTTGAAACATACTGCCAAACTTTTCCGAAAAGGTTCTGCTGATTAAAGTTACCAGCAGTAAACTAGAGTTGTTACATCCCACCTTCACCAGCATTGAGTGTATTTGTTAAAAAAACATATTTTTGGTTCGCTGGAAAAGACAATGCATTATTACTTAACCATCCCTTGTTGTAGTTAAATATATATTTTGTGCATATGTAAAAATTAGTTTGGTATTTTATGCTAAGTATTTTTTATGCCAAGAACCTATATTTTCAAGCTTGAGGAAAATTGTTGGTAATCAATCAGTGTTAATTCCCTTGAATTTTTCAGTGGTTTAGGCAATAATAAACATGTGCACTCTCTTTTTGCCAGAGATCAGAGTATTTCACAAATACGGAGTCCTCGTCTATTCTTTTCTCATACACTTTGAAAATTGAAGATTTAAGCTGATTTTAAGTATGGAACTAATTCATTAAGAAAACAAGGTTCTTCGGGAGGTGGAGGCTGCAGTGAGCTGAGATCGCACCATTGCACTCCAACCTGGGTGACAGGGCAAGACTCCATCTCAAAAAAAAAAAAAACAAAAAAAAGAAAACAAGGTTCTTAATTCTACTAGAAACTAACTTTTTACCTTTCATTGTCAATAAACCTAATTATCTGTGCTTCTACTTAGAATTACTGTTAAATCTCTAGATTTCAAACGTAATTCCACCTGTTTCTTGGTTTATCAGTTTTGAAGAATGCCATCCAACTTTAGATTCCCCGATTTTTAAAAATTAGGGGCTGGGCACGGTGGCTCACGCCTGTAATCCCAGTATTTTGGGAGGCCGAGGCGGGTGAATCACCTGAGGTCAGGAGTTTGAGACCAGCCTGACCAACGTGGAGAAATCCTGTCTCTACTAAAAAAATATAAAATTAGCCAGGCATGGTGGCTCACGCCTATAATCCCAGCTACTCAGGAGGCTGAGGCAGGAGAATCGCTTGAACCAGGGAGGCAGAGGTTGTGGTGATCCGAGACTGTGCCATTGCACTCCAGCCTGGGCAACAAGAGCGAAAGTCTTGAGACCAAAAAAAAAAAAAATTAACATTTCCTTCAACTTTTTCTCTTCTCATTGTATCATGTTTATAATTATTTCCATTTCTTGTATTATTCCCAGTGTTTGTCCTGTTCACTCACCGAGATTGCTAGACTCTGGATTTCCACTTGCTGGGCTGATTCCTGCAAACCACTTCCGGCACAAAGCTTGGGAGTGGTAGGATTCACCTTGTTTGTTTCTCTCAAAGATTACAGTCTGCAGCTGCTTGTTGTACAATGCCTCACAATACTTGTTTTCTGTATTTTACTCGCTTTCTAGTTTATGGCAGGAAAGTAGTTTCAGATCCTCCTCATGGCTGGTAGCTGAAGTCTTTAAAAACTTCTTAATTGCTGAATTGAGTGATTCTTTCAGAGTCCCTGTATTGAAATCTTTGAATTTGATACTGTCGAGTTTCTCTTCTTTTGAAATTTTCCTTCTTGACTTTCAAATGCTACTCTTTCCTGGTAGACCTTCTACTTCTAACTTTCCTTTCTGCCTCCTTCACTTAGTCTGGTTCTTTAGTTATGTTCATTGCAATAATAATTATTATAATAACAATAGAAGTCACTATGCGAGATCATGTGCTGACTTTAAACTTATGTTCTCATTTTAATTCATAAAGCAACAGCTTAGTATTTTCCAGGGTTCTCTTTTCATCCCACACTCACTCTGTATGCTTTTATATGTTATTGACCCCACCTGTATATTAATGACTTTTGTATTTTTAGCCCTGATTTTTTTTTTTTTTTTTGAGACGGAGTCTTGCTCAGTTGCCCAGGCTGGAGTGCAGCGTCACGATCTTGGCTCACTGCAAGCTCCGCCTCCTGGGTTCACGCCATTCTCCTGCCTCAGCCTCCCGAGTAGCTGGGACTACAGGTGCCCACCACCACACCTGGCTAATTTTTTTTGTATTTTTAGTAGAGATGGGGTTTCGCCATGTTAGCCAGGATGGTCTCGATCTCCTGACCTCGTGATCCACCGGCCTCGGCCTCCCAAATTGCTGGGATTACAGGCGTGAGCCACCGCGCCCGACCAGCCCTGATTTTTGTAAATTGGGAACTGAATTCCCAATTTATATAACCAACAATCTGTTACCATTTCCACTTGGGTTTTCAAAAGACTTATCAACCTAATGCAATGTAAATGTAACTCCTGTTTGCCCTTCTCTTTCCATTCTTTTCTTCATCTTGACATTAACTGTAGTAAAACTACACACACGGTAAAACAAACTGTACTTCACATAAGCAAACATACAACCTGTATGTTAATTTAACCTTCTGATTGTTTCTTGAATCTGTCCCTGCTTCTGCATTCCTACTGTCTTGTCCTATTGCAGCTCTTTTCACCTTCTGTCTGTACTACTGTACCAACCTCCTAGTTGCATCTCTCTAAAATCCGTAGTATTTTAAAAATTTAAATCAGAATGCACTTCCTGGCTTAATCTTCAGTAGTTTCCTAAATGCTTCTGGATGTTTGCTTTGCAACATGACCTTCAAACTCTCTGTGCTGTCACTTGCTTTTCCTTAGGCCTTTCACTTGCTGCTCCTTTTACATACTCTGTATGTCAGCATCATTCCCTGAAAGTACCATGCTGTTTTTCCTAGCTTTTGTTCTTGCTCCCTGCTGTTTCCCCAGCTTTTACCGGGCTAACTCCTGTTTATTTATTTCTAAGGCTTAGTCACTTGTTTCCAGGTCTCTTCCTTTTTGCTCCCACAGTGTCCCATGTGTAGCTCTAGCATTGTGTCTATTATTATCATGTTTCACTTTCCTTTACCATGTTAACGAGGTTCTGGAAGGCAAGGAAATTTTAAATTCATAATTTGTAGCCTAATCACCTAGCTTGAGTACATGATGCTCAATTCATTTGTCAATAGTTTGTATCTTAAAAAGGGACACAACTGTCCATCATTTTTTCAAAACTAGAAGCATGGATGTTTTCTTAGTTTCCTCTCTTTATCACATCTCACTGGTTCCAAGTCCCTAATTTTCCTTTTTTGGAGGAGATATGTGTTTGCCTACTTTTGTTCGTGTTTGTCATTAGTTTGTTTATTCATTCAACAAATTACATTAAGTGCTCCTGTGTACTGGGCAGTGTACTGAATATTGCATGCCAAATATTGCATTGTATTTATGGAATCTATAGGTTAATTTTTGGAGAATTAGCATGTTTATGAAGTTGGTTTTATTTTCCATTTAGGAACAAGGGTTTATCTATTGAAGTTTAATTTTAGGTACCTGAGGAAGGTTTTACAAATATTCTTACTTGATTTTGTACATTTCTTTTAAGGCTTATTTGTAAGTGTTAGTTTTTTTCCTATTATGAATGAGATTTTTTTGTTGTTATATTTTCTAATTTGTCATTGCTTATGTGTGGGAAACTGACTAGATGATCAAAAATCTGGCCAATTCATGAAACTCTTTTAGTAGTTTTTGTGGATTTGGGTTTTCAACTGTTGGTTATTTCAGTGACAAATGACAGTTTCTTTTTTCTTTTACGTATTTTATGAGTTTAATTCATTTTTTGTATCTTAGCACAAATCCAGTACAGTGTTGAGTAGAGCAATTATACTTGGCACTTAGTTATAAGTGAGATATGTTTACAGTGTTCTTCTACTTAATTCTTCCCTGTTCTTTCAAAATTATGTTAACCTTATAGACCATAACATACTTCAATGTTAATCTTTAATGAAAGAACTTATTGTCTTGTCGATTGTGATGTTTACTTTAAATACTAATAATTTTTAAAAGTCAAATTAAGGAAGTGTCACCTGTTCCTATCTTGCTAAGAGTTATATCCTGAATCTGTGTTGAATTTTATCAGATGCTTTCTTGGTGTCTGTAGAGATGATGGTGTTTATCTATGAATCTAAAGAATTACAATATGAGATTTCCTAAAGACAGACTTTCTTAATATCTGTGCTTGTTTCATTTAATGTAGTGCTAGATTTCTAATGTTTTATTTAGGATATTTTCTTCCATATTTATAAGTGAGATATGTTACAGTGTTCTTCTATTTAATTCTTCTCTGCTCTTGTTTCAGAATTATGCTAGCCTTATAGATTGTGCCGAAGGCCAGTTCCGGTTTTTCTAGCTGGAAGAACTTTAAAAATTTAAACTGTTTAAACAACAGGAATTAATTGTTTGTTGAAGATTTAGTAGAGTTTGTTCATAAACATCATTTAGAAAATGGCTGTTTCTTAGCATCTTTATTTCCCCAAGTTCTAGTCAAGTATCAGGAGCAAAGTAAGAACTTCTTTAATATTGGTTGAATAAATATTCTCTAGATATTCTACCTTCTGAGACATGATTTAACATATAGAATTTTTATATTAACAATATATTTTCATCAGAGAAAACACATTCACTAGGATATGGAATTAATCTGAAGGAGAAATGATATCTGTCTCCATGGATAGATTTTCTTCATAGAAAGATGTTGTTTAGTGATAAATTTGAAGCTAACATTTTAAGGAAAATAGTCGAATTTGCATCATTGAATATAGTACATGTATAACTACCATGTGTAAGAAGACCAAAAGTGACTATTTCACAAACATGTATTTGTGTTTGGGTTATTTTTACTGTTTTCACAGTTAGAGCTTATTCTGTGATTTAAACTCACAAACATTATAGACAAATATTTTTAGAAGTTAAAGCACTTTAATTTCAATAAAACTAATTCAGTGTTTCCATTCACATTCTTCTTTTCAAATTCAGTATTTTAAAGCATGAAACTCTAGTTACATTTCAGAAGTAATTGAACATCTGAATATAATTCTAGGATTTATAGGGAAAAGCAGTGATTCCTCAACTAGGGCCAGTTTTGCCCCCAAGGGACATTCATCAGTGTCTGGAGGCTTTTCAGTTGTCACATCGGAGGCGTGTGTGTGTGTGTGTCAGTGTGTGTCTGTGTGTGTGTGCGTGTGTGTGTGTTGTGTGTGTGCATGCGCCACTGTCATCTGGTGGGTAGAGGTCAGGGAAGCTGATAAACATCCCACAGTGCAGAGGATAGCCCTCACAACAAATAACTTTGTGTCTCAAAATGTCACTGGTGCTAGGGTTAAGAAATTCTGCTGTAAAAGGAAGATATATAGAGAAATACAAATACATAATATAAGCAGGTGTTCTCAGATGTGTGTTTTTTTTTTTTTCAGCAACTGAAGTTCTGTGTAACCTAATGCAATTTACAGTGCCCTTATACAAAGGGTATGAAGTAGCTTGCTCGTGACTGACATCTAGTGAGATATTTAAAAATAAAAAATAAAGCTGTAGCTAAACATTAAACATGTAAATCAGAGTTACTACTAATTCTTACTTTTCTACTGTTAGGAAATTCACAAATAAGGAAGCTAGGAAGAGATTAAATGATTTGTTTATAGCCTCTGAGAAATTATACCTGAGAAGGAATAGAATGTAGTAAATTCTTAGCTTAAGTATTATTCCTCTTTTATGTTTCACTTATGTTCCTGATTTAATGTTAGAGCTTAGAATATGAAATCTTTCTTTTGATAATTTTCATAATAAAAGCTGTGCTACTCATATGTAAAACTTTTTATATTTTAAAATACTGCCTAAAATCATAGAATTTGAGAGCCAAAGAAAACGTTGGTGGTTTAGTGCAATTCCCTCATTTCTTGAGATAAAAAAAAAATTTCACTTTCAGAGAAGTAAAGTGATCTTACCCAATATCATACAACTTGTTAGTGCCAGATCTTGAATTAGAACCCACAGCTCTTGGCTGTTCATCACGTTGTTTCAGGTAAAGGAAAGTGTTATGCATACTTCGGATTCGGTTTGAAGCTTTTATTTATTTTTCAATGAAACTATGAATCTTAAAACTGTTAAGTTATTATTTCCTTAGAATATATTCACCTGTATATATGTTTTAAAATGAGAGTATTATGTTTATAAATCTCCTGTTTCATTTAATTTTGACTTAAATGTTATACCAGTTTAAACATGAAATTTAAAAATGTTTATTTCACAGGCAACCACACCTCCAAATCAAGGAAGGCCAGATTCTCCTGTCTATGCTAATCTTCAAGAACTGAAAATATCCCAGTCTGCTCTTCCCCCACTTCCTGGGAGCCCGGCAATTCAGATTAATGGAGAATGGGAAACTCATAAAGACAGCTCAGGGCGTTGCTATTACTATAACAGAGGAACACAGGAAAGAACTTGGAAACCTCCTCGTTGGACTAGGGATGCAAGCATCAGCAAAGGAGATTTCCAAAATCCAGGGGATCAAGAGGTATGAGTAATTAAGGAATCAACTGCAAGTTACCAGATTTTCTCTTTTCATTATTCAGAAAGCAAAGAAGTAAATAGTTTTGTTTCTTACTGTCAGCATGTTAAAACATGTGAATCTCTAAGATCATTAAAAATTCTTTCCAAGCTTTACTAATATTAATGCTAGCTACTTTCTAATCTCTGACTAATGCACAACTGCTAACCTGACAGTGTGCGTCCTAGTTCCAGAACTGGGTTTAAGTTGTCTAGTGCCAGTGCACTCCCTTATGTCTTAGAAGATACTATTTCAGTTGTTACTGCACAAGCCAATGATATTTTAAGTTAAATTTAATTCAGTTTTTTAAGAGGTGGAGTCTAGCTCTGTTGCCCAGGCTGGAGAGCACTGGTGCAATGATATCTCACTGTAGCCTCAAACTCTTGGGCTTAAGCGATCCTCCCACTTTAGCCTCACTGGTAGCTGGGAGTGCAGGCACATGCCACTGGCTGATTTAAAAAATTTTTTTTTGTAGAGATGGGGTCTTGCCGCCTGACTTCAAGCAGTCCCCCTGTCTCAGCCTTCCAAAGTGCTAGGATTACAGGCGTGAGCTACTGCACCTGGCTGTCCAGTGACTTTTTTTTAGAAAAAAATAGAAAATATGTGATGTGACCCAGCAAAATAAATAGAAATAATGTATTTCTCTATTGGCTTAGTATGGCTACCAGACTACTTCCCATTTTTTCTCTTTGTCAGTCAGTGGTACAAGACCATTGTTTTACTTATATATGAGGGAAATAATTATAATTCCTTTGCTACAATTGAATCATTCTGTTAAGTCTAACAATTCACTTTAAAATCATTATTTTCTCTAACAAGTGTCTGTACTCTTTTTCTCCTTCTGGTTTCACCTTCCTCCATACCTCTTGCAGGATGGTGCAGTAAATTGGCCAGCTGTGTTTTAGAAACACTTATCTCAGTATTCTGGCAAGAGGCCTTGGGATTATTTAAACGTACAGGAGTAACTTGGTAGGACTGATAGAATAGAGTGAAATCCTGCCATTTGGTAGGTTGGAGTCCCTCCACCTGCATAGGACATCCTGCTCTTATAGAAAGCAGCTAGCTCATACAAATAAAAGCAAGCTTCAGGTAGATAGGAGCTAGAAAAATCAGGGAACACATCTTGTATTTAGCAGACTCCCAAAAGCTTTTTGTAGTTAATAACTCCCTTCTTGTCCCATTTTTCAGTTGGTTTATTTATAGCTTTAGTTTGGTAATAATTTGTGTTTTTAGTGTTCAAGTGAGAGCAAAAATAGAAAAATTGTTCGTGTTTAACTATAACAAGAAAGGAAAATTTGGCTGGGCACGGTGGCTCATGCCTGTAATTCTAGCACTTTGGGAGGCGGATCACTTGAGGTCAGGGGTTCGAAACCAGCCTGGACAACATGGTGAAACCCTGTCTCTAAATTAGCCGGGCGTGATGTCGGGCACCTGTAATCCCAGCTACTTGGAAGGCTGAGGCAGGAGAATCGCTTGAACCTGGGAGGCAGAGACTGCAGTGAACCGAGATTGCGCCACTGCACTCCAGTCTGGGCAACAGAGTGAGATTCCATCTCAAAAAAAAAAAAAAAAAAAGGAAAATTTTATTTGAATTGTACATTAGAAAGATTTGAAAATAAGCTATCCAGTGTATCAATAATAAAGTAAAATTTTCCAATTTTGGAGAATTAGGAAAAAGACTAAATTATAGACTAAAAGAATTTAAAGTATACATAGGAACTTTTAACATGTTTCTTAGCTATTTTAGTAAATAGATGGGAGTGACTTGTATACAGGGTCTCAATTTACATTACTGGTCTCTATACAGATTGTATGAAGGTTAATATTTCCAAAGTGGCTGGAGCACATCTTCCGGTGACTTCTTGAGAAAAGTTGTGTATGGGAGGTAAAATGGAAACTATGTGTGTATGAAAATATCTGTCTTCTCCTCTCATATTTAATTGATAGTATTCCTGGGTATAGAATTCTAGGATGGAAATTATTTTCTCTCACAATTGTGAGGCATTTGAACTTTAATGGGTATCTGGGTCAGTCCCTCTTTGGGGAATCTCCAGTGTTAGACCCATTAGGTCTTTCCTTTTGGCCTAATTAGAATGTCCACAGATGTCTTTAGGTCTCCTGCCTATACACAGTAAGGGCTGTCTGTGTCTTGGTGTTGGCATTCATTTTGCACGTGGTCCCTTAGTCTCCCTTCTTTCTCTTGGTACCCATGTTCCTATTGTGTCTATTGTCACCCAACTCAGAATCTTAGTATTTTTCTCTTCTCAGAGGGAATAACTCTCCATATGTCTGCTGGGGTAGGGATGGGCTGCACACCTAGCAGCCAGGTATGTAGAAGGAGATTCTGGCATTTTTAATCCTTATTTTAGTACCACTGCTTTCGCTCCCCAGTTTCACAGGTACCTGATAACTGTCAGTTGCTGAGCCAGTTGCAGATTCTGTTCCGTAAGCTTGTCGGGTTTATTTTCCGCTACTCTCCTTTGTCTGCACCATACTGGTTTAGATTCTACTTTCTTCTGTGTAGGTAATTCAGGTTTTTTGTTCATCTGCTTGACTGTTGTTCTCCCTGTTGTTGTGGATTTACATCATTTTAAGCACATTTCGCTGTTGTGATTTTAGTGGGGTTTGAGAGGGAGCAACTGTTGGCTCTTCTGTCTTAACACAGAAGCTTATTATTTTAGTTGTTACCCTAGAACAATCATTCATAGTAGGGCTGATTTCGCCTTTCAGGGACATTTGGTAAAGTCCGAAGACTTGTTTTGGTTGTCACAATGGGGGACGTGCTACTGACCTCTAGTGGGTAGAGGCCAGAGATGCCGCCGAGGCAGGATCTTGTTATGTTGCCCAGGATAGACTCAACGCTCAAACTCCTGGGCTCAAGCAGCCCTTTTGCCTCAACTTCCCCGGTAGCTGGTACTACAAGTATGGGCCACCATGCCCAGCTTTAGCATGCGTAGTTAGTCTATGCATAGTCTAAAGTTAATCACTATCTTGTTCCTTGAAGCCATATAGGATCTATGTGTGCTGTTGTGCTGTTGCTGTCGTATGTTGTATTTCAATTTTTAGCCCCTTTGTTGTTGTTGTACATGACTCTTAAAATTAATCCTGATTTTTACCACCTTCTTTTCTCACATTTTCTTCTTCTGTCATAAATATGAGCCTTTTTTGGCAGGAGACAGGGTTTTGCTCTGTTGTCGAGGCTGGAGTACAGTGCTGTGGTCATAGCTCTCACTGTAGTCTCAAACTCCTGCACTCAGCCATCCTCCTGCCTCAGACTCCCAGGTAGCTGGGACTACAAGCGTGAACCACCATGCCTGGCTAATTTTTTAATTTTTTGTAGCTATGGGGTATCACTGTGTTGACCAGGCTGGTCTTGAACTCCTGGGCTCAAATGATCCTCCCACCTTGGCCTCCTGAAGTGCTGGGATTACAGGCATGAGCCACTGTGCCCAGCCATAAGTACATGCTTTTAAATTCCTTCGTGAGGGTCTGTTAGTAATAGAATCTTAGTTTTTGTCTGAAAATTTATTTTACTTTTACTTTTACCTTTGAAGAACATGGGTATATAGTTCTAAGCTGACTGTTTACTTGTTTGTTTTTTCCTTGTTCATTGAAGATTTTATTCTCATATTTTCCAGCTTCCATTGTTGATGCTGAAAATTCAGATGTCAATCTGATTGTCTTTTCTTCAAGCGTAGTTTGTCTCTTTTTGTTGGCAGCTTTAAAGATCATGTGTCTATATTTTTACTGTGATGTAGCTGGGTAAAGGTATTTTTATTTTCTGCGAGGGCTTTATTGGGATTTCTGAATTTGAGGAGTCCTGTCTTTGATCAATTCTGGAAAATTCTTAGCTATATCTGAATATAGGCTCGCCCCCATATTCTCTTTCTTCTTATTCTAGAACCTTGATTAGATGAATGTTTAATCTCACACTGTTCATCCATGTCTCTCTCTGCCTCATTTTCAGTATTTCAAGATCCAGCTTCTATTTGGTATTTTTCTCTGTGTATACCTTCATTTGATGTTAAGTCAGTCCTTGAATTGTAAAAAAGTATTTTTTTTATTTGTTTAGGGGAGTTTCCCGATATCACTACTTTGAAAAGTTTTAAACCTTCAAAAATTTAAAAGAACAGTACAGTGAACATTATATGCCATGTACCATTCCTCTAGATTTACCAGTGGTTAAAATTTTGCCACGTTTGCTTTATTTCTTTCTCTCCCTTCACCTGCCCAAACACATACACACATGTGCGTATGAGTGATTTGAAGCAGATAATATGTTTTATTCCCTAAGTATAAGGACATGTTCTGGCAAAACCACAATACATTTATCATACCCAAGACATATAATATTAGTATGTTATTTCATACATGGCTAATATTCATTGTTTTTCAGTTGTCAAGTAATATTCTTTATAGTTTTTTTTCCTGCAATGAAGGATCCAGTGAAGATTATATGTTGCATTTATTTGTTGTATCTCTAGTCTTGTTTTCTATTTTTTGTTAGTTTCTATGTATAACGTTTTAGAGAGTCTGATTATACTGTTTTTCTGCTGACTCTTACTCAGGGTGTTTTGAGAGTGTATCTGTTTTAATGTGAGGTTATAGTTCTTGGAAATTCATAAGTAGGAAGTCTTTAATGCTGGGGTTGAAGGTGGGTTCCTTCAGAGGTGAGTCTCTTCTGATGGTTGCCTAGAGAAACTATGAATATTTAAAAGTACATCTTTAGCTTTAGTTTTTACAAGCCAGCCAGGTAGTATTAATAGTAATTTGGATTTCATGAAGACTCTTGTGGCTGGAAAGTCCCCTTATTTTCCCCAATTATTGGGGTAAATTTCTATGATGTTCCTAGTGTGGAATAAAGGAGCAAAATTTGTTAATGGTTCACCCATAATTTGTGGGTATAATTCTTTGGCGTTCCCAGCTCTGTATTGTGGGATAGCCTTTTAGACTTCCTGCTTTTGGTAATCCTGAGTTCAGTTCTCTAACACTCCTGCGTGGTCTTGAAAACTAACATTTTAGTTTGGGGTCTGGCAAATGTCTTCAAGAAGAAAGCTGGTCTTTTTTCTTCTGCTTGACTCTCTTGATTCTTGTTTCCACTTAGCTTTTGACCTCTGAGTATTTCTTAATTAACCTTTTGTTCATAGATTATTTAAAAAAAGATTTATGTAACATTTTCAATTGTTTCTGTTCAGATGATGAATTGGGATACCTACCTGCCATTCTTCTATGAATGGAACATCTACCATAGCCCCCTCATGTTTGTACTAGGATACATTTGCTGCAGAATCATCCCAAAGTTACTGAATTCGTTACACCTTTGAATGGAGTTATTAGGTATAGAATAGTTAACATCTATAGAATGCTTGCTAAAAATAATCTTAACTTTTACTTATCTGCCATTAAACAACTATTTTCCAGTGGAAGGTATAGTATAAAACACATGAAGATATTGGAGGTTACTTTTCATGGTAGAAGAGAACATCGTATTTACTGTGCAAAATTTGGAAAATTATGATGAGAATTTTGTTAGCTAGAAAGTCATATCTTTGAAAAATTGATTCTGTGATTTTGTTTCTTAAATTAATTTTACTAATTCAGTTTCCCTTTTTCTGTTTCTAAAAATTTTACCGCACTCTTCTTGTCTATGAGCTTGCATTTTAAGTTGCCTCAATTAAATAAAAATAAACTCCTGATTTTTGAATTAGGTTTTCAATGTTTAAAAAATGTTTCTGTTGTAAAACATATATAATTCACTTTATGCAGTGCTTCTGTAAAGCTATGTTTTTGTGAACATATAAATATTAGGCTCTTAGTGCCTTTAACTACAATCTTGAGAATCTACCTATCTTAGTGTTTCAGACCAAATTATGTTGATAGAAAATATAGTCTGAATGAGTAAGTTTTACTTGCCGAAAGTATTTTACCTAGAGGTGATAGGAAGAGTCATTTGCACATGAGTGCTAACCTAATAAATGATTTTTAAATGAATGACTTTTAAGTGCAGAAAGCAAATTGCCATTTAGTCATATTATGGTGCCTCTTGTCAGTAGGCATCAAAAGTTTCTAAATTTTCCCGGTCTTCTAATTCGCTTCTCTCATGTGTCTGCAGTTTATCATATCATGTGTGCCTGTATTACCTTATTTTCTCTTCCCCCTCCCCTTCCCCTCCCCTCCTCTCCCTCCCTTCCTCCCCCTCCCTTCCCCTCCTTTTCGCCCCCTCCTTTCCTCCCCCTCCCTTCCTCCCCCTTCGCCTTTCCCTCTTCTATCCTCTCCCCCTCCCCATCCTCCTCCTCCTCTTCTTCCTCCTCCTCCTCCTCCTTCTTCTTCTTTTGAATAAAAATGAAGATGAGGTCTCACTATGTTGCCTAAGCTGGTTTTGAACTCCTGTACTCAAATGATCCTCTGGTCTTGGCCTCCCAAAGTGCTGGGATTACAGACGTGAGCCACCGTTCCTGGCCCCTGTATTATTTTCATACAGAATTTTTTATTTGTCTTTCTGTATTGTGTTTGAATTTGCCCAATGTTATTTTTTCTTGTTTTGAAGTTTAGTTTCCAGTAGTCTTTAACAAGCATTTGATTGAATGAGTTAGGAAAATTTATCAATAAATTATAACACAAATTATAGAAAAATAGTTCGAGATATATTTATTGAGCAGGGTTGTTTGCCTTGCATGTGGCTATATGCTTGTGGTACATGAGAAGGAGCTCAGCCTAATGAAGTTCCCTCATCTCCCTTGTTTACACACAGATATGTGTACACACACCTACTCCTCTCATTTTTAAACTTGATTTCAGCATGAAAGCAGCATTAAGTAACATTCGAGCTCTCCTTAGTGTGAAAACATTGTTTTCAGTTTTATTGTGGTGAATTTTTCTAGGGCTGCACTAATGTGATAAAATAACCACTATTAATTTTACCTCACCTCTTACAATGTACCATTTAAAGACTTAATCAATTTATATTCAAAATCAAATATTCAGATATATTTAAGATATCTTTGTACTTATAGTCAAGTAAAATTGATTTATTAGATTTTCAACCAATTCATATTTATATTCAAAAAAGAAAAATCCTTATGTTTCTGACTATTTGTAGCTTCTTTCATCCGAAGAAAACTACTACAGCACTTCTTACAGCCAGTCAGATAGTCAGTGTGGTTCTCCTCCAAGGGGTTGGTCAGAAGAGCTGGATGAACGTGGGCATACCTTATATACCAGTGATTATACTAATGAAAAGGTACATTATTTTTTTCTCATCTAGTGTTTTTTTGGCAGAATTCTCTCATAAAATGGTTGTGTACTGCAGTTTTAGTATTTAAAAAAAAAAACTCATGAAAATATTCTTCATTGTAACTTTATAATCATGCCAGTTGACAATATGAAAACTCAGTGTAACTACTGATTGTTTTAAACTGCTAAGGATGATAGTAATTTTTATGCTCTTGATACTCATGGAAGACTTTTTAAGAGTACACCTGTTGAATGTCATTTGTTTAGATTTCTTCAATAGGCATATTTCTTTATATTTTTCTGAGGGAATAGTTTTTTGGAAATGGTTTTCTCTCTGTGCCATTATCATACATCGCCTCACTGCCTATTCTCCTTTTTCTATTACAATCAAATTTATGTAAAACAAAAACCATCAATCTAGTATTTTATTAGTTTGGAAATGAATATTGACATTTTGTGTGTGTATTGCATCTGGTATCATTTGAGAAAGCAACTGTGGGTTGTACATGTTCAGAGAAGATATGCTTGGGAATAAGTGGGGCTAGGCTTTTATCCCTCTTTCCTGCCTCAATTATTTGACATTAGAACATACGGAAGCAGTTTTTTCATTTATTTCATACTCAAGATCATGTGTTTGTATTAGCAATATGTAGTCTTTTTTTCCCTCATATTCCTTGTGTTTTATTGCATGATGTTCTGTTGTTGCTGTTATTTAAATTTTATTGTGTTTGGCCATAGGAAATAATTCCTAAAGGTTTGCATGAAATGAGGCTTTAAATAGTTTAGTTGTACATTTAATTGAAAAACATTTCTCTTTTGTCAATTTCTCAAACCTGTTTTGAGAATGTGAGTGTACCTGTGTTCCAGTGCATATGTACATCTATGTGTCTTTATGTTATACGTTGCTTGTTGTTAAGTGGTGCTTGAGCAGCTAGCCAGACATTGGAGGACAGAGAGAGCAAATAAAGCCATGTTTAATAATGAGTATATTTATTCTTACCAAACTTAAAATGCAAGGCTTTTAGTATAATTAGTTAGAAATTTTTGTTGCAGGCCGGGCACGGTGGCTCACGCCTATAATCCCAGCACTTTGGGAGGCCGAGGCAGGCGGATCACCTGAGGTCAGGATTTCGATACCAGCCTGACCAACATGGAGAAACCCCATCTCTACTAAAAACACAAAATTAGCCAGGCATGGTGGCACATGCCTGTAATCCCAGCTACTCGGGAGGCTGATGCGGGAGAATTGCTTGAACTGCTTGAACCTGGGAGGTGGAGGTTGTGGTGAGCCGAGATGGCGCCATTGCACTCCAGCCTGGGCTCTCAAAAAAAAAAAGAATTTTTTGTTGCAATGTTCTTGATCAAGTAGAATAAAATTCATAAGAATTAAATCTAGTATCTCTGATAGTAGTAGCTTAAACTCACTTTTATTTAAATTTAATAAAAAACGCCTGTTCTGTTTTTATAGTGGCTCAAGCATGTTGATGATCAAGGTAGACAATATTACTACAGTGCAGACGGATCTCGGTCAGAATGGGAATTGCCAAAGGTAATAAACCTTGACACCGAATTTCTATTTAAAAATAGTAGATGAAGTAATATCTGGAGATGGTTTCAGCAGATTTAAGATCTTTATGCTACTTCTACAAAGTAGAATAACTTTTTCAGAATTCACTGTGAATACTGTGAGTAGTGTAAGTTTTCTAAGATGTACAGGTGTCTTCACTATGTGATACTGATTGTTGCTATTCAGAATATCTTTTGGGTTAACTTGAAATTGGCCTTTCCTTATTCTTGGAAATAAGAATTCTCTTCAATACCAATAATGCCATCTTATATCTAGTTGTGTTGCGTATATTGATTTTTCTACATAAAGTTGGTCTTATATTTAATCATTTTTTGAGAGAAAGAAAAATAACTCAGTATTCAAGTTTATCCTCTTATGTAAATGGTGTGTATGATTGAGCCACTCATTGGCTGAGATATAGGCAACGAGTGACAAGATGTCCTAGGATTTAGCTGGACATCTCATTTCCAGACAGGTGTACCAGGGCTGAGTTTATCTAAGGTGGTAGGTTTCAAAGTGGTCATATGCACATCACTATTGGTGCTTGAGATAATTTTAAGTGATATATGAGCAAACATTTGAATTTTAATTGGTGCATTATTTTAATGTTCTAGAAAACAGCTGTAATTAGCAGACAAATATGTGGTGTCAGTTGTTACATATACTTTAGTTTTTAAAATTTGTCTTTTCCCCAAAGTAAGTCAATTTAAAGAAGAATATTAATAGTATAAATGAAACATGGATATAGAAAAAATCACTACATGTTACTACATTGACTACAAGTTGGGAAACGCTAATCTAGTAAACTAATGTTAATAGCGCTTTCTTCTTTATGTGAATGCTATCTGGCCTTTAATTATTTTATGAAATTCTAAGGCTTGATATGGGTAGGATGAAAATGAAATACATATCCTGTAATTGATTTTTAAGAATACCTTTGTGAGTCTGAGTTGACCAAGTAGCAGAAGAGAGCTCCATTGTAACTGACAGCTTTTACAATTTTGTAATCTCATGGAACAGTGTGTAGGTGGCCATAATGGAAAAGTTCATGGGTGTGGGGGATGAGGAGATAAAGGAAATACTGGTACCTTTGATTAATTTGTTGATGAAGTATAGCCTCAGAATTTTCTTGTAGTTTAAAAAACTTGTCACATCTTCAGAAAAGCATTTTTTGATCCTTTATCGCACGTTTTACATAGGTACTTTCTGTTTGCTCAGCTCAGCAGGAAAAACTATTCCATATTTTAAACCACTTTATTGTTTAATTACACTTTCTAAATTAGGAGGCATATTAAAATTTACATTTATACAATAGGATTGTTTTTAAAAATACTATTTTCAGCTTAACATATTAGTATTAGTGGAGATAATTTTTATATTTTAATTATAAGAGCTCCCGTATAAAAAGAGTTAAGAAGATACTACTATTATCACATTGTGTTTTTACTTCATCAGTCATAAAATACCATGAATGAAAAAGATCCAAATAAAAAGTCTATTGAAAAGTGCCACAAATCACATATTTCAGGGTTGAATGTTTTATCTCATTACTCTTTAAAATTATGAAACACAATTCAATAAAACATTTGTGGATATTTTTCATTTTCATTATTATTAATTTATACTTTTAGAATGTGATTCTGAAGATAAAACCTTATTTATCCTTGAAACTTTGAAGTTGTGCCAAGCACTCAGAACTCTGAAGAACCATAGCTTAGCAGTTGTGATACTCTAGCAACAGTTTTTTAAAGTTAAGTTTTATAAAAGTTAAATAACCCACCATTTTATTTTCCAAATATGTCATTGTCTTCCAATAAAACTTTTAAGTGGGAAAATGATACCTCAAGCTTAGTACAACTGTTACCAACTTTTAGGGGAAAGGAGATAAACATAATAAGATAAGCAATTTATTTTACTAATGTGCTGGGAAGAAGTAATAGAATACCTCAGATACTACTCTTCAAAATTGGTACCATTTATAAAAAAAATTTACTGATTAATTTAGAAAGAATAATTTTATGGATCATGATGGCCAAAATATGTAATAACTTTTACATGTTGGGGAAAGAGTATTGTTTTGAGGGATGTAATTACTCAGTATTGAAAACTATATATAACAGGGATTGGTTCTGTTAGGCTGTTCTAATAAGGGTTATGCTTATAAAATACAAGCTCTGATTTCCACTTGAAGGAACGAGAAGAAAAATCTGCTCAAAGTTTAGTTCACTGAAAACGATTTAGGTTATAGAAGACTAGTATTTTATTAATATAATAATTAAATAAACATATTAACTTTTTTGTTCCACTTGACAGATTTGAATTGTAGCTCTTAACAGTACCTCAAATACCAGTTGAGTTTTTGGAGGAATCATCTGCTGTATCTTTCTTCATAGTGGTTTCTGATTCCCTGGAGTAATGACATCAGTCACAAGGCTGCTTTTGAGTGATTTGTCCCAGGTCAGGGTCCTTTGAAGGGAGAAAGTCCCAGGATGGCCTAATATCAGGAACAATTTGGAGCCTTAACTGGTAGCTAAATATTCCTATTGGGTTTCTTTATAACTCAATTCTATAATTTCCTTGGTCAGAAGAACCATAGGCTGCGTTAGGAAACCTATTTACTTTCAGAGATGCCTTTAATGAAAAAAAGAGGAGAGGCAAGAGACTGAATAATATCAAGACCTCAAAGGGTATTTTACAGCAGTGGAAATGGGTACTGATTGTGACCAGCGTTGAATCCTCAGTTTTGTGATACTATTTCATTTTCTGCTGCCATTTGCTGCTTAGCATAAAGTGTCAGAAGGTCTTCACAGTTTCTTTAACTCTCAATTAAATTGGATATGGAGAAGAGGTTTTGATTAAATACAGTGGAAATGAGGATATAAGGAAAAATGCTGTAGAGTCACTATTTCATAGATTGTTACTGCATGATAAAGACAACTTCAGGTTACATTCTGCACTCTAAGCAACTTAATACTTACTAGTAAGTCTAAGATAAATCTGTCAAGCTTGTAACCCCCCATGCAGATATTAAAATTTAGTTTAATTACTATTTTCTGAACACATCTTTGGTGTTCAGTATTATGTAATATGTTGTGATAAATGCAGATACATAGGATATGGTCTTTACCCTAAAAATTTTTGTTGTAAGTTTGGAAAGAAGAAACATGTTCATATGACAGCTGAGTAAAAAAGAATGTATACATAAATACAAACACTCTGGGTTAGGCATAGGAGAAGGGAACCAGAAAACTATTAGACAGGAAGGAGGATTAAGAGAAAGAAATAAAGGAGAGTAAATGAAGAGAGAGAAAACAAAACATTCCCCACTCAAAATGAAGTTTGCTGTTCAGTATTTCAAATAAAATGTGTGAAGAAATCCAATGCTATTATCATAGACATAAGAAGAATCAAAACATGGTATTCACTCCAGATGAAAGTAATGTTCTTTTTTTTTTTTTTTTTTTTTTTAAAGACGGAGTCTCGCTCTGTCGCCCAGGCTGGAGTGCAGTGGCGCGATCTCAGCTCACTGCAACCTCCGCCTCCCAGGTTCAAGCGATTCTCCTGCGTACCTGGGATTATAGGCGTGCACCACCATACCTGGCTAATTTTTGTATTTTTAGTAGAGATGGGGTTTCATCGTGTTGGTCAGACTAGTCTCGAACTCCTGACCTTGTAATCTGCCCACCTCAGCCTCCCAGAGGGCTAGGATTACAGGCGTGAGCCACCACGCCCAGCCGAAAGTAATGTTCTTAATAATTTAATAAAGGCTTAAAATTATGCTGTGGATGATCAGAATTAAATGAAGGCTTTCATTTAAAAAGAACAAGAAATTAGGAAAAATAAAAACATACATGAATAGGTAAATATGATGAATAAATTAGAAATCTTCAAGATGAAAAAACATAGTTATTCAAATAAAAAATGCAGTCAGTAGCATAAACTTTAGACAGGGACAGAAAGCTAACAAATATGAAAGCATAGTTAAGAAAAATGGAAGATGAGTTGAAAGTTTTCTATATTCGTATATCAGGAATTCCAAAAGAAGAGAATGGAGGAATGGTGTGGAAACAATATTTGAAAATATAATTTCTAGGAATTTTCTAAAATTGAAGGAAGACATGAGTCTTTAGAAAATATGCTTTGAATACTGTCAAGGATAAATAAAAATAAATCAACACGTCAACAAATTTTGCTGGGTCTGCAGAACCCAGGAGACAATCTTAAAAGCCGTCACAGGGGGAAAGGACAGATCACCTACTGCAATAGATGGCACCACTGGATCCATTCTTACTCTAGTATTAGGTTCTTTGTTGTGTACCTTTGTGGTGGCCTCCCGAATTGTCCTGTCATTAACTGAGTTCAGCTGTGTGGCTTGCTTTCACTGGGATGTGAACAAGGAGAGTATTGAAATGGGCTTGTAGTCAGGGCTTGCTCTTGCACCTCTGCCATTGCCACGAGAAGAATGTGCCCAGGCTAGCCTCCCAGTCTCAGGAGGGGGATAAGAGACAGACTGGTACAGATGAGCCCCTCTAGATCAGACAGCTTTTAGCCAACCCAGAAATCTGTGGTAATACATGATCAACATTTTAAGCCAAGTAAAGCACACTGTCTTTGTTTATTATACCTACTCTGTTCCAGGTGAACACCACAAAAGCCTATCCTTCTGCATGATGTGCTGTGCAGAACGTGTTATGAAGCCCAGTCAGCCATCCCTAACCAGCACTATTGAAAGAGCACTCTCCCCCTCCCTGCCTGGGCACTGTGGAGACTGTGGGGTGGAGCCCTGTTGACTAGACCCACAGTGCATGCAAGGAACCCTGTGAGTCATCCTCCCTATGCACTAAATGGACAACGGCAACAAGGCAGCACCCCACCCTATCCCAAGCAGAGTGTGGGAAGAGGATTATGGAGAGGAACCAGAGAAAGGGATTTCTAAACCGTGTATAAGGTCCTAGACACTACTCCCAGTGGCCTACGCATGAAAACAACCAGAATTAACATAGCAAAATCTTTGAGAACTGAAACATGGTGGGGAGTACTGCCCAGGTTTCAGACTGGCCTCTGGGTAGCACACAAACAGGGCAGATCAGAACAGCAATGAAAAGATTTTTTAAATGAAATTGACATTTGAACTACGGGCCATAAAAGCAGGCCGGGGTTCACAACCTGCTAAAATATGTTTAAATAGAAACCAAAGTCTTATAGTACTCAAAACATCCAAATATAACCTAGAATTACTTGTCATAGCAAGAACCAGGAAAATCTGAACTTAATGAGAAAAGACAATCAGTAGGTTGGTGACACACCAAGATGACAGGGATGAATGAATTATCCCATAGGATTTTAAGTCAGCTGTCAAAAGTGTTACAGCAAGCAATTATAAACACACTTGAGATAAGTGAAGAGGTTGGAAGTCTCAGCAAAGAAATAGAAGATATACAGAAAAACCAAAGGGAAATCCTAGAGCCAAAAATCAAGTACTGGATGACTTAATAATGGAATGGAGGTAAAAGAGAAGAGAATCCATGATCTTGAAATTGAAGATAGGTTAGTAGAAATTATTTAGTCTGAACAATGGAGAGACAATAGATTTCAAAAAAAAAAAAAAAAAAAAAAAAAAATGAACAGTGCCTCAGAGACCTGTGGGAAAATACAAAAGAGCTAACCTTCCTTTCATTGAAGTTCCAGAAGGAGAAAGGAAAGAGTGTGAGGCAGAAAGATACTTTGAAGAAGTAGTGTTTGAAAATGCCCCCAATTTGGTAAAAGACAAACCAACAGATTCAAGAAGCTGAATAAACACCAGATAAGGTAAACCCGAAGAAATCCATATCCAGGCTCATTGTAATCAAAATTTCTGAAAACTAAAGACCCTCCCTCCCCCTGACAAAGTCTTGAAAGCCCTTCAGTGAAACAACACTTTACCTTTAGGATAATAATTTGAATGAAGTGAGTGCCTTATCAAAAGCCATGGAAACCAGAAAGAAGTGGCATAACATTTTTCAAATGCTAGAAGAAAAGAACCGTGAACCCTTCTTCACCCAGCAAAAATATCCTTCAGGAATGAAAGTAATATAAGGACATTTTCAGAATGAAACTAAACTAAGAGATTTATCCCCAGCAGTCTTGCTTTCTAAGAGTTGCTGTAGGAAGTCTTTCAAACAAAAGGGAAGTGATAAGAAAACTTGTAATATCAGGAATGAATAAAGAACAACAGAAAGGGTGAATATCTGAGGAGACTTTTGTCCTGGGTGTTTAAAATTGTCGTTGACATTTGAAACAAAAATTATAACATTTCTGAAGTAGTCCTGATATACAGTAGTGATATTTAAGACAACTGTTTCATAAAGAGTGAGTGAGTAAAGGGATGTAATTTTTGGTAGGGTTTCTGTATTCCACTTGAAGTAGTAAATTGTTGATACTAGTGTAGACTGATAAATTATGTATATTGTAATCCTTAGAGCAAGCACTAAAAAAGTATAACGAGAGGCTCAAGAAACTGTAGATATATTAAAATATAATAGTAAAAATTGCTCAAGTAGCCCACAGGAAGGTAGGAGAGGAGAAACAGACAATTAATGATAAAATGCCAGACTTAAATCCTAACATTATAAATAATCACATTAAATGTAAATGCTCTAAACACACCTGTTAAAAGATTTGCAAAATGGATATTAAACCACTGTGATCCAAGAGTATGCTTCTATAAGGAAATCACTATTCTTTCTTTCTTTATTTTTTTGAGACAGACTATCACTCTGTTGCCCAAGCTGGAGTGCAGTGGTGAACTCTCGGTTCGCTGCAGCTTCCGCCTCCCAGATTCAAGCTATTCTTGTGCCTCAGCCTCTTGAGTAGCTAGGCCTATAGGCATGCACCACCAAACCTGGCTAATTTTTGTATTTTTAGTAGAGACAGGCTTTTACCATGTTGGCCAGGCTGGTCTCAAATTCCTGACCTCAGGTGATCCACCCATCTCAGCCTCCCAAAGTGTTGGGATTACAGGCGTGAGCCACCAAGCCCAGATGAAAATCACTTTCTTACAATGACACATTATGCTAAAGGTTATCTATTAAATAATCTGCAGTAAATCTCATACTTCACGGTGAGATTACAGAAGCTTTCCCATTAGAGTTAGGGACTAGACTAGAACATTTCTATCACGCTTCTATTCAACAATTAAGAAAAGGAAAGAAATAATGGAATTAAAAAGGAAGAGATGCAATTGTTTTTTTTAAATTATTATTATTATTAGAAAATCCCAAGAGAACCTATAAACTTAAAACTGATGAGAGTTCAGCAAAGTTGCTGGATATGAAATTAACATGACACTACCCATTTGTCTAGTAAAAAGTGAGTTTGAAAATGTGATTGCAGTGAAGATACTATTTACATTAGCAGCAGTAGCAACAAGAGTTGTAACTAAGAACATGTTTATTAAAGGTCTGTAAGATTTTAATAAAGAAAATTCCAGAGCAGAATAAAGGAAGACCCAAATAAATGGTGTAGCATACTATCATGATCTTGGATTGGGAGGCTGAATTTTATAACAGTGTCCAAATTAATCTACAAGTCCAATGCATTTCCATTTAATATCCCTTCCCTCACTTTTTTTGGGAATGGAACCTAAAATTTATATTTGCAAACAGATATCCATAAAGAGTCAAAATATTCCTGAATAGGGAGTAGTTGGTGGGTAGGGGACAGGAGAGATAGAGTTCCTGCTATGGTAATTAAGTTGGGATAGTAAGGGCACATGTATAAAACTCAAATGTGGCATTACAAATCAATGGGGTTAGGGAGGCTTTGGCTCTACCAAAAAAAAAAAAAAAAAAAAGCCAAGTGTACTGGCATGTGCTTGTAGTCCCAGCTACTCAAATGGCTGGAGCAGGAACATCTCTTGAGCCCAAGAGTTCAAGGTTGCAGTGAGCTCTGATCATGCCATTGCACTCCAACCTGGGTGACAGAGAGGGACCCTGTCTCCACAAACAAACAGACATTGGTTTGTGTCATCTGAGATGCTGTAACAGCAACTAAAAAGAAAACAAATCAATGGGGTAAGCATGGACTAAGTAAGAATGTTACTAAGATTATTGGTTTTCACATGATAAAAATGAAAATAAGTGTAGATCTTGACCTCACTTCATGCTCAATGATTAATTTCAGTTAGATTAAAGATATAAATATAACAAGTAAAACTTTAAGGACTATGGAAAGATATATCAAAGAATATCTTTGTCTGCAGGGTAGGAAAGATTTCTTGAACAAGACTCAGAAGCCTACTATAAAAGGAAAGATTGACAGATGTGACTACATTAAAATTAAACAGAACACCTTCTCTTTGTAGAAGATGTAATCAAAGGGGAGAAGATGGGCTACAAACTAGGAAAAGATATCTTCAACTCACATAGCCTAGAAAGGTTTAGAATCCAGAATATGTAAAGAACTTACTAGTTCATTTTGAATTTAATTTTTGGTTTAGGTTTTTAAAATAATGCTTATTTTTTATTTTAGTAGAAGAGATAGAAGTAGAAAAATTAATTTGTCTGATTTTATTTTATAAATTATGATAGTTAATATTTATTGATAATGTACTACTCTTTTAATACTTTCTTCTTTAATACTTTGATCTTTATAGCAACTCCGTGAATGAGATATTTCTGTTATATCCACTTTACAATTGACAAAACTTAGACTGAGGGAGATTAAATATTTTACCAAAGATAACACTACCTTGGTCTGTGTAACACCAGAGTCTGTGATCTTAATTGTGCCACAGTTCTGGTTAAAGATGAGAAAACTGAGGCTAGAAAATTTATGGAGATGTCATATAATGAACTTTGCCTAACAGTCTTTGTCATTTGGAGCCAAGATGTTTAGATTCCACTTTCGTTTCTATTGTTTATGAAGTGTTTTTTTGTGTTTTTTGCTTTGTTTTGTTTTAGTATAATGCTTCATCCCAGCAGCAAAGAGAAATAATTAAAAGTAGGAGCCTGGACAGGCGGCTGCAAGAACCAATAGTATTAACAAAGTGGAGACACAGCACCATTGTATTGGACACTAATGATAAGGTAGGACTGTTGAGATTTTTGGCAAGTTCTTTGCATTATATTGTACAGTGAATTGTAACTATTTGTACTAATATTTTATGTATTTAGTAAATATTCTTTGCTAAAACATTTGATTTCTTTTGAACTAATTTAAGCTTTTGATCTGCATGTATGTTGAAATGTTACTACATTATTGTTTCTTTTACCAAATTGCATACTTTAGTGACTACATTTTTATGTATTTAGCATCAGTTTGTCATGAAGTAGGTTTTGGTTTTGAGGGTTTTGGTTTTTGCACAATAGACTGACTTATCTGTGGCTTACTGATGTGTGTACCTTGATACATTTGATCCTAGTAGGTGACAGATTTTTCTTGTTTACCTTATTTTAAAGTCACATTCTATTATCCTTTGTCTTCAGTCTCTAGGAGGTTTCATAGGGAAGACATTTAATTAATTTTCCTCATCCCAGGTAATATTGGAACTCTGTTCCCTTTGTTTCTCTAAATGCTCTCTGCAGAAAGCACTTTTTTTATCAATCTGAGAAGTAATGTTCTCTGTTTCAAAAACAGGTGAATTTTAATGCAAACATTAGAATGGATGTTTTAAACACTTCTTTAGAGGTTACTTATTCACAGTGTGGCCTCATTTTGGGGATAAGTTGGGAACTTAGTATGAATTTGCAGAATATTAGGTATATTGATTTTGAAATGTAAAGGTTTTTTAAATCATCAGGCTTCTTGTAGCATGATTAACAGTTTTTCTATAATTTTTAGATGTGTTCGTGAAAACAGAATTAACTATCCCTATGGCATATTTCATTATGTTTGGATACTTTCAGTCCTAAATTCCTTTATAAATAATCTCAATTGATCGGTCAAAACAAGCATAATATTCTGGTACTACAAGTTACTATAAAATTGGTCTTTGTTGAATTTAAAGGTGGAGTGTTAGAAACAGCCTTCATATATGTGTATAAGATGGACTAATAGAAAACAACGAAAGTAACAGACCAGTTTCTAGTTTCTATTTTGTAAGGATCTTGTGTTGAATATAGAGACCACATTAAAGGAAAGACATTCTGGAGTCTGTGCTATTGAAGATATGTGTGGAAATATATTAGTGTTGAGATTAATCTAGGTAAGAAAAATACGTAGAGATTTCTAATAGGAAAAATTCACTCAACCGAGAACCAGATTACAATTCAGCATAAATAGGAATCTCCCAAATACCATATATACTGTTCTAAGGCGAACCATTGTTGAACCAACTCTACCGCCTCTTCATACTGGAACAAATAGGATGATTATTTTGATAATTTATGCTTAAAATATCTTACTCCTTTTTCCTTTTTTTGACATCATAAAATGTCAATCTTCTTTTTAATCTCTCAATTCGTTTTTTAAAATTAATTTTCAATCTATTGCTTTAAACAACTTGCATGCTTTCATCTCATTGTCCCAGAGTTGCAAGAATATGATTTTTTTTGCGATTAGAGATTTACTTATTTTTGGTAGAAATGTCTTTTTTACCCCCTACCTTACCCTTTGCAAACAGATGCATAAGTCTCTTAACATAAGGCAGTTTTTTAGGTTTTGAAAAAGAGACTGACTACCAGAACAAACTAGCTAATATGTGATAAGGGATGAAGTGTGTATAACCTGAATTGTAATCACAGCAACCTAATACAGATGCTCTGCAACTTAGGGTAAGGTTATGTCCCAGTAAACCCACGTAAGTTGAAAATACTACAAGGTGAAATGCATGTAATACACCTAACCCACTGTACATCATGGCTTAGCCTAGCCTACCTTAAATGTGCTCTGAGCATTTACATTAACCTACAGTTGGGCAAAATCATTCAGTAACATGGTACACTGTAGAATATCAATTATTTACCTTTGTAATCTGTTTACCCTGGTAATCAGGTGGCTGACTGGAAGCTGGGGCTAGATGCCTCTGTGCAGCATCATGAGAGAGTGTCATATTGAATATTGTTAGCCCAGGAAAAGATCAAAATTTCAAGTATGTTTTCTAGTGAATGCCTATCACTTTCCCATCACCTTAAAGTTGGACAATCATAAGTCAAGGACCATCTATTATTGTATAGCAAATGTTGTTGTGATGACAGGTCCTAATTCAGTTTACAGATAACCTTGGAAGGGTAGGTGTATGTATGTCTGTGTGTGTGTGTATGTGTGAATGCATCTGTTTCTGCCTTTTTATTCTATTTTTACTAAAACTATTCATAGATACATAAGATGTATATTTATATGCATATATCTAAGTGTAGATAAATGTATACATGTAAAATTATTTCTTATTTATAATAGTTATAATTGTACATACATTATTACTCTATTTGTGGTTTTTATTTCTGTGGGACTGAATGTGCTATGAAAAATATAATTATCATTTTATTCAGTTACTTGTTTTCTACTTTATGGATCATCAGATCTTCCATCTTTCTCATACTGTTTTACTATCAGACAGTCTTAGGAATCAAAAATTGATCTGAAGTTGTCAGAAAAAAATAAGTGAGATTTTGATCTTAAGTTAAATTTTTTTGAAGTTTTTTATTCAATGTGATTTTAATATTTTCTCCATTAATAGTGCCTTGTTTGATTTATAAACTTGTGTCTTCAAGGGCTTCCATGTAAACTTTCACTGCTACTAGTTTCTGTATTTACAAATTGTGTGGGATGTAAACCCAAAGACATTTTTCCAAATGAATAAATGTTGAGTTAATGGTTTTTTGCAAGTGTTACTTAAAACAAATTCCCAGGTTGGTTGACAGCACCTTCTCCAGCTTTATAGACATAGAAAACTAGAATGATACCTACGTGGAGATTAATGTTCAAAGGAAATTTTTGGTTTGATAGAAAAAATTAATAATAGGTAATGGTGTATGATTTAAAAAATTCTCTTTTTCTGAAATTACTCAAAACATCTAAGGAAATGGAGAAAATTTTAGTGGAGGTGGGCTATTGCTACCAAAAAAAAGTTTTTCAGTCTTACCCTCCATGAATAGTCCTATCAACATCTGTAATAGAAATCATATTCTGTGTTTTAATATTGACAAAGCAGACTGCTTAAAAAAAAACACGTTATTGGTTTGCTCTTATGATACTCTTGTAGGCTTAGACATTAAAACTTTTTTTTTCTGGGGAGTTATTAATATTTAAATCTTAGGTTTCTTTCTTGAATTTAAAATATCTTATTTCTAATTTTTGGAAAGTTTTCTATAAATTACCTTGAATACTAATAGCAATTTAATGTCTTATGTAGCTTTTGACTAAAATTAAATTCTCATTCTGGCATTTGCCAAGTTATTTCTGTGACCTTGCCTAATCCTGGGTGTTTATACTTACCATACCAAGAGCAAGTTAGTATCATGATTATAACATATTTATCCAGAAGTGTTTAGGTTTTACTTATTTTAAATATAGTTAATTCAAACTGACATAACATCATGATTTTAAGGCAGCATGTGTCATTTCTTTTGAGTAATTCCATATGCATTATTTAAATTTAACTATAATTGCTATAAAAAGCGCCATATTTTATAAACTTTTAATAACGTTTGTAGTTTTAAAATCATTACCTTATTAGCTTGGAGCTGAATATAGAACGAAAATAACGAGGAAAAAATTTGTTATTCTCTCTTACTAAGCTCTCCCGCTGTGAGTAGAGGCAGAAATATAATTATATAAAATAGAGTAACTTTTTTCATTACTTATTTCTTGTAGGAATCTCCAACTGCCTCAAAACCCTGCTTTCCTGAAAATGAGTCTTCTCCCTCCTCACCAAAGCACCAAGATACAGTTAGTATGATAGAAGCATATCTTATAATGTAGTCCAGTTATTTCAATCAATTTTAGCAAGTTAATTTACTCTTAATGTAATGTTTAAATGGGCTTCTATTAAAATTTCATTGGTTTTTCTAAAAAATCACAATCAAAATAAGTTTAACAATCAGATTTTATTGATTTAAAAGTCCCCCTTTTGTTTAAAATATGGTATCTTACATGATTAAATTATATACCATATTTTTAAGTGATGAACTTATATTTGTTTTTAAAAATAAATATAAAATTCCCAGACAATACTATGACATTATACTTTACTCTTTTTTCCCTCAGGCCAGCAGTCCAAAGGTAAGAAGCAATCCTCTCCTTCTTAATAGGCATAGACACCTTCATTTTCTATGCTGTAAAATATATTGCCAAGTCTGTGCCAGATGAATATTGGAAATAATATAGCTTAACTGTAAGTTCTCCTAAACTGGAAAACCTCCATGTGACTTCTGTTAAGATACCTGTCTTAACTCTGATGAAATTTTACTTAATTTCTGTATTTATACTCACTCCCAGTCTTTTCTATCTGTTGCTGATCATGCTATTCCCCTTCAATGGCTTCTGGGTTTTTTTTTTTTGTTATCGTTGTTTTTTAAATAGAGACATGGTTGCGCTCTGTTGTCCAGCCTGGAGTGTAGTAGAACCATCATAGCTCACTGCAGCCTCAACCGCCTGCCCCTCCCCCACCAGGCTTAGGTAATTCTCCAGTCTCAGCCTCCCTAGTAGCTGGGACCACAGGCATGCACCAGCATGCTCTGCTACAATTTTTTTTTTTTTTGAGATGGAGCCTCATTCTGTTGCCCAGGCTGGAGTGCAATGGCATGATCTCGGCTCACTGCAGCCTCCACCTCCCGGGTTCAAGTGATTCTTCTGTCTCAGCCTGCCGAGTAGCTGGGATCACAGGCATGTGCCACAACATCTGGCTAATTTTTTGTATTTTTAGTAGAGACAGGGTTTCACTATGTTGACCAGGCTGGTCTCGAACTCCTGCCCTCAAGTGATCCACCAACCTCGGCCTCCCAAAGTGCTGGGATTACAGGCATGAGCCACTGTGCCTGGCCTGCTTGGCTAATTTTTTAAAAATTTTTATGGAGATAAGGGGTCTTGCTTTGTTGCCCAGGCTGGTCTCGAACTCCTGGCCTCAAGTGATAGGCCTGCCTTGGCCTCCAAAAGTGCTGGGATTACAGATGTGAGCTACCACACCCAGCCTGTTTTCTTGTAGAATGAAGCCCTAAAATTCTTAATGAGCGTGACAAGGCTGTGCATGCTCAGGCTCCTGAGTGCCTCCACCACCTCATCTTATATTTCCTTTTCCCTTCTTGCTTGTTGTCCTACCACACCACCCTTCTCTCAGTTCCTCAAAGGAGCCTGCCTTTCAGCTCAGGGTCCTTGCGTATGTCATTTCCTCTGCATGCTGAAACATTCTCCCCGACATCTTTGCCTGGTTAGCTTCTATTCATTCATCAGGGCTTAGTTTGAACTTTATTTCCTCAGAGAATTTCATTCTAATTCTCTAGGTTAGGCAGTTTTCCTATAATACTCTTCATAGTATTTGACTATATATTATTCGATTACATAAAATAACTTGTCATTATTTATTTCTTATAGGAACCTCCAACTCTCTATTAATGTCTGTCTTCCCTACCAGACAGAGTAAATCTTCATTAGAGCAGGAACAGAGTTACCCCAGTACCTTCCACAGTGCCATATAATAGCTGCTCAGTAAATATTTGTTGAATAAATAAATGAAACCTTAAAGCTTTTTAAAAGACAAAATTTTATTATGGCTTCTCTGGTTTATGAAATTATGATACACTGTTATTTATTAGGATACTTCAGATTTCTTAGAGATAAAGATTTTCACAGATACTGTTTCATTTTTCTAACTCTCCATTCCCTAGTGCAATCTGGTCTTTTTGGCACTAATCGGGGGTTGTACACGTTTCGTTCTGATGTTGGCTTAGGCAGTACCCCTGCCTAGAGTGGGCCTTGCTTTTTCTATACATAGTTAAATCCTATACCTCCATCAAGATGGACCCTTCCAGAAAGCTTTATCAGACTAACGTAGCAGAATAATGTTCTCTTCTTTATCTGAACTCTCAAGTCACTAATTGCATTGAATAAGTGCAAGTTATTATATGTACCTCTAGTCTCCCTACCAGGTTTTAAATTCCTAAAAGAAGTTTAAATAGAGGACAGATAGAGACTACATGCATCTACTTATCTTTTGCATTATTTGCACAGTACTGGGTACATAAACATTACATAACGATAAAAGTGAACATGATTTTGGTGGTTTTGGCAAGAATTGCCATATGAATCTAAGGCACTGTTACTACAGTACTCTTAATCTGTCCATCTAGAAAAGTAGGATACCCTTTAAAACTATTTTAAATGTAGGTAATGCACAGTTCCCACAAAGATCTTTTATACATTATTTTCATTTTGTTAAAAGAGAATTCCTAAGTAATCCTAGAAACAAGAATTTTTAAATGTTCCACATGCAGTTACAGGGACTGTTTTCAAATTATTTCACCACCCATTTATCCATTTTCTGAAGTTTGACAGCAGCTAGACCATGCCGGACTCACAGTACCCTCTGATGGCCATCACAGGGAACTGCCTCACCAGTGTTTCTTCTGTTTCAATCTTTTTTTACCTTTAGGTGAAAAAAACAAACCGCCGTGTTAATTCTACCAGAGGTGGTTCTGTTTTTCCATCACCAGGTGGCATTCCTTTTTTCCTGAATGCTCTGTCCATGCTGTCGTGCCCTCCCATGGAGGTTTCTGCCCTCTGTGACATCTCTTCACTCCCTGTGCCCTCTGGTTCCTCCTCTGTGCTTGCATGGCTTCTGGTAGTGTTGCCTTTCTTTCTCACTCTTACCCAGTTACTACAGGGAGCTATTTCCCTCTTTCTTTGCAAGTTAAAATCTGATTGGTATAAAGGCTTAGTGATAAGAGAGAAGGAAGCTACAAATTTAGAAGTAGAAATGATACCATCATCATTTTTAGTTCCTTAATGTCACCTTAAAAATCCCTGCAGATTGCTCATCTATCTCCTTTAATCAAACCAGATTTAAAATTTCATCCCTTAATATAAATTTTAAACATGTTAACTTTTTCTTCTTTTCTAATTTTTAAATGATTGTTACTTTTTGTAGTCCCTTTAAATCTGCTTGAAATAGGCAGTATATACATTTTTAAAAAGTTAATAATATATTTTTCTACAATTTGACTATAATATGGATTAAATAGGTTTTTGTGGGCTGATCTTAGAAGCTATTCATTTTATGTCCCAATGTACCTATGAGAATATGCATTTTAAAATTCCCAATTACTGAATACTGAGTAAAGTTTTAGAATATGCATTTCAGAAACTTGAGCTTTGATGTTGTATGTCCACTTATGGTATTAATATGCATTAATCAGTTTAGAGAAAAAGACATTTTAAAATTTAATGATTTGGAGTATTAATGGACAAGTTGCTTTTTTTTTCATTGAATATTACTATTCTAAGGCCTTTTTAAAAAACATGAATGTTTAATTCTTTTTATAACCATTGACTCTTTAAAAAATTTATTTTTATTGAGATAAAACTTATGTAACATAAAATTAACCAGTAACCATTTTAAAGGGTACAATTCAGTAGCATTTAATATATTTACAATCTGTGTAGCTATCACCTCTGTTATAGGACATTTCATCACCCCAAAATAAAACCCATACCGATTAAAAGTCACTCCCCATTTCACCCTCCCCAGTCCCCTGCCCTTGATAACCACTAGCCTGCATTCTGTTTCTATGTATGGATTTACCCATTCTGGATGTTTCATTACAGTGGTGTTTTTTCAATGCTGTAGGTACAGTTGTGCAAGTTTACTTATTCTATATTTTAAAAATCTCATTATTACACAGTTAACTGAAGATAAGGATTTTGATCAGGTGTATTGATTTTGGTATATCACACTTGTTAGCCTAAATTGAGAAGTACCTACTTTACTAAAAGAATGCAACATCGATTAGAAACTGTGGAGCCCGCAAGGTAATTATGAACCTGTGAAATTTTTCCCAGATTACCTAGTAGAATTTGAAGTTTATTGTTTTCTTGCCTATTAGGATAGCATAATATTGTTACTCAATTTAACCATAATTTGCTAGTCCTTATTAAAGCATTCCTGCTTATTTTTAATATAAAGTTTCTTTTAGAGTATCAAATACTTAGACCAACAAATATTCATGTATAAGTTTGTATATATTTTATGGGACTTAAGATATATTTTATGAAGCTTTCTTAGTTAGCAACACAAAAACATTGGTTGATTTTGACACATATTATGTAGAGAAAGTATACTAAATAGTATGAAATAAAAATCTGTTTAAATTTTTTTTTTTCTTTTTTTTTTTTTTTTTTGAGATGGAGTCTCTCTCTGTCGCCCAGGCTGGAGTGCAGTGGCGCTATCTCGGCTCACTGCAACCTCCGCCTCCCACATTCAAGCAATTCTGTGTCTCAGCCTCCCAAGTAGCTGGGATTACAGGCATCTGCCACCATGCCCAGCTAATTTTTGTATTTTTAGTAGAGATGGGGTTTTACCATCTTAGCCAGACTAGTCTTGAACTCCTGACCTCGTGATCCACCTGCGTTGGCCTCCCAAAGTGCTGAGATTACAGGTGTGAGCCACCGTGCCCTGCCTTAAATGTTTTTCTTAACTCTTACCTGTGTATCCAAACCTATATGACCCATCTGCCTATTTATTTTTATGTAAAATTCAAAAACTTAGATATTTAAAAGTTAAAGCTTTATTTTCTCTGTTATTGACACTCATATTTCTTTCTTGTTATAGTACTGTTAATTTATTGGTAAATTACTTCATCATATATGTATTGAATACCAACTACATGCTTGATACAGTACTAGGCACTGGTTATTGATGAACATAACAGATGTGGTTCCAACTTACGGCCTAATGGAGTGGATAATGAAGTAATAAAAGTAATAAAAAATACACAATTGTACTTTGCATTAAGGGTGTCTTAGTCCATTGGGGCTAAGTATAGCAAAAATATAAACTGAGTGGCTTATAAACAACAGAAATTTATTTCTCACAGTTCTGGTGGCTGAGGAGTCCAAGATCAAGGCATTGATAAATTCACTGTCTGGTGAGGGCACCTTCCTGATTCATAGATGGTTCCTTTTTGCTGTGTCCTCACATGGCAGAAATAACAAGAGTTCCCTTTTATAAGGGCACTAATTACATTCATGTGGGCTTCGCCTTCATTACCTGATCATCTCCCAAAGGCCCCACCTCCAGGTATCATTACATTTGAGATTAGATTTCAACATACAAATTTTGGGGGACACAAACATTTAGTCTGTAGTAAGTACAATGAGGCAAACAAACTGAGGCAGTCATAAATAGTGGGAAGTTGACTTAAAAGTGGTCAGGAAAAGCCCTAAAGTAACATTGAAGTGGAGATATTACCAGCTACCCAGTTGTTCAAGCTTCACAGTTTCCCCAAGATCTTTGCTCTCACCCTAGCAAAAATCCCTGTCAATTTTGTCTTCTGAATCTGTCAAATTGGGCCCCTCTTCTCTGTCATTGCCACCACATTCAGGTCTTTATCTTCTCTTAAAGTAATGATTAAAATAGTATTCTAGTTGGTTCCTGGTCATGCTACCCTTTCTTAGTGCATTCTTTCTGCTACCTCATTTCTTGCCACTTCTCCACCTCGCCCAATACTTTGGGGGAATTTAAAGCCCTTCAAATATGAAATGCTGTCTTTAGCCCCTGTGCCTTTCACTGTTGGTTGTTTTTAGCTCCTGCTCTTTCAGTCTAGCTGACTCCTGTTCCTTAGTTCAAGTGTCAAGTTCCCCAGGATGCTGTCTGATTTCTTTCTCTCCCAGGTTGAGTTAGGCATAGCTTTCTCATAGCACGTATCACATTGTATGGGAATTGTTCTTTGTATTTGTACGTTTTGGGTGTAGCAAATTTTGTTCTTTATGTTCAAGTTAGAGTGATTAATACTTAGAGCATTAGTACTTGGGTCTTGATCCCTGTGACCATTTGGTGAAAGTTCTGGACTGGACCTTTTCTTTGAGCGATGCATATATACATGCTCAGTCCATCCATTGATTTGGGTGAGAATCCCTGATCTAGACTCTCCCTCTCATCCTTAGGCTTAGGCTGTCTGTCACTACTGCTATGCCATCCATTTTTCTTCCTGTTTTGATGCCTGTGTTTCCTTCCTGCCTCTGCTTTTTTTTTTTTTTTTTTTAATAACACAAATTCAGCTGTGGCATTTTTTAAATGGGCTTAATTCCCACCTCTCTGCCTTTCCAATTGCTGAGTTCCTTAGCTTAAGTAATCAGTGCCCATCCACTCAGATTAATGTTGTTACTTAGTTCCCATATGATTGAAAAATTTGTTTTCTCCTTGCTTTTGAGGGGTGCAGGCAGCAAATTAAAAATGTTCTTATTTAACATCTTATGCAGCTGCCTTGCTGTGATCTGTTGAAAGTCAGCTCTCAACATGAGGGTTTATGAGAAAAAGAAAAAAAAAACAATCTCACACATACTCACAATTGTGTTATTAATGTTTTTGTTGAGGAGCAACATAGTTCTTACGAAAAATATCAAACGCGTATCTAAGGAGCTTTAAGCTATGCTTTATGAAAAAATTACAATAAAACTTCATATGGGCTCTTTCCCAAGTCTCCAGTGTACCAGAAATGTAAATTGACATAACAGTTTGTCAGTTTTGTCTACAGATGTCAGTTTTTACCAGACCAGATGAAACTTTCAGACATTGGTAAAAAAAAATACTCAGTATTATGTTTATCTCTCATGCAGAAAAATGTATATTTTCTGATTAAAGTACATTGAGAAAATATAGCAGAGTAATCAGTTAAATATAATTGGGGATATTTCTTCCTTGTGAGAGAGAGAGTGCGTGTGTATGAGTGCTTTAGGTGAATTAAAATTGACTATTGTCTCATGTACAGATAATGCTTAGTAATGTTGAATGATTACTATGGACTCAGCTCATTTTAATTAAATTCATTTGCTTCTAGGAAACTAAAGCAGTGAGAAAGGGCTTCTTGATTTCCATCTGGAAGAATTTTAAGATAACATTAACTTTAGTACAATGGCTTTTGCCTTCATAGGGTTCGATGATAAAGCTTGTGTCACTGTTTTTGACATCAGCTGGCTAATAAATCTAGTTTGTCTAGAGAGGAACTCACAATCTGATAATATGCTTAATGAAGCACGTGCTGAATTTTTTATGCTACATTAAGGCAAGTTCTATACATGATACCAGTTACAGACACTGTATTTGGTCTCCCTATTTTTACATTTTGACAAAGTGAGTTAGTATATTGAATAATTTTCAGATTATATAGTTGTAAAATAACAGCAAAGTAAATCATTCCTTTTTTTGTAGAATTTATCCTTATAGCATTGTATTCCTTTCTTTGAATAGAAAGACATAAATTATTTTTCAGTGCTGCTTTGTTCATATGGAAATCTAATTTGATAGCAAAGTATCTAATAGCTGCTGTGACTTAAGGAGAAAAGGAAGTGTTTAATTATAAAATTAAGAAAAAAACTACAAAAGTATTAGGAAAGTTATATTCTTAATGTATTCTAGAACTACGCATGTTACACATTGACTAATCTTTTCTTTTAAGCTAATTTTTAGAGAATGAGACCATGTTGGTTCAGTCATATGTAAGAACTTGGACCTCATTATCTATGTAAGTGATGTATAAACAGTATTACTCTGTTCCATAGGATCAAGAGAAATATGGATTATTAAATGTAACAAAAATTGCTGAAAATGGGAAAAAGGTTCGGTAAGTACACAAGTCATTAATGTTCTTACGTGATTCATCTGATTGAAATAAATTAAAAATTCTCAATATAATTATTTTAGTATAAACAATAGGTTCTGAAGAATCTCTCACCATTTGTTTTCTATGTAATCATATATGTAAGATTGTCATGAGATTTATGAAAATGTTCCTTTGTCTTGACATATTTCCTAAGTAATACTAAGTTAAGAGGTAATGAGGCAGAGGGTTCTGAGGATTCATTTGCTTTAATATTTTTTTTTCAGTAAGCAATAAATGCACATGGTAAAAAAACAAAGGTAGACTAAGTATTGAGTGAAAAGTCAATCCCCCAGCCAGCATTACTTCCCCTCCCCAGAGGCAACCAGTGTTAAGTCTCCTGAATTCTAGTGCTTTCCTCCAGAGATAGGATATATATGTATATGTTTGTATGTATAGAAATTAATTTTCTAAACATAATCTTTTCACAGTTTATCTTGGAGATGGTTTTACTTCTTGCTTGTAGAGCTGCCACATTGTTTTTAATCTACTGCATCGTTGTATATTGTTTGGCTGTACTATATAGTTTATTTACCCATTATTTATTTGCAAGTTTTAAACTACACTTGTCTATTGGTAGACATGTCAGTTGTTTATCATTTTTGCTAGTACATGTAATATTACATTTAGCATCTTGCATGACTCATTTTGCAAGTATGCAAATCTGCCCATAAAATAAATTTTACAAAAAGTGGAATTGCTGGGCCACTTGCAAAGTCATTTTGACAGTTTTCCAAATTGCACTGTAAGATATTGAATCCGTTTCTGCCTCCAGTAGCCGTGCATTCCTGAATACCTTTCGCCAGTTTAGTATGTTGTTAAATTCTTTGATTTTTTGCCAGGAGAGAGAAGAGAGAAAATGATATTTTTATTTGCATTCCTTTTTAATAGGTTACAGTATCATAAACTGTTGGTATTTCCTTTTTGTTGAATTGTCTCTTTATACCCTTTGTCTGTTTTTCTATTGGATTGTTGGATTTTTTGGTTAATGTGTAGTACCTCCTAGTGATTTAAGGAAATTAACTCTGTGCAGTATAAGTTGCATTTAAAGAGTTTTAAATTTACATGTAATTGAGTTTTTTGGGTTTGCTTTCATGGAACTATTTTTTGTCAGACTTTGGCAGTTAGATTTTTTTTTAAGTGCTCTGAAATAGCTTTATAAATACTACAATTATGTATCCCTTAAACTGTTCTTTGGTAGAATTCAGTTGTGAATTGAGTCTTTATTTTTCTTTCTCCATTTTGGGAATATGTAGTGCAGATAGCTCTTGGGCTACTTTCTTTGCTTTTGTTGTTTTTCCTATGATAGTAGCCTTTTAGGTTTTCTGCTTTTGGAATACTTTTTTCAATTTATATTTGCCTAAGGAAGTCATCTATTCCATCATCCTCAAATTTATTTACATAGAGTTGAGCAAAATCTTTAATTTCCTATGTATTAGTGGTTCTTAAACTTTTTGGTCTGAAGACTCCTTTAAATGCTTAAAAATTACTGAATATTCTAAAGAGCCTTGGTCTATATCTATAACCTTATAGGTTATATCTACAGATACTGTGAGAAATTAAAACAAATTTTAAGGATAATTTTTTTTTTAAATACCTATTATAAATTGACACAAATTTTTTTTGAAGAAAAACTATGTTTTCTAAGACAAAAAACTTCCATGAGAAGAGAGGCATTGTTTTACATTTTTTGTAAATCTTTAGTATTTGGCTTAGTGGAAAACAGATGAATTTTCATCTCTGCTTGCAGTCTGTTGTGACATATTATTTTGTTTGAAGTATGTGAAAAAAATCCTTTTCACAGCTGAAGGTGGAAAATGGAGGAATGTTTTAGGATATGTTCAGATAATTGTGTATTTTCCTGCTGCTCCGAAACTCTACAAATGGTAGTTTGTTGAGGGTTAGTTGTAGTGAAGACTCTGAAAAACTGCCAGTGAACGGTTCATACTCAGTTACATTAAAAGCCGTTGGTCTTTGTTGCACCTGAGTGAATCTTTGCCCGTGCTTAATTTTATAATATCTTGTAGGTCATTTGTAAAATACTAGTTCACTAACTTTGCTCATTTCTCAAATGTTTACACATTTTATTTTATAATATCAAAGAATCACACATCAGTACTGTCAGAAAAGTATTGGGAAGTTGTCAAATCCATTGTAGCAGATGCCAGGTGTTCCAAAATTCTACTTTCTGTTTTAAAGCTTCAATTTTTTTTATGGTGGTTAAAAAAATACGTAAGTTTGCTATCTTAACCATTTTTAAGTGTACACCTCAGTGGTGTTAAGTATATTCACATTGTTGTGCAACAGATCTCTAAAACTTTTTCATCTCATAACGCTGAAACTCTATACCTACTAATTCCCTCTTCCTCCATCCCCCAGCCCTTGGTAACCTTTCTGCTGTTTCTGTGATTTTGACTACCTTAGATATTTTGTATTGGTGGAATGATATGTTACATGTATGATTTTTGTGACTGGTTTATTTTGCTTGGCATGATGTCCTTGAGGTTCATTCATGTTGAAAGTTTTGTTGTTGTTGTTTTTGAGACAGAGTCTTGCTCTGTCGCCCAGGCTGGAGTGCAGTGGTGCGATCTTGGGTCACTGCAACCTCCGCCTCCCAGGTTCAAGCAATTCTCCTGCTTCAGCCTCCCAAGTAGCTGGGATTACAGGCATGTGCCACTACGTCCGGCTAATTTTTGTATTTTTAGTAGAGATGGGGTTTCACCATTTTGACCAGGCTGGTCTTGAACTCCTGACCTTAGGTGATCCACCCGTCTCGGCCTCCCAGAGTGCTAGGATTGCAGGCGTGAGCTACCGTGCCCAGCCTCATGTTGAAAGTTTTAATTTTTTGTTGTCTATAAATAATATTATTTGTTTTCTTTGAAAACTTCATTTATTTTTAAGATAATGTTTGCCTGCCACATATCCAGGTCTGAATAACTATAGTATGTACATCAGTTGTTCTTTCAGGAGAAAAAATGGGGTTCCAGGAAAAAAAAATGTGACTAATTCACCTTGCAACTAAGTCACGCAAGTGCTTAGTCCTTGAGGCAATAATCATTATTTCACTATTTATATATTCAATATTTGTTCTCAGATATATATTTACTAGTTCTACAGTTTTTCTCATTTTGAAAATTGAACTTAAAAAGCTTACTTAAAGTGGAAATAGGCTAATTTAAGTATTTTTCATAGTAGGGAGTCAGTAGATGATATCTAAAGAAATAGAAGACTGAGAATATAAAATGAATTTACAAAAAATTAAAATACTTCCAAAATATCTTCAGATCCGGAAAATGAAATAATGATGACAGAAAAAGCACCATCTGTAATATCAATGTCAGTAAATGTAAATGGACTACTCATCTATTGAAAGAAAAAGGTGCTCAGACTGAAGCATAAAAAAGCAAAACTTAACTAAATTTTATATGTAAAAGAAACACCTAAAGATGATTCAGAAAAGTTGAAAAAAAAAAAGCAATAAGTTGTGTCAGAGGTATAGAAAGTAAAGCAAGACTAGGGATATCAGTAGCAAAGTTCATCCTAGGGGGAGAGCATAAAGCATTACGAAGGTAGTATTTAAAATGGTAAAGCATGTGGAGAAGTCCACAGTGAAGATGTAATTATTAGGAATCAACATTTACCAAATAAAGTAGCATTAACAAACATAACCAAAAAAATACAGCAAATAAATGGAAACATAGAAACTTAGCAGTAATTAACTTTATTTCACTAGTAGTAATTAACTTTATTTCACTTCTCTTAATCCATAAAGTTCAAGTAAACATAAAAAGTAATTTAAAAAAAGGTAAGTCTTATTGATAGATATTAAATTCTACATTCTGAAAACAGAAAATAAACCTCCTTTAGGGTTTTTTTTTTTTTTTTCTGGGAGACGGAGTCTCACTCTGTCGCCCAGGCTGGAGTGCAGTGGCGCGATCTCGGCTCACTGCAAGCTCCGCCTCCTGGGTTCATGCCATTCTCTTGCCTCAGCCTCCCAAGTAGCTGGGACTGCAGGTGCCTGCCACCACGCCTGGCTAATTTTTTGTATTTTTAGTAGAGACGGGGTTTCACCACGTTAGCCAGGATGGTCTCGATCTCCTGACCTCATGATCCACCCGTCTCGGCCTCCCAAAGTGCTGGGATTACAGGCATGAGCCACCACACCCGGCCTAGAGGTTTTTATAAAATTGGCCATATGTTTGGCTGTAAGGATAGCTTTAATAAATCCCTGCAATAGACAGATTTGACATTCATTTATCTTCCTAGCAACTATGTCCTTATATAGGGTAATTTTAATTTATTTTCCTACTTGTAAACACTGATTCATATCTGCTGTTTGAAAAGTACTATGCTAGGCCTGAGGTAGATTTAAAAAAAAATAAAAACTGTTTTCTTTTTTCAAATAATTTACAATTCCTATGAGAGAGAAACATTTACATAAAAATCTAATATGATAAGGGAGAAGTTGAGGGGAATCTGGCTGGGGTGTAATATTCAAAAGCTTTAAAGTTCTAAATGGGTGAACTGATAATACATATGCTATGTGAGGCATACCTCCGTATCTGGAGATAGGATAGTAGATAAGTGGACAGTTTCTTTAAAAGCCCCATATTATACCAAAGTCTTAACATTGGTTACCTCTAGAGTATGGATTAAAGAAGAAATGGGATTCCCTTTCCTTTACACATTTTTGTATTCAGAGTTTTTGCGTACCGTATACGTGTTGCTTTTGTAATGTAGGAAACATTTTGTTTTTAAATGTCATGTGGTCTATCAGTGTACAATTCATTGTATGCCTGTAATGCACCTAGTACCTACTACCTGAGTACTCCAGCCCAATTAGGGGAAGGCAGATCACCAAGAAATGTAACACAGTCTGTATAAAGAATTAGGTGAGTGAGGGAAGCATTTTTGTCTAATTTTTACTTGTGAGTAAGAATTCTTGACAAATACAATATTCCATTTGTGTGACTTTAAAATAAATTAGTGTCTTTGATCACAAAGTGCTGTATTAATTTCACGTGAACATGAACATAATTACATGCGTCATTCATTCATAGTTATTTCTGATAACTTCTCTGATTAACTTCATTTGTTTTGGGGCCTTCATGATCAGGTTTGAACCATAAAATGACTGTAAATTTCATTAGTATCTATCTATCCCCAATAAAAACAATTAAAATGTCAACAAGGGCTGTAAATCATAGATAACATTGATAAGAGCTAAGTAGGTCTTAATTTTTTGAATTTGGCTGAAAGAACTCGAGATTGGAGCTTTAATCGGTCATCTTTATAATTACAGAAAGAACTGGTTGTCTTCTTGGGCGGTGTTGCAGGGTTCATCTTTACTTTTTACCAAAACTCAAGGAAGTAGCACAAGTTGGGTAAGTATTTCTTCTCTTTGGAGATTTTATACATTTAAATTATGTGAATAGTATTGTACCTGAATTTCAGGAGGTAATTTCCAGAGTCCTTTTATTTACAGCTAGTGTGCAAATAAAAATAAATAAAATCTTCTTAAAGATTCATTTTAACTTATGAGAGAAAAAGGGGACTAAGTAGGACAGTCTAATTAGTGGTGTTATTAAAATCAACAGATTCTGTTTTATCCATTCAACTGAAAAGTGGGCTTATTACTTGGGCATTATAGAGCAAATACATTTCTTGATTCATTTTCAGGATGTTAAAGCTTTGCTGTGTTTGTGACTCTGCTATTTCAGATATTTAGTCAGAAAATAAGCAGTAATATGGCAGGCTGTATCTTGAATTGTGATCTGACCATTGGTTACAAATCAGTGATTCAGGTGTCAGTGTCAGGATTGTCAGCCAGCTTTCAAAAGAAAAAGAAATGTCACCATTACTTGTGGGATTTTGAAGCTTTTTATATATTTGAGTGCTTACTATCATTACTCTACTCTTCAGTTATTTGTAATGCAAACATTAAAAATTATAATTTGTGACATACAATAGCTACGTTTTTTGAATGCTCATTATGTATCCCACATATGTTGTCAGTGCAGAGGATTGTGTATATATTGTCTCCTTAACGCTGGGATAGCTATTGCTCTGATTTCGCCCTTCCCCCATCATAGATGAGAAAATGAGGTATAAAACAGTTAAATATAATAATTTGTTCAAGGTCTTACAGCTACCAAGTGGCAGATATGGGTTTAGAACTTTGGCTTTTTGGCTCTAGAATCCATGCTCTGGCTATTTCTAAAAGTTTTTGGTAATTGAGTTTGAAGTGCTAATGCTCAAGTAAAATTTAAAATGAAATTATTGTAAATGTATTTGGTCTACCTCATATTCTACCGTAACCAATGTTTTATTACAATTAATGGGTTTCTTTAAAATTAATACAAAACCTATGGATCTTATGTTTGATGAAAGAAAAGTCCATTTATAAAATTTAAGCAAATTTTAGTCATCCACATTTATAATGCAGCCATGCAACATGGTTCTGAACCCCAAATGGCACAGAACACATTAGTCCTCAGCTTCTCTGATGAGAAAACCTAAAAATCCACATGAATTGAGCACAGATGTGAACATTCTAGATCGTTTCTTCTGTTTTGTTTTACTTATCTTTTAATTGGCTCCCTGTTTAGCCATTCCAGTGGAAATGACCTGTGAAAGGGTTGAAATTTTGGTTTGATATATCTTAAAGTAAATGGATAATTACGTCTTTCTCCTTTTGCTCAAGGTGAAACGTGTGGGGCTCTTTTATGTTAATGCATTTCTAGAGGACTGTGTAATTGTTTCTTTCTTCCTATTTACGGCTCAACTTTTATTTCAAATTGAGTGAAGAAAATGGATGAAAGAAAAGGAATGGAGAAGCAATAAGAGATTAATAAGTCATTTTTAAAAGAATCTGAAGAAAGCTGGATAGTGTTCACTTATTTGATAATTACTGATACTTAAAGATTGAAGGTTGTAGCAGGAACAGATGAAGCCAGTAGACAGAGCATCCTGTAGGTCGGCAGGTTTGTATGTGATTTAGATGAAATGAAAACTTATTTTGAATTTAAAGATGTTAAATGAGTACCTTCCAGTACATAATCATTAGTACAGGATGGTTACTTTTTTTTTTTAATTTAAAGTTTTCACTGTAGAAGATCTTACACGATTCAGTACTCATGATTAAAACTAATACTGACAAAGGAGGTGAGATATTTCTGTTTATCAGCCAAGGTTGTATTACTTTGTTACCATGTGGCAATAGCCGAAACATAGTTTAAAATTTACTGAGCTAGCCAATTTGAAATTTTAGAATTCTCAATGAATTTTTAATTACAGGGTATCACTATTTTAGTTTTTACCTTTCAAATGACATCTTATTACTATTGATATAGTATTAATATAATCATTTCAGATAGGTATAATTTTAAAAAACATAACCACACCATTTTATAGTCTCAGTAAAGACTAAACGATTAAAGATGTGGTAAAATGCTTGGTTGTACAGTCAATTCTTAATTTGTATTTTATGGCTAATTTTAAAACCTCAGACTGTTTTGTTTTCCCCATTGCTACATATTTAAGGGAACGAGAACTAATTTGAATGGCTAAGTGAAAGGAAGTAAGATTATTTAAAAATCATGTAAGTGTGTATAATGTATTATGACCCAATAATCATAAATATCAAAATTTAGAGAAACATACAAGATGCTCTTTAACTCTGGAATTGAGATTATTGAAAGGAATGTTAAAGAATTCTAGCTTTGTTGAATTCTAGCTGAATCACCAACTAGATCTGTTATAGGTAAAATATATTCTCTTTATACAGCAGAATCACATCTTACCTGAGGATAAGATTCTAAGGCTAAAATGTAAGCCAAAAAACCAACAGTCACCTCAAGTGAAAACTTTTCTTGAATATTCGTTAGGAAGATGCTATACAGAAGCTGATCTCTAGCAGAGCCCGTATTTCCTTTGGTGTTAGAAGGAATAGCTTTTCCTTCAGTTGAGTTTGAATGGCTTATATTAAGGGGCCACATTATAGGAGAAATCTATATAGTTCTTTAAAAATTAGATTCACACTTAGTACAAAAACTTGAGAGCCGCTTGAGGAAATAGCAGGTTCAAATCTTGTACTCACTCCAGGGCATGTACTCATTGATGGAACGCTGAGCACAGTCACCCACGCTATTCAAAGTTCTATTTTTAAAAAATTATTCATGGTTCGTATTGATTTTTTTTTTTTTGGCAGAGAGTGGATGGTTAAAATTGAGTAAATGAAATGCACGTAGGCTTCATGCAATTCCACTTTATAAGAAATATTTTACATTGGTGCTGTCTCATCCAAAAATCTAGTGAGCCTTTTCTTCTCCTCTAGGACAGATACCTTCCACTGGTTTTCTGGAAAACAGTTATCCACTGGATTGCTATATCAGTAACATAAACTTGTATTTGTTTTTTTCTCACCTCATTTCACCTCAGAAATGTATGTCTGTATGTTTGTTTGTTTGTTCAACAGACCTAAAAGCCTGCTGTGTTCTGGGCATTGTTAAGCTTTGGGTTTAGAAAGAAATAACATGGTCCCTGGCTTCAAAGCTTACGTAGTAGTGGGGAAGACTGACAAGTGAACAGGTTCAGTGTGACATGACATATGTTGTGCTTCTTTTCAGTTATTATTCATCATATTCCTTGAGCATTTAAAAAATCAACCCATAAATATTGGTAGTTATTCAAACATTCGTTTGTACATGCTTTCATATTTCTAAAAATAGTCACTCTTTTGGGCCAGATAATTATTTGTTGTCGGTGGGGGCTGTCCTGTGCATGGTAGGGTGTTTAGCAGATGACTGGCACCCCGCCTCTAGTTGTGACAACTAAAAATATTTCCAAACGTTACCAGATGTCCCCCAGAGGACAAAATTCCCTGTCTCCTAGAGGAAGTATCAGTGTCCTAGAGGAAGGGAAAGGCAGGCTAGATGGTAGGGCTACTCCCAACAGATGACTTGGAAAGGGACACCAGAAGATACTACTCGACAGGTAACGAGGAGGAAGCTAGGGGATTTTGGACAGGGTCTAATCAAGATCGTGAAGGGCCTGACATGATTCCTCCCAATGGCTAACACAAGTCTGTTTAAGATAAATTCTATAAAGCATTCATCTTAAAAATGAAACATAAATTTATATAATAATCATCAGGATAAATTCTAGGACCTTTGCAAAGTTATTTGGAAGTTGAGCTTTGCTTATGTTGTATGTCTGCATATAGAATTGTATCTTTGTCTTGTCTGGTTCCATTATGCTTTTTTCTTGTGTGTCATTTTGCTGTTGTGCATTGTTATGACATCATCATTTTCTTCCCTTTTCCATCAAGTTCTTCTGCCAACAAGGCTCAGTCTCTGAGCTCTTGCTTTCGCTGCTTTCTTCTTGGAAAAACTCTGTCCGTCGTCGGCCTGCTGTTGCATATGTAAAGTCTGATCCTGTTTCAGCTGTCACTGTATGTGTTCCTGTTGCATGCCCTTTGCCACAATAATTCTGTTTTCTTTGCCATGAATACATTGGTGGGGAAGTTGATTACAGTAGAGAAAAGTGGGACTAGATTTTGGAAAATAATAACTAACAAAATGTTGCCAGCTATACTGATTGCTTTTTTTTGGTTTTTTTTTTTTTAGCATTCCATGTCATGTCATTGTATTTATATTTAATTGCTATATCTTATTTGGTTGCTTATTTGTATCTTAGCTTAGAGCTACGCATCTACAGCGTGTATAATGACAATAAATTAAATAATTGATTTTTGTCATTTTGTTAAATGTATGTTCAAGTTTGATAACATTTGCAATACATCATTTCTGCTCAGAAAGTTAGGCCCAACATATAGCTTTATGTTTAATTTGTCTTTTGATTGACAATGGTACTTCAGGCAAAGACTTTGTAGAATACAGTTACAATTTCTATTGTGATTTTTATTATGATTCCACAAATAAATTCCATGTAATATCTCAAAATTTTCATTGACTCCACTAATAAATTTTATGTAATCCTAAATTTTGTTTAAGTTCACACTGATAGCTAAAAAAATGTAAAAGGGAACAGGTTGAGGCAAACTATTTTAAATGTGAAGCTCCCGAATAGAGTTACTGAGATTACAAATAGTGAATAAGTTATCACAAAGTTGGGTAAGATAATTTCTAATGACAAGTTAATTTGAGCTGAAAATATTTTAGCAAATGAAATTCTCTGTAGGAAATATTTATAACAGATTTTTATGATCTTTAGATTATAATTCAGTAGACTTTAGAGGTTTTAAAACCTTTAAACTTTTCAATACCATAGGAATGTTACTTTTTATTCTTAGTTAACAGACTAAACAAATTTAAAGATGTCAAGGTACAGAGTAAGTGTATATTTAACATAAATTTTCTACTACTTTTGCTAATCTTTTCCTTATCTAGTTAACAAAATATAATAGCTAGCTAAGCACTTCTGAACCCACCCGTAATAACTGTCTTCCCATTCTTTCATTAAATTGCTGAAGCTTTATAGCATCTGTCTCTAGTTAGTTTCTGACAAAGATAAAAGAACATGGGACTTAGTGTTTTCTGTTTCCACAAGTTGTTGTTAACAGCGTAACTACTCAATAAGGAAATACTTTTGAAAGCACAAAATCAGGTTTAGAGAATGTTTATTAGGTGGAAAATGCACTTGTTATCTACCTGATACTGTTTATTACATATATAAGAGTATTGCCTTTGTGTACATAGCATTTTACATAGTCGTGTGTAGTGTAGGATAAATTCCAAGATACAGAACTGCCAAGCCAAAGTATACATGCATTTGTAAATTTGCAAACATAGCATTACCAGTTTTTCTTTTCTAGGAGTAGTTCCAATTTATATCCCACTTGCATATGAGGCCTTTTTAGTCTATAGCCTCACCAACATAGTTTTGAAAAAATTTTTTCCCACTCTGATGGGTAAAAAAATATTTGTTTGGCTTTTTATATATATATATATTTTATATTATGATGGAAGTTGAGTCATTTTATTTTCTATGAATTGTGTATTCATATATTCTAGATATTTTTCAATTTTAAAGTAGAAATTGTTACTTTATAATAGAGAAAAAGAAGAATTTGAGAAAATCTATTTGATTTATTGTTAATATAAAATTGTTCTTAATTATTTTTGAATACACATGTATGTGAGTATCACATGAAGGTTTTTTTTCTTTTTCAAAAATGAAGTTCGGCAGTAATCAGTCCAAACCAGAGTTCACAGTGGACCTCAAGGGGGCAACAATTGAGATGGCTTCAAAGGATAAATCCAGCAAAAAGAATGTATTTGAGGTAATACATTTTTTTCTAAGTATAACACATTCTAAACTGTAGTAATTGGAAGTTCTGTTTTTTGAGCTATTTTGGGAAATAGTCTTTCATTGTGACTAGTTAAGGCAAAGTTGGTGATTAAGTTAGATGGTATTGTAATTTAAGAAAAAACTGGTGTAAAAACCGGCTTTATTTGCATAAGTTGTTTGAACTCAGACTGTATATTACAAGCCTTTGTTTCACAAATCCTATCTTTTCCCAGCGATAATAAAAAGGATGTGGTTCCCTTTACTTACCAAATCTAATATTAAAAAGTAAATTAAGGGGAATGTTGATAATGGGGAGGCTGTGTGTGGGGGTGGGCAGGGGGTGTATGGGATATCTCTATATCTTCTCAATTTTGCTGGAACCAAAAACTGGTCTGAAAAATAAAGTCTTTTTTTTTTTTTTTAATCTTTCCATTTTACCTTTTAAAACCCTCCCCAGTAATATATGATCTGTATTAGTTACTTATTGCTGCATAAGAGACCACCTCAAAACTTAGTGGTTTAACAAAAGAACCATTTTGTTTGCTCAGCCTGGCCTGGGCTGAGCTGGGTGATTTTTCTTCTAATCTCACTTAGGACTATTCATGAGGCTTCAGTCGTTTAGTGGCTTGATTGGAACTGGATGGTCTAAAGTGACCTCATGGCTAGTATTGGTGCCAGCTGTTGGCTAGGCCTCCTTGTCTGCAAGATCTCTCATTCTCAAGGGAGCTACCCCAGGCTGCATCAAGTGATGGCCTCAGGGTTCCAAGAGGGTGAGGGTGGAACCTGCAGGGCTTCTCAGGGCCTAGATTTGGAAGTCACACATTACTTTCAGAGTATTCATTGGTTAAGACTGTTCAGGGGGCTAGCCAAGTATTCAGAGTTGTGGGAAGAGAGGCAGCCTATTGACAGAAGAGCAACAATATCTGTCCCATTCCAGAAGGGTGTGGTTACAGAGATCCAAGACTGATTTTGTGGACAGCCTTCCAGATCCCAGCCTCTTTTTGTAGTCTCATGTCTCAGGCCTTTCCTGTTTTGTTGTGTAGACAGATTGGTTTAATTGCTGTTTTCCAAGTGGAGCCCAGGTTTTCCGGTTTGTCTGATTTTTACTCTTTATTCTGCCTCGAGCACCAACCATGCCAGTCTCACCGTGCCAAATGCTCCCTTTCTTCCAAGACTCATGACAAGCATCACCATAACAATGACGCTACTTCATTTATAACAATAAATATTTATTTAAAAATAAATATTTAAAAATAATATTTATTTTAGTGTACTTGGGTTATCATTTGTCAATTATTTCTCTCATTAGATAATTACAGTTTTTTTTCTTTTTCCCTTAAGTAGAGAGACTGTGTTTTTCCTTTAAATAAGAACCTATAACAGAGCAGAGTATCTTATGTGCAGTACACATTCAATATTGGTAAACTGGCTTGACCAACACTAGAAAAGTACATGAAAGAAGTCACTACTTCCTGAATTAGCCTTGTAGCTTCAAAAGGTAAATCAAGAATAAAAATGGTTTCATGGTCAAATAATTTTGGGAAGCAGTGTATATTTTATTTCTATCTTAGAAAATCACAGTGCACTCTAGAATATCAAAAGCCTGCGACATCTTGAAGGAGAGAATCTAGTTAGGTTTTCTTCAATCCAGTATTTTCCAAGTTAATATTATATACCCTTTTCAAAAATTTATTTTTTGAGGGTACCTTTTTAAAACATTATTTGTGAAACTATGTTTGAGGAATATGTCTTTCAGAAAGTTGTTTGGGAAGCATTGCCATATCTTCCTCCAGGAAAAAAAATCAGTTTTTAATCGGAAAATGGGAGGAGTGCTTTCCACAAACGTATCAAAATTCTTCCTCACTTAAGTGTAAGAAACTTTGCAAAACAGAGATTGTACATAAATTAGTTATTGCCTTCATATAGAATAAACATAGTATTCTTGCTTCAGCTCATGATCTGACACTGAATTTAGTAATACTTCCGCCCAAAAGGGGTGTGACATTTATGCCTGCTCTTTGTACTAAGCCATTATATTTACCTGCAAAGTAGGAAATATTGAAAGTCTTTATGTATTCTTTCTTCTGTATTTTCTAGCCAGAGAGAAAAAAATTTCTCAGGTTGTGTAAAAATGTCATAGATTTTATTTCTTTATTCTAATTTAGAATGCACCACTTTGAACGGATTTTTAAGTGATAAACCTACTAGTTTCAGCAGGTTTTATGGCATTTGTGTGATGGTGTTTGGGATCCTAAATTATTAGATTTTTATGAAAATTTATTATGAGAAACAACTTTATGTTTTTTTATTCAATTGATATTATTGTAAACCAAAAAGGTATTCTATAGGTGTGTAGTACTTTAACCTTGCGTCGTTTACATAATATATGGCAGCTACTCTTGGTGGTTTTGTTAACTTTGAATTAAAGGTATTCATGTATTTTGCTGAAAGCACAAACCAACCATACTCTTTTTTTTTCTCCCTGCTTTTCTCTAAAGCTGAAAACTCGTCAAGGAACAGAACTGCTAATTCAGTCTGACAATGACACTGTTATTAATGATTGGTTTAAAGTTCTTAGTAGTACAATCAATAATCAGGTATGTCTTTGACTTAGGTAAAATTTTTACTTCAGAGCTGTTTTTCTTTTTTTTTAAATTGCTTATTCGATATCCAGATTGCAATCTATATGTGAAAAGGTACTTTATATGTTTGACAGAGATGGAAAAAACAATGGTCAATTTAGCAGCTCCCCAGGGCTGGTGAATGATTTAACATTCTCACTTATGTGATGTTTGCTACCAGTGGATTTGAAATAATGTTCACATCAGGCATTGGCTGAAAAGAAATAGTTCAAAAAGAAGGGGTAAATGGTGCTTACTACATAGTATTATTCAATAACTGAATGAGTTGGAAATAATACTATTTGATGGAAGAAGTCTGAGGCGAGCTTATGAAATGAAAAAAGCTACAGTCTCTTTATTAGCACTTTTTCTTTTCTAGTGACAGTAATCTAGTTTTTCCACCCCCCTCCAAGCTGTTCAGTACCCTTGTGTTCCTAGTATATTTCTTCTTCTTTATATACAACAACCAAAAAGAATCCTGGGTTCATATTCTGCAGGTATGTTAGTAAGAACGTTAGTAAGCAGCTGGGAGCTGTACTTTTTTTTTTTGAAACAGGGTCTCGCCATCACCCAGGCTGGAGTAGTGGCACAGTCATAGCTCACTGCAGCCTTGAACTCCTGGGCTCCAGCGATCCTCCCATTCAGCCTGCCAAGTAGCTGGGACTACAAGTGTGCACCACCGTGCCTGGCTTGTACTTTTTTTACTCTGTATTCTCCTTTTCACCTTTCACCATATGGGGACATGGCTCTTCATTGAGGATCATATTATATTAATGACAGAAATGAAAGATACTACTGATGGGAAGTAAAAGAGAACTTCACCTCTTCTAGCAAATTAGTTATGAAGCTATATATAAATTCTTCGTTTGTAGTTTGTAATATTGCATGATGTTTCTGAATCTTGTCCTTTCTTTTCCGTTTATTCCTGAAACCATGAGGGCAGGCCTTTATATCTTAATACCAAAATAAGAGTAACCTCCTAAACAGTTTTTTCCTTATTTAATCTCACCTATCGCTGATTCATCCTTAATGCCATTGCCATATGAAACTTCCTCATGTCAATTTTCTAATCCCTACTGCTCAGAAACTTTCTGTGATTCATTAAAATTCAACGGTGTAGGCCCAATCTATCTTTTCAAAATGCACTTTCTATTTTACCCAATATGGACTTTCAGCTCTAGTCACAGTAGTCTGTTCACTGTCTCTTGAAGGCAAGTATGCGTGCATTCATTTACCAAATATGTGAATGCCTTATGCACTGGGGACATAGCAGCACACAGTCAGATACTGCACTTTCCTAGGCTGAGATTATAGCCACAGACAGATGATTATTCAAGACAGATAACAGTTAATAAAATGAAGTGTGATGAGTGTTATGATGGTAGGGGTGTACAGCATTCTATAAAAACACCGATTAAGTAGGGGCAAACCTAGTGTATTAGTTAGGGAAGGCCTTGCAGAAAAAGTGGATTTTTGTTTTGTTTTGTTTTTTAATTGAGACCTACAGGCTCAGGGAATAAGCCAAGTGAAGAGAGATGATGTTTTATATATATATATATATATATATATTTACACACACACACGTTTCTTTCTTTCTTTTTTTGAGACAGTCTTGCTCTGTCACCCAGGCTGGAGTGCAATGGCGTGATCTCAGCTCATAGCAACCTCCGTCTCCTGGGTTCAAGTGATTCTCCTGTCTCAGCCTCCCAAGTAGCTGGGATAACAGGCACCCACCACTACACCTGCCTAAGTTTTTGTATTTTTAGTAGAGATGAGGTTTCACCATGTTGTCCCGGCTGGTCTCGAATTCCTGACCTCAAGTGATCTGCCGGCCTTGGCCTCACAAAGTGCTGGGATTACAGGTGTGGAGACACTGCACCTGGCCTATATTTTTGATTAAGAAATTTTAAAATACATACTGTTTCCAAAGTGTCAGAAGATACCAAGGACTAAATGTAGCAAGAGGTGCAAGAACTTCGCAGGGAAAATTACAACTCTTTATTGAGAGACACTGAAGAAAACCTAATTAAGTGAGAAGTATATTCTGTTCATGTGTTTAAAGATTCAATAATGTAAAGATATAATTTTCTTCCAAATGATTTATAGATTTGAGATTTTTGAATCTCATTTAAAATCCCAGTAGTTTTTCTGGTAGAACTTGACAAGCTTATTCTAAAATTTATATAGAAATGCAAAAAGCTAAGAATACCTAAGACACTCTTGAAGAAGAAAGTAAAAAGACTTGCACTATCATATGTCAAGTCTTTAAAAAGCCATATTCATTAATAAAGTGTGGTATCCGTGCAGGGATAGGCATACATACCTGTGAAACAGAATAAAGAACCTAGAAACAGACTCACGTACCTGTGGACACTCTATGCCAGATAGAGCACTGTAGAGGAAGCAGATGGTGCCGGTGCAGCTGGGAATCCAAGAAAAAACTGAAACCCTTCCTTAAACCATCCACAAAAATAAATTCCAGGTGGAGTAAAGATCTCCATGTGAAGGCAGAGCAGAGGTTTTTAGCTTTGAGAACTCAGTCATTCTTTAATCTGTACAAGCGACCTTAGTTATAGATGAGCTCTACGATTTCTTTTCTTTTTTTTCTTTCTTTCTTTTTTTTTTTTTTTTTGAGACAGAGTCTCAACTCTCTTACCCAGGCTAGACTGCAATGGCATGGTCTTGGCTCACTGCAACTTCTGCCTCCCAGGTTCACGCGATTCTCCTGCCTCAGCCTCCCAAGTAGCTGGGACTACAGGCGTGTGCCACCATGCCCGGCTAATTTTTGTATTTTTAGTAGAGGCGGGGGGTTTCATGATGTTGGCCAGGCTGGTCTCAATCTCATAACCTCAGGTGATTCGCCTGCCTCGGCCTCCCAAAGTCTTTGCTGGGATTACAGGTGTGAGCCACCACCCCTGGCTGCTCTAGGATTTCTTTCAGTTGACAACCATGAATCTGAAGTATGAGTCTTGTCCTGTTGTTACAAGGTAATACTCTTGTCAGGTCCATGTGTAGAAGTCTTATACTGTTGTCAGAGAATGTAGCTCTATTGTGTTTTTCACCATAGATTATAGCCTTAACCTTTTAACTGTTAGTGTCACTAATATGCAGTTGATTAAAATGAGGCAAGATAGCCTCATCATCAGTGTAAACTTACCCATTATCCTGTGAATTTTCAGCAATAATTTCTTTTTTAAAAAAATCAAAATTGATGCCATCTAGGGAGAAAAAAAGTATCAAATATCTAAGTCATACATACTGTATACTAATTGGTTTCCTAAAATTGTTTGGAAGAGTCATTTACCATAGTCATTGTGAGAATTATGCCATTCCAACTATAGTAATACTAGAAGTGTAATACGTGTTTGGGAAATATCTAACCAATAGGCAGTAGAAACTGATGAAGGAATTGAAGAGGAGATACCGGATTCACCAGGAATAGAAAAGCATGATAAAGAAAAGGAACAAAAGGATCCCAAAAAGCTTCGTTGTAAGTTGTCTTTTCCATATTTTGCTAAGGATTTGTGCTTGTTCTCTTAGCTTTTTGAAGGTTTTAAATACATATATAAAAGCTGAATGGAATGTCCAATGTTACAAAAAGGCTGTGCAGTTAACCAAGTGCAGTCTCAGTGTGTCAGCGCTCTTTCTTCTTGTTAACTCATTATTGTCGTTTTTCAGCCTCGTAGTATGCATCCTATGGCATCACATTAATTTTAAGGTATTGTGCTACTTTCAGAGAAGAGGTATAGTGCATTTCTGTTGAGGCCTCTAGGAAGCTGAACTTTATTGATTTTAAAATATGTACTTACTGTTTAAGATTCTACATAGAATCTTATACTTTTTAAGAAGTCAAAAGTCATGGAATATGTACCATAATTTCCTACTGGACACCAGGCATCCGTCTCTGGACTAGGATGTGTCTGTGCATGTAAACAAATGCATGCATTCCTATCTCCAGATCTTACTACAGAAAGGAGCATAGCAAAAGCCAGCAGCTTTAAGAAAAGCATTTTCTAATGTTGGCCCCTTGTGAATTACATTGCTTAAATAGGCCGTTAGCTTTGTGACTTGGTACTTTGTTCAGTCTATTTTAACAAATCCACATGTTTAACTGAGAACTTTTTGGCCTTCATATTAACTGAATGATTAGAAAATCAGTACTACTTTTCTGTATTTCTAATGAACTTTTAGGCCTATTAATGACATTGTCAACAGGTAGCAATTTAACATAAAAATGTGAGTATTTTTTATTCTATATTATAGATTCTTCGTGCTCTCAACTTTCCCCAAATAGAATTATTTTCAAGAAATATACCTTTTGAATTTTTGTTACTATAACAGAAAAATCAAGACTAAAGGCAATGGAGGACATTTTCCCTGTAGTCCCATTTGTAGCTCAGAGTACAAATAATTATGATGAAAGTTAGCTTAAAATACAAGTATAATAGTTATGATGGTTATATGTCTATATTTATATCTCTATATATCTGTGTGTATCTCCAGTTTTCTTGTTCAGTGAAGATAGGGATTGTTTTGTTTGTTGTGTATTTTATTTATTTTTACTTTTTGGTGGTCATTTTACCTTCTAAAACTGATGGAGAATCAATAAAGATAAGTAGTTAATCATTTATGAAATAATGAATATGTTAGAGTAAATTAGGGATGTCTTGGCAGATATACCATAGAAGGTACAGTTGTCATCTGTTTTTAGTGATAAAAATGAAATGTTTTGTTTGGTTTATAACTTTGAAATGGGGTCTGTGTTAATGTAATTCTTCACATCTTGTCCTTAAACCACATTAAAGTTAAAATAACTGAATTGTACTGTGATCTTGAGATATGAGGTTAATATGTTTTGCATGCTAGCTGGAAAAACTTGTATCAAAAAAACTTCATTTTTACAAATGCTTGTTACCTGTCTTTTTGTCTTAAGCCTTTAAAGTATCTAGCATAGATTCTTCAGAACAGAAAAAAACCAAGAAAAACTTAAAGAAGTTTCTTACACGACGCCCCACTTTGCAAGCTGTTCGTGAAAAAGGTTATATTAAAGGTTGGTAGGAGAAGTATTGTTGATAATAATGAATGTTGGCCTACATCATAAATAAAATGTTTCAAATTAAAAACAAACATTTTCAAACAGTAAGAATATTATTCTTTATTCAAGTACAGTGATTAAAAGACATTAAGTAATTAAAATAGTTTTTTTTTTAAGTTTATTTTAACTAAAGCAGTGGACAGACATAAATAACAAACTAAACTTTTAGAAAGACTGTTTCAGAGGAACTACATGGATGTGATGGGTGGCAGACTTTTAGAAATTGTGACAATGAAAAGTTTAGTTTTGAGATGCAAAGATCACAATAAATAAGAAATTTTGAATATCACTAACAATAGAAAGAAAGAAAAATGAACAAATAGTTTTTACCTTTGGCTGTCATTTAAAGTAATTGAAAAATTAGCATAAGGTGTTTTTTCCTAACTATTTGCTTGTTATTTCATTTATAAGCACTATAATGGACTAACAGAATCTTTTTTTATAGGAAAATATTCTTTAAAAAAATCACATTACTTGTGTATGTAGTTCTTACGAGCGTGTTTAATTCCAAAGGTAAAATTTTCTAATACCTGACTTAAAACAATGGCATTTATTCGTAAATAATAGTAAAAGTAAAGATAATATAGTCTATAATGTATATCTCTGTCTCTGATTATTATGAAGTTTCTAACAGAGACCGTCTATTTGTGAAGCATCTGCATTAAAACACGCAAGCAAATTTTATTAAGAAGGTATTTAAGGCCAGGTGCAGTGGCTCACATCTATAAACCCCCCACTTTGGGAGGCAGGAGGATTGCTTGAGTCCAGGACCTCAAGACCAGATTGGGTAACATAGAGAGACCCTCTCTCTACAAAGAATTAGTTGGGTGTGGTGGCACACACCTGTAGTCCTAGCTACTTAGGAGGCTGAGTGGGAGGATAGCTTGAACACAGGAATTAGAGGCTGCAGTGCAGCTATGATTGCACCACTGTCCTCCAGCCTGGGTGACAGAGAAAGACTGTCTTGAGAAGAAGAAAAGAAAAAAAAAAGGTATTTAAGACTTCTAGGAAGAGACTAGCTAATTAAGTAATTCAAATTAGCAACTTTAAGAGTTGTGGATAACAGGTACTCTCCAATAAAGCATATGAATTTGTATGATGAGTTTAGAGTCTTTAAAAACTTAAAAAAAAAGCCTGGCAAATAAGTGAATAGAAACTGTTGCTAATTTGTTCACCAGGCCTTTTCCCTGAGAAATATAAACTGTTGTCACTTTATGTCCTTATTCATCACTTCAAATTGTTTGTTTTCCTGAATGTTTACCACTAATATGGAATTTCAAAACTGTTGGGTTGAAAGATTAATCGAAGAGTATTTGAAATGTATTTTGTGAAGTCAAATGTTGGTACGTGATGGGCGGGCATATGCTTATTTTAATAGTTTTAAAAATAATCAAGTATTTACTAAGTGCTAGGCACAAGCATAGGTGCTATGAATACCTGTTGGTGTTCAGGAACTACATGGTCCTTTGTCCTTGCCCTCATGAAACATATACTCAAGTGGGAAGTAGACAAGATAATGTGAAATAGTAACAAATGCTGTGAATCTAACACAGTAATAAAATAGAATGTGTCTAGAACTGGGTTCTCTTAGGTAAGGATGGTCAGAGGGGTTATTAAAGTAGGTGACATTTTAGCTGAGACCAGGAGTGATAAGAAGGAGCCAAATTGGGTGGAAAATTGCTTTCTGCAAAAGCAGTAGAAAGTACAAAGAATTTTCAGGCAAGAGTGAGTAAGGGTGTGTATGAGTTTGGAAACGAATTGTTTGAAGTGAAAATGAAGAAGTAGGCAAGATGCCTATTGCATAAGGCATAGGGCCATGTTAAACAATATTTGGTTACATTGGATGTTTCTGTTGCACTCTGAATGGTTAGCCATTTCATGAACTGAATTTCAGCAAGGTGATTGACTTTTTAAAAATAAATCTTTTTCAGATCAGGTATTTGGATCCAATCTCGCTAATCTGTGTCAGAGAGAGAATGGCACAGTACCAAAGTTTGTGAAGTTATGTATTGAACATGTTGAAGAACATGGTAAGAGAAGGATTTTGATTTTTTTTTTTTTTAACATTAAGCAAACCAGCTTCTTGTTTTGCCATCAAAATTCCTAGAATTTTGATGATTTTGAGTGATGCAACCAAAAGTTCCTTATAGTCCTAAGATGTTAAGAAAATAATTTTGTTTACAAAACACTTACATGTTTACACCTGTTTCAAATTAAGACCTCTCCAGGCATCTACTGAATGTTTGGTACTCACAGTTAATTAAGTATATGCTATTCTTTGAAGCCATTTCATTTAAGCATTTGCTTAAAATGAAGAAGGTAGTTAGTGATTGTGAAATTGAGCTTGTTTTTAAGAAATAATTTGACAGTGTATAAGATCTGAGGAGATTGTTTACTTACTAAGTTTCTTCTGTTCTAAAAATCAGATGACATTTTAAATGGTTAAGTCAACCGCAAATGTCTCATGAGATAAAAATTTTTATGTCATTTTCTGTAAAATAGGACAAACTAATTTCTATTGTGGTTAATTTAAACATAGCTATAATATTTATACTAGTTTTATATACATTAGTATATTGTAATCACATTAACTTATCTCTGTATATCATGAAAAAAAATTTGTACAATTAAAACACATAATTCAATTTGTAATTTCTGCCAATTACAGATCTCTTGTCCCATTGACTCTTGTCAACATGGCAATAGGGATACTACACTATTGTCTTAATTTGAAGCTAAATGAATAGTACATTCGATAATGTGCTTTAGTAAATTTGTACACTATTATCATTTAATGAATACCTGAAATTTCGGGGCTTAATTGTATGAATTTCAGATGATTCTGTTTCACATATAAAAGAAAATAATAAATTATAGCAAATTATGTATTGTTTTTATAGAACCATTAATTTAGTGGTTATATTAAGTTTACTTATTACAAACACTTAATATGACAGATGCTTTCAATAAAGTTTTTACAATATGTGCATTTACATTATAAAATGATGTGTAAAATATGCATGGGCTGATTTTACCTGCTGACTTCCTTTAATTTTGAATTATCCCCAGATGTTTTCAGAAATTTGAAATTGTTAGTGTTTTAAGATTAATGAAACTATTTCCTTGAGCTGATTCACAGTCTATATGATGAGCAGAGTAGAATTACTGCTGTTTATTAAACAGAATTCAGAGCAAATCTCCATCTCTCTCCCCTGCCAAACATCTACCAGAAGCCATTTAGAGAAAAAGAATATTTGCCCATTTGATTTTAGGCTAATGCTAATGAGTGAGAATTCTGACACATGCAAACGTGTTCAGAAGAGGCAAACAAGTACTTTAAACACACACACACAAATTATTATTGTCTCTTAGGTTTGGACGTTGATGGGATATACAGAGTAAGTGGCAACCTCGCAGTGATCCAGAAACTAAGGTTTGCAGTCAATCACGGTAAGCTTATATTTACTGTTGTTATTCAGATGCATCACTCATAACTTTTTGAACTGGCTTAAAGTAATTTTTTAAAATGTCCAATTCCTGCTGTTTTTCAGATGAGAAATTGGACTTGAATGACAGTAAATGGGAAGATATTCATGTCATTACTGGAGCCCTCAAAATGTTTTTTCGAGAATTACCAGAACCTCTTTTTACATTTAATCATTTTAATGATTTTGTTAATGCAATTAGTAAGTATGTAATTCTACTCAGTTTTTTCTAGATATTGAAAATTCTTTGCACAGATTAAGCCACCCAATTTTTTTATCTTACTTTAAGCAAGTATTTTCAACAGATTGTTTTACTCCAAACATTTTAAATGTGACCACCAGATGTCACTGTGTATTACCAAATATCAGCTTCCAAACTGTGACATTGCTTTCAGTTTCATAAGAATTTGCTGTAAAATATCTGGTTATTATCTTTTTTCAGAGCAAGAACCAAGACAGCGAGTCGCTGCTGTTAAGGACCTAATCAGACAGTTGCCAAAGCCAAACCAAGATACAATGCAGATTCTTTTCCGACATCTCAGAAGGTAGGAGGACTGCCCAGTCATGGGATGTGGTATAGCACAAGGGGAAGCAGGAAGGCCTGTGGGGCCAGGGTCACTCAGACCCAGTTTGGATCCCAGCTATGCTATTTGCTGTCTTTGTAACTTGAAAAAGTTACTCAGCTCCTTTTAGTATCAGTCTGTCATGGGTAAATGATTTGCTATGAAGAATACAATAAAGTAGGTATTATATGTGAAGTATTTATGTAATGCTTAGCACATAGTAGGTGTTCAGAAATTGTTGCTAAGGTTAATATGAAGATGAGATTGGATATTAATCGAAGTGTATTAAGTTACTGTCATGGTTCTAGGTTACTACATAGCCACTTTAATAACCGAGTTCTTTCATCTGATAGAAAGTACACTAGAATACTAAAACAAAAAATCCCAGCTAGAGAGAGTTTTTTTTTGAAGAAATAACATAAAATGAGTAAAATGGAAAGTTTAATCTCCACACCCTAATGAGATTTTTTTCCCATCAACTTAATGGAGCAGTCATTGTTACCTGAATTGTAACTCATACTTAAATATTCTATTTTAAAAACTAAGCTAAAATATCACACATTTTAAGTTTGTTAGAGTATGCTTAATTGTACCTTTCAGCTGTGTTTGTCAAAAAGAAAGCTTCACATGGCATTTAGACAGAATTCTACTTGGTTAAATAGTTTATGCATCACCTTAGGAAAATAAGTATTACATCTCTTTTTAAAATGCAAACTGTTAGGTTTATAATACCATTTGAAGAATTTTCCCTCTCTCTTATTTTCTCTTTTAACAACTTCTTTTTTTCCCTTCAGAGTTATAGAAAATGGAGAGAAAAATCGAATGACCTATCAGAGTATAGCAATTGTTTTTGGTCCCACTCTATTAAAACCAGAAAAAGAGACTGGTAATATAGCAGTTCATACTGTGTACCAGAATCAGATTGTAGAATTAATTCTTCTGGAACTGAGTTCCATCTTCGGACGTTGATTCTTACTGAAGACAACCTGTGGAATAGAAGCTGGATTCCATCAGATTTCAAATGTTTATACACAATGTATTTTATTTTTTGGACCAAGCAGTGACTCTTTGATTTTGCACTTTTTTTTTGAGGGATCAGAAGGGAAGGGGAGAGTCAAGATGTGTGTTAGGCCCTCATATTTGCTGCTTTGTTGCAAGTTGATATAACTGCGTGTAATTACGAATTCATTTTATCCTGAATGTTTGCATTTCATACTCTGAATTTCAGTAAAAATCAAAACTTAAGATTCTAACCAGTCATATACACTGGATAATTTGGTAAGAAAACTGTATTTTTTTTCCCTGAAATTGGATAATGTACTTTCTTCTCAAGATTCATGACCCGATAGAACAATACTTACTATCAGTTATGTTGAAAAGGCTCTTGGGCATTTTAAACAAAATGAAGTATATCCATTTTGAAACCTGTATATTTCTTTTTCGGGGTTTCTGCATGCAGTGGCAGTCTTAAGTGCCAAAATTCATTATAACCCCAAAATAACCCCTTGACGAAGGCTTGCTGTCTTTTACTGTGTTACACAGCATCCTTACTGGATATCTTAGTTGCTTATTTGGGCAGCACACTAATATTACTTAAAACACTGTGATATACTGGAGTTTTAGTTAGCTTAAGTCAGTTCAGGGCATTTTAGGGCTGTCTTGCTATACTGAATTGTAGCTAACAATCCTATCTAGTACCATACTGAGTTACTGGTATGACCCTGTGGAAACACACATTATTTTATGTAAATATAGGCTAAAGACTTAATGTCCTTTAGCTTGTGTATATAATTGTGTTGTATAGTCTCAGAGTACATTCTAACCCTACATTTCTAATCATATTATTGGTAATCTTTTCTGTGAATATTAGGTTTCCTCCAGAAATAGTCCGTTATTTGGGAAAGTTAACTGTGTGCACTTTTAGATATTAACTACATTTACAGGCAAATCACTGTAATGAGAATGGTACTGGAAAAATACTGAATAGACTTGCTAAATGGCATATGCACTACAAGAGGAACCTTTTAGGTTATTTAATATGTACAGAAAACAGTAGAAAAAATTTATTACAGAATTCTAGTTCCAGTATGAATAGTGGAAACCCATCTGTAAATTAGATGGATGTTGGATGGAAAATGACATTGCTAAATTGGAGAATTTCTTTTTACCTACTAATGTAGATTGCTTTGTATAATAAAACACAGGGTTTGGAAGGTTTTGTTACAGGGAGCATGGTCTGTTGAAGATTTTTAAAATGTATTTTTCTAGATTAACTTCTGTACATGAAATGTCTAATAAAACTATAAGAGGTTTAGAGATTTTTCCATTGGAAATGTGCATTTTGGTTTCTAATTTTTTTGTTTTTTCATTTACTGGCATACTCTTATACCTCATTTTTAAAAATCAGCTGAATCCAATATTTCCTGTGGCAAATAACACTTTCCTCATTTCATACCTTTTCTCCTCTCTTCCATGCCAACATTTCTCCACCCACAACGTACACTTTTTATTTCTCCATCAATATTTGAAAGCGAGTGATTTGTGACCAGGATTTTTTTTTCTTAGGGTTGCATTTATAATTTACAGATTGCCTTCCTTGGGAACAAGTATTTTTTTGTATGAGCTGTCTAAAAACCTCTCACCTGAATTTTGTGGTAGAAATTCTGTATTTGTTGTTGTGAGCGTGTTAAATTGATAACAAACCAAACTACTTGATAGCTAAAGCAGATTGTTTTGGGTGGGGAGAAAAAGCCCTAAATCAGAATGTTTATATTTGCCTAAAGATGTCCTTAATAACACAATATGCTTTAGATCTTGCTTATATAGTGATTGTATACCAGGAAAACAATTAGACTCAAATCAGTGATGTTCTTGCTCTTGGTGTTCATGAACATATATCAAAGATTAAAATTGTCCTGTGTTTCTTGTTTCAAGGTACGTACGTGTGTGTGTGTGTGTGTGTGTGTGTGTGTGTGTGTGTGTAGTCTTAAATGTTTTATTAGTCTACAGCTAATCAGTTTATTGTAATATTGTGTGTACAGTGAGATAAATGTCTTGTGTTTTCATCCTTTGTGAATTAAAAATTCTCACTTGTTTTTGTAATAACAAAGCTAGTAATATTTTCCTGTCTTGATAGCTTGGTTTTATAGTAGAAAATATATTAAAAGCTGAAATAAATTATCAGTGGAATTTTATTTGTTAGTAAGTCTTCCTTCATAATGTCATTGAAAAAGGTAGTTGCAGATTTAGAAAAGAAAGTATATTTAAATACATTGTCACATTCCAATTAGAAGAAAAACACTTATTTAAATTTTATAGAAATAAGAAATTTTACCCTTTACTCTGGAGAAAGTAAGTTAATTATTAAATAATCTCCAAAAAATGATGTTTATATTTTAGATAGAGACAAATCTATAAATTGTTTTTTTCCTTATGTGAAAAGCACAAATGAAATAATTTGGTGAAACTTTGGACTTAGTGGTAGATGGGTTGTATGTGTGTTTATAACATATACACACAAATGTGTGTGTGTGTGCTACGTGTGTGTGCACGCCATTGCTTACATACAAGTGAAAACTCACCACTAATGCAGATACATGGAGACCTTTTTACTATTTCAGTTTCATTCTACGCTTCTTTGCAAGCCCACAATATTGAACATTAAGATAGCAGTGGGCCGGGCGCAGTGGCTCACGCCTGTAATCCCAGCACTTTGGGAGGCCAAGGCAGGCGAATCATTTGAGGTCAGGGATTCGAGACCAGCCTGGCCAACATGGTGAAACCCTGTCTTTACTAAAAATTCAAAAAAAATTAGCTGAGCATGGTGGCAGGTGCCTATAATCCCAGCTACTGGGAGGCTGAGGCAGGAGAATCACTTGAACCCAGGAGGCGGAGGTTGCAGTCAGCCGAGATCGCACCACTGCACTGCAGCCTGGGCAACTGTGAGACTCCGTCTCAACAAAAAAAAAAAAGATAGCAGTGAAGGGAAAATAGTTATTCCATAATTGTGCCAAGAGATTTTTTCCAGCTCATGGGAGAGCCTTCTAATTAAATACTTAAACATGTAGTTTCCCATGACTCAAATTCCTCAAAGATCTTTAGGCATTTTTAAAGAAATACACAGAGGAGTCCACAACACATCTTTTTAGTAAAGAAGAAAATAAAAATAGTCAAGTGGGCGCCACGCTCTCACTAGTCTAATAAAAGTCAAATGTTCAAATATTGCATCTCTATAGAGAATTGAAAATGGGTAGAAAATAAGATTTTATGGAGTTTACTATTCTCCCTGAACTCCAGCCATGAGCTCTAATGATCTTCTTTTATAGAAAGCACTTCTCTGGTGTAAGACTACAGAAAGTGTTTAATAGGGCCTTTAGCCTGCGTGTTACAGTCTTGGAGGCAGAGCATAGTTTTTGTTGTTATTTTTTTAAACAGTATTCCAGTGCAGCTAACATAGTACTATTAATTGCAACTTTAGTTTGAGACAAACAAAAACAAAAATCAAATGAGTGCAAAACAAAATCAACTGTCTTACAATGATGGTGTATTAGAATCTGTTGGGAATTCACAGGCTGTGTCCTCAGGCCGGGCAGAGTCAGACTTAGTATTCTAGAGAAGGGGGAGGTACAGAATGCCTAATGAGACATCTGTAACTACCAAAGACAAGGGAGTTCTCCTGAAGAATCTCAATTAGTCTGCTCAACTGAAGTTTTGTGGTGCGGTGGTGGCTGCAAGTATATTCAGCTGGATTGAGCTTTTACAAATTAGCCTTATGTGAATATAGCACTTAAATGAACTCTTTCATTTCCTTCATTGCTTCCCTTCTCCCACGGGGGTGGAAAAAATGAAAGAAAGAAAGCACTTTTATAGTGCTCTCATAAACAGAGCACTTGTACAACAAGGTAACTGTTTAACAAATTACTACAATACGTATTTACAATACATGTTTTTTCTCATCGACCCTCTTCTCCCTTTATTTTATTTCCTCTCTTAAGGTTTTCAGAAAAGCGGTCTTTGGTAAAGATTTTTAATTATTAATGCTGGTAGCCAGATCTTTCAAGTACTTCTGATAGTTGTGGCTCATACTGCAAGTAGCTTAGAAACTTGTAATACTGTCATAAATTTATATTGATGAAATCCTTAGTGACTTGAGAGTGACAAATGATGCTGTAGAGGTCTTTATAAACAGAACATTTGCAGAGGTAGAAATCAAAACCACTGTCAAGTCATGATGGAGTAACCAGTGAAAATTCAGCACAGACTTCAAGGCCACATTTTCCTCGTCATTTTGAGAAATTGTTTATACAGTCACGTGACTGTTAGTGATGAGGATATGTTCTGAGAAATGTATTGGTATATGCAAACATCATAGATTATACTTACACAAACCTAGATGTATACCAGATGCTACACTTAGGCTATATGGTATAGACTATTGCCCCTAGGCTGCAAACTTGTACAGCAGGTGACTACTGTATACTGTAGGTGATTGGAACACATTGGTAAGTATTTGTGTATCTAAACATATCTAAACAGAAAAGTTAGAGTAAAAATACAGTACTATAATCTTATGGGATGACCATTGTATAAAGCAGTCTGTCATTGACTAGAACATCATTATGCAGTACATGACTGTATTTAGGCAAGAAAAATGGGAATCTTGGATGCCAAAGTAATACTCTCAATGATTGATAAAGCAAGAAAGGACCTGTAGGAACCCTCACATTCACTGTTTATTGTTTTATAGATGAAATAACTGAGGCCCAGATTGATGTGAATGCCTAAAGTCATATGCTTAGTGACAGTATGATAAGCCTAAGGCTGAAGAGAAGTAATATTTTGATTAGCTATGTTATTTCTATTTAAAGTTTGTGATCAATTTAAAACATATTCGGCATGTTCAATAATATTTGAGGAACAAACAAGTAACTTGCTTTCTGTTTCACGCTAAGCTAGTTGTTATTTATGTGGCATATTGAAACGTATTTTCCTTCTATTATGTACATCTGTTATGAATATAGAAGTGGCAGGGGGTAGGTACTGCTTTTACTGGTCTCTTCTGGTTCTGGTTGCATAGGAAGTAAACTAGCATCCCTCTCTGTCGCCTGGCAAATAATCAGAATTCAGCGATTCTATTTCTCCCCACTGACATTCCTGGATAGGCCATTGTGTGTATTAATCTCTTTAATATGGATTTCTGTTTTCACTTAATGTTCTAGAATGGTGCTATCCAATTACTGTAGCCACCAGCCATATGTGGCATTTTAAAAAATTATGGCAAAATATGCATAACATACAATTTACCATAGAAACCATTTTTAAGTGTACAGTTCAGTTGTATGAAGTACATTTATATTGTTATGCGATCATCATCACCATCCATCTCTAGAACTTTTTTCATCTTGCAAAACTGAAACTCTATATCCACTAAACAATCAATCCCCATTCCCCCAGCCCCTGAGAAAACCACCATTCTACTCTGTCTGTGATTTTAACTACCTCATGTAAGTGGAATCATGCAGTATTTGCCTTTTTGTGACTGGCTTATTGCACTTAGCATAATGTCGTCAAGATTCGTTTATGTAGTAGCATACTGCAGGATTTCATTTTTAAGGCTTAATAATATTCCACTGTGTGTATACACCACATTTTGCTTATCCATTCATTTGTCAATGGACAGTGTTGCTTCCGTGTTTGAGCTACTGTGAATAATTCTGCTATGAACATGGATGTATAGATATCTTAGAGACACACTGGATTTGGCAGTAATTTTTTGGATATGACACTAAAGGCAAGGCAACTCAAGAAAAAGACAAACTGGACTTTATAAAAATTTTAAAAATTGGTACATCTACAGACATTATCCTATCGATGATAACGTTATCCTATTGATAATAAACAGGCAACCTGCAGAATAGGAGAAAATACTTGCAAATTGTATATATGATGAAGGATTGATATCCTTGATATAGAGAGAACTCCTAAAACTCAACAACAATGAGAAACCTGATTCAAAAATGGGCAAAGGACTTGAATAGACATTTCTCCAAAGAAGATACACAAAGACATGAAAAGATGCCCAGCATCACTAATTATTAGAGAAATGCATATCAAAACTGAGATATCACCTTACACCCAGCAGGATGGCTGCTATCAAGAAACCAGAAAACAAGTGTTGGCAAGGATGTTGAGAAATTGGAATCCTTTTCCTCTGTTGATGGGTGGGAATGTAAAATGGTACAGCCACTGTGGAAAACAGTATGGCAATTCCTCAAAAAATTAAAAATAGACTTACCACACGATGCAGCCATTCCACTTCTGGGTACCCACCCAAAAGAGTTTAAATTTACTTACAATTATATAGTACTTTAAAATTTAGTTACTCTTTGGGAGGCTGAGGTGGGCGGATCACGAGGTCAGGAGATCGAGACCATCCTTGCTAACATGGTGAAACCCTGTCTCTACTAAAAAAATACAAAAAAAAAATTAGCCGGGCGTGGTGGCAGATGCCTGTAGTCCCAGCTACTTGGGAGGCTGAGGCAGGAGAATGGTGTGAACCCTGGAGGCGGAGCTTGCAGTGAGCCAAGATGGCGCCACTGCACGCCAGCCTGGGCAACAGAGCAAGACTCCTGTCTCAAAAAAAAAAATTTAGTTACTCTGTCACAATAGCTACATTTCAAATGGTCAGTGGGGAGTTGGAGTTAATGGCTGCCATCCTGAACAGTGCAAATAGAACAATTTCATCCTCAAAAGAAATTTCTACTGGATGGTGCTATTCTAGAAGGTTGGGAGGTGGGGAATAAGCAATTGCAAAATGCACATTCTGCAAAATTATTTAAAAAATTAAAATATGTAATATTTTATCCATCTCCCTCATGCTTGTCTCTTAAGTCCATGACACTAGGAAAGTTTAAAATTAAGGAGAGAAATATATTTTTATTATAGGTGTGCTAAACTTGAATATTTGTCCCATTATATGCTCTCATATTGGGGCTGGAAGGGAGGTAAATGTGATTTAACTTCCAATACAACACCATCAAAATGCTTGCAATTTGGGCAAAAGCGGTCTGAGACCATGGCTTAATAGAAGCCTCAGTTGACATTGTTCTCTTTGGAAAATCTAGGAATGCTGTACTGTGAGATAATTAATGTTTCAGAAGTTTGTGTCACAATAGTCTTACATTTAAATTTTAGAAATTTTTACATTGGTGGGAAAGATTTTCTAAAATTTTATTTTAGAAACTATCTAAACAAACAAAGAAATGGTTCTAATTGGAACTTTCCCTTGGGATCCAAGCTACTTCACATTATATTTACTTCTGATTTTTAATAATACCCTGTATGAAGTAGTGAAAAACTTGAAAAACATACATAACACAACTTTTTAAATGGAAGCTGATATCTAACCATGGATACAAGGAAATTATTGGTAGCCTCAAAGCAACTCAGTAGGTCTGCACGTGATTTCGCCAGAGGTATTCTAAAGTATGGAAGATGGCTGGGTATGTAGGTCTCATAGAATGGATGATAATCAGCATTTTTTGTTTTTATTTAAATAACTATCAGATTTATTTCAAGGGTCCCAGGCCACATTCTTCCAGAGCTGGTACTCATGCATAGTTGGCTCTAGTTGAACAATGCTCTAGTTGAAGAAGCTGCTACTGATATATTTTCAATCCTGTTATAAAAGGCCTTCTATTAATAAGCACCTTAAAATTTCTAGGTAGGGGGTATAATAAGTTGTTAGTTACCCATACTGATCCAACCCATTGACAGAATGACTTAGTTCAGACTTAGGCAAATCGTAGGGTGTAGAAGCTTTGCCCTCTAGTAAACCTGACTCACCAAACACTCCTCCCATCTTCTCATTAAGCACGTTGAAACAGAAAATGCTTCTCTATGTATCCTTTCTTCTTCCTTTCCTTTCTCTCAGCCACCATCTCAGCAACTGTGTCTTAGACAATCAGTTGAGCAGCTACTCACAGAAGCTGTGCTAGGCCTTATTGAGGCCCCTGTGTCCAGAGTGTTCAGTTTCCTTGGAGAAGATGGACTTAAAGAGGAATCAAAGGCTTCTAGGGAAGACAGCACCACTGTGTTGAAAAGGAAACTCAACCTTTTCTGTCATAAGGGAAACCCCAATATCCTTGGATGACATAGTTCTGACTGCAGGGGTACCCTGAATTCAACCTGTTTGTTAGGGAACCAGATCTGATGTGACATTTCTGACATCTAGCTACATGTAATGACTGCTCTCTCTGGTCATCCCTTTGTCTCCTGACCTGTTAATATTAGCCAAATTGATTGCCTGAACATTGCCAGTAACAGTGACTGGACCTCCATGTCGATCTTATCACTCTTGCCAATGCCTGTAGCATATTCAGTTGGCATTAGGTTCCACGAAAGCAGTATCACACAATGTGAGATTGCTGTTTTAAATAATGGGTAGTACTGAAATATCTCCCACTGAATAAGAGGTTGGGAAGAGAGCCCTTCTTTAAGAATCTACTGCAGAATGAGTTTCAGACTACCAAAATGTCTTAGAGATGGCAACATGAGACTTGATGTTATGCATTAAATATTTAATTGCTTACAGAAGTAAGATGAAGTGAGGGCCAGCAAGGAGAAAATAGAGTCCTTAATGATTATAAACTGACAAATGAAGATTTAGTACCATTTACAATGGAATAATGAGGAAAACGCAGGCAAAAATTTAATGTTTTCAACAGTCATATTGGTGGTATTCTGCCTGGTGTGTATGTAGCATATGATTAAACAAATGAGTACATATTGGATATTTTAATTCTATCGTCTCGAGTCCTTGGCAATCAGGTTTCTAAGAATAGAACAAGGTGGTAAGTTAAAGTAAAAACTTTGTAGTCTTTAATTTGAAATGGGAGTATCAATATGATGTCATGAGATATTTAATCTATGTGTCTATGTGTTCATGTATGTGACTGATCACTGAAAAGTTGTAACAAGAATGACCAACTGGGGGAGCATCCTTAGCACCTGGATTTTGACCTTGAAATAGAATTTCTCATTAAAAGAAACCAAGGCATTTTGGAGATATGGCTGATTCCAGGTGTGGAACGGGAAACATGCAAGATGATCCTGAAAGAACTTGTCATAGCAAGGAAGTGGTGAAATGTTAGCAGGATCTTGTCAAAAGAATTCTAGAGGCGACTTGAAGATCCCACTGGCCAAAAATGGAACAGTTGGAGCTTCAATAATAATAGTTGGCAATGAATTGAAACTCACTGGTATGTTTAAACCCATGAATTAATAATATCAAAAGAGAATTCATCACTTTAGGAGGATGAGAGGGAATAAATTCATATCTTCTTGAAAACTGATGATAAAGAGAAAGAATCAAACATTTATTTGGCCTATCCTGTATGCACTTGACCACTAAGTATCCAGATGGCAGATGAGGGTAAGTACCTCTATATGAAAGTTTCCGGCCGGGCACGGTGGCTCACGCCTGTAATCCCAGCACTTTGGGAGGCCGAGGTGGTCGGATCACAAGGTCAGGAGATCGAGACCATCTTGGCTAACACGGTGAAACCCTGTCTCTACTAAAAATACAAAAAATTAGCTGGGCCTGGTGGTGGGCGCCTGTAGTCCCAGCTACTCGGGAGGCTGAGGCAGGAGAATGGCGTGAACCCAGGAGGCCGGAGCTTGCAGTGAGCCGAGATCGCGCCACTGCACTCCAGTCTGGGCGACAGAGCGAGACTCCGTCTCAAAAAAAAAAAAAATTGTTTCCAGCTAATAATTGAAATGATTATCATTCACTTTATACTCCCCATTGATTGAATAAATCTCTGTATTAAGCATCAATGGCTGCTAGCATCATCAAAAGAGAAATAACTAGATACTACATGCTTCCTGATGGAAGAAAACAAGACCTCTTATGGTCTTGTCAAAGGAATTGAACCTTAAATCTCAATCAGGCTTTGAATCTAGCTTCTGGAAAATATAAAGGATGGAGAGCTACATCCTGCCTATGAAATCAAGAAGACTCAGACTGAGAAACAACTTGTCAAAGGGTCTGGCTTTCTCAACAAATAACACTGTAAGGAAAAGAAAGGATTGGAGAGGAGCTCCATAAACTTGCCTATTATTTTATTTCAGTTGAGACTTGGGCATCATTTAAAACCAATGAAATAGTCAAAACTTAATTCTTTATTATTTTATCCCATTTTACTATTATCTCTGCTTTTAAGTTTATTTCACAGATATTAAGGTACCTGTGTGGTGGAAATACTATACAATGGTGTACTTTACACCTTTTCCCAGTTCTACATTAGTGACGTCAAGGTGGTTTGAAATTGGCAGTTTGATGGTGGTAGTTTTTAGACCAAATCAGAGATGGTTTACTGTTTGGTCAATTTGTCTAGACTTAAAAAGGTGATGGGGAAAATGTTAATGCAGATTAAAATTTAAAATGTGTCTGTAGCTCTTACATGGTGAATAACACAAGAAATTGAGGAAATATTCTTCCAGTGTTCAAAAACTATGATCTGATTCAGCAAAGAAGCCAGATATATCATGGACAAATGAGTGAAGTTCTGACATGTGTTGATTGTTCTCTTTTGTCTTATTTATTAATGTAAATAAAAATATCAACCAACATTCATGCCAGATTACACTTGTGAATCAATTGCAATCACAGGATGGCTAGAGATAGAAGAATTTGGGAAAAATAAAAAGATTCTTTGTGAATAAATTGGTTATGTGGAATCAGCAATAAGGAGTATTATCTATTTTATTTATATTGGTTAAATTTATTATACACTTACGTATGTGTGTGGATTTTGTGCCAGTTGTTAAACATTTACCAGCTCACCCCTGGAAACATGGTGTGTAATAAATGTTAGTTGTTTTTATTATTAGTATGGCAATAACACGATGCTGGTCCCTGTGAAGGGATGATGTTCCTAAAGACCAAATGTTTGGCAGGAAAGTAAACTGATCAAGATGACTTAAATTTTAAGATGAGTTAAATTATATATGCCAAGAAAGGCCATCACTGAATTGAAAGAACTTATGTAACAGAAGCACTATGCAATACACAGAAGTCATCTTTACAATAAAGGCTGTTTGGGCCCACTGTTTTACTTCCAGGTATCTATGAAAGGCAGAGCACTGAAAAAATAGAATGAACATCATGTCTTGTCAGAAACTAAATATCCCATAAACACAGCAGAGGTTACAAAACGAACATGCAGAATTCATAACCATAAAATGGCCATCGATCCATTAGGCCCAAATGAAATAGATTGAATAGGAAAGACAAGTTGTGTGATACCTAAATAAGACATTCATCTATAAAGAAATCTATAAATCTACGGATTGGGAGAATGATGAGCATGTATGTGTTGCTAAAAGGAAATACGTGACGCTTAGGATAATTATATGATACCACTCACCTATTTGGAAAGATTTGGGTGATGTTTGCTTAGTACGGATTATATTATAGAACAACATACACAGAAATGACCTGTAGGGTTAAGGGCCTTCAACCATCTTTAGGGACATCTGCTAAAAGTTGAGTCCTGGAATTGAGTCCCACCTTGTTTATGTTTTCAGAGGGGGAGTAGCTGTGTGCATTATTTTAATAAATAAAGAACTAGTTGGTGGTCTAGGAACGACAGGATGCCTGGGATACAGTGATTCCTGTATCTTGCAGTTCATAATGGCAAGGAAATGAAATACTGGATTTAGTCAACCATGCATGGAGTCTGATTGCAGCAAACTCAGTGAAAGTTCTTATGGCTCAAGAGGTTAAAATGAATTCTCTGGAAAAAGTGAGATTTCAAGTACAGATGACCCTCCTTAGATTACACATCGGCAGTTTCAACCAACCAAGGATGGAAATATTTTTTAAATAACAAAAATAACCATACAACCATAAAAATGACACAAATAAGAATATGCTATAACAACTATTTATATAACATTTACTTGTATTAAGTATTATAAGTGATCTAGAGATGATTTAACATACAGATGTACGGAGGATGTGACTAGGTTATATGCAGATACATTATTTTATATAAGGGATTTGGGCATCTGCAGATTGGGTCCTGGAACCAATCTCTGACAAATATTGAGGGACAACTGTATACAAATAATGAAAGACCAAGTGGGAAGAGACAGAAACTAAAATAACTGGTATGCTTGCATAGGAAGACCTCTGGTGAACACAGATTCCAAAGGATGAACTAAAGTTGACTGTGTGGAGCACATAAACTGATCATAAAAGAGTACAAGTTTATAAAAATATTAGGAAGGTTAAAATTCCTAGTGAACTTTCAGAAAATGCTAGTCAACAAAGAATGCCATTAAATTATATTCAGATCCAGAAGTATGAGAAATGCTACATCTCCAATGAGCAGAATTTTATTTTATTATTTTATTTTATTTTTTAAGACAGAGTCTCACTCTGTTGCCCAGGCTGGAGTGCAGTGGCATGATATCTGCTCACTGCAACCTCTGCCTCCCGGGTTCAAGTGATTCTCCTGCCTCAGCCTCCCAAGTAGCTGGGATTATAGGAGCCAGCCATCACACCCGGCTAAATTTTCTATTTTTAGTAGAGACGAGGTTTCACCATGTTGCCCAGTCTGGTCTCGAACTCCTGGCCTCAAATTATCCACCCACCTCGGCCTCCCAAAGTGCTGGGATTACAGGCATGAGCCACTGTCCCCAGCCAGAATTATCTTAAAACAGGGAGGGATAAAATAAATAATGTAGAGATGGGATAAAAAAGCTAAGAACAGCTATGGAAAGAAATGAAAAGTTTTCAATGAATCTATCTCCAGGGCTAGGCCAACTACATTTTAGTATGTTTCTGCTTCTTGAAGAACTTGCAGATGGAGTCCCAGAGCATGTGTCAATGATGTTTGGTAAATAATAGAGGAAATATTCAGAAGCATCAAGGTGAATACTTTTTTTCCAGTATAGAAAAAAGGTTTGCTCAATGGAAAGTATGCTACATATACAATCTTAGATTCAGCAAAGCCTGTGGCAAAATTGCACATAATATCCTATGGATAAGGAGATAAAAACTTCAGCTTCTGGTACTTTTAAAGAAATATAGCAGTGTCAAATAACTATTGAGAGTGTTGATAAGTGGCTTGGTGGTATACTACATGAATAATTGAGTGGCCCAAGACTTTTTCTTAATACCATGGTATTAAAACTTTATTAATGACTTAAAGCATAAAAATCTGCAGATGACAGAACTGGGACGATTAAGCAATATGGCTCACAATCAATATGCAAAATTATATTAATAGACTTATGCTCTTACAGTGGTGGATTAACTGATATCAGGTGATTCCTCCAACTGAGAACTAGAAAAGCTGATAACATTTTATTTATTTATTTATTTATTTTTAGTTTATTTAGAGACAGAGTCTTGCTCTGTCACCCAGGCTGGAGTGCAATGGCATGATCTCGGCTCACTGCAGCCTCCACCTCCTGTTTTCAAGTGATTCTTCTGCCTCAGCCTCCCAGGTAGCTGGGATTACAGGCACACACCACCACGCCTGGCTAATTTTTGTATTTTTAGTAGAGATGGATTTTCCCCATGTTGCCCAGGCTGGTCTCGAACTCCTTGCCTCAAGCGATCCGCCCAGCTCAGCCTCCCAAAGTGTTGGGGTTACAGACGTGAGCCACCGCTCCCAGGCCAGCTTACACTGCTTCTGTTCAGCTTCTTTGACTCAGGATAACATTTTGTGATTCATCCAGGTATTCATGTGTATCACATCTTTTCCTTTTTACTGCTGGTAGCATTACATTGTGTGCCTACACTACAATTTATGTATACATTCATCTATTGGTATTTATGTTGTCAGGGGAGAAAACTTACTGGGAATGAGGCACAAGAATGGTAAGATGTGTCGTATTTTGATAGGGATATGGGATATGCATTTGTTGAAGCTCATCAAATTATACACTTCAGATCTGTGTGTTTATCAGCATGAAAATTAGGCCACAATTAAAACAAGGGAAAATATATTGAAAATTTTAAAAAGTTACCTTCTCTGGAAGACTATAACATCATCCAGAATACCTAAACTAACTGACAATGTTTCATATGCAGTGTTTGGCATTCAATAATAAGAGCAGGCATACAATAAAGCAATAATTGACCAAAATCAAGAGGAAAAGCAGACAATAGAAACAGTTATACATGAGATCCAAATATTGGACTTAATCCAAAGCTATGATTAATATGTTCAAGAAATTATATGAAAATATTAAGAATATCAGCAGGAAACTAAACATTACAATAAGATTTAAATGGAAATTCTGAGACTGAAAAATAGAGTAACTGAAATTAAGAATTTAATAGATGAGTTTGCAGATAGATTAGACAAAACTAAAGAGGCAAACCAGAAGATATGTCAAAGAAATAGCCAGACTGAAGCTCAAAGACAAAAAAGGATTAAGAAAAAAAAAAAAAAGAAAGAAATGACCGTAAGGGTTATATGCGACATGGCAAAAAATAAAAATAAAAAAAAATTAACATACATACAGTGGTAGTTCCAGGAAAGGTGGGAGAGAATATGAGAAAAGCACTATTTGAAGAGATAATGGCTGAGAATTTTCCAAAATAGATTTAAAAATTATTAAGCATAGATTGAGGAAGTTCTACAAACCAAAGCAGGATAAAGACAAAACCACATCTTAGGCACATCATAGGGAAACCCCCCGAAAATATAGCCAAAAGAAAAAAGGACATATTACTTTTAAATGAGCAACAATAAGATTGACAGCTGACTTTTAAACAAACTATAGAATGCTGAAATTAAACTGCCAATCTAGAATCTATACTCAACAGTAATATCCTTCACAGAGGAAGAATAAAAAAGATAATTTTCAGAAGAATAAAAATGGAGAGAATTTGCCACTAGCAATTTTTTCCCTGGCATACAATTTAAATGCCAGTTAGAAGTTTCTTGATAAATGAAAGAGTAAATGTAGTTCCCTAGGCAAAAGAAACATGATCCCAGGAAGCATGGAGATTAAGGGAAGAAAATGAAAAGTATGAAAGGGTCAATATATGAATTGTGGGGCATTTGTGTGTGTGTGTGTGTGTACTCTCATATGGCTATGATACATTACAAAAATACAAGTGATGAAAGACAAGTAAATAGAATCAAAATGTTCTGGGGTATTGGCATTGTTTAGGAAGTCATGTTTATATGGAATTAACCTAAATGCCCATCAATGACAGATTGGCTAAAGAAAATGTGGTATATATACACCATGGAATACTATGCAGCCATAAAAAGAATGAGATCATTTCTTTTGCAGGAACATGGATGGAGCTGGGGGCCATTATCCTTAGCAAACTAACACAGGAACAGAAAACCAAATACCACATGTTCTTACTTACAAGTGGGAGCTAAATGATGAGAACTCATGGACAAAAAGAGGGGAACAACACACACTGGGGCCTGAGGGTAGAGGGTGGGAAGAGGTAGAGGATCAGAAACGATAACTACTGGGCTAGGCTTAGTACCTGGGTAAAAAAATAATCTGTACAACAAACCCCCATGACAGGAGTTTACCTGTGTAACAAACCTGCACAGGTACCCCTGAATCTAAAAGTTTAAAAAAGAAAAAAATGAAAATACTAGTTTATATTAGATTTACTAAGTCAAGAGTCATGTAATTTCTAGGGTAATTATAAAAGCCAAGAAACTATAGTAAAGGAAAGTGAAACATTGAAAAGCCACAAGTTTGAAAGAAGATGAAATAAATAGGGGGGAGAGAAAGAATAATGTAGGATAGGCAGGAAAAATGGAAAATAAATAGTAAGATGCTAAGTTCAAACATAAAAATATGTACATGAAATTTAAATAAGCTAAATGCTTTACTTAAAAGTTTATGATACTGGCCAGAACACAAAACTTACATATATACTGCTTATAAGAGTCATGCCCTAAATATTAAAATACAGAAAGGTTTAATGGAAAAGAAATATCATGTAAACTTTTTTTTTGTTTTTGTTTTTTGATTTTTTTGTTTTGTTTTTAGATGGAGTCTTGCTGTGTCACCCAGGCTGGAGTGCAGTGACACAATCTCAGCTCACTGCAAACTCCACCTCCCAGGTTCAGGTGATTCCCCTGCCTCAGCCTCCCAAGTAGCTGGGACTACAGGCACGTGCCAACACACCTGGCTAATTTTTGTATTTTTAGTAGAGACGAGGTTACATCATGTTGGCCAGGCTGGTCTCGAACTCCTAACCTCAGGTGATCCATCACTTTGGCCTCCCAAAGCGCTGGGATTACAGGCATCAGCCGCCGCACCCGCCCTGTCATGTAAACTTTAACAAAAGGAATCTGTTGCTTCGAGGCAAAAAGCATCCCTAGAGATAAAGAGAGACATTTTATATTGATAAAAGGGCCAGTCTTCCAGGAAGATACAAAAGTTCTAACTTGTATGCACCTAGTTACATAGCCTCAAAATATGGAAAGCTAAAACTGACAAAACTAAAAAAAAAATAGACAAATCCACAATCACGGTAGGAAATTTTAACACATCATTCTCAATAAATGATAGAACACACTGACAAAAAAAATCAGCAAAGATATAAAAAATTTGAAAGCACCAGTAATTAGTATGCCCTAATTGATGTGTAGAACACTGCATGCAACAATATTAGAATGCACCTTCACTTAAAGTGCATATGAGACATTTACCCAAACTGATTGTGTGTTGGATAATGAAGTTTCAACACATTTCCGTGAATGCGGTATGCTGTCTGACTACGGTGAAATTAAGCAAGAAATCGGTATCAAAAAGATAACTATACAAGTCACATGGGCTTAGAAATTAGGCAACATACTTTTAAATAACCCATGGGTCTAAGAATAAATAGTGATGGAAATTAGCAAATACTTTAACTGATTTATATTGAATATATGACAGTTTACCTCCTGAAAATAAGTGAAGAACAGCAAATTAAACAAAGAAGTAGGAGGAAAATAATGAAGTTAAAAGAAAAACAACTGAATAGAAAATAGATATACAATATAAAGGATGGCTACAGACAAAAGATAATTATTTTAAAAAAAAATTGATAAATCCATGGCCAGAGAGAGATGGAGACAGAGATAACAAATAACAAATATTAAGAATAAAAAACAGGAGTGAACATCATTACAAACTCTAGAGACATCTAAAAGATACTAAGAGGACTTTATGGAAATAGTTATGCCAATAAATATGAAAATTTAAATAAAATGAAAAAATTCCAGGAAAAAATACTAAGATTGACAAAGGAAATAGAAAATCTGAATGATATCTATCACAAAAATCAGCTTCATAATTAAACAACTTTCTGCAAAGAAAAGTCCAGACCCAGGTGGCTTCACTGGTGAATTTTTCCAAACATTTAGAGAAGAAGTAACAATTATATACATATTTTTGCAGAGAATTAAAAAAGAAGGGACAGCCCTTGCTCATTTTTTGAGGCCAGCAAAACCTCATACCTAACAAGAACATGACAAGAAAGGAAAATTATAGTCTAATCTCTCTCATAAACATTGGTGCAATTCTAAACAAAATATTAGCAAATCAAATCTTATTATTTATAAGAAGCACAGTGCACCATTACCAAGCTAGACTTATTTCAGAAATATGTTTTGGTTTAATAGTTGAAAACCAATCAATGTAACTTACCACATTAACATAACTAAAGAGAAAAATCATAAGATCATCTTAGTAGATACAAAAATAACAGTTAATATAATTAAACACTATACATAATAAAAACTCTTAGCAGCCTAACAGAATGGAACTTCCTAATCTGATATAGAATATTTAAAAAATTTACAGGAAACATCATACTTAATGTTTAAATGTTGAAAGCTGCTCCTAAGATTGAGAATGAGACAAGGATGTCTGTCAGTCACCATGACAACTCAACACTTTACCAAAAGTCCTAGACAGTGCAACATGCAAGAATAAAATTAAAGGTGTAATGATCCAAAACCAAGATATGAAACTGTCATGTTTTTTTTACAAAAAAAAAATAATAAACTAATAGAATTAATGAATTTAGTAAGGTCAAGTGAGTACAAAAGCAATATAAAAATCAATTGTGCTTTTTATGTCAGCAATAAACTGTTAGAAAATAAGACTTAAAAGTGATCTATTAACTGTAGCATCAAAAAACATCACATATGTAGAAGTAAATATAACGAAGATGTGCAAAGCCTTACACAGCAAACTACAAAACATTCTAGGGAGAAGTTAAAGAAAACCTAAAGAAATGGAAAGGTATACCTTGCTCATATATTAGAAGTCTCCGTTCTCCACAACATTGATTTATAAATTCAATGCAATCCCAATTAAAACCCTGGTAGAGGCCGGGCACGGTGGCTCACGCCTGTAATCCCAGCACTTTGGGAGGCCGACGCGGGTGGTATCACGAGGTCAGGGGATGGACACCATCTTGGCTAACACGGTGAAAGCCCGTCTCTACTAAAAATACAAAAAATTAGTCGGGCAAGGTGGCGGGGGCCTGTAGTCCCAGCTACTCGGGAGGTTGAGGCAGGAGAATGATGTGAACCTGGGAGGCGCAGCTTAAAGTGAGCTGAGATAGCGCCACTGCACTGCCTAGGTGACAGAGCAAGACTCTGTCTCAAAACAAAACAAAAAAAACCCTGGCAGATTCGTTTCTGGAAATGGTCAAGGCTGATCCTAAAATGTATATGGCATCAAAAAGAACTTAGAATAGTCAAACGTATGTTGAAGGAGAGCAAAGTTTGAAAACTTATATTACCAGATATCAAAACTTACTCTAAAGAATGCTTGTCCAACCCACAGTCCACCAGCTCCATGTGGCCCAGGATGGCTTTGAATGCAGCCCAACAGAAATTTGCAAACTTTCTTAAAACATTATGAGGTTTTTTGTTGTGATTTTTATTATTATTATTTTTTAGCTCATCAGCTATTGTTAGTGTTAGTGTATTTTATGTGTGGCCCAAGACAATTGTTCTTTCAATGTAGCCCAGGGAAGCCAAAAGATTGGACACCCTGCTGTACAGCTACAGTAATTTAATATTAATATAAAGATATAGATAGAACAATTGAACAGAATAAAGACTAGAGAAACATCTAAACATATTACTAATTATCTAAACATATTACTGATTTTCAGTAATGAAAACCAGTTAACTACTGACACGTATTACCTATATGAATCTCACAAACAATGTTGAATGAAAGACCCAAGGCAGAGGTTATACATTCCATTTCAAAATTTCAAAAACAGCAATCAAGAGCAGTGTCAAAAGTTAGCATAGTGATTACTTCTGAATACTGTTAGAAGATAAACTCAGATAACCAGGAGATTAATGAGAAAAACATAAAAAATGGCAGTAAGCATTGAATCAAATTACCTATAGGAGGCCAAGACTAATATAGGGATTATGATTTGAAAATTGGATGTTGGAGTTGTAAACCTTGATAATAGAATAGATACATAACTATCTATATAGAGAGAGGCTGAGGTATGAGAATCGCTTGAACCTGGGAGGCTGAGGTTGCAGTGAGCCGAGATTGTGCCACTGCACTCCAGCCTGGGTGCCTCCAGCGAGAGTCTGTCTCAAAAAAAAAAAAGTTATGAATAACTGTGCACCAGATAACAGAGCATCAGCATTCACAGAGAAGAGCTATAGGGGAAACAAGAAAAAATATAGAAAACAAGGCATCTTAATTATTTAATTCATGTGTTTTAGTTCATTAAACATCAAGAGGACCAAAATTAAGTAAGACTAAAAAGATACCTAAATATCGTAATTGATAAGGTAGAAATATGTGTGTGTATGTCTGAACACAACAACTCATTCTTTTTTAAGTGGCAATGAAATATTCATACAATTTTTCCATAAGGCCTCAAAGGAGACTTCAGTGAATTCTCAATGGTGGTGAATATAGACATTCTCTGATCACAGTACACTAAAGTACAAAGCAGAAACCAGATCAGGAACAAAAATTCTACTGCTTCGATGTTAAAAACCTCTCAACTCGACTCTTGAGTCAAAAAGGAAAATTTGGTCAGGCACAGTGGCTCACACCTGTAATCCTAGCACTTTGGGAGGTGAGGAGAGAGGACCACTAGAGCCCAGGAGTTCAAGATCAGCCTGGGCAACATGGTGAGACCTCATCTCTGCAAGAAATTTAAAAATTAGCGAGAAGTGGTGGCATGCACTACAGTAGTCCCAGTTACTCCAGAGGCTGAAGCAGGAGGATCACTTGAGCCCAAGAATTTGAGGCTGCAGTGAGCTATGATCACACCATTGTACTGCAGCCTGGGTGACAGAGCAAGAACTTCTCTCAAAAAAAAAAAGAAAGAAAGAAAAAAAAGAAAAACTTGGCTGACATTACTGAATATATAAAAAAAAAGATAAGAAAACTCTATCAGAACTTATGGGTGCTCAGAAGAAAAGGTATAGCCTTATTTATTAATAAATACATGACCTAACTTAAGAATATACTAAAAGGACATTAAAAATAAACCCAAGGCAAGTAAAATAAAATAATTTGTAAACATAAATTTGAACTTAATTAGAACACAGAAAAATGGTCTAACTAATAAGTTGACTGGAGAGCTGGCTCTTTCAAGGAAAAAATTAACGAAATAGAAGTGATAAACTGTTAGCCAACTTGTCTGGGTCAATGCAAAATGTAAATATTTTAGTGCTTCCTTATTATTATTTAACAAAATCTGTGATGGAATTATATAAACAGGCTTGAAAAGTTGCCTCTTGGGGTTATTTAATGTTCACTTTCTTATCGCTAGCAAAATTAACCAAAGTTGTGTAGCTAGATGGCATATTGTTTTAATGGTTTCTGGAAAAGTGGATACACATTCAGAGTCAATTCTAGTGGGCAAAAACACATATTCAAAAATTAAACTTTTGAATCTATTCAAAAATTAAACTTTTAACTTTTAGGGTGGCTCATTGGCTGTAATCCCGGCATTTTGGGAGGTTGAGGCAGGAGGATCGCTTGAGGACAGGAGCTTGAGACAAGCATGGGCAACACAGTGAGACCCCATCTCTACAGAAAATACAAAAATTAGCCAGGTGTGGTGGTGCATGCCTGTAATCCCAGCTATTCCAGAGTCTGAGGTGGGAGGATCGCTTGAGCTCAGGAGTTCAAGACTGCAGTGAGCTATGATCACACCATGGGACTCCAGCCTGGGTGACAGAGCGAGACCCTGTCTCTAAAAAATAATAATAATGAACTTTTAAGATTTCGTTTAGACTGGACGTGGTGGCTCATGCCTGTATTCCTAGCTCTTTGGGAGGCCAAGGTGGAAGAATCACTTGAGACCTGGAGTTGAAGACCAGCCTGGGCAACACATTAAGATCCCTATTGCAGTGGTCCGTGCCTGTGACAGTCCCACCTACACAAGAGGCTGAGGTTAAGGTTGAGGTTTAAGGATGGTTTGAGCCCGGGAACTCACAGCTGCAGTGATTGCAACACTGCACTCCAGCCTGGATGACACAGTGAGACCCTGTCTCAAAAAAAAAAAAAAAAGAAAAAGAAATTTAGTTATACTAGGTTTAAAAGTCAAAATGATATTAAAAGATATATAATACATGAGAAATTTCACTCCCACCCTGTCCTCATTCACTCCATGTCCCACTCCAGGTCACCATTTTATTCTTGTTATCACTTCAGTATTTATACAAATATAAGCAAACTGGTATTTTATTCCCCTCTTTTCTTTAAAAAATTTTATTTTGAATTGATTTCAAACTTATAGAAAAATTTCAAGAATAGTGCAAAGAACTCCCATATATCTTTCACCCTGTACCAGGTGACTACTTTGTCATTCTCTCATTTCTCTCTTATATGTGCTACATGTTTTGTTTCAGAATGTATTTCTTTCAAAAACATACTTAGTTGCTTATCTGCAGACAATGATCAAAATCAGAAAATTTAACTTGATACACTACAATACTACTATGTAGAGTCTTAATTCAAACCAAATGTTTCCAAAATTTCCCTTTTACTAATTTAATTTTTTTAAGGCTCCAATTCAGGATCATGCATTGCATTTTCACGTCTTTTCAGTCTCTTTGAACATGTACAGTTTCTTTAGTCTTTTTTCTTCCCACTTTTTGGTCTTTCATGACTTGACTTTCTTGAAGAGTTCAGATCATTTCTTTTGCAGAATATCCCGCAACCCAACTTAGGCCTATCTGATAAGATTCAGGTGAAATGCAGGTCGTATCTTCTCAGCCTAGCACATCAGAAGGCATATGATGTGAGATTTTTCCTTATTAGTGATGTTAACCTCATGAATCAAGGAAATGGCATCAAACTAATACCATTGTATTCTTCACGTACTTGAAGAAAAAGAAAGGCAATTTCATTTAAAAATGTCAATAATGAAGCAATACATTTTTAGTTTTCTCAAATTTTTACTTGTGTGTTGAAATATGAAGTGCACATAAAACATTTCTTTTCTTTTCTTTTCTTTTTTTTTTTTTGAGACAGAGTCTTGCTCTGTCGCCCAGACTGGATGGAGTGCAGTGGCACAATCTCGGCTCACCATAACCTTTGCTTCCCAGGTTCAAGCGATTTTCCTGCCTCAGCCTCCCGAGTAGCTGGAATTACAGGTGCGTGCCACCATGCCTGGCTGATTTTTGTATTTTTAGTAGACAAGGGGTTTCACGATATTGGTCAGGCTGGTCTCGAACTCCTGACCTCGTGATCCACCCACCTTAGCCTCCCAAAGTGCTGGGATTACAGGCATGAGCCACCATGCCTGGCCACATAAAACATTTTTACCGTAGTATGATGATTATCTCAAAGAAGTTACTTTTTTTTGAGAGGGAATCTTGCTCTGTCACCCAGGCTGGAATGCAGTGGTGTGATCTCGGCTCACTGCAGCCTCTGTCTCCCTGGCTCACACGATCCTCCTGCCTCAGCCTCCTGAATAGCTGGGACTACAGGAGTGTGCCACCATGCTCAGCTAATTTTTGTATTTTTTGTAGAGACGGGGCTTGGCCATGTTGCTCAGACAGGTGTCGAACTCCTAAGCTCAAGCCATCGCTCCCGCCTCGGCCTCCCAAAGTGCTGGGATTACAGGTGTGAGCCACTGTACCCGGCCAGAAGTCACTTTTTGAGTCACAAACTGAACTAGCTACTTTTTCATGGAGGATCATTTTTTATTTGAAAGAATTACTGACGATCTCTGGTTACTCAGACTCCGATATTTGGCAGATGCTTTCTCAAAAACAAATGAAGTGATCCTCTCACCTTAAGGGAAAGGACCAGGAGTATTTGTTGTTACTGGCAAAATTCAGGTTTTCAAGAGAAAACTAGAATTTTAAAAACTTGTATTCACCACAATGAGCTGAACAGCTTCTCAGTATTCAAGGCTGGTTGGGATGAGATTAGTGGAAATATTAACAAATCTGATTTTTAAAATGTTGTATAATGAGATATGTCAACACAATGCAGTGAACCAATTCATATTAAAGGAGAGCAATGCGTGTGTGATATTATAAAAACATGAGGATAAAAAAGCCATTCAAATTGCAAGATAGAAGAGTGGGTTATAATTTAATACAGCATAAAAAGTTCATTGATATGGTTTCAGATTCCACTTGTCACATTTTATTGTTATGAAAAATATCTATAATTATCTAAAAAGGTTATTAAAATACTCCTCCCTTTTCCAGTTACATATATGTGTGAAGCTGGATTTTCCCCCGTATTCTTCAATCAAAGCAACAGCTTGAATGTGGAAACAGCTACGAGAATCTTGTGTCTTCTATTAATGCAGATATTAAAGAAATTCACAAAGTGCACAAAATAATAGCTATATTTTGTTTTAAAAAAGCTAGTTTTCATAAAATATTTATATTAGTGTGAAATAGGCTTATTTTTAATTAATACATATTTTTAAAGTTTTTCCATTTTAATTTCTAATATGGTAAATAGCAATAGATAAAATCTGCATAAACACAACTTTTGAAACCCTTAATAATTTTTAAGAGTGCAAAGTGTTCCTGAGACCCAAAAGTTTGAGTACTATTGGTCCATGATGTAAGTTGTTGATTTTTTTTTGCCAGTTTGTCATTTGTCTCTCAATTTTTTCTTTTTGTCATACAGTCATTTTTTATTTTTATATAGTTGAATTTATTATTCTTTTCTTTAAAAAAAGTGTCTGGATCTTGATCTGTGGTTAGATCTTCCCTTACTCCATGGATAAAAAGGAATTTACCTGTGTTTTCTTATGATTCCATTTTTCACTTTCTATGTTTCTAAATATATAAAATATCTGTCCTACCCAGTTATCCCAACTTAAAAGTCATCTTTGCCCCACCGGCTTGTGATGACACCTTTATCACATATTGAATTTCCATATGTTGGTTCATCTTAGAACTTCCTGTTTATACTATTGGTCTATAATTCGTATGCTCATGTTATACCATTTATTGAGACTTCATGGAATATTTTACTAGCTTGTAGAACTTGTCTTTCTCCCTCCTCCATTACTTATCCTTTTAATAACTTTCTTGATTTATTTGCTCATTTTTTCATGTGAATTTTGGATCTCCTACAGATCAGTTTATCCTACAGGTTTTGTTCTCATCCAGGGTCATTGGTGCCTTAGCCCAGGCTTTGCTGCTGGCAATACAACCAATAAATAAGGCTTGTTATTTATGCTCAGGGCTACAGGAAGCTGTGGCATATATGGGGACATGCCCTGTTGGCTCCTGCCCAAGTGCTATGAGACGCAGGACAGTGAACAATCTGCTTGTGTTTGATTTGTTTATATTCGGCAGCAGAGGGTCAAATGAGTGGAATACAGCATTGATTATTATCTGAACTCAATGCAACTAAATGTAAAAATTCCACAAGCCTGAATTCACAGCAATGGAACTACTTATCAATTTCAACTTTTATTTTAGATTCAGGGTGTACACGTGCAGGTTTGTTAGCTGGGTATATTGTGTAATGCTCAGGTTTGGGGTATGGATGATCCCATCACTCAGGTAGTGAGCATGGTACTTGATAGTTTTACCACCTTTTCGCTCCTCCTTCTTCCCGCCCCTCCTTCTTCCCGCCCTCCTCTTCTAGTCCCCAGGGAAGCTACTTCTTGACACGGTTCCATGTTCTCTGACTTGACTGATGGTCTGACCATCAGACAGCTGCTCTCAGATCTGAGAGATACTTTGTCTCTGAGATGCCCCAGGGATGAATATGATATATAAATGCATAGTTATACTTTTTGGGAACTTGGAATAGTTAGGTGTTAGGTTCAGCTAAATTGTTTCCCTGACTCTGAGTGTGATGAGAAATGAAATGTTGTTTAGTGAGTGTTATTGACAGTAGTACAGAATGAAAAGATAGAAAAATTCAGCAAGTGCTTTGTTTTCTGTAGACTGTATCCCTCACTACAGCTTTATTATTATTGATACTCCTATTATTATTATTGATTTTTCTCTGTGGTGGAATGAGCTAGGATTAAACTTATAAGGCCTTAGAAAATGCATTTGAGCCACTTCTGGCATTGATGTTGTTTTCATTATTATCTTTTCGCTTCTAAGGAAACACCATCTTAAAACTGAAGCAACTGGACTCAGTGGTTCACACCTGTAATCCCAGCACTTTGGGAAGCAGATGCGTGAGGATCGCTTGAGCCCAGGAGTTCAAGGCCATCCTGGGTGATACAGCATGACCCTGTCTCTATAAAAAATAAAAAATAAGCTAGGTGTGGTGTCACACACCTGGAGTCCCAGCTATTCGGGAGCCCAGGAGTTCGAGGCTGCAGTGAGCCGAGATTGCACCACCACACTCCAGCCTGGGCGACAGAGCAAGACGCTGTCTCAAAAACAAAACAAAACAAACAAACAAACAGACTAAGAAACCTTCACTCCCCATCCCCCAAAACCATGAAGCTGATTTCTTTGGTAGCTGGTTACAGGGGAGACAGTGGTAAAAGTAGAAACATTTAAATCACATTTGAAGAATAAGAAATCTAACATTTTTTTCAGGGTTGTATTGCCCTATTCTTCTAGAACAGATCATTGAGAAGAAATTTTCCCCATATGAAATAAATATTTGTATTTGAGACCTATCTCAAACAACTTGCCTATGTTCAAAAACTCCATTTCTGAAAAGTTCAACAGGCAATAGGATCTATTAAAACTCTTGTCCCAGTCACCTTTGGATGAACATATACCTGGGTTTCGGGCATCAGCTTATGTGTAACATTGATTGACACATCCCGTATTGACATGAGATTTTTAGTGACTGTGTCCTACGTTGTTTTGGGTTGGAATCACCAATACAGAACTGTCAACTCAGTTTAAAATGACTATACTTTGCATGACATTCTCAAGGGAAGGAGAAAAACATCTTTCATTTAGTGAATATAGAAGTTGTTTGTCCAGAGAATGCCTGTTTCCCTTCAATTCACATGAATCTCGTGAAAAATCTGCCGAGAGTTCTGGTTGTCACAGCAATCATCAATAAAAGACACACGGTCGCTTTCTCCAAGTTGCTGAGTCTGCTTTAAACTTTAATAGTACTATTTTTATTAGCTCCACTGCTTAAAGCTTTTCTCTGAGAGAATGGATATATTTTATTGAGAATAATTGTGCTGCCAGGTAATGGAAAATAAACATTAAACACTGATCGTATCATTCTCTTGACTCGTCTAATTTTCCTGGTTCATAATGCACTGTGGCTAGACTGATGAAATCAAACTGCAGTGGTAAATTACCTGTCAGATTGATTTGTCTGCTCTGTTCATTATCTTTGCTGAAAGTATGCTGAGATGGTTGTGTGTGTGTCTATGTGTGTGTGAATTTTGATTTCCTTGAACTTCAGATAGGAGTTAAAAGTGCTTCTTGGCAGAAAGTAAACTTAGTATGTGCATATTCAAAATAAAATAGCTACCCACTCATAACCTAGTCAGATGTTCAAAAAATAATCTTCATGCTCCTTCTGTTTTGATTTTTCTTGCTTACGATGATGAATCTTAGGGTTATAGAAACAGTAGTGAAAACCCTTGTAATTGTCACTCTTCTCTACCATCCAAAGGAATGTTGAGGGCATGCCTGCACAACACATCACTAGGCAAGGCACTGAACACAGAGGGCTTTCCTGCTCCATGGGTGATTGAAATTGAAAACTGCTTTGCTCTGAACATATGGAGACCTTCCAAGAGCAAAATGGTAATTGTAAACTGAGTCCATAGTAGACTGAAATAGTTCTATTCAAAACTAGAAGTGTAGTCAAAGTGTAGCTCTACACAAAAACTTCGGAAACAATACATTTGGATCTGGAGGCAGTGGCAAAAATTTTAAAGTTAAAAGAGTGTTATTTATTTATTTATCTTTTATTATAAAAATAGAGACAGAGTCTTGCTACGTTGCCCAGGCTGGTCTCAAACTCCTGGGATCAAGTGCTCCTTCTGCCTTGACCTCCCAAAGTGCTGGGATCACAGACGTAAGCCACGGAGCCTGTGCCTGGCCAAAAGATCATTATTTATTTATTTACTATTTTTTATTGAGACAAGGTCTCTCTCTGTCACCCAGGTTGGAGTGCAGTGGTGCCATCATGGCTTGTTGCAACCCTGGCCTCCTGGGCCCAAGCAATCCTCCCACCTGAGCCTCCTGAGTAGCCAGGACTACAGGTCCATGCCCCCATGCCTAGCTAATTTTTAATTTTTTTGTAGAGACGAGGTCTCACTATGTTGTCCAGGCTGGTCTTGAACTCTTGGCTTCAAGTGATCCTCCTGCCTTGGTCTCCCAAAATGCTGGGATTCCGGGCGAAAGCCATGATGCCTGGCCCCAAATTTCTTCATTGGAGTCAAAGCAAGTTTCCTGAGCTTTTAGGGCTTCAGTTTCTTCCTGTGTAGAATGCAGACAAAAACATCTTCTTCACAGTTTTCAAAATAAGGATTAAATGAGATAACTCATTTGAAGCACTTTGCAAAGTGCCTGGCTTATAGTAAGTACGCAATAAGGGTTTGCCATATGGCACAATTTGATATCAATTCAGCTACCAACCTATCATAAAATTCCTTATGTTTTTAATATATTGGGTTTCAGTTGGCTCTCTTATTTTTTTTTATTTTTTATTTTTAGACAGAGTCTTGCTCTGTCACCTAGGCTGGAGTACAGTGGTGTGATTTCAGCTCACTACAACCTTTCCCCTCCAGATTCAAGCGATTCTTGTGCTTCAGCCTCCCAAGTAGTAACTGGGATTACAGGCATGCGCCACCATGCCCGGCTAATTTTTGCATTTTTAGCAGAGAAGGGGTTTGGCTATGTTGGCCAGGCTGGTCTCAAACTCCTGGCCTCAAGAGTTCTGCCTGCCTCGGCCTCCCAAAGTGCTGAGATTACAGGCATGAGCCACTGCACCTAGCCAGGTTTCAGTTGGTTCTTATAAGAACCTTGCTAGGTACTTGGGGTGGGTCTCACTATTCCTTTACACAAGAGGGATAACTAAAATGCAGAAAGCTCTGCCTGGCAAGGGGCACAAGGTAAGTGGCAAAGTTAGGAGACCCCATGTCTCCTGAGCCTTTGCAATTCATCCAATCAAAAATGATTTTTAGTACTTTCTATGCATTCTGCACTGGAATTTATGATGAATATTACCAAGTACATTTCTTGCTTTTAGAGAATTTATAGTCTCCTGAGTGAGGAACAGAGATGTTAATCAAATAATCCTACTTATAAATGTACAATTCAGAACTGATTTAAGCACTCTAAAAGCAAGGAACACAGGGTTATAAAGGTCTGTTGACAAAAGGACCTGGTTTAGGCTTGAGTCAGAGGAAGCTTCCCTGGGAAAATGCTCCTGGAGCTGAGGTCAGGAGGGTGAGGAGGAGTTAGCTGGGTACAGAGAGAAAGTGGAGCCCATGGGAGACGCCCAGCACAGGAGACCTGGTGGCCTCCAGGAACCGGGAGGAAACAGGGAGGATGGAGGAGAGAGCAGAGTGCGGGGTGGGGTGGGGGTGATGGTGGAGGGGGTAATGACAGTGACGGTGGTGGCAGCTGCTAATATTTATTGACCTTGTTCTTGCCAAATGGGTTGGGCCCATCTGGGGCCGCCCTATACCAAATTCTTAGCTTGAGTTTCCCAGTGAATCTAGGTTGCCAATTCATTCTAGGGCTGGGGTCTAGGCATGAGGTGTTCCCTTTTCTTTTCTCCCTGCCTTTCTTGCTGCGGAGAGGACCTGTGCCTCCTGGGTGTGAGTGCATGCATGAGGATTGCGGGTTTACTACGAGCCATCCTAACCCTGAGAATGCAGGCCTCAAGGTGGGGAGGGTTTTTTGATCAGTTCTCTGTATCTTGGCTGGGCCCCAGTTCTGGCTTCAGTTCCCTTGTTGAAGAGGCTGGTAAAGCCTAAGGCCTAAGCTTGCCCACCATACCCGCAGTGTGCAGGGAAAAACAGCCCTGATGCTTCAAGGTTCTGCTACTTCTCTGGGTTCCTACGTCCCCTTAGGTTCTATCCTAGTAGATACTTTCCAGTCAGCTTATTGATGCTTTTAAAGAGTTTATTTTTATTTTGCCCCATATTTTATTTCTTTACAGAGGGCAGCTCAGTCTGGAAATCTGGCATGCTACCACAGAAATCAGAAGTCCAGGCTGGGCACGGTGGCTCACCCCTGTAATCCCAGCACTTTGGGAGGCCGAGGCGGGTGGATTACCTGAGGTCAAGAGTTCAAGACCAGCCTGACCAACATGGCAAAACTCTGTCTCTACTAAAAATTAAAAAAAAAAAAAAAAAAAAGCAGGGCATGGTGGCACATGCCTGCAATTCCAGCTACTCGGGAGGCAATTCTCCTGCCTCAGCTGGAATTACAGTCGTGCGCCACCACGCCCTGCTGAGGCAGGAGAATTGATTGAACCCAGGAGGTGGAGGTTGCAGTGAGCCGAGATTGCGTCACTGCACTCCATCCAGGCTGGACGACAGAGTGACTCTGTCTCAAAAAAAAAAAGAAAGAAAGAGAGAGAGAGAGAGAAATAAATAAATAAATAAATAAATAAATAAATCAGAAGTCCACCAGACTGCATTGCTTGCTTTTCTCTCAGCCTGTGGAATCCTTATTAACCTAGCAGTGAGGAAATAGACAGCAATATATGTATCTTCCCCCTCTGAGGAGTTAAGTAACTGAAGAACTGTTTTATTGTGATAAAATGTACATAACATAGAATTTTCTATTTTAGCCATTTTTAAGTGGACGTTAAGTGTACAGTGGCATTAGGTGCATTCGCAATGCTGTGCAGCCGTCAGAACATCTACAGATTTCCAATCACCCTAAACAGAAACTCTACCCAGTCCAGTCCTGGTGGCTCATGCCTGTAATCCCAGCACTTTGGGAGGCTGAGGAGGGCAGATCACTTGAGCTCAGAAGTTCAAGACCAGCCTGGGCAACACAATGAGATTCCTTCTCTATGAAAAATACAAGATTATCTGGGCATGGTGGTGCACGCCTGTAGTCCCAGCTACTCAGGAGGCTGAGGTGGGAGGATTGCTTGAGCTGGGGAGGCAGAGGTTGCAGTGAGCAGAGAGAGCCTCCCAAGTTCAAGCGATTCTCCTGCCTCAGCCTCCTGAGTAGCTGGGATTATAGGTGCCCGCCACCATGCCTGGCTAATTTTTATATATTTTTTAGTAGAGACAGGTTTCACCATGTTGGCCAGGCTGGTCTTGAACTCCTGACCTCAGGTGATCCACCCACCTCAGCCTCCCAAAGTGTTGGGATTATAGGCATGAGCCACTGTGCGCAGCCTGATAGCTGTTTTATACTCTACTCTTATGGAGGTTGTGGCCATGAAACGTGGCTTCTGAGAATCAGTGTCTCCTTCAATGGACTTGGTACAGAACAGTGCGGACTGAGTGCTTGGAGCTCAGCTAAGTCCTGATTCTGGCTCTGTGGAGGCCTCTGCTGAGGAGCTGCCCTGGGGTCCAAGGGTGAGGGCAGAGGATGGAGCACGGCACACCAGGACCGAGGTGAGCCCGTGGTAGGCTCTATTTGTTGACAAGGCTGGACTCTCTGGGCTGAATGCTTTCCCACACTCCTGTGGGCTTCAGGAGCTTGTGCAGTCTTTCTAGAGGCAACTTTGGAAACAACTGAACACTTTCCTCTTTATTCCCTTTAGGTTTTTTTTTTTTTCCACTTAAAAAAATTGTGGCTGTTGATAAAGACATACCCGAGACTGGGCAATTTACAAAAGAAAGAGGTTTAATGGACTTACAATTCCACGTGGCTGGGGAAGCCTCACAATCATGGTGGAAGCAAATCACGTCTTACATGGATGGCAGCAGGCAAAAAGAGAGCTTGTGCAGGGAAATTCCTCCTTATAAAGCCATCAAATCTTATGAGACTTATTCACTATCACAAGAACAGCACGGGAAATACCTGCCTCCATGATTCAATTATCTCCCACTGGGTCCCTCCCACAACATATGGGAATTCAAGATGAGATTTGGGTGGGGACACAGCCAAACCATATCACCAGGCATGGTATGCCATGCCTGTAATCACAGCATTTTGGGAGGCTGAGGTGGGAAAATCACCTGAGGCTAGGAGTTTAAGAGCAGCCTGGGCAACATAGTGAGACCCCATCTCTACAAAAAATATTAAAGAAGGTATCTGGGTGTGGTGGCACACGCCTGTAGTTCCAGCTTCTCAGGAAGTTGAGGTGAGCATATTGCTTTAGCTCAGGAGTTTGAGGCTACAATGAGCTATGGTTGCACCACTGCACTCCAGTCTGGGAAACAGAGTGAGACTCTGTCTCAAAAATAATTAATAAATAATAAAATAAATAAATAAAATTATAGTAAAATATACATAATCTCAAGCTGACCATTTTTAAAGTGTACAGTTCACTGGCATTAGTACATTCACGTTGCTGTGCAACTTTTCCATGAATTTTGAGAAGGTCTTTACGGCCAAAAGAGAAATTGCCTTTCTAAATACTAAAACGATTTTTACCTAAAGGAAGCAGACTTGCTCCACTTGGATGAGTTTTGTGAGTTTGCACCTAGTTACAACCTGAACCTAAGGGTTCAGGGCAGATAAACAGGGCGAATCGTTCTCTGTGCTGTTGAAGAGAGGGTGTGAGCCACAAATTCGGAGCCCTTCTCCCGCTGTGGAGTTAGGTGCTCCTTCCTCTCCCCTGTTCTCCTCCCCTTGTTTCCATAGTGTTGGAAGTCAGTACTATGGGAGACTGTTCGCCTCCTCACTGAGGCAGCTCTGTGAATAACAGTGATTAATTCCTGCTTTTGTCTGCACTAGATGATGGGGGTGGCAGCAGGGAGGCCAAAGAAAAAACTAAGAGCTGCAGCTGAAGGCTTGATTTTTTTTTTCACCAATCCCTGTTTTCAGCTATGAACCTGTTAGGTTCTATTTTTGTGTCATCATTTCAGAGAGCAACATTTCAGAAACTTGGCAGCCACCAAGCAGACACCTGACCTGGTCACCTTGTGGCACTGGGCACTGGGCTGGCCACCAAGTGACTTGGGTTCTGATTTCAGCTTCGTCATTAGGCATGACACACCGGTGGCTTCTCTGAAACTCGGTCTCCTCACTGGCAATGTCTCACTCAACGCTTGCAGAGCTCTCTCCTTGCTCCAGAGTAGGGGCTGGGGGCGTCTTCCTTCCATCATTCAGGGAGGGATTCAAGGAGGAATCTCACCTTGACATCGAACAGTTGTGGAATCAGAGCTGGAAGGACTGGAGGTGGCTTGCCCTGCACCCCTATTTTACAGTTGAGTCTAACGCCCTCCAGGAAGCCGCCGCACCCATCTCCCTCCAGGCTGCAGGGACGGTGGGGGCTGATCCGCTCTGTGGCTGGGGCTGCCTGCTCCAGGCTGGGCAGCACTGGGCTCAAGTCAGGCAGCCGTAAGGGTTCAGAGCTTCTGGATTTTCCCAGGGGCTCTGGAGGAAGAGATGAGGGGTTCCTGAGATTCCTGCCCCACCACTGATGCTCAGAGCTTTGCTGTCAGTGTTGTCTTGCAGGATAACCACACACCCCTTTCTTCCTCCTTTTTCTTCCTTTATACCCAGACTGTGGGCCTGCTTGGGCTCTCAGGCTTGGAGAAGCCTTCCCAAAGATGTGGGCCTGTTGTTGATTTACAGGGGCCTGGCTCCTCTGTGCGCGCCTGGCTGCATAACTTAAGGGGATCTGTCACCTTCAATAGGCCGCTGCGCAGCTGCGTGCGGGAGCAGCTGCCTTCGCTGCCTTTGTTTGGTCTCAGTTCTCATCTTATCCAGCACAGCCAAGGGGCCCTCTCTCCTCCCGGCACTGTGATTAGTGCTGACTGTCCCCTGCCCACCAAGTGCTTTGGGTGGCCCACAAATATACAGGGTCTCACACACAGTTTATGATAGTGATGGCGACCAAAGGCCATTCATAAACAGTGAGTCGTGGGTGGTGGCATTAGCTCTTAAAAATCATAATCAGCTCTCCAGGTGGCCTCTTAAATGTGCTTGGGGCTTTTCTTCTCATCCATAAAATAGGCTACTTTAGCCAGAGGCCCCAGAGCTGGCAGGAGGACAGAGCACATGTTTGGCCTTTGTGGCCTCAAACAAATGTGCAATCCCCAGCTCAGACTGATGAGAATCTGTGCTCCCTTAAAACATACAAGCACGTGCACACACACTCATTCACACATGCACGCACACTCACACACTCACATATGCACTCACGTGAGTACGCACACTCTCACACATGCACACTCAAACATGCATACTCACAGGCATCTGAGGCCCCACAACCACCGTGGGCTGAGCCTGGGGACTGAGGAAGCAGGTGCAGCGGGCACAACTGGGCGTTCAGAAATGTTTCTCCCCAGGCCCCTGGCTCCCCATTTCCCTCCGTCATGGCTCCTCACTCTACTTCCAAATCTCAATGCCATCAACCTCATCTCCTACCAAATCTTGGAGAAGATCAGATCTCATTTGCTCAGACCTGGTCTGGGGACATTTGGGTTTGAGGCCCACCCCGGGCTGTGGGATGAAATATCAAAAGTAGGTGGGTGGGGCCCCCAGCTGCTTCCCTGAGCGCCTGCTGTCACCAGCTCCAGGTCAACACGAACTGCCGAGTACCACCAGACCTGTCTTTGTGGGGGCAAGGGGTGGGCCTTGGGACAAGAGTCCACGACATGGCCCTGCAATGGCCTGCTGACCGGCCAAAGTTTTAGCAGTGCATCCTAGTGGGAGGCACACAGGATTGGCAGCCAGACACACCTGCATTCACTGGGTCTCTGCTTTTCCATTTCCTCGCTGTGAGACCTCAGGCAAATTGCTTATTTAACCTCACTGAGCCTCAGTTTCCTCACCTATGAAAATGAAGAGGAAAGAATGTACCCCATAGGGGCTGTTGATAAGATTAAAAGAGAGAATGTGTACAATTGTCTCATTTGAGAATCAAGACATGGCAGCTGAAATAAAGAATGTTATAATTTTCTTATTTCCTTGGCTCAATATTTTTTTTTTTGTTTTGTTTAAAATTAGAGAAAAGGTCTCTCTCTGTCACCCAGGCGGGAGTGCAGTGATGCAATTATAGTTCACTGAGGTCTCGAACTCCTGGGCTCAAGTGATCCTCCCACCTCAGCCTCTTGAGTAGCTGGTACTATAGGCGTGTGCCACCATGCCTGGCTAATTTTTTTAAAAAATTACTTTTTGTAGAGTTGAGGCCTAACTCTGTTGCCCAGACTGGTCTCGAACTCCCGGCCTCAAGTGATCCTCTGGCCTGTCACCCAAAGTGTTGGGATTATAGGTGGGGGCCACTGCGCCTGGCCCAGCCCAAGACTTTGATCTGAGAAAAAGAAGACACTCAGGGGCCACGTATGCTGAAAGAACCCATGGCCGGGCACGGTGTCTCATGCCTATAATCCCAGCACCTTGGGAGGCTGAGGCAGGTGGATCACCTGAGGTCAGGAGTCCAAGACCAGCCTGGCCAACATGGTGAAACCCCATCTCTACTAAAAATACAAAAATTAGCTGGGCGTGGTGGCGCATGCCTGTAATCCCAGCTACTTGGGAGGCTGAGGCAGGAGAATCGACTGAACCTGGGAGGTGGAGGTTGCAGTGAACCAAGATCGTGCTACTGCATACAGTCTGGGTAACAGAGCGAGACTCTGTCTCAAAAAACAAACAAACAACAACAACAAAAAACAAAAACAAACTCAGTGCTGGTCTTAGCAGTAGGGCCAGTAAAAACCTCACCTATGAGATGTGCATCTAATGGGAAGGGAACCCCAGGATGTGGTGGATGATGGACAGCTCAAGGATCCTGGTTGGTTCCCTAACTCTTCTAGGGTCTCCTCCTGCTCTTCCTTGGCACTGGTGTGTCTCAATCTGGGAGGCAGGAGGAGGAGAGGAACATGGGATTCTGAATGGCCATAGTCAAGGTCAGGCAGTCAGTCCTGGCCACCTCAGGGATAGACCCTAGGCTCCTGTCAGGCCTCGTAAGACTGCCACGTGCACTAAACAGCATTGGCAAGAAACCAAAGAAAGCTCTGCATTCAATGGAGATGTGGAGTGGAGGGGCTGAGGACCTGCAGGCTGAGCAGCACCAGAGAGAATACAAAGTCTGGGGTCTTGCTCTGTTGCCCAGGCTGGAGTGCAGTGGTGGAATCACAGCTCAGTGCAGCCTCAAACTCCTGGCCTCAAGCAATCCTCTTGCCTCAGTCTCCCGAGTAGCTGGGACTACAGGTGCATGCCACCATGCCTGGCTAATGGCCTCCGGCCAATGGCTTCACGTTGCCCAGATGCTAGATGAGTCTATTTCTATTTAGCATGTGATTCTCCCCGCCTGACATGAGAACCCAAACCCCGCCCTCTGGTATGTGAGGAGGACAGGACACAAAGTCTTGTGAGGTTCTCTTGGAGGTCATTGCTTAAGCCCAGGCTGTCAGAAAGTCTGCTCTGGGACGAAGTTGGAGGCTGGGAAATGTGCCTTCTGGCTTGGACTTTCCTATCCCCTTCCTGGCTGCTGGTGCCCAGCCAGTTTCCAGACAGCCTACAGCCCACCTGGGCTGCTCTCAGGGAGCTGAGGCCTGACTCAGCCTCTTGTTCATTGCTCCCCTATCTGGACACAGTCATCTCTGCCAGCGCATTCACTCAGAGGGCCAGATGTGTTCTCTTGCTCTTCCGGGATGATGTGTGTACCCTGACTTAGTCCATTTCATGTTGTTATAAAGGAATCCCTGAGACTGGGTAAGTTATGAAGGAAAAAGGCATAATTGGCTCACAGTGTAGGTATCTGGAAAAGTTCAAGACTGGGCATCTGGTGAGGGCCTCAGGCTGCTCCACTCACGGCAGAAAGTGAAGGGGAGCTGTTGCATGCAGAGATTGCATAGCGGGAGAAACCAAGGAGGCCAGGCTCTTTTAACAATCCACTTCCAGGAACCAGGGTGAGAACTCACTCACCCCCAAGGGAGTGCGCTCATCTATTTGAGGATCCACCCCCATGGCCCCAACACTTTCCACCAGTCCCCACCTCCATCATTGTGGATTGCATTTCAACATGAGGTTTGGAGGGGACAAACATTACAACCTTAGCAACCCCACACCCACTTAACCCAAAGGGGTGCTAAATTAGCACAGGTGATGACAGGCATGAAGTATTGTTAGACAAACATTTTGATTTGCCTCCTGTCATTTATACGAATAAATGTCACGTGCATGTACATGTGTGTGCGCCCTACGCTTTTTAGATAAAATAGCGTTTCCTATATATCCTGGTTTCGAACCTGACTTTTTCCATTTAACATATTGTAAATGTTTTCCCATGTGCTTATAGTCTTCCATGACACAATTTTAAATGACTCTAAAGTATTGCCTTGTGACCCTCAAAGTGAGGCACATGCCAGAAAATCCACTGGGTGAGGGAAGGAAATATTACAACTTCCTTTCATCTTTATTTTTATCTAAAAACAAGGCAGAAATGAAGCTTTATTGCTTTCTAATACCTGGCCTCCGTTCTGGTCGGCCTGCACATGTGGTGCCTGTGAGGTCCTGCAGGGGGCAGAGGGTTGACAGTGGCACCTGCACATTTCTTTTTGCTTTCTGCAAATTGCAATTTACTGCAGCTTCTAAGTGTTTGGTTAAAGAGATTATACTAACTAATAACCTTCACAAAATAGACAGGTGGCTTAATTTCTAGCTAAGAAAATGCAGACTGTAGGCTGCAAAAGGTGAGAGGTTGGGAGTGGGGTGAGGGTTGAAAAATTACCTATTGGGTACAATGTTCACTATTCAGGTGATGGGTTCACTAAAAGCCCAGACTCCACCACTACGCAATATACGCATGTAAGAAATCTACATTTTCATTTTGGGAGGTTGAGGCAGGTGGATCACTTGAGGTCAGGAGTTCCAGACCAGCCTGGTCAACATAGTGAAATTTCGTCTATACTAAAAATACAAAAATCAGCCAGGTGTGGTGGCACACACCTGTAATCGTGCCACTGCACTCCAACCTGAGTGACAGAGTGAAACTCTGTCTCGAAAAAAAGAAAAAGAAATCTGCACTTGTATTGCCTAAATATATAAAAATAAAAAACTGCAGAGCACAAAAAGAGAACAAGAAAATGGCTGAGTGGATTCTTTTTCAGATTCCATTGTGAACTCATCATCATTCTTCTTAGATGAGAAAACAACAGTATAATCAGATTTGAAAAGGAGTCAGCCAGAAATATATTAACACTTGAGAAGATTATGTGAATCATAGGTATACAGTCATTTCATTCATGATGGCCTTACCCTAAGTGCGTATTGTACCTTGAGGTATAAGCTAATGAGAGTATCGCCATAGGCAAGACAGTTGAACAATTAACAATGAAAATATAAAGACAAATCTCAACATCCTTTCACTGATGTTGAAAGTCATGCAATCTTTCAGCTCTCAAACATTTTTACTAAACTACCGATAATAAATGTTTAGAAGCTTAAAGGTCACATAACATGGTAAAACTGGCCAAAATAACACATGAAACAAATATGGGGAAGAATTTAAATACAGCATTTCATTGCAAAATACGATTGAAGGCCAGGCGAAGTGGCTTACACCTGTAATCCCAGCACTTTAGAAGCAGCAGGAGGATCACTTGAGCCCAGGAGTTTGACGCCAGCCAGGGCAACATAGTAAGACATTGCCTCTACAAAAAAATAAAAAATTAACTTTGTGTGGGGGCGCATGCCTGTGGTCCCAGCTACTCAGAAGGCTGAGGTGGGAGGATCCCTTGAGCCTGGGAGGCCAAGGCTGCAGTGAGCTGTGACTGCACCACTGCATTCCAGCCTGGGCAACAGAGTGAAACCCTGTCTCAAAAATGAAATGAGGCCAGGCGCGATGGCTCATGCCTGTAATCCCAACACTTTGGGAGGCCAAGGCGGGTGGATTGCCTGAGATCAGGAGTTCGAGATCAGCCTGGCCAACATGGTGAAACTCCTTCTTTACTAAAAATACAAAAAATTAGTTGGGCCTGGTGGCAGATGCCTGTAATCCCAGCTACTCGGGAGGCTGAGGCAGGAGAATCTCTTGAACCCAGGAGGTGGAGGTTGCAGTTAGGTGAGACTGTGCCACTGCACTCCAGCCTGGGCAACAAGAGTGAAACTCCATCTCAAAAATAATAATAAAAGAAATGAAATAAAATACTATGAAGATATGTGGAAAGCAGTTGCTGAATATCTGAAGAAATAAATATTAGAAAACATAATATAGTCTGGGAGTTTCATCATGTAGTTGGATGGAAGTACACATATTTCCAACATAATTCAGTTATGACATTTGCTGAAATCTGTCTCAAAAATGAAATATACTATTTATGTTTTCATAAGTCACTACAGGAAGGATAATTGAAGGACATATATTCTCAATAGTGAATGATGTCTTCATGATTTTTTTTTAAAAGTGTAAGTATAAGTGCAGCTAAGAGCCAACTTTGACTGTGGTAAGAAGGTTCTTGAACATTGTGGTGGAGCTGACTATGTAGCACCGTGGACAACGTCACTGTCACCAGACCCGGGCTGTCCTGGTTCAAGTTCCAGTGCTGCTGCTTGCTAGCTATGTGACCTTGGGCAATTCACCACCTTCCCTGTGCCTCAGTTTCCTTGTCTGTGAAATGGGATAATAATTGTACCCATATGAGGGGTAGTTGTGAAAATCAAATGAATCAATATATGTAAAGCACTTAAACTCTGCCTGGCACACAGTAAGTGCTCAACAAATATTAGCTAATAATGTAAACCGCACTTGAAATTTATTCACAGGCAAACTACTGTAGCAGAAAATTTGTTTGTTTGTTTGTTTGAGACGAAATTTCGAACTTGTTGCCCAGGCTGGAGTGCAATGGCACAATCTCCGCTCACTGCAACCTCTGCCTCCTGGGTTCAAGTGATTCTCCAGCCTCAGCCTCCTGAGTAGCTGGGATTATAGGTTCGTGCCACTATGCTTGGCTAATTTTTTTATTTTTAGTAGAGACGGGGTTTCACCATGTTGAATTACATAAATTACACACCCAACCTTTGTGTAGATAAATGATTTTTTTGCTTATTCCTTATGTCCTTAAAAATATGATAAATATTCTGCCATATATTAAAAGTTTTGTTTTCTAAACTGAACCACCTCACTGATAGTATAGAACTATGCACTTCCAGCTTCAAATTTTCTGCTATGGGCCAGGTGCAGTGGCTCATGCCTGTAATCCCAGTGCTTTGGAGATGGAGGCGGGCGGATCACCTGAGGTCAAGGGTTCAAGACCAGCCTGGCCAATATGGTGAAACCCTTCTCTACTAAAAATACAAAAAATTAGCCAGGCATGGTGGCGGGTGCCTGTAATCCTAGCTACTCGGGAGGCTGAGGCAAGAGGATCGCTTGAACCCGGGAGGCGGAGGTTGCAGTGAGCCAAGATCGTGTCATCACACTCCAGCCTGGGTGAAAAAGTGACACTCCATCTCAAAAACAAAACAAAACAAAACAAAAACCCAACAAAACAAACAAGATTGTGTCCTTTGCAGGGACATGGATGGAGCTGGAGGCTATCATCTTTAGCAAACTAACTCAGGAACAGAAAATCAAATACTGCATGTTCTCACTTACAAGTGGGAGCTAAATGACGAGAACACGTGCACATACAGAGAAGAACAACACACACTGGGGCCTATTGGAGAGTGAAGGGTGGGAAGAGGGAGAGGATCAGGAAAAACAACTAATGGGCACTAGGCTTAATACCTGGGTGATGAAATAATCCGCACAACAAACCCTCATGGCACAAGTTTACCTGCATAACAAAACTGCTCAGGTGCCCCCTGAACTTAAAATAAAAGTTAAATTTTTAAAAAGGAAAAAATAAAATAAAATGTGGAAACAGAATTTTCTGACTAGTTTAAAGATCTTCTAATGAAAATTTTAGTATTTTGTATGCATTAAATATAGAAAATGTAAGACGTCTTGGCTGACATCATAGAAGCAGAAAATTTACTTAGCTTAATTTCAATAAAAATTTCTGTATACTTAGTATATGAGAATGAGAATTTAATGTATTGATTTATTAACTGTGCCCAATTATGCCTTTCCTCTATTTGTATCTATGTCTTTATAAAAGATTGTTTTGAATTATAACAACTATTATAACCAGGAATGGAAATATATTGAACTTTCAGTTGTATTATAATGTTAAACTAAGACTTTAAGAAATGATTGATTAAATCCAAAATCACATGGCTTTTCTTAAACCAAAATATTTCTGAAGTATTAATGAATAAAATAGAGCAAATTTAAAATATTGCTTAAAATTTCCATATCATGTGTTTTGTAATGCATCTAAAACTTTTAGTTTGATAGTACCTACATATAATTTATTAAAAGTAAATGACTATTTATTAGGGTGTAAGCAAACATTATTTTTGATGGGGGTATGTGACTATGATCTCAAAATACAAGAGACCACTTGATCCCCAATTAGTAGGCACTGAGGTTGTTTCCAATTTTTTAACTTTTTCAAATGATGTAGGGAGCATCTTATGTAGAAGTTATTTGCTGCATCCCTGCTGATTTTCTGGGGATAGCTTCCTAGAAGTGAGAATACTTAATCCAAGAGTATGCTCATTGTAAGGGAATATTTTATTTTTATTTATTTAGTTAGTTTACAAATTTCCTGCAGAGAGACTACAATAATGGACATGGCCACCAGCAGTGATGACAGTGTTTTCTCCTAGCCGTTGGGTTTGTTTTCATGTAATTTCAGCTGCTAGTTACAGGGGGAGGACTCTGGTCTATCTGGGAGCAGTGAGGGACCCCAGGGCTCTGGGGAAGGTAGTTTTGGGCAGGGATCTGGGATGACCACAGACTGTGGATGTCCACCAACAGCAGTCTATGCAACAGTGCAGTCGTCTGCGCATCAGACCCTTCCTGGTGGTAAGGATGAGCTCCCTGGGGACTCAGGGCATGACCCTGAGTTGTTGAGGGGTCAGGTACAGCACAGCGTGGAAAGGTGGTCATCCCACTCTGAGGTGGGGGTGGGCAGGTCCCTGAGGTGCTCTGTTTCGGGAAGGCTGTCTGTGGGATACTGACTGTTGTCACGCAGCAGTATCTGAGGATCGAAAGCGAGAGGAAGGAGGTCTCCTTCTCTTAGCCCATGTGGAAAGCATTTGTCTTCGGCTGGAAACCTTGCGTGAGAACAAAAGCCAGCCCTTGTGGAATGCTTGCAGGCCCTGCGGCCAGCTCTGTTCCTGGCTCTCCTGGCCTTTTGCTAAGATAGCAGAGTGGGGCTTCCCACCAGAATCAGCAGAAAAGCCAAAGTTTCCAAGCAGCAGGGAGTTGCAGCAAAATGGTGGCACTTTGTTCTCATTTTCTCAGTCCCTCTGAGCAGCACGTTGCTGCCTACTCAGGACTTTTCTTTGTGTGGAGGCCCAGTCCCTGAAGAGCCCCGCCAGGCGCTCGGCTGATCTGACCCAGGAGTTCAGGCAGACACACTGAGAGGGGCTCGTGGTTGAAGGTGCCAACTTCACAGATGGCATTCGCAGGTTGCCCTGGGATTCCTCTCTCCAGGAGCAGATGGGGAGGAGACAATGACTTGGTCACATGGGCCTTCTGGGGCTGCCGCCCCACCACCCTGGCACCCGACAACCCCACCTTTGTGCAGGGTGGGGTCTTGGGGGCCAGAGGTGAGAGCAGCAGGTGTTTCGCTTCCACCTTTGTCTCTGGCCCCACAGGGAACCTTCGCTGGGGGTCTCAGCAGCTCCATACCCCACTTTCTCCTGCCTGGGTCCTCCTAACCCTACTCAAGGATGGAGGAGAACTTGGTATAAAGCCTGCAGGCCCAGAGGGGGATGAATGTGACTGTGGGGTCTGAAGACAGGGTGATTGGATCTGCCCTGAAGGAGCAAAGGACTTGGGGAGATGGTGATCCCCGGCCTCAGGCCATTTATTACATAGGTGTTCAGGCAGTGAAAGAGCCTGGATGGCTGATGGAAAAAGTCTCCCAGGAGACATAGGGGGAGATTAAGAAGCAAGATCAGCTCCTTCACTGGTGCCCTTGAGCTATCTTCTCCCTCTCCCTCTCCCCTGGGATATCTGTCTCCTCTCTCTCTCAATATATATAACGTTGTTTTAGTCCGTTTTGTGTTGCTATAAAGGAATACCCAAGACTGGGTGATTCATAACGAAAAGAGGTTTATTTGGCTCACAGTTCTGCAGACTGTACAAGCATGGCTCCAGCATCTGCTTGGCCTCTAGGGAGGCCTCAGGAAGCTTTTACTCATGGCAGAAGGGGAAGGGGAGCAGGCGTGCCACATGGTGTGAGAGGGAGCAAGAGACACTGCCAGGCATTTTTTTTTTTTTAATTTACTTTAAGTTCTGGGATACATGTGCAGAATGTGCAGGTTTGTTATGTAGGTATACAGGTGCCATGGTGGTTTGCTGCACCTGTCAACCCATCATCTAGGTTTTAAGCCCTGCATGCATTAGGTATTTGTCCTAATGCTCTCCCTCCCCTTGCCCCCCACACCACAACAGGCCACAACTCCCCTCCCTGTGTCCATGTGTTCTCACTGTTCAACTCCCACTTATGAGTGAGAACATGCGGTGTTTGGTTTTCTGTTCCTGTGTTAGTTTGCTAAGAATGATGGCTTCCAGCTTCATCCATGTCCCTGCAAAGGACATGAACTCGATTCTTTTTTATGGCTGCATAGTATTCCATGGTGTATATGTGCTACGTTTTCTTTATGCGGTCTATTATTGATGGGCATTTGGGTTGGTTCCAAGTCTTTGCTATTGTAAATAGTGCTGCAGTAAACATATGTGTGCATGTGTCTTTATAGCAGAATGATTTATAATCCTTTGGGTATATACCCAGTAACTGGATTGCTGGATCAAATAGTATTTCTAGTTCTAGATCCTTGAGGAATCACCACACTGTCTTCCACAATGGATGAACTAATTTACACTCCCACCAACAGTGTTTGGCCAGGCTTTTTTAAACAACCAGCTCTTGTGTGAACAAATAGAGCAAGAACTCACTCATTACCACAGGGAGGGCACCAAGCCATTCATGAGGAGTCTGTCCCCATGACCCAAACACCTCCCACCAGGTCCCACTGCCAACATTGGGGATCACATTTCAGCTTGAGATTTTCAGGGGACAAGTATTATATCAAATGGTTCTTTTCATCCTTCTGTTCATCTATCCAAATAGCCAACCAGCCAGTAATCTGTTTTTTCATTTGCTCATTCATTCATCCGTTTGTTCATTCAACAAACATGAAAACCAGTTGATGCATATGGCTGGCTGTGGCTCAGAGGGGTTTGGAAGACTCTGACCTACTGCTTGTAGGACCTCATAGGCAGGAATTTGGTCAGAATCTGATTCATAAGTTTGTAGGTCTAAAAACTAATTTTTTTTTCACCTACCCAGAGGTTCTGGGGGACTCATTGTTTGTTTGTTTGTTTGTTTTGTTTTTTGTTTTTTCTTTTTGAGGCAAGATCTTGCTCTGTCACCCAGGCTGGAGTGCAGTGGCGTAATCTCGGCTCACTGTAGCCTCTACCTCTTGGGTTCAAGCGATTCTCCTGCCTCAGTCTCCTGAGTAGCTGGGATTACAGGCGTGCGCCATGATGCCAGGCTAATTTTTATATTTTTCAGTAGAGATAGGGTTTCGCCATGTTGGCCACACTGGTCTCGAACTCCTGACCTCAAATGATCCATCCACCTCGGCCTCCCAAAGTGCTAGGATTACAGGCATGAGCCACCGCACCTGGCCCTCATTCATTTTTCAATGAGGTCATAAGACTGATTTAGAAACCCAAAGACCAAAAATCAATTACACCCCAAGCTTGGCTGGGTGGGATAACAAATACCAGTGTCCCCTCGTGCACAAATTAAAGTCCAGAAGAGGGATGCCTACTCAAAACGATTCAATAGATTTTTTCTCCTCATGCCAATGTGAAAGGAAAATAAATCTCAGGACCCCCAAATCACTAAGCCAAAGGGAAAAATCAAGCTGGGAACTGCATCAGGCACACCTGCCTCTCATTCTATTCCTAAATAAGACAGCCACAAAGATTTTTAAAAACCTTCATATCTCCCTCACAATTTGCCTACTAGGAAGTTCCTTGTGGGCCTCAAGATCTTTATGCTAAAACAGTTCTGTTGAATTTCACTCTGGCAATGTAAATTGATAGCTTATCTTCGCAGGTGCAGGACAAAGGACAGAACTCAAAGTCATCCCTCAGCTCATCTGAGACAAATGCATATCTGATTGCTTCCTGTGCCCTATTGTTTGTGTAAAAATGTAGATTCACTGAGCCAGACCAAGGCATAAGTGACTACTCCTCTACCCCGCCTCTCCTTGAAGAAAGCTGCCTTTCATCTGGCCACAATCTAAAGTTCTGAAGGATTCCAGTGATTTTGCAACCTGCAGGCTTTGACTTGGAAGGACTTAGATCTGATTTCACAAACTTTCTTTAAGGAGCAGCGCAATGAGGCAATAGGACAGAGTTCATAGGCTGGGCAACATAGCAAGGTCCCCTTTTTACAAAATCATTAAAAATTATCCAAGTGTGGTAGTGCATGCCTGTTGCCCCAGCTGCTCAGTATCCTCTCTCCTTGGCCTCCCAAAGTGCTGGGATTACAGGCAATGGGGAAGTGATGACTTTAAGTGGCTTTTCAGGCCCTGGACCACAGGTAGCTGCAGAGAAAGACTCTATTAGCACAAGGGAGGGAGCCCCTGAGCCCACTGCAGGGTGGGAGGCACTCAAGGTCCTGCAGTTTTGTTGGTGGGGGCTGTGAGTCATCAAAACCTGGGTATTCATACTGATGTGACTTCATTTGTATCTGCAGGTTAGTTTGGGTGTGGGAACCTTTCAGGTGGGCTAGTCTTGAGTTGCCCTTAAATACAGTTGCTCTGCCTCAACATCACATTGGAAGCTCTCCAAGATAGGCTATTTTTTGTAAACCTGACAAGTGCCTGCATTTGATGAAATTATAGGAATCTGATAAATGCTTGATGCTAGGGTAGAGGAGGCTGCCCAAGAAAGATGTAAAGGGAATGAGGTGGGCTTGGTAAAATGAGGAAATCTATCCTTGGATGGAAGTCTCCTCCCTCCCTCCCTCCCTCCCTTCCTTCCTTCCTTCCTGATAGACAGGGTCTCAACTCTGTGGCCCAGGCTGCAGTGCACTGCTGTGATTATAGCTCACCGCAGCCTCAAACTCCCAGGTTCAAGTAATCTTCTTGCCTTAGCCTCTGAAGTAGCTGGGGCTACAGGCATGCACCACCACACTTGGATAGTTTTTAATTTTTTTGTAGAGATAGGGTCCTACTATGTTGCCCAGGCTGCTCTTGAACTCCAGGCCTCCAGTGGTCCTCCCTCCTTGGCCTCCCAAAGTGCTGGGATTACAGGAATGAGGCACTGTGCCTGGCTGGAAGTCTTTACAGATACCAAATCCAGTAGATTCTGTGCTGTGGGTTTAGGTCATTTGGAAAATAAGAGAATGTAGAGTCATTCACGAAACTGCTGACCAATGCTTCATCACTGCTCCTTAAGGCTTTGAAAGTTTGTGAAATCGGCTGTAAGTCCTTCCGAGCCAAAGCCTGCAGGTTGCAAAATCACTGGAATCCTTCAGAAGTTTAGATTGGAAGGCAGCTTTCTTCAAGGAATCCACCTTTGCTAGGATCAGAAAAATTCGGCCTGGTCCTTGCCTCCGAGGTCCTGAGAGTCCGATTTGTACATTGCCAATTATTATTGAACATTGTAAGAGGAGGAGGAAGAAGAGAAAGGGAAGACAGAGCAAACTGGGATCTTTGAGGCAAGCAGGTGGCTGGAGCCATTCAGAATGGTGTAGCAGAAAGGGCACTGATTTCTACCCGGGCTCTTGACAGCTGAGTGGCCTTGCTCAAGTCGCCTGGCTTCTCTGGGCCTGATTCATCTGTAAAGCCAGGGGGTTGGATTGGATTATTTATGGCCCGTGCCTGCTCTGACATCAGACAGTTCTATCAATCTTTACCCCGGAGCTGTCCCACATCTCCTTGGGTTAGATGGGAAATTCATCTCCCTTGCAGATTAAACACCTATTGTTTTTTTTTTTTCCCTCCAGCAAGAGGAAATGAGGCAACTATTTCTCCCTCTGTAGACAGAGGCAAAAAAAAAAAAAAAAAAAAAGCAAAGTCAAATCAACCTCCCATTCAGTGCTTAGCTGTTCAGGCCTGAATGAACAGTGTTGGCTTGCAGGCGTCGCTCAGACCCTGTAGATCATAGGAATCTGGAGTTGGTAGGGTCCTGACAGACAAGCCCTCTCTTTAAACTGAGAAAACAGATAGCCCTAGAAGGGAAGTGGCATAAAATTAGGTAATGATGGAGCCTGAACTAGAGTCTAGATAGATACCCAGGATGAAGAACCTGCCGAGGGCCTGTTATTAGAGGCTGCTCGCACACTTGTGGTACTCCCTTAAGCATATACGATTAGGTAATCCTGTCCGCGTTTTCCTCTCTGATTGGAGTTTATGTTAATCTCAATTAAGCCGTCAGCCGGGCTTCCCGGTGCGAGGCGTGGCTTCTGGCAGGCGGCGTCTTTCCACCCTTTGTAAGGAGATGCGGCCGGTGATTGGTAGGCTGGGAAGCGCCAGCGACCAATGGGGAGCGCGGGGGGCGGGGATACTGGGCCGGGGCTGGGCGGGGCCGCGCGGTCGCCGTGGTTACCGAGCCGGCCGGCCGCCAATCCGCAAACAGTAATTAGTTGCCCCACCCCGAAGCCCGGGCTGCGAGGCGGAGTCAGGGCCCCCTCAGCTCCACCCCGGAGCTTGGCTTGATTTGCCATTTTACGGCTTCTCTGCAACCTGTGCTTCCTCCCGAGCGCAGGAGGTTCCCCGGCCGCGGCTGCGGGCCCCAGGACCTGGATGGAGATCGCCCGAGGAGGATCCGTTCTCCTGGTCACACTACAGAGGCCTAGGGGGACGAGACCTGCAGGGCCTGTCCGGACCCGAGGCGGCGCTCCGGCTGGTCTCCGGTGGAGCAGAAACGCCATTTCCTGGGTGAGGACTCTTCGTCGCCCACCTGGATGGCGGCGGAGACACCCGCGCCACCTGCTCCCCAAATCCACCTGGACGCGCACTCAGCAGGGGTGCGGGGGAGGGGCTTCCTTCCTTGGGGACCTCGCCTAGAGCCCCCGCCCCTGGGATGCCCAGACCCGTTTCCCCCCAGCACGCCCACCCCTCCGGCACACCTACCCTCACCCAGCACACTCAACCCCGCAGCACACTCACCCCCTAGCATGCCCACCCCCCAAGCACACCCCTTTCCCCCAACACACCCACCCCCCAGCACACCCACCCCCGCCCCTACCTGTCCTGCGGTGTGTGGGGCGGGGGGGCTCGGACGACGCCCACGGGACACATGGGGGCCCTCCTGTGCTCTCCGCACTCCCTCCCGTGCTTCCGCAAGCCTGCGCACTCCACTGGGGATTATGGTCCAGCCCACCCGGAGGACCCGATTCAAGCCCGAAGCGCCCCCCTTCCCCTTCCCAGCGCCGCGTACTGCGGCGGCCTTGTTTGATTACCTGCCTTTCCATTTCTTCTGTATTTACAACCCTCCCGACTCCCGGGGAGAGGGCGGCATAGGTAGCCAATCAGGATGCAGTCGTCTCTAAAGGTCAGGGTGACGCACATTTCCCAAGATCATTCACGGACTTCGCCCTTCGATGCCTTGTTCTCATGACAAAACCTGGCTGCCAGCACTTCATGTGATTTTCCCCCATCTCTGGCAACTGAGAGAATAAAAAACTGAACATAAAAATTAACTCTTTTATTATAGTGTAGTGTCAGTCTTATGTGAATAAAATTCTTCTCACCTAGGACTTGTCTCTCACCTTAAGAAGGAACATGGCATGAAGTGAGTTGGTCTGCATCCTTTGTTTTCCAACCATTTTTTCATTCATTATTTTATTTTTTATTTTTAAATTTATTTTTATTTAGAGACAGGGTCTCCTATGTTGGCCAGGCTGGTCTCGAACTTCTGGCCTCAAGCAATTCTCCTGCCTCAGCCTCCAGAGTAGCTGGGATTACAGGCGTGAGCCACAGTGCCTGGATTTCCTCATAATTTTGAATAATTGCATTTTTTCCTTTAGCTGTCATCACACAGACCAACTACCAGTCGCACCCAGCATAAAATGGACCTGTTTGGAATTCAATGATTTTACAATCTTGAATTTCATGGACAGCCAGAGGTGTGGCTCAGGGATAGGAAGGGGTAGGGAAGGACAGGAACACACATGCCTCGGTGGTCTCTTTCAGATAAGGTTTGTGAGCCTTGACATACACTGAAACTCCTCCCATTCCCATCCTTGAAAAAATCTGTGCTTTCATCAGTATTTCTTTTTAAAAATTAATTCTTATGGTCCGTAGTAGGTGTATCTATTTACGGGGTACATGAGATATTTTGATACAGGCACACAATGTGTAATAATCACATTAGGGTAAACAGGGTATCCATCACCTCAAGCATTTATCATTTCTTTGTGTTCTTTCATCAATTATCTCTATGCTCGAAACACAAGATGATTCTCGGTATCACGCTAAAGTCCTAAAAACACAAACTCCCTGCCTCTGCCATCAGCAGCATGGAGTGCAGCTTGAGGGAAACCCGTCTGTCAATAGACGTGACGTGGCATGTTGTTCCCACATCCATGCTTAGCCTGTCCGGAATTCCTTCCTTTCATCCCTTGAACTCTTCTCCACCCTGCAAATTCCCCATTCTCCATTCACATCTGGTGGGTTCCATAGCCATGCACTTAACTGCTTTTGCCTCATTAAGTCCTAGAATAAAGGCCTTTCAGATGGGAGGGTGAGTCCCATCCTGGAGGAGAGGACTCCAGTTCCCACAGGGCCTGACTGCCCAGCAAATCCAGCCTGGCTCTGGCCTTCGTGTAGGTGTTGGTTTGTGGGGCAGCCTGGAGGATCCAAGGAAAAATGAATTCATCTGTAATCAGCAAACCAGAATGAAGGTGAAGTTAAATTGGAGAGGAGCTAGTTCAGGTTGGCGTCTGCAGCAGCGGAGGCCAGTTTGGGATTTGTCCCAAGCCCAATAATAACCCTAGACAAGACACCAAAATCATTTGGAGAGCTGTTTTTCACTGTCAGTTTATGACTGGCCATGTCTGGCCAAGAAAAAGAAGGTGGAGGAAGCCCGCCAGGAATGACTTCCAGGCGCGCAAGGCTGAGTCTGAACTGAGGCCGACCAGAAATTGCAATTAGCGTGGAAATAAAGATCTTTTCAGAAAAGAAAATGGCCCCGGCACTTGTGTTTTATTGTTTCTCTCATCCCCTGGCACCCGCCCAGACAGCCCTGAGACAGCGTCTTGGCTCACAGACTCGTGAATACCCAGGCAGGCCAAGGGGGAGCAGTACCCATCCTCACCTGCTTCTAGAAGGTGTGAGCTGCCTGTGGTGAAGGGAAAGCCAGGCCCCCCGAGGCCGGAGACAGGAGCTCCTTAGCAGGGAGGAGGAAGATCTGCTCCCCTCAGAGGCTACATACATTTGCACAGTTTGTTGCAGACACCCAGAGGCAAATCCTTAAGCCAAATCCTAGGGGGTAACAAAATGATGTCCCTGGGACACCCCCCCTTTTGTGAGAACACACTAATTACCTACAAAGTCAGTGTTCTCTGCAAGAAGGCTGAGAACTCTGAGCAAAGTCAGAGGACACAAACATGCTTTTTTTTTTTTTTTTTTGGCAAAAAGAGGATAGGGTGTTTTTCATTCTCATCCTAATTTTGTTTACAGAGTAGGGGTGGAAAGGCATGCTAATCTGCATTCCGTTTATTTTAAAGATACGGCAGCATTTGATAATTCAGCATTGGAGCATTACCAGGGAGTGGACTAGAGGCTAAGTGCATTGCATGTGCGGTTTTATTTTATCTCACAGCAGCTCCGCACAGTGGGTATTAATATCACTCCAGTTCACACAAGAGGAACTGGAGGCTCAGAGAGGTTAAGTAACTTTCCCAATGCTCATGAGTGGTAGCATGGGATTCAAACCAGGTGATTTTAAGCTGCAACCCAGCAGTTCTTGGTTCGACCCCTTGTGAGGCCAGAGAAGCCTGAACGCAGGCAGGACAAAACCCAAGCACCCAACAGGGTCAGAAGGGGTAAAATAATTCCCCCAAGGTCATCTGCTATTAAGTGTCTGAGTCGGATTTGACTTCCTGGGACAGGACAGGGAAGGTTTGGGAATTGCGAAGCAGTCGAAAAATTTTGGATAATTAGGGTCTGCCAGGAGGGTAGGAAGTGTAGGCAGCTGGGGGCCGATGTGTGTTTATGAGTGAGTGGGAGAGACGGGGTGGGCTGGCGGTGGAACAAACAAGTTCCATTCTTCCAGTCAGTCCACAGTTGATGTTGATACTACCCTCAAGATATGTCTTCAGCCACCTTTTATCACCTCCATGGATGTAGCCAGCGACCACCAAACCTACCTAGGGTGACTGCAGTCTCCTGGCGGCTCTGCCCACTTCCACCCTTCCCCTCCTTCCTTCTGGGCTGTCAGACCTTTGCATACCTCTGCCAAACCCTCCAGGATTCCCTGCTACCCCCGACCCTGCCCCACTGCATGAACTGCCTCCTGCTCTCTCCCACACCTGCCTGACCTCACTCCTTGGCTCTGCTTCACTCTGCTCTTGCCCCAGGGCCCTTGCGCTTGCTGATCTTTCTGCCCTCAATGCTTCTTGTCTTCACTCAGGCACAGGCTGGGCCCATGGCAGTGGGTTATCAGAACTTATTAACATTACTGTCACTAAAGTTGGTATACACTCTCCCGCTGCTAATTAGACTGGCTTTAAAATTTAAAAACAAAATTAACTTCAGTAAGGCGTTCCCTGGCCTCTTTATTGGAAATTTCAACCACCCCTGACACCTCCTATCTCCCTTCTGTTTTCTTTTTCCCCCTGGTGTGACCCCTAACTTACACTTAATTACTTATCTCATTCACCTTCTATTTCCCCAGCTAGAATGGGAGCCCCATGAGAGCAGGGGTTTTTGTCTATGTGGTTTGGTTGGTTTCTTCCATCCCAGTACCTAGAACAGTGCCTAGGACACATCATGAACTTAATAAATATTTGTTGAACAAATGAATGAATGCAGGAAGCCCCACAATTTAGTTCATGTCAGGGGAAAGAGCTAGAATCTTCTGATAGGACAGGAGGCAGGGAGCAGGAGGGTTGTGGAAGGTGAAATTAAGGAGGCTGCGCTGGTGATGAGGGCAGCGATCCAGGAGCTAAAAGTGGACGTCCTGGAAGCTGTAGGTATGGGAGACCGCCCCCAGCATCTCTCATCTCCACTCCTCCATCACACGCTGGGGACGCTCACAGGATGCCTTCATGTAGGTCCAGGAACACAACGAGATGCCAGAGACGGCAGCGTTTAAAACGGACAACTGGGATGAAATGGCCCAGTCTTAAGTAACAAGAGGCCGAGAGAAAGTCACGGAACCAGGGCAGGAGCTGTCCCCTCCTCTGCTAGGTCTGCCCCAGTCCCTGGCACCCAGCAGGAGTGTCATCTGAGAGCTGCCAGGAGAGACCCAAGGGGCCATTGGCAGAGCCAGACCCTCTCCTGCTGGCCCAGCTCAGAGAAACAGCGAAGCCAGAAGTCCATGGGGTGGGGCGGGAAGGACTCCTGACCAGGCCACAAAGCAAACGGCACAAATTCCCGGGATGCCAGCCCAGCAGGAGAGTCCCTGGTGCTCTTCCAGCTCTCCACAGCAGTTTGAAAAGCCCAGGCTTCTCATTTCCAGATTAGGGGCTGCTGGGACCTTGAGTGAGACAGACCTGGGGGGAGTCCAGACTCCGTCTTTACTGTCTGTGTGATTTCGAGCAGGTCTCTCTCCTATAAAATGTGAAACACGCAGTCAAATGTGAGCGGGTGACTGTGAGGATTCAGTGAGATAATGTACAGTGAGGCATGGCATGCAGGTGCACAGTCAGCCCTGACACACTCTTATTTTCTTTGCTGTCAGGGTCATATTCGGGAACGGGAATGGGGTTTCATAGGGCTCTTGAGAAAGCAAGAATGAAACAGGAAATCTGGAAACCTGGGCCCAGGCTCCAGTGCTGGCTGATTAAGGGTCTGGGCAAGGTTATCCCATGTCTCACCCCTGCGGTCTCCATACAGGTAAACTGAGGGGCTTGAATTCCATGACCCCTAAAGTGCCTTCTGGCTCCAATATTCTGTGATTCGTGACTCTAAGCAAACATCGTTTTTTTACTGGGCTCCGTTAAATGGAGGAACCAGGGCCGGCTCAAGCCTGTAATCCCAGACCAGCCTGGCCAACATGGTGAAACCCCGTCTCTACTAAAAATACAAAAATTAGCTGGGCGTGGTGGTGGACGTCTGTAATCCCAGCTATTTGGGAGGCTAAAGCAGGAGAATCGCTTGAACCCAGGAGGCGGAGTTTGCAATGAGCTAAGATTGTACCACTGCATTCCAGCCTGGGCAACAGAGCAAGACTCTGTCTCAAAAAAAAAAGAGGAACCAGGAGGCCAGGGCCTATCAGACTTCACAAAGGAGATTCTCAGAGGTTTTCTGCATAGACTCGGTGGGTGCTAGTGAGTTAAGTAGGGATGTCCTCACACAGTGGCAAGCTGGTCAGTGATTCTGAAACCCAGCTGTGCCCCATGTCCCCAGGGGCTCCAAGAACAGATTCTCAGACCACCTCATGCCTATTGGTTTAGAATCTCTAAGGGTGTGCTCAGGAGTCAGTATTTTTGTTGTTGTTTTAGAGACAATGTCTTTCTCTGTCACCCAGGCTGGAGTGCAGTGGCATAATCAAGGCTCACTGCAGCCTTGAACTTCTGGGCTGAAGTGATCTTCCTGCCTCCACCTTCCAAGTAGCTAGGACTACAGACAGTGGCTACCATGCCAAGCTAATGTGTTTTTAGTTTTTGTAGAGATGAAATCTCATTATGTTTCTCAGGCTGGTCTGAAACTTGCCTCAAGCGATCCTTCTCCCTGGGCATCCCAAAGCACTGGGACTACAGGCGAGATCCACTGCACCTGGCTAGGAGTCAGCATTGTTATCAATCTCCCAGGTGGTACTGTCAGCTGTAAGGATTCACTTTTGGGACTCTCCAATAGCGCAGGTTCCACATGGACAGGGAGTACGTTCTGCTCTCCTGAGTGTCTTAGTAGCGTGGTAGAAATCGCCCCTCGAAGGGGACATCTTTGAGTGAAAGCATCCCCAGCTGCCATGCTCTGCCCTGTCAGGCGAGAGAGCGCTGTGAGTCAGGCATTGGGAATTTAATTCTCAGGGGCTAGGGAAGTGGCACCCTGAAGGCCTGCAACACCCGATTGGGCCAAAGGAGGAGTAGAAAGAATGGGAGGGCCTGTGTTCATTGGCTAGGGCTGCATAGCAAAGCCCCACAGACAGAAACGTGTGTCCTCACAGTTCTAGAGGCTGGAAGTCCAAGATCAAGGCAGGCAGGGTTAGTTTCTCCCGAGGCCTCTCTCCGTGGCTTGTAGATGGCTGTCTTCCTCTGATGTTTTCATGTGGTCTTCCGTCTGTGTGTGTCTGTCCCTTAATCTGTTCTTCTAAGGATACCAGTCCTATTGCATTAGGGCCACCCTGGTGACCTCATTTAACCTTCCTTACCTCTTTAATGGCTCTGCCTCCCAACACAGTCACATCCTGAGATCCTAGATGTTAGGACTTCAACACATGAATTTTGGGGGGATCCAATGCAGCCCCTAGCAGGGGCACACAGGGCAGGGTGGAGAAGGGGAAGGGACGTGAGGCTGAAGGGAGAGGTGGGACAATGTCACACCTGCTCCTTCTGCTCCATGCCTTTCCCAGGCCGGCCTGGCCTCTGCTCTGCACCAGCCTCTGAGGGCTCACCACCACCACCGCACTTGGGAGATGGAATGCGGTTTTCCAAAGCCCTTTCCTAGTTCTTACTTTACTTATTCTTTACAACCATCCTATAAGGCAGGCCAGCAGGGCAGGGGAGGGATCTAGTGTTATTTTGTGGAAAAACAAGAGTGTAAAGAAGTGAGCAGCACATCTGAGAACACCATGGTTGGCACCAGGTTTCATGAACCCCAGAACAGTGTTCTTTCCATGGCCACACTGAGCACCTGCTACACATAAGATGTGCTTTTCCTTGGCTTCCAGCGACTGGGGGTGCAGTGTCCCAGGAGGGCTAAGAGGTCCAAGTGAGAGCTGCCGAGGGAGTGACAAGGGGTGATGCAAAGAGATTCCATTGCTTTTTAAAAAAATGATCTCTCACATTCTATCCTGAAATGGAACTCCTGGGAGAATAAAGCCCATTTTGTGTATTTAGCTAAGTGTTTCTCCTTTTTCTCCCTATTAAATCATGGGGCTTGCCTAAGTAATTAAAAATACATGTTCCATTTGCTTTGATGCAGAGGATGAGAAGATGGAAGAGCCAAGGAGACCAGGCTAGTCATGTCAGGCTGCGCCCCTGGAGCCCCAGAGGCTGATGGCTGAGCTGATAATTAGCTAAAGATCTGGAGGATCCCATTCACTCCACACACACTTAACAAGTGCTCACTGTCCTAGCCCGCAAACAAGATACAGCTCTGCTACCACTTCCTGGAACCTGAGGGGGAGACAGTCAAATAAATGGATGATGACATGATGGTGTAGAAAGGCAGGAAATGGAGAGATGTACATTGAGGTCCTCAATAATGGCCCAATAAAGGGGCCAGGAGACAGGGAGGAGAGGAGGGAGTCAAGGTCTAAGGAAAGAGTGGGGCTGGAGAGTAATGGTCGCACCTAGCTAGGTCACACCTGTGTGTGTGTGTGTGTGCACAAACATGCATGAGCACACATGAGCATGCACGAGCACACACTAGCTCTTGTGACGCACAGCACCTGTCCTGGTCTGCATTCTCTGTGTTCCTTGGAGCCTGAGCCATGCATGTGGAAACTCTGTGAGATTCACAGAATTTGCAGCCAGGGCTGGCAGTTCTCAGGGGCCTGCATGCTGCAAGTGGCTGATGACCAGTGGGAGAAGATGCGAGGGAGAGAGGCTGCCACCCTGAGGGAAGGCTGATCGGTGACCACCTATAAGACAAGCTCAACTGCCTAGGAGTTCTCCTGGTGAGTCTCTAGATCTCAGGAAGGATGGGAAGGAAGGTTAAAGCCTAATCTGCAAAAAACCAGAAACGGGAAGCAAGTAGGCAGACAGTGAGTACAAACCGCAGGAAGACAGCCCGTGCCGCTGACAGTGGGGAGGATGTAAGTCAGGGCCAATGGCCCTCTTGTCACCCTGTGATTGTACTCTGACTTGGGGACTTCCCAAAGGAGCATCCTTGGACTGCTTAGGCCAGCAGGACAGTACGTTCTTGTAGACGTGACACGGGTCCACTAGTCACCAGGGATAAACTTCCCTCCATTACTGGGCCTAGAGGTCACTTTTGGTGCCGCCTGTCCCCCTGCCCAGCTTCCCTAAGATCACTGCTTTCATACCCTGGACACAATCAGCAGCGATCCTGGAGAAAAGCAAATCCCAGATTGCCTGAGAGTCGTGGGTGACATCAATGTTTGGACCCCCTCAGTCAGCTTATAAACTGTTATTCTGCAAGGCCAAGAGCCAGAACTACCAGTTTATTTTTAAATCCTTATGCTAATCATGGGGTGATGACAGTTTCTTTTTTTCTTTTCATTCTAGAGACAAGGTGTTGCTCTGCCATCCAGGCTGGAGTGCAGTGGTGCAATCACTGCTCACTGCAGCCTGGAACTCTTGGGCTCAAGGGATCCTCCCACCTTAGCCTCCTGAGCTGGGACTACAGTTGTGCACCACCACATCTGTCTAATGTGTGTGTGTGTGTGGGTGTGTGTGTGTTTAAATAGAGATAGAGTCTCCCTACGTTGTCCAGGCTGGTCTCTAGCTCCTGGCCTCGAGTGATCCTCCCACCTTAGCCTCCCAAAGTGCTGGGATTACAGGCATGAGCCACTGTACCTGCACCTGGCCTTACAGTTTCTTTTTTTCTTTCTTTCTTCTAACCAGGCTCCCAGAAATAGCGTTGGACCCTTGAGACAGCCCATCACCCTAACACCAATTTCCTTAGCTCAGAGGATTGAAAGGAGCAATGGCCCAGAGAAGAGACAAGCAGATGGGGCGGAAGGGCTGCTTCTACAGGAGCCGCCCAGGAGGCTCCAGGCTTGTGATTTAGTGAGAAGGCGAGTCCCCTTGCTCATCAGTACCTCCCTCCCTGAGGCAGGCACTGGGCCTACAGAGCTTCAACCTTTCCATCCTCCCAGCATTGGATGGGGGCGTCAGAGGAGGCTGGAGAAGCAGGGAGGTGTCCTCCCCTGAGCTGGCCAGGGCCCAGCAGCTGTCCAGGGCCGGGGGTCCACATGTCAGGGAAGGGCCTGTAGGCCCAGAGTGGGGTTCAGCGGGGGAGCCCGGACCGGCTGCAGGGGCGGCAGTGCAAGCCTGGCTGGTGGCCAGCAGACAGCTTTGTTTTTCCGTGGCAGTTTGCTTGTGATACTTCTTTCCTGAGACGCCAGCTGACAGGGGGAGGGGAGAGGAGACAGGCGTTGAAAGGGACAGGCTGTGGCCACCTCTGAGAGTGGGAGCCAGTGCTTGGCAAAGCTGCAGGGTAGGGGCGTCCTGCCACCCCCGCTCTGTCTCTTCTTGCATCCGCCCTTCAGATCTCGTGGCCAGGGCAGCAGATGTCTTGCTGGAGTCTCCATCGAGACTCCCCTCCCCAAACCGGCCTCCCCTCTCCCCTGAAGCCCAGCCGGGCTGAGAGGTGGCCTGCCAGCTGTTAGGCTCCCGCGGGCACTGGCCCGGTATTGCTGTGTGTGTGCCAAGTGCCAGGTGCCAGGCAGGGGGTGCTGGCCCTGGAGCTTGTGGTGGAGGGGCTGGGTGTGCAGGGCTGGGTGCCAGGGGTGTTAGGGAAAAGGGGCTGCTCAAGGGGCTGCATGTTTTTGGGACAAAGAGCAGAAGCCGCTTCTAGATTCAGGTCTGGAGTGTCCAGGTTTCCTATTGGCAGCTCAAAAATGAACAAAACATCAGGCTGACAGGATAGAGTCTTGCCCTGAACCTGGGATTCACATAATTCAGTTTTCCCTTGGAAAAATGGTCTCCCACTGTGGTCTCTTTTCCTGGCATCACAGACTTTCCCAGGGCAAGGGGACGTCAGCAGAGGAGCATAAATGCCAGGAGACATTTCTCAGGCTATTCTGGCAAAACCTCCTCTGAAGCGAGCCCTGACTTCTGCCGGGAGCCCCAGGAGAGGTGATGGGCTCAGCTGAATAAGTGGCCAGGACCTTCCCGGGCTTCAGGCCTCATCTGGGACTGCCCACCGCCCACGGACCCGCCTCGGAAGCCATTCAGACACCTTCACCGCAGTGGGGAGAGCAGCTGCTGTCTATGAGGTCACCATGGTGACTGGTGACAGCCGGCATCCTCAGGCCTGGCCTGGCAGGGCCCCGGGGAGCAGAGGGGCTGCAGGTCACAGCCCGTCCACCTGCTGCCTCGGGGCAGCCTGTGAGCATCGATCTCCCCCTGGCAGTACCAGTTCAAAAGCAGGGCTCCAAGCGGAGGCAAATGCTGTCAAAGTGTCCCTCCAGGAGAGCTCTAAGGCATTACAGACTTAAACTATTGTCGTTGTAAACAAAATCGAACTCACTACTCGTGAGATAATAAAAATTATGATGTTAGAAAAAACCTAGCCTAGTCAAAATATCCTAATTCTCCACCTGAATGTCCCCACACCTTGTGATTCACACCTTTATCCAGTCTTTCTGATATCTTGCTGAAATCTGTTTTAAGATTATTTACTTCTATTTCTCTGAGATGCAGGATGACCAATAACCTTGCTTCTCAAAAATCTTCAGCTATTTTAAGGCGAATTAAGCCTTCTCTTCTTTAAGCTACAGCAACTTCAATTACTTGAGCTAGTGCCTTTTTTTTTTTTTTTTTTTTTTTTTTTTTAACTTCTGAGACAGAGTTTCGCTCTTTGTTGCCCAGGCTGGAGTGCAGTGGTGTGATCTCTGCTCACTGCAACTTCTGACTCTCGGGTTCAAGCAATTCTCCTGTCTCAGCCTCCCGAGTAGCTGGAATTACAGGCGCACGCCACCACGCCCGGCTAATTTTTGTATTTTTAGTAGAGATGGGGTTTTACCATGTTGGCCAGGCTGGTCTAAAACTCCTGACCTCAGGTGATCCGCCTGTCTTGGCCTCCCAAAGTGCTGGGATTACAGGCGTGAGCCACCATGCCCGGCCTAGCTAGTGCTTTTTAATGACCAAACATCTTTTTATTTTGTGTTTTAATGACCTTGGTATATCTGCTCAATACATTAACTTCAACCGACTTATTCTGCTTTTAGAAGTCCACTTGCCAATAAAGAAAAGGGAAAAGGAACAAAGAATTTGAGGAAAGGGTAGGAAAGTCATATGACCATTTATCAAGATGAGAGGACCAGCACCCAATTTTTAAAAAAATGTGTTACTTTTAATGGTTTTTTTTAGAGCTATTTTTAAATCTCTTTAATCATCTCTATTGCCCATCTCTGAATCCCTTCCGGTTGTCAATGTTTTTAAAAAGGACGTGGCTGGGCACAGTGGCTCACGCCTGTAATCCCAGCACTTTGGGAGGCCAAGGCAGGTGGATCACCTGAGATCGGGAGTTCGAGACCAGCCTGACCAATAAGGAGAAATCCTGTCTCTACTAAAAATACAAAATTAGCCGGGCATGGTGGTGCATGCCTGTAGTCCCAGCTACTCGGGAGGCTGAGGCAGAAGAATCGCTTGAACCTTGGATGCAGAGGTTGCAGTGAGCCAGGATCGAGCTAGCCTGGGCAACAAAAGAGAAACTCCATCTCAAAAAAAAAAAAAAAAAAAAGGACGTTAAGCAAAACGACCCATTATTCTAATAAGGGTTTGAGTTGCTACATCGTATCAGAGAAGAATTACTTTCCAATCTCTGTAAGTCACACAAGTATACTTTGTTACAGTCCAGTTATCAGCTCACTTTGTTTCTTTGCTTCTAACAACACTAACTTGTTATTTCATATTGAGGTTGTGGTCAGCCAGGGCCCCTGAATTTTTGTTTTTGTTTTCTGTTTTCTGTGCCAGTGCCTGACTATCCAGTATCTTGATATTAGTATCCCTGCCATTTCATTTAGAACTTTGTAATTGAAGCATAATAAACATGTATATAAGATAACACATAAGTATACAACTTGATACATTTTCACAAGCAGAAAATGTCTGTGTAACCACCATTCAGATTAAGCAACTTTATATTATCAACAGCCCAGAAGCCCCTCTGCTGTCCCCCTTTACCATCCTTGCCCCGCCCTGCCGAGGTTAACCACTATCCCGATTGCTAACACCATAGATTAATTTTGCATGTTTTTCTTCTTTATAATAATTCAATCACATAGTGTGTACTATTTAGAGCCTGGTTCATTCACATTGCCATTCATTTCTACTTTCTTTTCTTCTACTTAGCCTTTCCATAAGCAGGCCTAGAAGTATCTAGGGGCCTGAGAACCAAGGTGTTTCAACTCTAGACCCATCTGTTTTGACTAATGGCTAGGTAGCACAGTCCCTATAACATGTCAAATCTCTGAATTAGAATTTTACTTGAACCATTTACTGGTTATGTTGTTCCTTTCACCCTTTGAAATCAACTACCTCCATCCTAGGTCAATTCATATTCTTATATCAGGGTAACCTTAGAAGAGTGTGTGTGTGTGTGTGTGTGTGTGTGAGAGAGAGAGAGAGAGAGAGAGAGAGAGAGAGAGAGAGAGACTGCTTTAGCCCCATGGGAAATTATTTCTGCTATTATGAGGGAAATGATTGTTGAGAGTTGTGGTTATGTTAGGGAAGTCTTTATTTCAGGTGTTCAATTCAGCATTTAATCCCTAGTTGTGGTTGCTGCCAATACGTTATAGGAGTGGCAGGTCTCAGAGGCAGGGGAATTATGTGTGTGCAATGCCTCAGAGCAGTGTTTCCTGACCTTTTCCATAAGTGCCACGGTAAAACATGATCATACTTATATGGCAAACTGGCATAAGTGGAAGAGATATTTTTGTAGTAGTAGCTGATAACACATAAGACAATGTTCTACAACTACTCAAATCTTTATATTTATGTATTTACATATAGATAGATATTATATGTAACATAATAGATGTATATTTAAATATATTTGCAAATATAGTTAATAGATATTTGTATTTAAGGAATGCAAGCTTTTTCTTTTCTTTGTGCCATATGCAATGTTGGACTTTTGTGTGCATGCCTACGTGAATAGAATTTCAAATCCAAACTGATTTATTTTGCATCAATTATTTCAGAATAAAGAAGTTCTCATTTTCAGAATACACACACATTGTTAGAGCGGTGCTTCATCAACTATTTTGGACGTCACCAAAGGGCACATCACTCAAAATCACAACAGAAATCTCCCATCTGTGTGAAGACAGAGGTAGAGCTGGGCATGCCAGGAGCCCCTACCTGCTCCTGACTGGTCTTTGGGCTGTGGGCCATGCTCCCTGGGCACGTGGAACACAAGGTCCTCTAGCTGCTTGTGGGCTTCTTGTCCATGTATAGCAGCTGCAGACTTTGTGGCTGGCTGCTGAAGCCCATGGCCAGGTGGCAGAGGCAGAGCAACAGGTGGGGGCAGCTGCACATTGTGTGTGCCGCCTGCAGGACCCTGGACCATGCCTGCAGACCCCATGCTCCCTGGCTGCCCTCCCAGGAGCATTGAGTGAGGCTCCCCCAGCTGCTCCAGGCCCTGCTCAGCTGCCCTGAAGGATGAGGGGATCATCTTGCATGGCATGCCTGCAACTCATTTGCAGCTTTCTAGTTTGCTCACCATTCAAAACTTTGCTCCTAAGACGCTTTAGTGACTGAGACCAAAGGCTCTAGAACCTTCCATGAAGCAAGCTGATGTGTGAGCCAGTTGAGACTAGGAGAGCTTTGTTGGACGACTTCCTGATTATCTAGTCAGAAGGCTGGTGAAAAGGTGTCTGCATGTGTGTGGGGCAGAAGACATTTACACAGGATGCAGAAAGGTGACTCAGAGATCCAGGAACTATGAATCAGGCCTGCTGAGAACCCATGAGGATTGGCAGTAGTCTGAGAGAAGAGTTTCATTCTAAATTCAGCTGGATCACGTCAGGCTGTATTAGAGAGGTTTGTCATAGGCAATTCAAATGGAGCAACTGAGAAGAGTTTTTAAAACATTTAATTCTGTTTTTTAGAGACAGGGTCTTGCTCTGTTGCTCAGGCTGGAGTGCAGTGGTATGATCATAGCTCATTGCACCCTCAAACTCCTGGACTCAAGCGATCCTCCTGCCTCAGCCTCCCAAGTAGCTGGGACTCCAGGTGTGTACCACCATGCCCAGCTAACTTTTAAGTTTTTTGGTAGAGAAGGGGTCTTGCTGCATTGCCCAGGCTGGTCTTGAACTCCTTACCTCAAGTGATCCACCTAGCTCGGCCTCCCAAAGTGCTGGGATTACAGGCATGAACCACCATGCCTGGCCCAGCAGAGTTTAATAAAGAAATTATTGACAAGAGTTTACAGAGTTAAGAAAAGTCAAAAATAGTTAAGGAAACACCACAGGAGGAGGGAGCCATTATTCCCTCTAGGCTTGAAGAGAAGGAGCGAGGGGAGGGAGCAGGTATCAGAACCTGGGGAAAGAAACTCTGTGAGGTGGGAGCTGTAATCTTTGGTACAGTGTTGAGGCCACTGGCGACCTCCAATCCAGTGGGAAGGAGCAGGTGGAAAAAATGCTACAACTCGCTCTCCTCCTGCCTCCAGTCTCCTGCCAGTGCCTTCCTCTGGCTAAACCCACATAGCTGCTGAAGACCATGGCACCCATTGGTGCAGTCCACAAAGGCCTGCCTGTGGGACACAGAGTAGAGAGTGGAAAAAAGAGACCACCCTGCACTTCACCACCCACTGAATCATGGCAGGTCACTAACATCATGCTCTCATCTCAGATCTAAAGTGTTAGCCATGATGCTCTTCATGTGAGATTTTGGGGTGAAAGTGAAGAAAGAACATCAAGTAATTAACATAGAAGCTGCTACATGCTATACCTGCTTCTGAGGCCCAAGTTAGTAGTAGTGGCTTCGTCCCCATTACTGCCTATTACCTATTTCCCTATTCTCTGATAGTGCCTCAACCGATCCGGTTTCGTTATCTTTATTCGTTCACGATCAGCATCCTTGGTGGTCCTGTTGTTATTGGGTTGCCTCGATTTTCCACTGAACAGTGAATTAACAGAACACTAAGCACTGGCCTGTAAATTCCTGGATTCTGCATAAAGTCTTCCCTGCCCTCATTGTATAGTGAGTGGCAAGCAAATTCCTCCTTTGTAATCATATCAGCTACCTTGGCTAGCAGTGTGAGCCCCATTTCTGCCTGTTGGATCAGTAGAAAGAGAGCCTGAAATGGTTAGAAGGCAGTCTGAGCTTCCCATTTAACAGAACCTTGGCTGTGTTCCCTTGTTCTTCCCTAGTGCACAAAGACCTGCAAACCCACTGAGCTCCAGTTTGCAAGGATCAGAAGCAAACACCTCCTAAGAGGGTGCAACAGGTTTGGTGTGGTGGCTTATGCCTGTAATCCCAGCACTTTGGGAGGCTGAGGCAGGAGAATCACTTGATGCCAGGAGTTTGAGACCAGCCAGGGCAATGTGGCAAGACCCCCCATCTCTACAAAACTTACAGAAAATTAGTCGGCTGTGGTGGTGTGTGCCTGTAGTCCCAGGTACCTGGGAGGCTGAGGTGGGAGGATCACCTGAGCCTGGGAAGTTGAGGTTGCAGTGAGCTGTGATCGTGCCACTGCACCACTGCATTCCAGTCTGGGTGACAGAGTGAGACCCTGTCTCAAAAAATAAAAAATAAAAATAAACCCTGTGCTGCACCTTTTTTTTTTTTTAATCTTAAGATGAGAGTTTTCTGATCACAGAAAACTAGAGTTATGAACAGGAAAGTTAGGAACAGGTAGAGTGTTATGAACAGGAAAACCAAAAACATGTAGAATATAGATCTATTCATGTAAGGACCCATCACTGCCATACCATGTTGGAAGGGATTTACTATTAGCAATCTGCCACCAGATTGATGGTGACTTCAGCTCAGCGAATAATACAGACCAACCCCGACTTAGGATGGTTCAACTTACCAACTTTTACAATGGTGCAAAAGTGACACGCATTCAGTAGGATCTGTACTTCAATTTTTGAATTTTGATCTTTTTCCTGGGCTAGCAATATGTGGTACAATACTCTCTTGTGATGTTGGGCAGAGGCAGCAGCAGCAGCTCCTGGTCAGCCAGGTGATCACAAGGGTCAACAACCAACACTCTACAGTGCACTGTGTGGCCAGATGACTTTGCCCAATGACAAGCCAATGTAAGTGTTCTGAGCATGGTTAAGGTTGGCTAGGCTATACTATGATGTTTGGTAAGTTAGGTGTATTAAACACATTTTCAACTTATGATATTTTCAACTTGCAATGGGCGTATGGGGACACAACCAGGTCGTATGTCTAGGAGCATTGATGCCATATGGGGAACTCAGCACTGACTTCTGTTATTGGCTGCACATTGTTAAGACAGTCACAGTCTTCATCCCAGAGAAGAGGTGGAACAAACCACCTCGTACATGGTCTCAATGATTAAGTCCAGGGATGCCCTCTGGTAGGCACTCATGTGGGACACAAATGTCTTTACAATCTGTGTCTAGATAGTGAAATCTACCCACATACCCTTCCCCAGACCTCCTTGTCACCAATATTCCAGTCTTGTTCTTCAGTCCTTGACCAGTTGGCCATCCCATTAGCGTCTGCTAGTGATTCTGTGTAAATCTGTACTCCAGACCATTTCTCATTCCATTTGAAGTGAATAATCTGATATCCTTCCCAGAATGCTGCCTACTGGGATGATTTTCCTTCACCACTCACTTTCACAGCCACGGCTTAATAGGGATACAATGACACTGGCCATCTGCTCCTGGCTGATGCTGTGTGTCTTTAAACCAGGCCTGGGGTTTCTCTTCATTAATTAGTCATAGGGGATTCCCACAAAGCCGAAAATGTAAGTTGTGGGAGAGGCAAGTAAGTAATAGGGGCAGATTCCAAGGGTCTGAGCTATCTGCTTGAATTAGGTTTTCCAAGAAATGAAACCAACAGGACATGCATATATATAGAAGGATCTATTGTAAGGAATTGGCTCACTCAATTGTGAAGGCTTGGTGAGTCCAAAATATGATGGTGGTAGGTCAGCGGACTCAGGAAAAGGTTGCAGTTTGAGTCCGAAGACAGTCTGCTGGTGAATCCCCACTTGCTTGGGAAAGGTCAGCCTTTTGTTCTATTTAGGCCTTCAACTGATTGGATGAGGCCCACCCACATTATAGAGGGCAATCTGCTTTACTAAATCCACGGATTCAAACTTAATTCTCATCCAAAAACACCCTCATATAAACATCTGGAATAATATTTGACTAAATATCTAGGCACTGTGGCCCTGTCAAGTTGACATATAAAATTAGTCAGCATACTGCTTATGCAATTTACTCGGGGCTGATTTTGTAGGTGAGATAATGCTTAGGTCATGATGGGTGGCCCTGGTCACATAGTCGCTTGCTGTCCTGTGACCAGGGAGGAATTCACTATCTGCCAGAGCCTAGTGGCAAGCAAGAAGCTGCTTTGCAAATATCAGCAAAAGAGGCCTCACACCCATAGCCTTGGGATCTGCATGTAATTTTGCTAGAGTCATCCAGGGGATACTGATTACATTTTATATAGGTGTATTAGTCAGTTCTTACACTGCTATAGAGACATATCTGAGACTGGGTAATTTATAAGGAAAGAGGTTTAATTGACTCACAGTTCTGCAGGCTGTACAAGAAGCATGGTTGGGGAAACCTCAGGAAACTTACAATCATGGCAGAAGGGTGAAGGGGAAGCAAGCACCTTCTTCACATGGTAGGCAAGAGAAAGAGCCCAGGGAAAAGTGCTACATACTTTTAATCAACCAGATGTCATGAAAGCTCACTCACCATCATGAGACCAGCAAGGGGAAAATCCATCCCTATGATCTAATCACCTCCCAGCAGGTCCCTCCCACAACTGAGAATTATAAATTGACATGAGATTTGGATGGGGACACAGAGCCAAACCATATCAATAGGCTACATAAAAATGCTTCCTCTACCACTGGGTCTGCTTATTCATAGACATCAAGAGGCAGAGAAGCTTGCACCATAACTAGAGAATATTTTGGTCTCATGTCCCTCATAACTGGCAGCTTAAATGCTCAGAGCAGCATACCCAAGAATGGCATATGTTATCCCTAAAACCCACAGGTCTACCAAATGTTGTATCTCTTTTTTATGGTAGGAAGAATAAGATGTAACAATTCGTCACTCACTCTTAACATCTGCCAGGCTCCAGAATCCCTAGAAACTTCACAATATGGAAACCCCTACACTTTCATGGGGTTTATCTCCCATCTCCTGCATGTATGTATCTTACTAGGCCATCTAAAATACTTGCTACTTCTTGTTCACCAGGTCCTGTTACCCAGTGTCACCAGTGAAATAGTGATGTTCTGTAAGAGATCAAGATGTCAAGTACTTGTGGACTATATCACAACAGAAAGCAGATCATTGATACAGCCCTGATATAAAGCCTAGGGTGAATGTGTACTCTTGTCCTTGCCATGTGAAGACAACCAGCTTCACTGGTGGAATTGGAAAAAAAGCATTTTCTAGGACTATAGCTGTGTACCAGGTGCCAGGGGCATTTTTGATGTGCTGTAGTAAAAATATTCATTTGAAACTGCAATTACAATTGGCATCACCAATGTGACTAAATTTTCTATAATCTACAGTAATTCTCTATGATCTAGCTGGCTTTTGTGCCAGCCAAACATATGAGCTAAATATTAATGTGATAAGAATCACCACTCCTGCATCTTTTAAACGTTTGATGACTGCATTAATCTCTGTAATTCCGCTATGGTTATGATATTTCTTTGGATTTACTGTCTTTGCAGTGTGGGAGGGGACAGTTCCACTTGGAAGTGAGCAGCTCCTACCATTCCAGATAAAATTCTGCTTAATATATCTATTACTATCACACATTCTGGGCCTAGAAATGTAGCTGCAATATACATCCTCAGTTCTATTGGACTCACTGTAAGACAGACTTGGGCCACTATTCCATTTATCACCTGGTCTCCATGAGCTCACTGTGACTTGTGGACTACAGTGGCAATTTGAGACTCTGGTGGTTAGCATGAGTTCAGAAATAGCACATAATAGTCCCTGGAAGGTCTACATATTTCTCCTTCTCACTCTGCTAAATGACCTCCAGTCTCTCTGGAGGATTGGAGAAAGATTCACAATATATACCTATGGCCACATTGCAGGGCACTTGTCCAAAGACACTGTTCCTCTCTCTCCCAAAGTCAAGGGATTCTGGGTCTCTGGGTTTTGGGGTCTGAACACCGGGTAAATTCCCACTATGATTCTGTCCACCAGACTCAGAATTTTTCTGCTAACATACGTCAAGCAGCACCCTAATGGTCTACATATCTATTGCAATCCTAGGGACCCTATGATTAGTTAGCCAATGCCCCAGATCCCTATAGGATAAAATGCTCCAATTACCACATCAGTCCTGCAGCTCATTAGGGTAGTTGTGTCCCATGTGCCTTTGAGACATCTGGCCTCTACTACTCTGGGATTCCATTTTTTTTCCATTATAATCAAGAAGCCTAATTCCATTGCAGCCTCTCCCAGTGTCATTTCCTGCTTACAGAAAACAGCCAAGAAGTGCTTTTCCAGGATGCCTGTGAACATTTCACTAATGGAATTCTTATGGCCTTTGAAGAAGGGAGTGTCCTCTGGCCCTCCCAGGGAGTGTAGTTAAGGCGTGGTTAAGAATGCTGCACAGAATAGATCCTCTCCAACATTCCCAACCTCCTAAGCCTTCAGTTTCCTTTTCTTCAGAATGCTAGAAAAGTCCTCATTAACTGCCAGCCACTGTTGAATGAGACTTCTGCTAGCCAACATAGCTATGAAGGCCACTTCCAGGTGCTCAAGCCAGCACAGTAAATCCTGAGTCTTGAGTGAATCCACCCATATCATTACATTCTCCTTGATCAAGTTTTGCATTTCATCCTTTCTCCATGTAATACCCTTAGGACCCCCTTCCATACATGCTCTGCACACTCCTGCCGATTTTCCTGCAAGTCTTCTGATGTACAGACCCAGCTTTGTCCTTCTCCATCTGGGATATACTGGGATGTAGCTCTCATTATGGGCCTGGAGGCAATGAGGGGTGTGGAAGTGGGTCCTGTGGTTACTTGGGAGTCACATCTATGTCTGCTTAAATGTCTTGATCTGGGAATCAGCGTCCTACCTGTAAACCAAAAATAAAATTTCAGACCGCCTGACCATCTAAATGGACCCCTCGTCTAGACCAAGGGCATTCCAAAGTTAACTTGAAAAACTAATTCAGGCCATGATACAAAGTGGGGGTTGGGCATGCCTGATTATACCCTCCTCCCTTTGGAATTCAGGCACAGCTGACCAGCATTAATATTAAAGCAGATACCTTAAGACAGACAGAATAGACTTTAAGTCTGATTAAAAACAAAGAAACAAACAAAAAAAACCATTCTCTTCTATTGATTCTAGGTCTTTAAACAATAGCCTAACTCTTTCAACCAATTGCCAGTCAGAAACTCTTTGAATCTACCTATGACCTGGAAGCTCCCACTTTGAGTTATCCTGCTTTTTCAGACTGAACCAATGTACATCTTACACGTGTTGATTGATGTCTTACGTCTTCCTAAAATGTATAAAACAAAGCTGTAGCTCTACCATCTTGGTTGGGCACACGTTCTCAGGATCTCCTGAGGGCTCTCTCATAGCCATCGGTCACTCATACTTGGCTCAGAATAAATGTCTTAAAATATTTTACAGAGCTTGACTCTTTTCATCAACTTACCATTCTCAACCAGAGGAAAGCATAAGAAATCTGGTGGTGTTGAAAATTTAATTGGTGCTGCATGTCTGTCACCTTTATAATCAGTCCCTGGGCTTGAACCTTAGTCATATCTGTCCTATAGGAGATAAGAAATTTCTGTAAATCTACCACTGAGCTCTCCACCCATGTTCTGAGTTAGGCATGAAGGACCTTCAGTGTGTTTGTGTATGGTCTCTAGGGCTGTCAGAAAAGCCATTCCACACCGTAGATCAGTATTATCCATTACCAGCATAGCCAAGCCACTTGTTCTGCCAACATCTTGCTATCCATCTACATTTTTCCAATGCCACTACTGGTGATAATTTGAGTAACTATGGTGCAACTATATTTTATAAATTATCTGCATTCTATGTCCCTCTGGTATGTAAGCAATCCATCCTAGAATTTCATTTGAGGGTTATTTTCTTCTGGGGCTATTCCTGGTCCCAGTTACTTTGTCAGTCATGGTTCCAGTGGGAAAGGGATGGCACATTGAATTAGCGTAATTAAAGAGGGTTTAACAAACAGATATTTCCTAGTTGTGAGCAGACTTAAGGGAAATCAGTAGGGTATGGCATAGCACCCTTGGGCTGGAAAGAGCTGTGTTGCTTTCTTATGTAGGTCTGAGTGGTTACCAGAGCCTGAAGAGAGAGCTATAGCTGTAGGAAGAGGGCCAGAGAAGAGAACCTCTGGTCTCGGGAAGGGGAATGCTGTTACTGTCAATCTTCAGCTCTACAGGGCAAATCCTCAGCTCTTTAGGGCAAATGAATACCCCTAGCCTCACCCTTTTTCAACCTTTCATTTGCCTGTCAGTGAGTCCCAGTGGTTGAATCTAACCAGAAGCAACAGGACAAGGGACTGTTGATACAGTCTGAAAGAGTCAGTCTCCTGTGTCATCCAGAATGGATCTTGAGAACTGATGGGGAATATTCAGCACAACACCCAATCTTTCAACTTTCTCTAAGTACCAAAGTTACTTAGGGTAGGAAAAGGAAACAGTCTTTCACCTCCCTGAGAAAGAGAAACATTGCTCAGAAACAGTTATTGCAGTGGTTTCAGCCAAGGTCTTGAGGGCTCATATAGATGAAAAAATATCCCAATAATTAAAAATCCTGTTGTAAGAATTTTGGAGAGTGGAGTCTTCTTTACACTCCCTGAAAACTGCTGCTGAGGTAAGGGAATTGATGTGCTTTGACTGTGTCCCCACCCAAATCTCATCTTGAATTCTCATGTGTTGTGGGAGGGACCCCCTGGGAGGTAATTGAATCATGGGAGCAAATCTTTCCTGTGCTGTTCTCACGATAGTGAATAAGTCTCATAAGATTTGATGGTTTTCAAAAGAGGAGTTTCTCTGCACAAATTCTCTTCTCTTATCTGCCACTATGTGGGATGTGCCTTTCACTTTCCGCCATGATTATGAAGCCTCCCCAGCCATGTGGAACTGTAAGTCAGTTAAACCTCCTTCCTTTGTAAATTGCCCCATCTCAGGTATGTCTTTATCAGCAGCATGAAAACTAACAGGTTGGAACAGTTTTGAGGGCTCAGAAGAAGACAGGAAAATGTGGGAAACTTTGAAACTGCCTAGAGACTTGTTAAATGACTTTGCCCAAAATGCTCATAGCAATATGGACAATAAAGTCCAGGCTCAGGTGGTCTCAGATGGAAATGAGGAGCTTGTTGGGAACTGGAGCAAAGGTGACTCTTGTTATGTTTTAGCAAAGAGATTGGTGGCATTTTGCACCTGCCCTAGAGATTTGTGGAACTTTGAACTTGAGAGAGATGATTTAGGATATCTGGCAGACCAAGCTTCTAAGCAGCAAAGCACTCAAGAGGTGACTTGGGTGCTGTTAAAGGCATTCAGTTTTATAAGGGAAGCAGAGCATAAAAGTTTAGAAAATTTGTAGTCTGACAGTGCAACAGAGAAGAAGATCCCAATTTCTGAGGAGAAATTCAAGCCAGCTGCAGAAATTTGCACAAGTAATGAGGAACTGAATATTAATACCCAAGGCAATGGGGAAAATGTCTCCAGGGCATGTCAGAGGTCTTCAGGGCAGTCTCTCCCATTGCAGGTCCAGAGGCCCAGGAGGAAAAAGCGGTTTCATGGGCCAGGCCCAGGGTCCCCATACTGTGTGCAGCCTAGTGACTTAGTGCCCTGTGTCCCAGCCACTCCAGCTGTGGCTAAAAGGGGCCAATATGGAGCTCTGGCTATGGCTTCAGAGGGTGCAAGCCTCTAGCCTTGGCAGCTTCCACGTGGTGTTGAGCCAGAGAGTGCACAGAAATCAAGAATTGAGGTTTGGGAGCCTCCACCTTGATTTCAGAGGATGTATGGAAATGCTTAGATGTCCAGGCAAAAGTTTGCTGCAAGGGCAGGGCTTTCATGGAGAACCACTGCTAGGGCAGTGCAGGAGGGAAATGTGGGGTTAGAGCCCCCACACAGAGTCCCTACTGGGGCATTGCCTAGTGGAGCTGTGAGAAGAGGGCCGCCATCCTCCAGACCCCAGGATGGTAGATCCACTGACAGCATGCACCATGCATCTGGAAAGGGTGCAGACACTCAATGCCAGCCTGTGAAAGAGCCAGGAGGGAGGCTGTACCCTGCAAAACCACAGGGGCAGAGCTGCCCAAGACCATGGACCCACCTCTTACATCAGCATGACCTGGATGTGAGACATGGAGTCAAAGGAGGTGATTCTGGAGCTTTAAGATTTGGCTGTCCCGCTGGATTTTGGACTTGCATGGGGCCTGTAGCCCCTTTATTTTGGCCAATTTTTCACATTTGGAATGGCTGTATTTACCCAATGCCTATACCCCCATTGTATCTAGGAAGTAACTAACTTGCTTTTGGCTTTACAGGTTCATAGGTGGAGGGGACTTGCCTTGTCTTGGATGAGACTTTGGGCTGTGGACTTTTGAGTTAATGCTAAAATAAGTTCAGACTCTGGGGGACTGTTGGGAAGGTATGATTGGTTTTGAAATGTGAGGACATGAGATTTGGGAGGGACCAGGGGTGGAATGATATGGTTTGGCTATGTCCCCACCCAAATCTCATTTTGAATTCTCACGTGTTGTTGGAGGGACCCAGTGAGAGGTAATGGAATCATGGGGGCAAGTCTTTCCCATGCTGTTCTCATGATAGTGAATAAGTCTTATGAGATCCGACGGTTTTGAAAAGGGGAGTTTCTCTGTACAAGCTCTCTTCTCTTGTCTGCCACCATGTGAGACATGCCTTTCACCTTCCACCATGATTGTGAGGCCTCCTCAGCCACATGTAACTGTAAGTTGATTAAACCTTTCTTTTGTAAATTGCCTTGTGTCTGGTATGTCTTTATCAGCAGTGTGAAAACAGACTAATACAGGAACTAATTTCTCTGACAAATGAGACATTCATTTTAATCTGCTATTATGGTGGATTGCAGTGCATGCAGAGAAATTCTGATGAGGAAGGTAATCCTAGAAGTTGAAGCCCACTAAGAGAAGATTAAGAGATACCAAAGGATCCTGAATGTGACTCAAGCCTGGCTCCCACCAGAGCAGATTCATTCCAAGCCATTAGCTTAGTCCTTCTACTAAAACTGGCAGGGAACAGACAGGAGGGAGCAACAAAGACAGAAGTAACTGGAGCCTCAGTGGTAGAGGATAGTGACTCTGCAAGTGATCCTGTACTCAAGTCTGATGATGTCCACGACATCTCTCATTGCTCAGATTGGCAAAGAGGGCCTCTGTGGGGCAGGTATAAAGCTCATAGCTCTCTTTAGAAGATTGAGTACTTAATTCCTCTGTCTTAAGCTTAGGTCCTACTCATCAATACCTGGGCAAGAGAGAACATCAGTTCCGTTTCATGCTACAGGTGGCTGCGTAATTATTAGACTAGACTTTCCTGAGGGTCTATGTGGGGTTAGTGAGATGACAAATCCTGCTGCCAAGGTTTGTCCACAGTCAGTGTCATATGGGATGCTTTGAGACAACCAAGATTTAAAAGTAGCAGTCCAGTACTGGAGGTAGCATTTGGGAACAGGGACACCAGTTATCCCACTCCCTCATGATCTTTGTTCTGAAGTCTGCCAGAAGATGATGGAGGCCAGATAGAGTCAGATGCCACTAACTTCCCTTCTTTGTTTCCCATATGCTCCACAAATTAAAACCCAAGAATGTTGAACTTGAGGATGCACTATTATCTGAAGAGTGGAAGGAGAGTTGTAAAAGGGACCAATGAAATGGTTTTCTCCAAGAATAGGACATGGATTATTTTCAGAAAAAGATAATAGAGTTGAACCCTATGACTCTTGATCCTTCTGGGAAAAGGCTGAAAAAAAAATCAGTGTCTGAAGTCAAGGCCAGTAAGAATGTAAGTAATGATCATATAGCTCTTTGGCATCCCACAGTGTGGCAGTGCTTAAGAAATCAGACAAAATATAGATGTGAATTGTGAACCCAGAAGTATCTGAGACTAGTCTCAATCAATTTAGAAAGTTTACTTTGCCAAAGCTAAGGACACACCCATCACATAGCCTCAGGAGGTCCTGATGACATGTGCCCAAGATGGTCAGGGAACAGCTTGGTTTTATACATTTTAGAGAGACATGAGATGTCAATCAATATGTGTAAGATGTACATTGGTTCAGCATGGAAAGACGGGACAACTCAAAGCAGGGTCTTCCAGTCATAGGTGGATAAGAGACAAACGATTGCATTCTTTTGAGTCTTTGATCATCCTTTCCCTGAATATACAATTTACATGTGAGGGGAGGTAGAGGAATAGTCACGTATGCCTTAGTCTTGTTCAGTGAAGCTGCATTTTTACATAAACAGTAGGGCAGAGGAAGCAATCAGATATGCATTTGTGACCAGAAGGATGACTTTGAGTTCTGTCCTTTGTCCTGCACCTGTGAAGATAAGCTATCAATTTACATCGCCAAGGTGAAATTCAACAGAACTGTTTTAGGGTAAAGATCTTGAGGCCCACAAGGAATTTCTTTGTGGGCAAATTTTGAGGGAGGTATGTAGCTTTTTTTTATTTTTTACTTTTATTTTTTATCTTTGTTGCTATCTTATTTACGAATAAAATAGGAGGAAAGTTTGCCTGACACAGTTCCCAGCTTGACTTTTCCCTGTGGCTTAGAGATTTTGGGGTCCTGAGATTTATTTTCCATTTACAGTATACATTATCCTACTCCAAATAGGTGCATAAAAATAAATCAATATCGTGTACTTTGATTTCTGGGCACTTGGACCATTAGCTAGGGAGCCTGTGATTTTCAGTGCTGATCATGCAGAATGAGTAGTGTCATATCATGTTGCCAGAAAAGAGGAAACTACCCATTTGTGCCATGTGAAAAGTTGCCCCAAGCTCTCCCAGAGCTCCTGCTACATTTTGATGTTGATGGAAAATGTTTAGAGATAACTATCTTCAAGTTTTGTGTTGATTTTTACATTTTCTTCTTTGGGCTAACAACAATTTCTTTATGCTCTGGAATGCCTGGGAAAGTTGGTCCCCATCTGAAGTTGCTCCTTGATACATGTGGTTCTGTCAGTGCCTAGGGAGTGTGTGGGGTACATTGTTTCCTACGGGGAAAAAATGACCTGGAGCAGCAAGTTGAGAACTGAAGACTGTTCCAGGGCTTCTTCCAAGAACGGAGAAAGAGAGGGGAGATAGAGGAAGAGGGCCTGGGGATGGAAAGGGGGAGGTGAGAGCCATGAGCCTGGAGAGACAGGTGGGAGCAACCATGTTAAGGTTTTGGACATTATTCTGAGAGCAGTTGGGAGCATGTTGAAGCAACTTAAGAGGCATATGTGTGTGGGAATACAGGAAAAGACATGGTCAAATTTGCAGTTTGGAAAGACCACTCTGACTTGCAGTGTGGAGATTGGATGGAAGCAATCAGTACTAGAGGCAGGAGGACCTGCTGGGAGACTGATGCCTTGATTATAGCCTGAGCATGGTTGAGGATGAGCATGGTCTGAACTAGGGCAGTGGCACTGGGAGTGGAGAAAACAGGGTGGAATGTAGAATTCTTCAAGGAGTAAAATGGGCAGGTCTAAGTAATCATTTGGATGTGAGGAAAAAGGAATGGGCAGTCAAGGATGGTTCCAAAGTTTGCAGCTTGAGAATTTGGTAGATGACATGACTCCCTGAAATAAATACCTGTTGCTATAGTTTGAATGTTTGTTCCCCTAAGCCTCATATTGAACTGTTATTCCCAGTGTTGGAGTGGAGTCTGGTGGGAGTTGTTTTGGTCATGGAGGCAGATTCCTCATGAATGGCTTGGTGCCCTCCCAGTAGTAATGAGTGAGTTCTCACTCTCTTAGCTTCCACAAGAGTAGGTTGTTAAAAAAACACACACGCACACAAATAAAAACCTGGCATCTCCCTTCTCTCTCTTGCTTCCTCTCTCACTATGTGATCTCTGCACATGCTAGCTCCCCTTCAGCTTCTGCCATGAGTAGAAGCAGCTTGAGGCCATCACCAGAAGCCAAGAAGATGTTGGTGTCATGCTTGTACAGCTTGCAGATCCATGAGCCAAATAAACCTCTTTTCTGTATTAATTACCCAGCCTCAGGTATTCCTTTATAGCAACACTAAATGGACTAAGACACTTGTGGAGGAACTGGTTTAACGGGTACAACTGAGGTTGGATCTGTTGACGTCTTGGTATCTGTAGGAGTCAAGTGGAGATGACCATTTAGCAGTTGTATATACATGTCTGAAGCTTAAGAGAGAGATGTATATTGGAGATGGAGATTTGAGAGTCATCAGTATATGGCTAGTGCCTGACATCCTGAGAGTAGATAAACTTCTGAGAAACTGGAGTAAGAACAGATCAAAACCTGTCAATCCCTAATGCATGCTCTCTATGCTCCAGTCACAGCTGATGACATGTCATTACCCAATCTGTTGTACAATTTCCCAGCTCCACACCTTGGCTCCTGGTGCTCCCGCTGCTAGGACACAATATCCTCTTTTTCCTTCCTGTAAAATCCTAACCTCTTGATGCTCTACTCCATTATCATTTCATTGAAGACACCCTCCTAGAGCCTCCCCACTCCTCATCTGAACCCCCACAGCACAGAACACCCAATCGCTGTTTATTAAAGTTGACTGTGTGCTCCAGGGTAGGAATGTGATCCCATCCATGTCACTCCCCCAGTGCCTTGTTCTGTGCTACCTGACACCTTCACACATGCTGTTCCCTCTGCCCGGAGGTCTGTCTCTTCTCCTTCCCATACTTCCCTTCACTCATCTGATGAATGAAGAGTAGCCAAATAGAGGGATAGATCTTGGAACAGATAAACAGAGTCTGGCATGCCATGTGATGCAGTTTAGGCTTGATTCTGTAGGCAATGAGGAGCCATGGAAGGTTTTAGAGCACAAGGGTGGCATATGAGATGATTGTGGTGGCTACGAGTTTCTAGAACTCTTTCCTATACTTGTTGCTTAATCAACAAGTATAGCAACAACTATAGGAAAGGGTTCTACAGCCTTACAGTTGTATTCCTATGGTGATTCTGAGTAGATTTCAGTTATGAGTCTGGGAGTCAAGGAGTAAACTGGGCAGGTCTAAGTAATCACTTGGATGTGAGGAAAAAGGAATGGACACTCAAGGATGCTTCCAAAGTTTGCAGCTTGAGCGTTTGGTAGATGACACAACTCCCTGAAATAAATACCTGTTGCTATAGTTTGAATGTTTGTTCTGCCAAACCCTAGCGCCTACTGGTTACTGAGCTCTTAGCTTTCCAGGGCATCATAGTGACAGGTGACATAGTGACAGGCGACCATGAGGCCATGGTTCCACTGATCCTCACCACTGACAGCAAGAGGGACTTTCTGGACAGGGAGAGGTTGCAGGGTCATCTGGCCTGGGCTCCAGGGGAAAACCAGCCTGTGATCCATGTGCTCATCAGGGTATCGAAAACCTAGGGGACTCCCACCACACATCACCCTGGAAATCCTCAAGATCTGTCTCAAGAAGTTACATCAAAATTGATAGAGCACAGTTCCGGGAGTTTTTAACCACCTATGAAAGACATTTAGGGGGGAAATTAGGGAAATTTGAATATGAACATATATGATGTCCAAAAATTGTTGTTGGTTTCGTTAAGTCTGATAATTTATTGTGGATGGTAGGAAAATGTCTTTATTTTATAGACACGGTTTTTAAAATGTCATGATGTCTGTAATACACTTTAAAATGGTCAGCTAAGAAGGAAAATATACAGAGATATACAGACACAACAAATATGACAAAAAGCTAGCAGTTTTAAAATCTAAGCACTGAGTATATGGATGATTATTGACCTAGTCTTTTCCTGTCTGTTTGAAATTTTTTGGAATAAACAGTTAAAAACATGATAAGGGAGCTGTAGTTTCTCATTTCGTTAAAGAAGTAGAAGCTGATGGGAGCATCGAACAGCTCAGCACCTGTTAGGTGGTGTGCTCTTCTCCAAGTGGGAACACTAGACCAGCCCATGTCAAAATTACTAGGAAGCTCAACAGAATGCAGATTCCTGAGCACCACCAGGGCCCCCTAGCATCAGATTTTCTTGTGGGTAAGGTACGAGCATCTACATATTTAACAGGTTCTTTTGGTGAGAATCATAGTTGTAGTAAGCTATCCACACAGCTAAGGGTCAACAGTGAGACAATTTGATTCTGTTTGCCACTAAATAGCTGTGTGACCTTGGACAATTTACTTAACTTCTGAGAGCCTCCATGGTGTTGTATGTAAAGTAATGACATTTCATAAAGCCAACTTCCCTACCTCAGTGGTAGGTTTAATTTCACATTACATGTTTCTATTTATTTATTTATTAGAGACAGGGTCTCTTTCTGTTGCCCAGGCTGCAGTGCAGTGGTGCAATCATAGCTCACTGCAGCCTTGAATGCCTGGACTCAAGGGATCCTCCTGCCACAGCCTCCTGAATAGTTGGGACTAAAGGTATGCACCACTACTCCCAGCTTGTTTTTTTTTTTTTTTTTTTTTTTTAATTTTTTGTAGAGACAGGGTCTTGATATGTTGCCCAGTTATAGTTGCCCACTACAGCAACATAGTATGTTGCTCCATAGTTATAGTTTCCTAAGTGCTGCCTGTTTCCTAAATGCTCTGCAAAGTGCTACACAGGTATAAGGTGATGTGCCAAACAATGAGAGAGAATACCTACCAATTATTGAATACTCTAATGAGCATTGTGTATATAATATTGGGTTTGATGCTTACAACAATGCTGTGAGATATACATGATTATCCTTTCTCTACAGATGGGGAAATGCACTTGTCCACGGTTGTTGCAGTAGTTTCCTATTACTGTTATAACAAATGACCATTGTCCTTCTGAAATAATTGAAAGCATCAGAATCCAGCTTAATGAGTATTCAAGCAAAAAGCTGGGAATGGCCATCTGGGAGAAAAAGACTGCAGAGAAATGGAATCAGTGCTCCAAAGTTAAAAGTTAAGCTCTTGCTTATACTTGCAGAAAACAGAGACATTTCGCAGGATTATAACACTGTCTATACAAGGCTGGCTTATGAGTTACAACAATTTAATTAGTTACAATTTGTTTTCTGATGGCTTTTCTTCTTTTCTTTACAGCTCATTTTCATTTTCTGTCCAATTTAAAAGAGTGTATTTAACCTTCCATCTTCAGACAATGTGATAGCTATGAGGTCTTTGTGTGAGAAAGCTAAGAGGGAAGTTAATTTGCAATTAAGATCAACAGGGAAGGGGGAAGGGATCTTCCCTGGTGTCCTTTAGTCATTTGCAACATTTTACAAAACAATGTAGGTAGGGAAGAAAGCTAGTCTATAATCAGAGAAACAAAGCTTATAGCTGTCTAGGTTACAGCTGTCTGTCACATGACACAGGCCCCATAATCACATTTTCTTAAGGCTTAAAAAAATAAAGGTGTCAACACGGCTGTGTTCCTTCTGGAGGCTCCATTTCCTCAACATTTCTAGCTTCTAGAGACTCCTGGCATCTTTGGCTAGGGCTCCTTCTTCCATCTTCAAAGCCAGCAGTGTAGCATCTTCAAATCTCTCTCTTTCTCTCTCTGACTTTTGCTTCTGTGGTCACATCACCTCCTCTGACTCCGACTGTCATTGCCCAACAGGTTCTTCTTACCCATTGCACAGATAAAACAATTCACTGAGATTGCAGTATTGCAGCAGAGAAAGGGTTTAATTAATGCAGAGCTAGCCAAATGGAAGAACAGGAGTTTATTATTTAAATCAGCCTCCCCAAGGACTTAGAGGCTGGGGTTTTTATGGATAATTTAGTGAGCAGGGGGCTAGGGAATGAGTGATGCTGATCGATTGAGGATAAAATCACAGTGGTGTAGAAAACGGTCCTCATGACCTGAGTCAGTCTCTGTCTGGGTAAGGGCCACAGTACTGGTTGAGCCATGAGTCTGGGTGAGGTTGGTCAGTTGCCAGAATCCAAAAGTCTGAAAAATGTCTCAAAAGACCAATCTTAAGTTCTATAATAGGGAAGTTATCTACAGGAGCAATTGGGAAGTCACAAATCTTGTGACTTCTGGCCACATAACCCATGAGCAATAAGGGCTTATAAAAACTATACTTACATTTTAGCAGAACTTAAGCTCCTTCTGTAATCCTAATCTCACGGCCTTTTGTTAGTTTTACAAAGATTGCTTCAGTCCCTGAGCAAAGAGGGGCTTAGTTTTAGGGAGGGACTCTTTTCATCTTTCCTTCAAGGTTGAAACTACAAACTCCTTCCATGTTTAGGTTGGCCTATGCCCAGGAATGAGCAAGGACAGCCAGCCTGTGAGGCTAGAAGCAAGACGGAGTCAGCCAAGCTAGACTTCTGTCACTGTCATTATCTTTGCAAAGGCAGTTCCATGGCCTTTCTGCTTTCCCTTTAGAAGAACACTTGGGGCCAGACATGGTGGCTCATGTCTGTGATCCCAGCATTTTGGGAGGCCAAGGCAGGAGGATCACTTGAGGTCAGGAGTTTGAGACCAGCCTGGCCAACATGGTGAAACTCCATCTTTACTAAAATACAAAAATTAGCTGGGCATGGTGGCGGGCACCTGTAATCCCAGCTGTTCCAGAGGCTGAGGCAGGAGAATCACTTGAACCTGGGAGGTAGAGGCTGCAGTGAGCCAAGATTGTGCCACTGTACTCCAGCCTGGGTGACAGAGCTAGACTCTGTCTCAAAAAACAAAAAACAGAGGGACACTTGGGTTCACCCAAATAACCCAGGATAACCTCCCCATCTCAAGATCCTTAACTGAATCATGCAAAGTCCCTTTTGCCATGTAAGGTAATATATTCACAGATTCTGGGATTAGAATGTGAACATCGTTAGGGGGCCTTTATACCACCTATCACAGTTATGAAACCAATGAGTGCCCATCTGATTCCAACGCCCATCCCCAGTGCTGCACCCTCAAGGATAGTGACCGAGGGAAATGCCGGATACCCTTGGAGTGTCTTCCTTCTCCGTAGTTATAGTCTTCTACACTGTCTAATTTATCAAGAGAGGGGCTGGTCTGAATTTCATAAAAATTATTGAACAAATGTTGAGTGAGACACTGGTCTTAATTTAACACAGAGAAAGGAATGAGGCTTGCGAGTGCTTTCACCCTGAATGGTGTGATGCTGTTCTTACACACCATGGTTGGAAAGCATGCAGATGCCATGGCCTGTACATTCTGGCTTCCTATGATTATCACATGGAAACACTGTAGAAGGAGAAAATGGTAGAGAACCAAAGCCTCACGGAATGACAGTCAGGACAGTCCCAGCAACCACGTAGGTGCAGCAGAGCCTTTGGATCAAAACACGCATAGGAGTGTAGCGTCTACACCATCCTCGAGACTGGAATCTAAAGAAGGTTTCCCACTGCCCCCCAACAACACCCCCAGTGCTTTTCTTTCCCTGATTATTTACTCATTTTTGGAAACTGAAAATATAGACCACTATAAGGGAGGAAATTCCTATAATTCAGGCAGATTTTAACATGTTTTACTTCATCTTTTTTTCTTACGTATTTTTACATGATTTAGATTGCACTGTATATGTAATTTTGTATCTTGCTTTTTTCTTTCAACATTATATTGTGAGCATTTTTCCAAGTCATTAAAAACTCTTTGTAAACATTATTTTTAACGGCTGTGTAATGACCCCTTGTAAGAATGTTCCATCATTTACTTAATCAAGACATTCATTTTTGGACAACTAGGGTAGACTTTTTTCTAATTTTTTTTTTTTTTTTTTTACCATTAAGTATGCTGTTTCAATTAATATCTTGGTACATAAATCTTTGTATAGTGGAATTGCATCTTATACTGGGGCTGGGCTTTAAAATCAAAGTATAAAGTGAAAATTGAATATAGTTAAAATAATTTTTTTTTGAGACAGGGTCTTGTTCTATCACCCAGGCTAGAGTGCAGTGGCATGCTCAGAGCCTAGGCTCACACAATCCTCCTGCCTCAGCCTCTGCAGTAGCTAGGGCTACGCATGCATGTCACCAAAGTTGGCTAAATTTTTTATTTTTTGTAGAGTCGGCATCTCGCTATGTTGCCCAGGCTAGTCTTGAACCCCTGTCCTCAAGTGATCCTCCTGCCTCGGCCTCCCAAACTGTTGGGATTAAAGACATGAACTACCATGTCTGGCCTAAAATTAATTTTGAAAAAAAATTACCTAAAGCAGTTCCATTAAGCAGTCAATCCGTCAAGGCCGCTGGAAGCTCAAATGCTGAGAATTAACTACTTGTATTTTCTCTTTGCATTTAGCTGTGACCTCTTTCCTTGGGGCAGTGAAGAAAATGTACTTGGCTAAGAAAGATTAATAGAGTAAACAAAGACATTTTTCTTTCCTTCCCATTCCCTCCCTTTTCCTGCCCCATCTCTTCCTTTCTGTCTCTTTCTTAGGTATAGTTAAGCACACATACCATGCCATAGCTGGATGCTCTGAAGGACGATTCTGGAGATAGGCTTGGTGCTTCTGTGGTGCATCTCTGGCACCCTTCAGTCCCCTTGGCCCTACCTCTTCTTCCAGTCATTGCTTTGATCAGCTAAGTGCAGGTGCTCCTTGGCCTCCAGGTTCCCCTTGGCAGCTAGATTCCTGCCGTGTGGCTTTTCTGAAGCCCTGCCATGAGCCAGCTGCAAGAAGCTACTCCCAATCTGAAAGTGTGGGAGTGGAGCAACTTTGACCTGCAGGCCATGAGACCTGGTGGATGAATGCTTCCCCTTCCTTCCCTGGGTGGAGACTTCCAAGGTGAATTTCATGGGCATTTCAAGTTATTATGTCAATGGCGCCCTCCAACTCAGTGACACAGGCTGCTTGGGCTTGCTCAGTCAGGACTTGGGCACCAGTCTTGGGCCCCTAACTGTAAGGAACACACATCAAGCTTTCTGAAAGGTCCTGCCAAAGCCCCTCTCACTAGGCCCAAGACGAAGGGCATAGATATTCCCTCCCCACCACAACTACCCTTGGGATGAAGGTGGGACACACAGCTCCCAATAACTCTAAAAAATCCTCCTTACAAAATTCTCTGTCTCTTTTTTTTTTTTTTGAGACCGAGTTTTGCTCTTGTTGCCCAGGCTGGCATGCAATGGCACGATCTCGGCTCACCACAACCTCTGCCTCCCACGTTCAAGCAATTCTCCTGCCTCAGCCTCCTGAGTAGTTGGGATTACAGGCATGTGCGACCACCCTGGCTAATTTTGTATTTTTAGTAGAGAAGGGGTTTCTCCATGTTGGTCAGGCTGGTCTTGAACTCCCAACCTCGGGTGATGCACCCGCCTCGGCCTCCCAAAGTGCTGGAATTACAGGTGTGAGCCACCACACCTGGCCTTACAAAATTCTCTCTTTATCTTTACTGTCTCTCGACTCTTATTTCCTTGATGTGAATGAGGGATTCAAGGTTGTGTAATTTTCAGCTATCTGCTTTGAAATTCTGCAAATGATCTAAGATCTCCTTTATATAATATGACATTTATTGTAGCACGGCGAAACTTCCAATTTAACATTGTGTTACGGTAATAGTCCTAACAGTGTGCTATGCTAGGTGTTTGAGATATCTTAGTCTTCACAGCCATTCTGCGAAGCTAAGTGTTATTATCCCCAATTTACAGATGAAGAAACTGAAGCTTTGAGAGATTTCATGACTTGCTCTTGGCTCCACAAATGAAAGAGCCAGAGCCAGTTTGAAGCCAAGTTCCTCCTGTGCATGTGTTCCTTCTTGTATCACACTGCAGCCACCTCTCCATGACAAGGGGTTGGGAGGAGGAGGGCCATTTTCCCATCTCCCCCACCACTGATGAATGCGGAAATGCACTTGTCTCAGTTGAGCTCAGTTATTCGTGTAATCATCTGCTAGATGTTTGTTTTCCCTGCCAGAATATTAGCTTCATGAGCTTAAACACCCAGTCTCCCTAGACTCTCCAGGCTGGTTCAGCAGCTGGCACACGGTAGTGTTCGTTGCATGTCAGACAGGTTATCGGGATGGGGATGGACAAAGACAGGTCTATGTTGGACATTAAGGAATCAGAGAGAAATGAGCGAGAGAAAAGAAGAGAGGGCATTATTGACAAAGTGAGAAAGATAAGTGTTGTGGGAGTAGGGGGGAAATAAGTTTGGTTTTCTTGGATTAGAGAGTATGTCCGTGGGAGGCCCCAACTGGAAAGAAAGGCTGGGATCAGAGTGGAGAAGCCTCCAATTCAAGTCTAAAGTCTTCCAGGAACCAAGGTTCAGAAGAGGCCATCCTAGGGTTGGAGGCAGAGGCAGCAGTGGGGTGGGGGGCGCGGGGGGTATTGGTTCCTGAGACTAAACCATCAGGGATGTTTCTCTGGAGTTCTATGATGATTAAGATGAGAAGCCTACAGTGAAATCAACAGAGGACAGCCAGGGCATCCCACGATTTATAGACATTGTTATCTCTTGGAGATCCCTGAATAGAATCTGCCGTGAATCTGTGGGTTTTTTTGTTTTGTTTTGTTTTGTTTTGTTTTTGTTTTTGTTTTTGTTTTTACCTAAAATGTGCTTATGGTCAGCACACAATTCTTCTTAGGGAAGGGATTTTTTTCTTGTTGTTTGGGAAAATATCTTGAAAAACCTCTTTGGGATACAAGATGAGACTATGAAAGGCATGGTTTTGGCAGAAAGGAAGCAAATAGAAAGAGCTGCTGAAACTGCCCTGCATGAGAATTTGAGGAGGATTTTATCTCAGCTTGAGAGGAATAGAGAGAGAAGAGAGGGGAGCCTGTGTGTCATCAAGTTTTCGACTACAAGAAGTGGAATATCTCTCTAAAAGTGGCAGAACCAATGGGAAATTAAAGTTTCTCATTTATAAGTAGAAGTCCCCAAGTAGGCACCCAGGATCCTTCTACGTTTCTGCCTGCTGTCTTCAGCTTGTTTAGTCTCCTCTCCTGGTTGAGCAAAGTCTGTGCAACTCTGAATGACATGTCCTCATGCAGCTGCACCAAAGCTAGGGCTGAAAGCAGAGGAGGAGAGAAGCTTTTCTTTCCTTTTTTGGAGACAAGATTTCACTCTTGCCCAGGCTGGAGTTCTGTGGCGTGATCATGACTCACTGCAGCCTTGAACTCCTGGGCTCAAACAATCCTCCCATCTCAGCCTCCCTAATAGCTGGGATCACAGGCATGCACCACTACACCTGGCTAATTAAAGAAAAAAACTTAGGTAGAAACGAGGCCTTATGTTGCCTAGGCTGGTCTTGAAATCCTGGCCTCAAGTGGTCCTCACAGCTTGGCCTCACAAAGTATTAGAATTACAGGCATGAGCCACCATGCCCGGCTGAGAGAGGCTTTTCCTTTTTATCTTTTTATTTTTACCAAGAAGGAAAATATTTTCCAGAAGCATCTAGGAGACTTTCCTTCAGACCACTGGCTGGATCTGATTTCTCTGATGTCTGTGCCTACCTCTTATCCCCTCCCTGGCAAAAGGGCGATGGAATTGTCTGAGTCACTTGGGTCCCTCATGGCTCACCCCCTGATATCTGTGGGAAAGCTCATCTTTGGAAAGCACAGACCCTGTGTTTGGATAAAAATGAGATTTCAATAGCAGGGAAAAAACAGGAGGTGGCTTTTAGGTACTCATGGTGTCTGGCATGAGTGAGGACAAAGTGAAGAGGATCCTTTGATGGCAGCACAGCCAAAATAACTTCAGAGTGAGAATGTCCAATGACAGTATAATAATATGTATGGCACACAAATGACCTGTCCTCTTGGCCTTCAGCAATTTGTCTAGTGGACCATCCTCACTGACACAGTGTGTACGTGTGTCTGTGTGGATTAGTGTGCAGAGCTCCTATCAATCTGGTGCCCTGGGGCAGGCTCACTCCCATTGTGTGTCTGCTCTGATTATCAGTGCTTGTACCAGGATAGGTGAGCATTTCTTTCTCTCTCTCTGTCTTTTTTTTTTGTTGTTGTTGTTGTTGTTGTTGTTGAGACAAAGTTTCACTCTGTTGCCCAAGCTGGAGTGCAGTGGTGTGATCTTGGTTCACTGCAACCTCCACCTCCTGAGTCTAAACGATTCTTTCACCTCAGCACCCCAAGTAGCTGGGATTACAGATGCATGCCACCACACCCAGCTAATTTTTTTTTTTTTTTTTTTTTTTTTTGTATTTTTGGTAGAGACGGGTTTTGCCATGTTGGATAGGCTGGTCTTGAACTCTTGACCTCAAGTGATCCATCTGCCTTGGTCTCCCAAAGTGTTGGGATTACAGGTGTGAGCCACTGCATCTGGCCAAGGATAGGTGAGCATTTCTAATATGACCCTGGGCGTGTGCAGATCAAGGATGGTGTGACTTTCATGTCTCAATCAGCATAACAGGAATCCAAGATATCATGGGTAGAGGCAGGGATGCCCACAACACCTTAACCCCTCAAATGAAAATGGACGATCTCCAGGAATGCTTTGGATGTACAAAGATCATGGAAAAGAAGCCTGGGCCAACCTTACCTAGATTTTGAGTGGCCAGAATATTTAGCCGACATGGAGGTTATAACTACACTATGCTGTTTACTTAACATTAATAGGAAATACAGGGTCAGGGGAATTCCCAGAGAAGACTCGGAGGGTCTCCAAGGTATGTGGTAAAATTGGTCTGGCTCCTTCCCATCTCTCTTCACTTGCCCTGGACTCTTCTTGCTTCTGCTTCCAGGAACCCACCAAGGTTAAGGTGAGGTCTGTGCAGCTGCAGAGTCCTCCCCAAACCAGCCAGCCACAGTGTGGGGACAAGGTGTGCAGTCCTGTTCTCCTTTCCCAGCCCTGGAAAGAACAGTAGGAGGTTCTGCTTAGAGGGATCCTGGAGAGAGGGGGGGAGGCCAGCAGTTAGGGCTTTAAGGCTTGGAGGATGCACTCCTGAGCATGTCAGACAGGGGTCCCTACTGTGGCATTTTTTATGTACAGCGTTCCTTGTCTGAATGGAATTTTATGGAATATACTGGCAATTCCCACAGGGACCCCTGGAATTAACTGTATTTATTTTCTTGCATGTAGGGCCAAAGGAATCATTTGCTAGCAACTGTGAGAAGCTCTGAATAAGACCGATAGAGACAGTTATTAAACTAATCTAGGATAAAGGCAAGAACGAGTGTTAATTCTACCTGGCTTAACACCAACCTAATTTCTCTGGCATCTTTCTACATAGTTGAAAGCGGGTGGGAGCTCCAGATGACACAAAGCAGAATGGCATTTGGTGATGCAGAGCAGATGACAGTGGACGTTGCTACCTTAGAGGAGTCAGTGTCTCATCCCAGCCTTTGCTGGGAGAAATCTTAGCAAAGAGAAGCCCGAATACCTCTGGGCTGCTAAGCTCTCCCTCCCACTGAGGAGTCCACTGCTAGTGCTAGGCCTTCACTTTCCAGCCTCTTCTCCTCTTGGATGCCTCAGATTTGCAGTCTTTGGAAGAGCTGTGCTTGACTTAAGTTTAGTCAGCTCCTTGAGCTCCTTGATCTTATTGCTCCACTGTGTTAGGCTCTATTTCCCATGTTAACTTCATGGTACAAGATGGCTGCTTCAGCTTTAGCCATTGTGTCTGCATTCCAGTCAACAGGAAGGACAAAAGAGGAAGAAAGGGACAGTCTCTTTTTTTAATGACATCTAGAAATTGCACATTATATAAGCATTCCATTTATTCTCTCCCATGTTTTGTAATCTTGTTGTCTTATGCTATAAAGCCCACAACATATTGTCATTATTTTTGGTTTAAATTGTCAATAATATTTTTGAAAACTATTTTTAAAATATTACTTTATTTATTTATTTATTTATTTATTTATTTATTTATTTTGAGATGGAGTCTCACTTTGTCACCCAGGCTGGAGTGTGGTAGTGCAATCTTGGCTTACTGCAATCTCCACTTCCTGGGTTCAAGTGATTCTCATGTCTCAGCCTCCCGAGTGACTGGGATTACAGGCGTGTGCCACTGCACCCTGCTAATTATTGTATTTTTAGTATAGATGGGTTTCACCATGTTGGCCAGGTTGGTCTTGAACTCCTGGCCTCAAGTGATCTGCCCACCTCAGCTTCCCAAAATGCTGGGATTACATGTGTGAACCACTGCAACTGGCTTAAGATATTACTTTAAACTGTCAATAATCTTTTATAAAATTGTGCATAGGAACACAGACACACACACACACACACACACACACACACACACATTACTACTACAAAGATGAGGTCTTTCATAATAACTATTGCCCTTATGTTTAGCTTCCCTGTTCTTCATTCTTTCCTGCAGATCTTGGGGCCTATCTAGTCTATCTGGTATGCTATTTCCCCTAAGAAAGATACAACTCTTTCACCCTGAAAAATCTTTTGGCATTTCTTATGTATTCTAGAAATAAATTACTTAAGTTTTTGTGTGTTTGAAAGATCTTCATTTTGCCTTCATTTTCCAAGCAAATTTGTGTTGGATATAGAATTCCATATTAACATTTTTTTCTTTCAGTACTTTAAAAAAAGGTATCATTCTGTTCCTCCAAGATGGCTGAATAGGAACAGCTCCAGTCTACAGCTCCCAGCATGAGTGACGCAGAAAATGAATGATTTCTGCATTTCCAACTGAGGTACTGGGTTCATCTTACTGGGGATTGTCGGACAGTGGGTGCAGGACAGTGGGTGCAGTGCACCGAGCCTGAGCCAAAGCAGGGCGAGGCATCACCTCACTCAGGAAACACAAGGGGTCAGGGAATTCCCTTTCCTAGCCAAGGAAAGGGGTGACAGATGGCACCTGGAAAATTGGGTCACTCCCACCCTAATACTGCACTTTTCCGATGGTCTTAGCAAACGGCACACCAGGAGATTGTATCCTGCGCCTGGCTTGGAGGATCCTACGCCCATGGAGCATCGCTCACTGCTACCACAGCAGGCTGAGATCAAACTGCAAGACAGTAGCAAGGCTGGGGGAGGGACACCTGCCATTGCTGAGGCTTGAGTGGTAAACAAAGTGTCCGGGAAGATCAAACTGGGTGGAGCCCACTGCAGCTCAAGGAGGCCTGCCTGCCTCTGTAGACTCCACCTCTGGGGGCAGGGCATAGCCAAACAAAAGGTGGCAGCAGAAACCTCTGCAGACTTAAATATCCCTGTCTGACAGATTGGAAGACAGTAGTGGTTCTCCCAGCACACAGCTTGAGATCTGAGAACGGACAGACTGCCTCCTTAAGTGGGTCCCTGACCCCTGAGTAGCCTAACTGGGAGGCACCCCCCAGTAGGGGCAGACTGACACCTCACATGGCCGGGTGCCCCTCTGAGATTAAGTTTCCAGAGGAACAATCAGGCAGCAACATTTGCTGTTCACCAAATGTTCTGCAGTTCTGCAGCCTCCGCTGCTGATACCCAGGAAAACAGGGTCTGGAGTGGACCTCCGGCAAACTCCAACAGACCTGCAGCTGAGGGTCCTGACTGTTAGAAGGAAAACTAATAAACAGAAAGGACATCCACACCAAAACCCCATCTGTAAGTCACCATCATCAAAGACCAAAGGTAGATAAAACCACAAAGATGGGGAAAAAACAGCTGAAAAAAATGAAAATTCTAAAAATCAGAGCAACTCTCCTCCTCCAAAGGAATGCAGCTCCTCACAATGGAACAAAGCTGGATGGAAAATGACTGACAAGTTGAGAGAAGAAGGCTTCAGATGATCAAACTTCTCTGAGCTAAAGGAGGAAGTTTGGACCCATGGCAAAGAAGTTAAAACCTTGAAAAAAGATTAAACGAAGGGCTAATTAGAATAACCAGTGCAGACAAGTCCTTAAAGGACCTGATGGAGCTGAAAACCATGTCACAAGAACTACATGACGAATGTACAAGCTTCAGTAGCCGATTCGATCAACTGGAAGAAAGGGTATCAGTGATGGAAGATCAAATGAATGAAATGAAGTGAGAAGAGAAGTTTAGAGAAAAAAGAATAAAAAGAAATGAACAAAGCCTCCAAGAAATATGGGACTATGTGAAAACACCAAATCTACGTCTAATTGGTGTACCTGAAAGTGACGGGGTGAATGGAACCAAGTTGGAAAACACTCTGAAGGATATTATCCAGGAGAACTTCCCCAATCTAGCAAGGCAGGCCAACATTCAAATTCAGGAAATACAGAGAACACCACAAAGATACTCCTCAAGAACAGCAACTCTAAGATGCATAATTGTCAGATTCACCAAAGTTGAAATGAAGGAAAAAATGTTAAGGGCAGCCAGAGAGACAGGTCGGGTTACCCACAAAGGGAAGCCCATCAGACTAACAGCTGATCTCTCGGCAGGAACTCTACAAGCCAGAAGAGAGTGGGGCCAATATTCAACATTTTTAAAGAAAAGAATTTTCAACCCAGAATCTCATATCCAGCCAAACTAAGCTTCATAAGTGAAGGAGAAATAAAATCCTTTACACATAAGCAAATGCTGAGAGATTTTGTCACCACCAGGCCTGCCCTAAAAGAGCTCCTGAAGGAAGCAATAAACATGGAAAGGAACAACCGGTACCAGCCACTGCAAAAACATGCCAAATTGTAAAGACCGTCAAGGCTAGGAAGAAACTGCATCAACTAACGAGCGAAATAACCAGCTAACATCATAATGACAGGATCAAATTCACACATAACAATATTAACCTTAAATGTAAATGGGCTAAATCCTCCAATTAAAAGACACAGAGTGACAAATTGGATAAAGAGTTAAGACCCATCAGTGTGCTGTATTCCGGAGACCCAACTCATGTGCAGAGACACACGTAGGCTCAAAATAAAGGGATGCAGGAAGATCTACCAAGCAAACAGAAAACAAAAAAAAGCAGGGGTTGCAATCCTAGTCTCTGATAAAACAGACTTTAAACCAACAAAGATCAAAAGAGACAAAGAAGGCCATTACATAATGGTAAAGGGATCAATTCAACAAGAAGAGCTAACTATCCTAAATATATATGCACCCTATACAGGAGCAACCAGATTCATAAAGCAAGTCCTTAGAGACCTAGAAAGAGACTTAGACTCCCACACAGTAATAATGGGAGACCTTAACACACCACTGTCAACATTAGATGGATCAATGAAACAGAAAGTTAACAAGGATGTCCAGGAATTGAACTCACCTCTGCACCAAGTGGACCTAATAGACATCTACAGAACTCTCCACCCCAAATCAACTGAATATACATTCTTCTCAGCACCACACTGCACTTATTCCAAAATTGACCACATACTTGGAAGTAAAGCACTCCTCAGCAAATGTAAAAGAACAGAAATTATAACAAACTGTCTCTCAGGCCACACTGCAATCAAACTAGAACTCAGGACTAAGAAACTCACTCAAAACCACTCAACTACATGGAAAGTGAACAATCTGTTCCTGAATGACTACTGGGTACATAACAAAATGAAGGCAGAAATAAAGATGCTCTTTGAAATCAGTGAGAACAAAGACACAGCATACCAGAATCTCTGGGACACATTCAAAGCAGTGTGTAGAGGGAAATTTATAGCACTAAATGCCCACAAGAGAAAGCAGGAAAGATCTAAAATTGACACCCTAACATCACAATTAAAAGAACTAGAGAAGCAAGAGCGAACAAACACATTCAAAAGCTAGCAGAAGGCAAGAAATAACTAAGATCAGAGCAGAACTGAAGGAGATAGAAACAGAAAAATCCCTTTAAAAAATCAATGAATCCAGGAGCCGGTTTTTTGAAAAGATCAACAAAATTGATAGACTGCTAGCAAGACTAATAAAGAAGAAAAGAGAAAAGAATCAAATAGACACAATAAAAAATGATAAAGGGGATATCACCACCGATCCCACAGAAATACAAACTACCATCAGAGAATACTATAAACACCTCTACACAAATAAACTAGAAAATCTAGAAGAAATGGATAAATTCCTTGACACATACACCCTCCCAAGACTAAACCAGGAAGAAGTTGAATCTCTGAATAGACCAATAACAGGCTCTGAAATTGAGGCAATAATTAGTATGTTACCAACCAAAAAAAGTCCAGGACCAGATGGATTCACAGCCGAATTCTACCAGAGGTACAAGGAGGAGCTGGTACCATTCCTTCTGAAATTATTTCAATCAATAGAAAAAGAGGGAATCCTCCCTAATTCATTTTATGAGGCCAGCATCATCCTGATACCAAAGCCTGGCAGAGACCCAACAAAAAAAGAGAATTTTAGACCAATATCCCTGATGAACATCAATGCAAAAATCCTCAATAAAATACTGGCAAACAGAATCCAGCAACACATCGAAAATCTTATCCACCATGATCAAGTGGGCTTCATCCCTGGGATGCAAGACTGGTTCAACATATGCAAATCAATAAACGTAATCCAGCATATAAACAGAACCAATGACAAAAGCCACATGATTATCTCAATAGACGCAGAAAAGGCCTTTGACAAAATTCAACAGCCCTTCATGCTAAAAACTTTTAATAAATTAGGTATTGATGGGATGTATCTCAAAATAATAAGAGCTATTTATGACAAAACCACAGCCAATATCATACTGAATGGGCAAAAACTGGAAGCATTCCCTTTGAAAACTAGCACAAGACAGGGATACCCTCTCTCACCACTCCTATTCAACATAGTTTTGGAAGTTGTGGCCAGGGCAATCAGGCAGCAGAAGGAAATAAAGGGTATTCAATTAGAAAAAGAGGAAGTCAAATTGTCCCTGTTTGCAGATGACATGATTGTATATTTAGAAAACCCCATTGTCTCAGCCCAAAATCTCCTTAAGATGATAAGCAACTTCAGCAAAGTCTCAGGATACAAAATCAATGTGCAAAATCACAAGCATTCATATACACCAATAACAGACAGAGAGCCAAATCATGAGTGAACTCCCACTCACAATTGCTTCAAAGAGAATAAAATACCTAGGAATCCAACTTACAAGGGATGTGAAGGACCTCTTCAAGGAGAACTACAAACCACTGCTCAATGAAATAAAAGAGGATACAAACAAATGGAAGAACATTCCATGCTCATGGATAGGAAGAATCAATATTGTGAAAATGGCCATACTGCTCAGGTAATTTATAGATTCAATGCCATCCCCATCAAGCTACCAATGACTTTCTTCACAGAATTGGAAAAAACTACTTTAAAGTTCATATGGAACCAAAAAAGAGCCCGCATTGCCAAGTCAATCCTAAGCCAAAAGAACAAAGCTGGAGGCATCACGCTACCCGACTTCAAACTATACTACAAGGCTACAGTAACCAAAACAGCATGGTACTGGTACCAAAACAGAAGATATAGACCAATGGAACAGAACAGAGCCCTCAGATATAATGCCACACATCTACAACTATCTGATCTTTGACAAACCTGAGAAAAACAAGCAATGGGGAAAGGATTCCCTATTTAATAAATGGTGCTGGGAAAACTGGCTAGCCATATGTAGAAAGCTGAAACTGAACCCCTTCCTTACACCTTATAAAAAAATTAATTCAAGATGGATTAAAGACTTAAACGTTAGACCTAAAACCATAAAAATCCTAGAAGAAAACCTAGGCAATACCATTCAGTACATAGGCATGGGCAAGGACTTCATGTCTAAAACACCAAAAGCAATGGCAACAAAAGCCAAAACTGACAAATGGGATCTAATTAAACTAAAGAGCTTCTGCACAGCAAAAGAAACTACCATCAGAGTGAACAGGCAACCTACAGAATGGGAAAAAATTTTTGCAATCTACTCATCTGTGAAAGGGCTAATATCCAGAATCTACAAAGAACTCAAAGAAATTTACAAGAAAAAAAAACATCCACATCAAAAAGTGGGCAAAGGATATGAACAGATACTTCTCAAAAGAAGACATTTATGCAGCCAAAAGACACATGAAAAAATGCTCATCATCACTGGCCATTAGAGAAATGCAAATCAAAACCACAATGAGATACCATCTAACACCAGTTAGAATGGCAATCATTAAAAGTCAGGAAACAACAGGTGCTGGAGAGGAGAGGATGTGAAGAAATCGGAACACTTTTACACTGTTGATGGGACTGTAAACTAGCTCAACCATTGTGGAGGACAGTGTGGCGATTCCTCAGGGATCTAGAACTAGAAATACCATTTGACCCAGCCATTGCATTACTGGGTATATACCCAAAGGATTATAAATCATGCTGCTATAAAGACACATGCACATGTATGTTTGTTGTGGCACTATTCACAATAGCAAAGACTTGGAACCAACCCAAATGTCCATCAATGATAGACTGGATTAAGAAAATGTGGCACATATACACCATGGAATAGTATGCAGCCATAAAAAATGATGAGTTCATGTCCTTTGTAGGGACATGGATGAAGCTGGAAACCATCATTCTCAGCAAACTATCGCAAGGATAAAAAACCAAACACTGCATGTTCTCACTTATAGGTGGGAATTGAACAATGAGAACACTTGGACACAAGAAGGGGAACATCACACACTGGGGCCTGTCATGGGGTAGGGGGTAGGGGGGAGGGATATCATTAGGAAAGATATCTAATGTAATTGATGAGTTAATGGATGCAGCACACCAACATGGCACATGTATACATATGTAACAAACCTGCGCATTGTGCACATGTACCCTAAAACTTAAAGCATAATAATAATAAAAAAGAAACAATGAATAAGACCTAGTATTTGACAGCACAATGGGGTGACTACAGCCAATAATAATTTAACTGTACATTTAAAAGTAACTAAAATTATATATTTGATTGTTGGTAACAGAAAGAATAAATGCTTCAGCGGATGGGTACTCCATTTTACGTGATGTGATTATTACACATTGCATGTCTGTATTAAAAAACACTCATGTACCCCATAAGTATATACAACTACTATATACCCACAGCAATTAAAATTAAAACTCAAATAGTTAAAAAGAAAAAGGTTATCATTCCATTGTCCTTTGCCTCTGTACTTTTTCTCTGATTGCTCTTTTTTTTTTTTTCTTGAGACAGGATCTCACTCCATTGCCCAGGCTGGAATGCAGTGGTGCAATTATGGCTTGCTATAGCCTCAACCTCCTGGGCTCAGGTGATCCTCCCACCTTACCCCCACTAGTAGCTGGGACTACAAGCAGGTGCCACCACACCTGGCTAATTTTTGTATTTTTTGTAGAGATGGGGTTTTGTCATGTTGCCCAGGCTGGTCCTCAACTCCTGGGCTCAAGTGATTCACTTGCCTTGGCCTCCCAGAGGGCTGGGATTCCAGATGGTTGCTCTGAAGATTTTCTCTTTATATTGATTTTCGGTAGTTGGCCATGATGTGCCTTGGTGTGATTTTCTTCTCATTCATCTTGCTTAGGATTTTCTGAGTTCCTTGAATTGATTTGGAGGAAATATTGGCCATTATCTCTTCAAGTATTTTTCTTTCCTCTTCTTTCTGCCCTCTCCTGGGACTCCAGTCACACATATGTGGAACTGCTTAATATTTGATATTGTCTCACAGATCTCGAGTTCTTTGTTCTGTTGTTTTCATTTGTTTTTTCTCTCTATTTCAAATTGAAAAAATTTCTATTGACCTGTCTGTAAGTTTACCGATTCCTTCCTTCGCAAGTCCAGTGTCCCACTAAGTTTATCAGTTGAGTTCATTTCTAATTGCATTAAAAAATTTCTAGCATTTCCATTTGATTCTTTTATAGCTTCCATGTCTCTATAAATTTCCTGTCTCTTCATATATGTTTTCCGTGTTCCTACTAGATTCTTTAGCATTCCTACCATAGCTATTTAAAAATCTTTGGCAATTCCAAAATCTGAATCAGAGACAATCTGTCTACTTCTACTATTTCTACTCTTGATCTTAAATTACATTTCCATCACTCTTCATGTGTCTTGTAATTTTTGATTGATGCCAGCTATTTTGTATAAAAGAACAATAAAGAGTGAAGTAAATAATAGTTACCTCCAGGAAGGGTTACTAGAGTGGGGGACTGGGTTAAAATATGTGTGGTTGGGTATGGATTTTATTGCAGTTTTATTTTGATTTGGTTCACCAATAGACGCAAATATTTTAAGAGCGTAATCAACACTTTCCTTTCTCTGGGCCTTGGCAGTGTGAGTACTGGTAAAGTTCTGGAGAATTCTTAGTTCTTTATAGCTGAGCTTCCAGCTTTCTGAGCTTTACAGCTTGACCACCTTATTACCAGCATTTTGCATTGTAGGCATTCTCTTCGCTATCTGGTCTTGCTGCAGGCTTTTTGTACCTGGGAAGATCTCTATCTGCCTGAAATTTCTGGAGCAATTTCTCTCAGCTGTCCTTCTCTGCCTTCTTCTCTTGGTAGCCAAAAGTCCACAGTGCCCCATGTTGATTTTTCTTGACTTTCCTACTCCATTCCCCTACCTTCATAGGTTAGCTGCCTTGAACTCGGTGGAGAACTCACACATCTCAGGCAGTATCTCTCTCACTTCTCCTGCCTTGCCTCCCAGCCTTTGGCACACTGCTCCTGAGAACCTGTTGAAATCTGTGGAAGGCATTACTGGAGGGGAATAGCCTAATTCTGTGCTTGGGACACTAATCTATAGAATGCCACTCCATACATAGTTGTTAAAATTTTTTAGAGATTCAGCTGGTTTCTCCTTGTCCTCAATTATCAAAGATTCTTCCTCCTCCTGACACTTTAGCAGTGCAGGGGTAAGAGCAGCTGTAGGAATCTTGTCTCTTACAAATAGTTTGTCATTTTTGGAAGTTGCATTCATTTAGGTTACTTTGCATCCTCAGGTCTCTTTGGGGTTCAGAAAAACTATTGTTTAGTTTAGCCAGGTTGTTTTGGCTGTTAGGATGAGAGCGAGGATTTCTTGGAATTTTTTATAACCTAACAAGAAGCAAAACTCAACATAAAATAATTCATTATCATCACCACCCAAATCTTTTATCTTTTAATTTACTTTATCTGCTATGGATACATCATAGATCCATTAAAGCATCTCAAGGCAATATTTTTTGTCAATAATTTACGTATTTCTAGCTTTTTACTTTATGTATATTGTTATCATATCTGGCGAATATTTCAGATTATTTTGCTCACAAAACAATAGATTGAATACATAAATCCCCAAATGGCTTTTTGGCATACCCCTAAACAAAAAACCAAAAACATACAAAAATAAATAATTACATGCAAATCCAGTTAATCTGACCTTTGCAAATGTAAAAATGTTGTTTTGATTTTTTGATTTACTGATTTGCTTTAAATTCTACTTCTGCTATATTAATATTGCCAATTTTCTTTTGTCTTTGCTCATGTTTCTTCTTATTTTTGGCTACTGCAATCCTTTTATATGTAGTATGTTTGGGCCATTTTGTGTTAGATACAACTCTTTTTGTTTTGTTTTGTTTTTTTTAGATGGAGTCTCACTCTGTTGCCCAGGCTGGAGAGCAGTGGCATGATCTTGGCTCACTGCAACCTCCACCCCTCAGGTTCAAGTGATTTTGATTCTCCTGCCTCAGTCTCCCAAATAGCTGGGATTACAGACACGTGCCACCACGTCCAGCTATTTTTGTATTTTTAGTAGAGATGGGATTTCACCATGTTGGCCAGGCTGATCTTGAACTCCTGACCTCAAACAATCTGCCCACCTCAGCCTCCCAAAGTGCTGGGATTACAGGTGTGAGCTACCACACTTGGCTTGTTTTAAGTATAACTCTTGTAAGCAGAAAATTGAAGTTTGCTTTTTCAGTTCAATCTGAGGCTTTGGAGAAATATAAGCCATTTATATTTATTGCTATAATTTGATGCTTAGTATGACTTTTTATTTACATACTTATCAAATATTTATTGTATACTTTTCTTAAAGCAAAAACATGAACAAAGTAAAAGTCTTTATCTTTTGGGAGATCACAGTCTAGTAAATTATGAGTCCACTAATAATAGCTTTATTCAGGGAAAAGGAAAGCATGATAATGAGAGAACTGACTCTGACAAAAACTGATTTTAAGTTCTAATCTATTATTCAATTGAATTTATATAAGAATGCAAAATATGAGTTTCTTATTTTTTATGGTTACATAAAGGATTTTTTTTCTTTTTCAAGTGATATGTTGTGGTATATATGATATCTAAAGGAGTTTTCTTGAATTCCGTATCCACAGTACCATGTTTCTGGAAGAATAATTTTATCTTTGTAGCCACTTTGGATCATTTTAATTTGATTCCAATACAATTTTTGCTTACAGATTAAAGATAAGGATAAGACATGTTATAGAATACTATTTTGTAGGCCAATTAGCTGTTTCTACTCTAGAAGGGGATCATCTGTTTTAAGTGAGCAAAAAAGAATTTCCATTCAATAGTTAAAAACTTTTTTTATTCTTTGGGGTCTGAGGAGAGAAAATTTTAAATAGACTACTTTAGATTTTTTTCACCTCTGGAAATAGAGGAAGTTGTCTTTTATAAACCTCTGGCTGGCTAGGTTAAACAGGTAAGGCCTAGAAGAAGATGGTTTCTGCTATAGCCTTGTTTAGGGTGGGGAAAGGATTTTGAGCAGTGGATCTGTCACTGTCTGTAAGAAGGGATGAAGGAGAATACCATCTGCTTGGACTTTTTGACAGAAAGCCAGGGATAAGTAAATGTTGCAGACCTGAGGTCCTATCTTCCTGTGGACTCACAGAAGCCAGTGGGGATAGTGGGCCTGGAATTCCAACCTCAGGACCCAGGACTCTGCTGCATTTTGCAGCTGGAGTGGGAGTTGGCAGAACTCAATTTCTTTGCTGAGAGCAAGTAGCAGCTCAGACAAGAAAAAGGACCTGGATTTCCTCAAGTCTGTAGCAGAGTCAGCTTTTTCTGGATTAAATTGATCGCCTTTCTCCCCATTCCCTACCTCCACATGACCTTCAGACAGGCATGGTTGCTGACCTTCCTTACCCTCCTCAACCCCTTCTACCCTGTGGACCTAGGGTCACTTGGGTATTATATTATAAATAAACCTAATAGACGGCCAGCACTGGATCCTGCACCAATTTAGAGCTCACAGTCATAGCATGACCATATGTCCCAGTTTGCCTGGGACAGTCACCATCTACACCTGTCGTTCTGGCATCGTTATTAATAGCTCTCCTTTTCACTCTCATCAGTGTCCAGGTTTAGACAATAAATTATATGGTTACTCTAACTTTTCATCTGAGACAAGGCACATTCTTTGGTTTATACTGACACCTGTAGGCATACAAAATGGCTTGGGAGAAATGGAAAAGTGGAAGGCTCTCCCCTTCCTCAGTCTCCGGGATTGCCTCCAGACTCTACTGAGAACCCCAATTATTTGGTGTGATTCTAGAAAGGGGCAATGGTGGGGGAAGATTTCTCCTTGAGGCTGCTACACCCTCTGCCGCCATAAATGTCCGGGGTTCTACAAACAATACTCCAGAAAGGATGTTTTGACCACTCGTGTTGGTGACAGGAGTCACCATCAGTTTCAGGTCAAACTATGAGCCCCCATGGCTGCATGAGCTTTGTAGATGTTCTCTGGATGGGAGATACAGCCATGCATGGCCCACCCTTGGGGATCAGCAGTTGTCTGCAAAATGCAGGAAGAGCATCGTGTGGACGACATAGGACTAAGAGCCAGGGGATTTTCGCAGCTGGAGAGGCTTGCAAGGAGGCTCGAGCTGGTCAGTTTCAAGGTTCCTGGGCCTGCGTGTTGGAAATTAGGTCGCCCTTAGTCTGCCTTGACAAAGAAGACACAAGACATTGGAGGGTGATGTGAGATGCAGTACACGAGGGTCTTACCCTCTCATCTCCCCCGGGTTCCATCACGACACCTGGACTCCGATCTGAACATCAGAAACAATACAAAGCACTTTTAAAAAATTAAATTCAGAGGTCGGGACAGCTTGGGCAGGACTAATTTGTGTGCTTGGCTGTCACAGTGATGGATTTGAGACAGATTAACCCTTGGGCTCCTGGGCCCAGCAGCCCGGGATTGGCGGGGAGGGGGGCGCATTTTCCCTGCATGAAATTGCCTTTGTGTAGGGCCCTCTGTCCCAGCAGATGCTGCTCCCGTCTGTTCCCTCACACCCCTGGGCCAACTGTTGTAAACCCCAGAAGAGTGAAAAGAAGCAATTGTCAAGATAAGAAAGGAGGCTTGCAACTGTGTTTGTCCTACTCCGAGTCATTCCGGGTAGGAAAGGGAAACACAGGATGTCTGACTTCCAGGTATTCTTGTAGGTTTTTACGGGGGCTTTTGTTTTTGTGTTTTCTTATTCTTATATATTTTTAAGACAGCCCTGTGTGGTGAAGTCTCTAGTAAGATAGAAACCTAGGGCTTCATCAGTTCCCTCTGAAAAGGGTTTGAACTGGATTCTCTCAGACTCCCTGTGAGAAAATCCCAGCCATGCCCCCTGACCCTTGTCTTGGGGCTGTGGGGGCTGGGCTGGCTGCCTTCTGGCTGACACTCTCGGAGCAAGCAGACCATAATGAGTCAATTCTCTGCTGTCTGCTATTTAAAACAACGGGTTCCTTCCTGTTTCCTACGCGCTGACTGAGGCGTCTTCTGTGTTAGAAAAAAAAAAAGAAACTCAGGAATAAAGTGCCTCCTCTCACAATGAATGGGCTACACATTTCGGCCTGCAGTGACACGAAAGCTCCTAACTGTTTCATCTGTACAGATGGCTCTCATTTGGTGTTGGTGGCATGACTCTGTGAGGTAATTTCCCAAATACTTGGTCCATTTAGCTGGAGGAGGGTAAAAACCTCCTCTAAGCCAAGTTAGAATACTCCAAGAAATAGAATTGCTCTTAGCCCTGAGTGTGAAATTTTTGCAGAAGTCCCTGAATTGCAGATGTTCCCTCCAAGAGGGAAGGAGGGAGAGTGCTCAATCTCCCTGGTCTGAAGTGAGAACAGCCTACGCTCTGATTCTTTGTCCCCCTCCCCAGGGCAATCCAGTTACCCACTGGGAGTGAGCTACCCCCTAACCCCGCATGACCCTGTTCCCCGGGAGGGGCAGCCTGGGGAGTGACAGGCATGACCTCGATGGTGGGCCAGGGGCCTCTTCAGGTGAGTCTTGACCTAACTTTGGCTCTTTCTCTATTTCTCAAACTAAGTGGGAGGGATGTTCAGAGGGAAGCCAGGTTCCCTTGGTTATGCAACACTTGAGTTGCAAATTTCAGTAGCAATATAGGAGGCAAAGCAGCTCTGGCTTTCTTAGCAACACCACCCAGCTTCCGGGTCCAGAGGGACACCAAGATGATTATCTCTCTGTGTGCACAGCTCGGTGACGCTGGGGGCCCAGGCTTCCTGGGGGAGACAGACCAGCCTTAAGAATGCTCAGGAATTGCTGGGATGTTGGTTCATTCACTCATGCAGCAAATGTACCAGTCCCCAGCACCAGCTGCAGATGCAGAAGATGAGTGCGTCATGGCTCCCTCCTGCAAGAGCTGTCAGTTTTTGGATGGTGGGAATGTAAGAGACACATCAGGGAAGCAGGTTTCATGGAGGAGGTGCTATTGGGCCAGGTCCTGAAGAGAAGGGATAGGACTACATTAGGCTGAAAGGGAGGACGACATTCCCAACAGAGGGAATAATAGGAGGAAAAGCACAGAAGACATATACATGTGGTATGTTTAATAAAGGTAACAAGCATCAGTGTCATGTCTCAAGTGCAAATGTCGGCACTCTGTCAGGGACTGCACGTGTGAATAACTAGATGGGCGTGGCCAGAGTATGGTGTGTATGTATGTGCGTGTGGGTGTGTATGTACGTGTGTGTGTATGCATGTAGCAGGAGGCCTGTGAAGGAGTATAGGACCAGAGGCTTGAAAAGACATGCTAGAATCAGACTGAGAAAAGTCTGTTAGCAAAGGGAAGCCCAAAAAGAAGCTTTAAAAATCCCAGGATCTACAAGAGTTGGTTGGTTAGAGTGAGATAATCAGGCTTGTATCTTCAAGTGCTCATCTTGGATAACATCTAGGGAAGGGGTTAGGAGGGTGTAGTGGGCAGGAGGCTAAGGACTAAGTAGGAGTAGTGGAGATGGGGACACCACCTTCGTGCTTGGGGGTGGCATGGGGAAGGGGAGGAGGCCCCTGCTGGAGTGGCAGGAACGATATTGGAGCACTTACTGAGGTGCTGAGCTTGGGAGCAGCTTATCCAGGGAAAGAAAGTGAGTTCATTGTTGTGAATTTGGGCTTCCAGAGGGACAGCAGGACCAAGCCCATACTGCAAGGCTGTCAGGCTTTGCAAACCCACGGATAGGCACATAGAACCCCCCAGACAGGGAAACATCCTACATGAAGAAGAGGAAGGCCAGGAAGGAAGCAGAGATGGAAGAGATCAGTGCCTAGGGCCCGGCAGGAAAACAAGTGGCCAACCAGAGAGCTGGAATGGGGAGCAGAGGGATGGGGGAGCCTGCGGTCTGCAGCAGTGAGAGGTGGGCACAGAGCCAGCCTGGGGGGTGAATGGCACAGGACACTAGAGAGGCAGGACAGGCCTCACGACTATTGCCACACATTCCTTCTGCCTCTTGGCTTGGGTTTGGAGAGACAAGACTCAAGAGCTGGTGGAGGTTGGCGGTGTGGAAGGCAGAGGCTTGGGGACCAGATTGGGATGAGGAGAGAGACATGGGTTCCCTGACATCCTCACCCAAACTCAAACCCCAAGGCCAGCTCCACAGCCCATGCCTGAGCTTCAGCTCCTGAATTCAGGAGGAATTAATGTTCTCAATGCCAATATGGAGTGCCCCCGGGTACCAGCTGAGGCCATTCTAGGGCAGCTTTGTCAGAGATGCCTGCATTTTCTTGGTACCATTCCCATAAGAATGTTGGGTACTTCCTGCTGTGACCCTCTCAAAGCACAGGGCTTTCCTTTTTTCAGTGGGTTTTGACTTAAAGCCAAGGAAATCCTCATCGAAAGGCCCTCTTGATCACTTACTGGCCACAGGACCTTGAGCAACTTAATAACCTTCTCCAAGCCTCTTGGAGTTGCTGTGAGTGAGTGAGCTAACGTCCATGGCACTCCACACTGTCCCAGTCCACATGACCCCATGAGGGCAGGCATTGTCCTTGGTTTCATTCTTTCATGTGACCAATGGTTACAACAGTGTCTGACACATAGGAAATGCTTCAAAACATATCTGATGAACAAATGAATGAATAGAGCCTCCTTTCATTCATGAAATTACCTGTGTGTGGGGCCCTCTGCCCCAGCAGATGCCTAGTATTCTTCTGGCACTCAGGAAAAGTGGAATAAATGTGCATTTCCTTTCTTCCTTATTTTTTTTCAGCCCTATTTCCTTCCCTTTACCCCACACCTTTCTGTCATCTTGGTCTCATTTTTACTGCCTTCTTCCTCACCCTTCCCAACTCACCTCTCATCGTCTCTCACTTTCACTTTTACAAAAAGAGGAGCAAACAGTGGCTTGGTCACACTCTTAGTATTCTCTCACAAACACTTTTTATTCTTTATATGACCATTCTGAGAGTTTTCCAAATATTTCTTTTCTGCTTCCCTTTTAATAATAAATATCATCTCTACATCATTTATATTCCCTTGAATTTTACTACATGCAATTCGAAGAAGCCACACAGCACTGTGAATGCTTTGCTGCTTAGATATTTCTTCCACTAGATATCGTAGTTCATTGCCTTTAAGTTCTGCCTTTGTATTAGTCTGTTCTCACATTGCTATAAAAAAAAAACCTGAGACTGGGTAATTTACAAAGAAAATAGGTTGAAATGGCTCACAGTTCTGCAGGCTGTATAGGAAGCATGGCTGGGGAGGCCTCAGGAAACTTAAAATCATGGCAGAAGGTGAAGGGGAAGCAAGCACCTTCTTCACATGGCAGAGCGGGAGAGAGAGTAAAGTGTGAAGTGCTACACACTTTTAAACAACCAGATCTTGTGAGATCTTGGCTTGGGTATGTCTCTCCAAACCCAAGACAAGAGGCAGAAAGGATGTGTGGCAATAGTCATGAGGCCTGTCCTGCCTCTCTAGTGTCCTGTGCCATTCACCCCCCAGGCTGGTTCTGTGCCCACCTCTCACTGCTGTAGACCGCAGGCTCCCCCATCCCACTGCTCCCCATTCCAGCTCTCTGGTCGGCCACTTGTTTTCCTGCCGGGCCCTAGGCACTGATATCTTCCAGAGAACAACCAGATCTTCTGATCACTATCAGAAGAACAACAAGGGAGAAATCTGCTTCCATAATCCCAGTCACCTCCCACCAGGTCCCTCCTTCAACACTGGGAATTATAATTTGACATGAGATTTGCATGGGGACACAGAGCCAAACCATATCAATCCACCCCTGGCCCCTCCCAAATCTCATGTCCCTTTTACATTTCAAAACCTAATAAAGCCTTTCCAATAGTCCCCCAAAGTCTTAACTTGTTCCAACATTAACTCAAAAGTTGATGTTCAAAGTCTCATCTGAGACAAGGCAAGTCCTTTCTGCCTATGAGCCAGTAAAATTAAAAACAAGTTAGTTACTTCCAAGATACAATGGGGGAAGAGGCATTGGGTAAATGCCACCAAACCAAAAGGAAGAAATTGGCCAGAACAAAGGGACTACAGGCCCCTTGCAAGTCCAAAACCCAGCAGGGTACTCATTACATCTTAAAGCTCCAAAATAATCTCCTTTAACTCTGTGTCTCACATCCAGGTCACACTGATGCAAGGGGTGGGATCGCTAGGTCTTAGGGAGATTTACCCCTGTGGCTCTGCAGGGTACAGCACTCCACACTCCCCCAGTCCACATGACCCCATGTGCTTTCACAGCTGCTTTCACAGGCTGGCATTGAGTGTCTGTGGCTTTTCCAGGCACATGGTGCAAGCTGTTGGTGGATCTACCATTCTGGGATCTGGAGGACAGTGGCCCTTTTCTTACAGCTCCACTAGGCAGTACGCCAATGCGGACTCCATGTGAGGGATCCAACCCCACATTCCCCTCTGCACTGCCCTAGTAGAAGTTCTCCATGAGGGCCCTGCTTCTGCAGCAGACTTCTGCCTGCACATCCAGGCATTTCTTTACATCCTCTGAAATCTAGGCAGAAGTTCCCAAACCCCAACTCTTGCCTCTGTGTACCCACAGGCCCAACACCACATGAAAGCCACCAAGACTTGGGGCTTTTACCCTCTGAAGCAGTGGCCCAAGCTTACCTTGGATCCTTTTAGCCATGGCTGGAGCTGGAGCGGCTGGGATGCAGGGTACCATGTCTCAAGGCTGCACAAAGAAGTAGGGTCCTGGGCCTGGCCCATGAAACCATTGTTCCCTCCTAGGCCTCCAGGCCTGTGATGGGAGGGGCTGCCGCTAAGGTCTCTGAAATGCCGTGGAGGCATTTTCCCCTTTGTCTTGGCTATTAACATTCGGCTCTTCTTTACTTATGCAAATTTATGCAGCCTTGAATTCCTCCTCAGAACATAGGTTTTTCTTTACTATTGCATGTTTAGGCTGAAAATTTTTTAAACGTTTATGCTCAGCTTCCCTTTTAAATATAAGTTCTAGTTTCAGGTCACTTCTTTGTTTATGCAAATAAATGTAGGCTGTTAGAGGCAGCCAGGCCATATCCTGAATACTTTGCTGCTTAGAAATTTCTTCTGCCAGATACCCTAAAACATCTCTCTCAAGTTCAAAGTTTCACAAATCTTTAGAGCAGGGGCACAATGCCTGCCAGTCTCTTTGCTAAAGTATAGCAAGAGTGACCTTTACTCCAGTTCCTAATAAGTTCCTCTATCTGAGACAACCTCAGCCTGGATTTCACTGTTCATATCATTTTCAGCATCTCGGTCACAACCATTCAACAAGTCTCTACGAAGTTCCAAACTTTCCCTCATCTTCCTATCTTCTTCTGAGCCCTCCAAACTGTTCCAACCTCTGTCCATTTCCCATTTCCAAAGTCGTTTCCACATTTTCAGGTATCTTTATATCAGTACCCCACTTCTCTGGTATCAATTTTCTGTATTAGTCTATTCTCACATTGCTATAAAGAACTACCTGAGACTGGGTACTTTATAAAGAAAAGAGGTTTAATCAACCCAGTTTCACAGGCTGTACAGGAGGAATGGCTGGGGAGACCTGGGGAAACTTACAATCATGGCAGAGGGTGAAGAGGAAGCAAGCACTTTCTTCACATGGTGGAGCGGGAGAGAAAGAGTGAAAGGGGAAGTGCTACATACTTTTAAACAACCAGATCTCATGAGAACTCACTCGCTACCACGAGAACAGCGAGGGGAAGTCCACCTCCATGATCTAATCACCTCCCACCAGGTCCTTCACAACCAGGTGGGTAATCTTCAAGAAGTTTTAGTCTTTCTCTGCATCTATCCTCTTGTTTTGAGCCCTCGCCAGAATCACCCTTAATGCATTCAAAGCATTACAGGCTTTTTCCAGCAGTCACTTCAAAACAGTTCCAGCATCTACCCATTACCCAGTTCCAAAGCTGCTTCCACTCTGGTCTTCTCAAGGACTCATCCGGAGAGCCTGTGAATCCTGAAAGATGAGGTTTTCCTTACACTGGGCAAGGAAAGCCCCGAACAGTGACAGGCTCTTTAGAGAGGGAATCCTCCTGGCCCTCCTGCCTCCCAGGCCCCCCGGAGTGCTGTCTGGCCTCGCAGCTCTCCAAGACCATCCCTTCAGCTCTGGCTAGAGAACTCTTCATCCTTGGGGCCATGGGATCCCCAAATCCACGGTTTCTCATGGCTGGGAGGACAGAGAGAGAATGTGGCTCAGGGAGGCTGGCAGGGCTCTCTGTGCGGGACCCCACATAGGCAGGGCAGAAGAGGAAGACAGTTCTAGAGCCTCTGCATCAAAGATTACAGGCTTCTTGCCATATCTCCAATCACTGCCCCCTTGTTATACCTCCAGGCTGCAGTTGGAGTTGGCACAAGAACCCATGGGCCATCAGTTGTTTTTGTTTTTAAGATCAAAATATCGTATTTATGACTAATAAAATTGAGTGGAGAATTACTAATAAAACTGGTCTTAGATCTGCAGCCCAGAGGGCATTCAAATAATCTCCATTCCCTCCTTTAATTGAACTTGTCCCCCAAAACATCAAACCCTCCCCCTTATTCTTCAACCATAGGGTACAGTTAGTTTTTACGCAAGCACCCTACACAATGGGGAGACCCCAGAGAGAGTCAGGGAGTGTTTATAAGGTTGATTGAGGGGATTAGGGGACCAGAATAGAGGGGAGGAAACAATTCTGCTGGTGGAAATCCTTTCTCTACTTAAAAAAAACTCACCACACACAAAGACCACAAACAAAACCCCCTGTAAGAATTTTGTTTTGAAAGCTGTTCCCTGCCCCAGGTCAAAGAGAAGGAAAGAAGGGATCCGGGCTTTGCGGGACACGGCTCGCCCACCGTGGCGCCCAGTCTCTGGTTCCCTGTCTTTTCTCTCCAGGAAGTTCAGGTGCCTCAGCCTGGGCCTCATTTGAGCTTTTAAATAATAAACAGTTGTTATCCTTGCCCTCATTTGTTACATTTTTTAAAAAGCAAAATAAGCTAAACAAAGCAGAGAAGTATGCACCTAAAAACCTTTCTTCGACAGCCGGAGAAGCAAGGAAGGAAAGGCCGCCTACCATTTATTTTTTATAAACATCATACTAAATAACACGGATTTCAACTTATGGCTATAAATAACATGCGATGTTTTCACTGCAGATTTCCCCAGGCCCTAAAGCTATTTCAGTGGAACCTGCAGCCACCCCGTCCTCCCATCGCTGCTCGAGGTCCCGCGTTACCTACACCTCATTGTTTCTAGAAGTTGCATTTCTGTATGTTGCTCAGAATTGGTTTGCATGCCAGACCCTTGCTTTCCTGTTTTTGCTTCCTCCCACTCTGGGCCACCCCACCCCACCCTCGCGATCTTTGGGACGCCCCCTCGCCTGCCCAGCAAGGACACTTGATGGAGAGGCTGCTGGGTTATGGCTTCCTTCCTCAGCTGGCTTGCAGGCCCGTGGCCCCACAGATGTTCTCCCCGTGTTTGTTTTGTTAGCCTGTTTTAAAAACAGTTCATATCCACCAACTGTTCAGATAATAATATTCCAAGTGGCAAGCAACTGTGATTATTTTTGTCGCTGTTTACCCTAACAAGCACAGCTCAGCTGGAAAATATGGGGCCGGGGGGAATTCCCCTTCCTTGCTCTTCTAATTGTTGCCCATATTTGCCATAAGGAAGTTGCATTTTTGACTTTCTGTCACATTAAGCCCCATGTTCCCTGGGAAGGAGAGAAGAAGAGGAGAAAAATCAGATGGAGAAAATGCAGTATGGGGCCTATTGGAATCGATAACTCTCCTTTCAAGTCAGACTGTTTTACTATCAACACTAAGGGGAGTTTTTGTGCACTTGTGTGTGGTGACATAAAGAAAGCCTTGCTTAGGGTAGAGCTGGTACTTTGAACTGGCGCTCTCTCCAACATCTCAGATATCCCAGGCCTAAAATCGAACCTCTCGTTTGCCTGTCCAGTTGCAGAAACACCTGTGGTCTCCCGTAAAAGTGCAAAAGAGCCCCACTCCTTCCCCAGGTTCTCAGAACAGGCCGGCTGGTCCCTCTGACTGTTTCACTCCTCTGACCTCCAAAGTCAGTTATTTGTCAAGCCCAGCTGATTTTCCTGGGACTTTAAAAAATTCTCTTGCACCTATCCCTTCTTTTCCAGCCACACCACCTGCCCCCCCGACAGTTGGCCCCTTCCCTGTCCCCTTTACTGCAGCAGTAATTTCAGCCACAACCTGGCCTTCCATCCCTCTCCTCCCATTTCACCCTCATACTGTGACTAGGCCCAGCTTCTGAAAGCTTGCCCCTGTTGTCACTTACCTGCTCAAAAACGCCTAGCAACTTCCCACTGTGTGCAGAGTGGAGCCACGGTGCCTTTGCCTGGCTTTCCAGGTCCTCCATGCCCTGGTCCCTGCCTGGTCTCTCTGCTTCCCCATTTGGATCCCTCCCATGGTCTGCCCAAGCTCAGGATTTCCCGAACACACCTGTGCTTTCCAGCAGGGCTGCCATGTGGCTGATTCCATGGCTGCTCTTACCTTCACTATTACCCGAATGTGCTTCCTAGAGGTGAATATGGTTCAGCCTGTACGACCAAATGGCCCCCGGGCCTTTGAACATGCTGCTTCGTCATTCTGAAGTGCCCTCCTCTCCCAGCTCCACCTGTTAAAATCACACTATTCTTCAAATGCCACTTCTTCCATGAAGCCATTGATGGTGATTCGTGCTGGAAAGGGTGGCTCTTGATCATGAAAATCTGAAAAACATTATATTGGAAATGTTTATAATTTTCTTTGTATTTAGATGTCAGATTTTCTTACATAAAACCCAAACCTCCTTAAGAATAAAGGCTGTGAATTACTTTCCTGCATATAATCTGCTGTGCCTAGCAGTCGATTTTTGTTGGAGGAATGAAAGAATGAATGATTTATTTTGGGCTTGGGCATGTACATTTCACTGATGACCCAATGGGTGCATTTAAATTTAGCACACCTGTCAGATCTCTCCTCATCCTTATTTGTTACTCTATGCTGCCAAATTAGGTGGAGGATAGGGTAGGAACCTGGGGACGTTTTCTTCATTATCTACAGTCACATAATCACGAATCACAGATTCTCAGATATGAGCAAGTCTGTCAGATACTGACGGCCCAGTGTTTTGCAAATGATTGCTCAGAGCTCAGAGTCCCAGGACACGGGGGGATTTGCAGCAGAGGGAGGCTGTGGGAGAGGGAGCTTTGGGATTTTGCTCCTGCTCCAACCAGATCAGGTCTGCTTGTATCTGTTTCACATTTTGAGGTCTGGTGGAAGTTATCTTTACCAGAGGCCAAAAATAATTTTTATGAAAAACAAAACCAAACCATAGATATAGTCCAAGTTGATAAAAATCCAAAACTTAAGAAAATGCCTGTCTAAACCTATCTGGAGGGATCTTAAAGAAAGTACATTCAACAGCTTCTAATCTATAGCAATCACCCACACCATCACAGGATGGCCCCACAAAACAATCATCAGACCCAAGACGTCCGTAAGAGTCCAGGAAAGAGCTGGAGGAGGCGAGTCACGCCAGGTTTTAGCTCCAGTTACGCCAGGAACAAGTTGTGCAATGCAGAGAGTCCTTTTTCCTCTCTAGACTCAGCATCTCATTGAAATGCGTGGCCCTAGCAGCCTAGGCTAGGTGGCTTAGTGGTTATTAAGGGCACAGGGAGACCTGAGTGGCACCAGCACAGCCCGGGGAGCCACTGAGAGAGGAGACGTGCCCAGCAGTGACACAGCCAGCAAGTGTCTGCACAGGGAAGAAGCACCGAGAGCTGGTCATTCTGCTCTTAGCCTGAACTTGGTGATCTCAGAGGCCCGGCCCAGCTCTAACATCTGTGACTCAGCTGGCAGCCGCGTGGACCCCGTTGCTGGGGGAAATGCTGTGTGCACATTTATTCTGGGTTTGGATATTTAAAGAGCCGGGTGTGTTGAGGGACATTTCGGAAGTGCTTGGGGAGGGAGGGGACTGCAGACTGGGCTTTTCTTTAAACACTTATAGATATCCTGTCTTGATCCCTTGGTCCACAAAGAGTAATTTTCTTTCCCTAAGAAAGTGACGTGGGTCTTGCCCATTGTGTCCGCCTCGCTGGCTCCCGGCTGTGCAGCCCAGCAGGAAGCAGGTGGCCTGAGGTGAAACACATGCCCAGCCCGGCTCAGGCCACTTCTGGGTTCCTGTCCAAGGGCAGCCTTGCTCCCCACAGGGAAAACTTGGCATGCCCCCTAGACTGCTGGGCACCTGGGGCACGGGGCTGACCCTCCACCTGGGAGGAGAAGAATGGAGCTCTCTCTGAGCCCCCAGGGGTCCTGGCAAAGGTGGCAGCCGTGGACCCTGGGGACACGGGGCAGCCTGGCCTTCCTCTTCCGCACTTGCTGTTTTCACTGGCTCAGGAAGCTCTGACTGCAAGCTGGGACTTTGTTTCCAAATCCCTGCGTCATTTTTACTATTTGAATGGCCACTTTGGGCTGCTTTTAGGGAGGTGGCTCTTTTGTCGCTTTCCTCACTCAGGATGTTGTTTCCAGTAGATTTCCTCACAGACTCCGTCTGCTGCCTTTGTTTTCCCTTCTGGGCACAAACAGAGAAATCTTCCAGAATGGAGACTGCATCAGTGAATCGGACCTGCGGTGCTGTGAGCCAGCACAGTTTAATTTTTCTCTTATGACATTTATTGTTTTTATTTTTGCTTTCAGAGGTCATTGTGTCTACATGCTCATTATAGCACATTTGAAAAATATGGGAAACATATAGGTGATATAGGAGGAAAATGAATATCACCCATAGGCTCAGTAGCCAGAGATCTACCTAGAATTCCGGAGATAATTTTTGTTTTGTTTTGTTTTAAATTGGGCTCTTACTGCACACATTGCTAAGGAACCTGCTGCTTACACCCAATCCTATATCCTTAACACTGTCCCATGCTCTTTTATTTTTTGCAGACACAGTTTTTTGTTTTTGTTTTTTGTTTGTTTTTTTGTTTTTTGTTTCGTTTTTGTTTTTTTGACAGAGTCTCACTCTGCTGCCCAGGGTGGAGTGCAGTGGCCTGATCTCTGCTCACTGCAACCTCCGCCCCCTAGGTTCAAGCAATTCTCCTGCCTCAGGCTCCCAAGTAGCTGGGATTACAGGTGCATACCACCACACTCGGCTAATTTTTGTATTTTTGGTAGAAGACAGGGTTTCACCATGTTGGCCAGGCTGGTCTCGAACTCCTGACCTCAAGTGATCCTCCCGCCTCAGCCTCCCAAAGTGCTGGGATTACAGGTGTGAGCCACCGCGCCAGGCCGCAGACACAGTTTTTAAGTCCCTACAGCTCTCCTTTGGCCTTGCCACCAACAGTGCTGTGTCAAAGACGTTAGCTGGTGTGAAGGAGGAACGAGGACGGGAAAACAGAGTATGTCACACAGTCCACATCTACATACAAAGCCCAGATGGGTGAAGTTGTGGGTGGCTTTTCTTTTCTTCTCTTCTAGAGTGTGTACATTTTTCTGTCACAAACACAGGAAAAGAGACAGAATAACGTGGTGATCGGAAGCGCAGGCTTGGGCAACCTGCGGTATGGGTGCAATCCTGCCACTAACCAGATGAGGTGCTTAATGGCAGTGTGCCTCAGTTTCTTCATCTCTAAAGTGTGAACAATAATGTTACCTGCCTCAAGTGTCAGTTTTGAAGATGCAGGTGAAGTCCAGTAAATACCCAGTACTCGGTGACAATTATGGCTTTATATGAACATTGTAATCGTAAAAAGTCTGGGTGGGCACAGTGGCTCATGCCTGTAATCCCAACACTTTGGGAGGCCAAGGCGGGTGGATCACCTGAGGTCGGGAGTTTGAGACCAGGCTGGCCAACATGATGAAACCTCGTCTACTAAAAACACAAAAATTTAGCCAGGCACGGTGGCTGGTGCCTGTAATCCCAGCTACTCAGGAGGCTGAGGTAGGAGAATCACTTGAACCCAGGAGGCAGAGGTTGCAGTGAGCTGAGATCGTGCCACTGTACTCCAGCCTGGGCAACAAAGGTGAAACTCCATCTCAAAAAATAAAATAAAATAAAATAAAAATAAATAAATAAAACATCTAAAAGTCCCTGCTATGGGCTGAATTTGGTCCCTAAAAATACATCTGTTGAAGTTCAACCCTCAGCACCTCAGAATGTGACTGTTTTGGAGACAGCATCCTTACAATGGTAATTAAGTTAAAATGAGGTCATTGGGGTGGGCCCTAACCCAGTACTGCCGTGTCATAACAAGAAGATGCAGAGACACCAGGGATGCGCTTGCACGGGGAAAGGCCATGTGAGGACACAGCAAGAAGGCGGCTGCCTCCCAGCCAAGGAGAGAGGCCCCAGGAGAAACCAAACCTGCCCACAGGTTGATCTTAGACTTTCAGCTTCCAGAACGGTGGGAAAACAGACTTTCGTTGGGTAAGCCACCCAGTTTGTGGTACTTTGTTATGGAAGCCCTAGCAAAACAGTGCAGTTCCTTAACAAGAACATCAGTGTCATAGTTGCTCATTGAAGCGCAGTGCAGAGGCAGCTGGTATACCCTAGACAAGTGGAAAACAGCCTGACTGCGGGCCCGGCAGTTCCTGCCCACCAGCCTCCCCTCAAGGCGAGCCCCCCCTCACCTCTGCAGGGTACCTGGTGGCTGCAGGATGTCCTCTGGCTGCGCACAGCCCCCAGGCTCTTGCCTCGCCAGGTCCGTCTCTTCCAGGCAACAGGGTCTTTCTTGGCTTCATTTGGAGGGCAAGTGCTTCCTCCTCCTTCAGGAACCTTGGCTAGCCATTTCCAATACAACACGTGTGTCTGCACTTGAATGAAGTGGTTTTCCACCCTCCAAAGACCAGTAGGAGAGTTTTCATGCATAGTCCATTTGAATCACTGACATGATGCGCTCTGAGAGTGGGGTGTTGGATCCAAGACTCAGGCATAGAAAGGGGGCCGCTGGAGGATGTATTTGCAATGCTTCCTCAGATTATGAAAGCACTGCCAGCCTTCCGTTGGAAGCACAGGAAAAGTGTTTGCTGGGTAAGGATATTTTCCATCTTTGCAAACTGTGGGCCAGCTCTTTCTCCTTGGCTAGATAGATAACCAATGCACCTTGTCTGCTAAGTCAGCCTCTCTTCATCCCTATTTTCTCAGTAGACAGCCTTATAAATCTGGCTAATAACTCCCATTTCATTTCCCCAAACTCCATTAGAGGGAAATTATAATGAAGCTCAAATACTCACCAGGTTATTCATGGGAAGGACCTTTGGCTTTTTAAAAATGCATTTTAGATGGCTGGATTAATCTAGTGGCACATTACAATGCAGCCCTGCTGAAGTTTGCAAGAGATTCCTGGCACCCGGCATTGTGCAGTGCACAATGCCGCCAAGAAGCGTGAATTATCTTTACAGGAAGAGGCAGGAATTAATATGTCAGATGGAAAAGACCCACTGGCAGCACCTGATGAAAACCCAGGACTCTTTGCTCCCTGTCAAGGTTCTGCAAGGTTGGAGTCATAATCACACAACTCACAAGCAAACGCCCTGAGCAGGCTCCTCTCTGCAAAGGGCATAAGGGCAGAACAGCAGAGAAGTGACACACTACCCTCTCCATCTGGCCCTGCTCACCCACAAGCGTTGGAACAGGAATATGTGTAGCCTTGGAAAGAGGCACTTACCGAGATGCTTAATTGATGATAGGCACATTGAGAAAAAAATGCTGATTTCATTCCTTTTATTACCTCTCTGGCACAGCAAGTTAATTAAAAAGAAAGTACGATTGCAGCTTTGTATTCATTAACCAGGTTGATTTGTAATGTAAATATATGCATTTGTATGGTGCATACATCAACGTAAGAGTAATAACAATAATGATAGTATCTATCACTAAATGAGCTCCAGATCCTAGGGAAGGAGTGATCGACAGATTACTTACAACCCTTCCAACAACCTGTTCAAAGGATTATAAATAATGTTGGCCTTACTGGGGCCAACATTATTACATTTATTTTATTGATGGAGAAACTGAGGCTCAGAGTAGTTAAGGAGTTTGCTCGAGGTCACACAGCTAATGTGTGGTGTGCTGGGATTCGGTCTACGTGAGGAAATAATACATTTGTGGCAGAGTGAACTGAAACTTCTTTCTGCACACTCCCACCCCAATCCCACCATCTGCCTCAACCTAATCCTCAATGTGGTCATGAGAAAAGCCCCGTGCGGTGGAGAGAAGCCAGACTGACTGCCACTATTCACTGTTGTGTAAAATGAGGAAGCTCTGGAAGTCACCGGAGCAGGAAGGAGCATAGGAGCCCTTAGCATGGGAATGGCAAGGACAGAGTGGTTATTTTGCAAAAAAACAGCTCCTTCATGTTAATATGAAGAACACACTTTTCTCGTACAGATTAAGTGGGTTGATTTTTGGAAGGGCAGTCCTCCTTCCGGTGGTGGATTGTGTTTGGTTTCACATACCTCAGGAGAAAACCAATCACACTTGAAGTGAAAGACCAGCTCCATTTCCCCTCCTTCCCATTCTAACTTTTTTACTCTTTTATTCCTCCAGAGGAGCAAAGAGAAGTTTGGTGGAAGAGAAAGCCGCTAGTATTCAGCGAGAAGATCACTCAAATCCTTCACCAGCATGCTCAGTGAAGAATGCATTAAAAAAATTAGACTTCTTTTCTTCCTGGCAACAAAATCTTGCCAAAATAAGTACCAAAATAAGTGTTCCAATGGTTTTATTTGGGGAAAGCGTTGGTTTTCCCCTAAAGACTTTTTCTTGTTTCTCGTTTGGCTGCTACAAATAAAGCTGCAGTGAAAATATATGTACACATCTTTGCACAGAAGTAGCTTTCTTTTCTCTTAAGTAAATATAGGTGTATTTCATTTTATTGTACTTTGCTTTCTTGTGTTTCTCCGATGTTATTTATTTATTTTGCAAATTGAAGATTTGTGGCAATCCTGTGTAGAACAAGTCTATCTGTACCATTTTTCCAACAGCATGTGCTCACTTTGCAACTCTGTGCCACATTTTGCTAATTTGGGAATACTTTAAACTCTCTAATTACTATTATATTTGTTATGGTGATCTGTGATCAGTGATCTTTAGTGTTACTACTATAATTGTTTTGTGGTTTCATGAACGGCACCCGTATAAGGTGGTGAACTTAATTGATAACGTGTTCTGACTGCTCCACTTACCAGCTGTTCCCCCATCTCTCCCTTTCTTCTAAGGCCTCTCTATTCCGAGACACAACATTATTGAAATTAGGCCAATTAATAACCCTGCAATGGCCTCTAAGTGTTCAGATGAAAGAGAGAGCTACACGTTGTATTAATCCATTCTCACATTGCTATCAAGAACTACCTGAGACTAGGTAATTTATAAAGAAAGAAGGTTTAATTGACTCACAGTTCTGCAGGTTATACAGGAAGCATGGCTAGGGAGGCCTCAGAAAACTTACAATCACTGCGGAAGGTGAAGGGAAAGCAGACACATCTTCACATGGTGGACCAGGAGCAGCAGGGAGATGCTACACATTCTTAAACTAGCAGTTCTTGGGAGAACCCTATCACAGAGAGCACTAGAGGTAGGGTACTAAACCATGAGAAACTGCCCCCATGATCCAATCACCTCCCACTAACCCTCAATGTCAACATTGGGGATTATAATTTGATGTGAGATTTGGGCAGGGACACAGACCCAAACCATATCATTCTGCTCTGGCCCCTCCCAAATCTCATGTCCTTCTCACATTTCAAAATATAATCATACCTTCCCAACAGCCCCCAAAGTCTTAGCTACTGTTAACTCAAAAGTCCACAGCCCAAAGTCTCATCTGAGACAAGGCTAGTCCCTTCTGCCTATGAGCCTATAAAAACAAAACAAGTTAGTTACTTCCAAGATACAACGGGGGTATAGACATTGGGTAAATACTCTCATTCCAAAAGGGAGAAATTGGCCAAAACAAAGGGGCTACAGGCTCCATGCAAGCCAAAACCCAGCAAGGCAGTCATTAAATCTTAAACCTCCACAATAATCTCCTTTGACTTCATGTCTCACATCCAGCCCACACTGATGCAAGGGGTGGGCTCCTAAGGCCTTGGCCACACATCTCTTGCTTTAAATCAAAAGCTAGAAATAATTAAGGTTAGTGGGGAAGGCATGTCAAAAGCTGAGATAGTCTGAAAACTAGGCTTCTTGCACCAAACAGCCAAGTTATGAATGCAAAGGAAAAGTTCTTGGAGGAAATTGAAACTGTTACTCCAGTGAACACACAAGTGATAAGAAACAGAAACAGCCTTATTGCTGATATGGAGAAAGCTTGAGTGGTTTGGATAGAATGGATAGAAGATCAAACAAGCTAAAACATTCCCTTAAGCCAAAGCTTAATACAGAAAAAGGCGTTACTCTCTCCAATTCTGTGAAGGCTGAGAAAGGTGAGGAAGAAGAAAAAGTTTGAAGCTAGAAGAGGTTGGTTCATGAGGCTTAAGGAAAGAACCATGTCCATAACATAAAAGTGCAAGGTGAAGTAGCAAGCGCTGATAGAGAAGCTACAGCAAGTTATCCAGATCTAGCTAAGAAAATTTGAAGATAGATACAATAAACATCAGATTTTTTTTTTTTTTGAGATGGAGTCTCGCTCAGTCGCCCAGGCTGGAGTGCAGTGGCGCAATCTCGGCTCACTGCAAGCTCCATCTCCCAGGTTCACGCTATTCTCCTGCCTCAGCCTCCCGAGTAGCTGGGACTACAGGCACCCGCCACCATGCCCGGCTAATTTTTTGTATTTTTAATAGAGATGGGGTTTCACCGTGTTAGCCAGGATGGTTTTGATCTCCTGACCTCATGATCCACCCACCTCGGCCTCCCAAAGTGCTGGGATTACAGGCGTGAGCCACCATGCCTGGCCAGATTTTTTTTTTTGAGACACAGTCTCACTTTGTCACCTGGGCTGGAATGCAGTGGTGCAATTAAGGCTCACTGCAACCTCCAGCTCCTGGGTTCAAGTGATTCTTTTACCTTGGCCCCCTGAGTAGCTGGGACTACAGATGCCCACCACCATGCCTAGCTAATTTTTGTATTTTTAGTGGAGACAAGGTTTTGCTGTTTTCTAGGCTGGTCTCAAACTTCTGAGCTCAAGCAATCTGCTTGCCTTGACCTCCCAAAGCGCTGGGTTTACAGGCATGAGTCACTGTGCCTGCCCCAGATGTTTGAATAGAGATGAAAACAGCATTCTATTGGAAGAAGATGCCATCTAGGACTTTCATAGCTATAGAGGAGAAGCCAATGCCTGGATTCAAAGCTTCAAAGAACAGGCTGACTCTCTTGTTAGGGGCTAGTGCAACCCAAATCTACTCTGCCTGTGCTCTAAAAATGGGACAAAAGAGTCTGGATGACAGAACATCTATTTACAGCATGGTTTACTGAATCTGTTAAGCCCACCGCTTAGACCTATTTCTCAGAAAAAAGTACTTTTTTCAAAGTATTGCTGCTCGTTGACAATGCACCTGATCACCCAAGAGCTCTGATAGAGATGTACAGGAGATTAATATTGTTTCATAACTATAACACTACATTCGTTCTGCAGCTGCCTTTCAACTTTCAAGTCTTATTATTTGAGAACTACATTTTGTAAGGCTATGGCTGTCATAGATAGTGATTTTTCTGATGGATCTGAGCAAAGTAAATTGAAAACCTTCTGGAAAAGACTCACAATTCTAGATGCTATTATAAACATGTGTGATTCACGGGAGGAGGTCAAAGTATCAACACCAACAGGAGACTGGAAGAAGTTGATTCCAACTCTCATGGATGACTTTGAAGGGTTCAAGACTTCAGTGGAGGAAGAGACTGCAGATGTGGTGGAAATAACAATGGCACAAGAATAAGAAGTGGAGCTGCAGGTGTGACTGAATTGCTGCAATCTGATGGCAAAACTCGCATAGATGAGGAATTATTTCCTATCAGTGAGCAAAGAAAGTGGTTTCTTGAGATGGAATCTACTCCTGGTGAAGATGCTATGGACATTGTCATAATGACAACAAAGAATTTTGAATATCCCATAAACCTAATTGATAAAGCAGTGGCAGAGCTCAAGAGAATTGACTCCAAGTTTTAAAGAAGTTTCACTATGGGTAAAATGCTATCAAACAGCATCACATACTACAAAGAAATCTTTTATGAAAGGAAGTCAGTTGATGTGACCAACTTCACTGTTGTCTTTATTATTTTCAGAAATTGCCACACTCACCCCAACCTTCAGCAACCACCACCCTAATCAGTCAGTAGCCATCAACATTGAGTCAAAACCCTCCACCAGCAAAAATAACTGAGTTGACAGTTATTTGCTTTCAGCACTTGGAAAATGTTGTGCCATTTCCTTCTGGCATCCATGATTTCTGATGAGAAATCTGCTGTCATTTGAATTGTTTTTTTCCCTATAGGTAAGGTATTGTTTCTCTCTCTCTGTTTTCAAGATTTTTTCTTTGTCTTTAGTTTTTAGAAGTGTGACTCTGATATGTGTTAGCATAAATTTATTTGAGCCTATCCTTATTGGGGTTTGTTCAGCTTCTTGAACCTGTAAGTTTATGTATTTTGTTAAATTTTGAAATTTTTCAGCCATATTTCCTCTAATGCATTTTCATCCCTCCTCTTCTCCTTTCAGGACTCTGAAAGCATGAATGTTAGATCTTTCACCACAGTTCTATAGCTTCCTGAGGCTCTGCTCTTTTTTGAATGTCTATTTTCTATCTCTTGTTCAGATTGGATAATTTCTATTGTTTTATCTTCAAGTTTATTTATCCTTTCCTTTGTTCTCCCTATTCTGTTCCTGAGCCCATTCTCTAGAGTTTTAAAATTTTGATTATCATATTTTTTTCAGTTCTAAAACTTTCATGTTGTGCTCCTTTACATTTTCTATTTATTGGTTGAGATTTTCTTTTTATAAGCCTGTTTGTCATTGTTCATTGAAACATTTTTATAATGGCTGCTTTAAATTCCTTGTCAGCCGGGCGCGGTGGCTCATGCCTGTAATCCCAGCACTTTGGGAGGCCGAGGCAGGAGGATCACGAGCTCAGGAGATCGAGACCATCCTGGCTAACACGGTGAAACCCTGTCTCTACTAAAAAACACAAAAAATTAGTCGGGCGTGGTGGCAGGCACCTGTAGTCCCAGCTACTCGGGAGGCTGAGGCAGGAGAATGGTGTGAATCTGGGAGGCAGAGCTTGCAGTGAGTCGAGATTGCACCACTGCACTTCAGCCTGCGTGACAGAGCAAGACTCTGTCTCAAAAAAAAAAAAAAAAAAAAAAAAAATTCCTTGTCAGGAATTTGAGACTCTGTCTCAAAAAAAAAAAAAAAAAAAAAAAAAAAATTCTAATATCTGCATCATCTTGGTATTGGTGCTTATTGAATGTCTTTTCTCACTTATTTTGCAATTTCTTTGGTTCTTGGTGTGGTGAATGATTTCTGTTTGTATCCTGAATCTGTGTATTGTTATGGACTATGGATTTTATTTAGATGTTCTCTTTTAGCAAGCTTCCACTGACTCCACAGGGTCCACGGTAAGACAGGCCTCTGTACCACTGGACGGTGATGATAATTGTGGTTTCTCATTCACCTTTCTCTGTCGCTAGTGGAGAGGAGAAAGAGGTACCTTGTTAGCCCTGGGTGGAGGCAGAAGTCCAGGATCCTCATGTAGTCTCCATTGGTATTCGGGAGGTGAGATTATAACTGCTGGGTAGCTATGCAAGTTCCAGATCCTCTGTCAGTCTTCTTTGACATCATTCTGGTAGGCAGTAGAGGGAAAGGTGCCTCATTACAGTCTAGCAAAGTGGAAACCTAGCTCCCCATTCTGTGTTTGCTGGTGGGGGTGTCAGTGCAACTGCATTTTTTTTTCTTGATGTTTGGCTAGGGGTGGGATTGTTATTGTCTAAAAACTTTCCATCTTGCTAGGTTACCCTTTACCTTTGGCTAGGGAAAGCAGGTTTTTCTTAGAGGCTTTTTTTTCTTTTTAACTGATCTCATTGGTGTTTTCAGATTGCTGGCCTTTATCAGCACCTTGTCTGAGATACATGAGGCAAAGAGGGAAACACAGGGGGACTTACTTGCCATGTCATTCTTGGGTCCTGAGATCTCTAGCAGGTCTGCCTTCTCTAGACCTTTCAGAGTCATTGTGTGTGTTCATGTTTGTGTGTGTGTATATATATCATATATATGTACACATACATTCTAGGATTTTAATCTGCACTTCACAGGAGAAACAGAGAAGTGCACCTACTTCACCTATTCCTTAGTCTAGAGACCTAATCTTTTCAGAAAAGTAAGTTTGAGGAGAAATTTTACTTAAGAAAAATCTTAGCAGTCCTCTGCCCAACTATAGTTTCAGGACTATGCTTTGGAACCATTCCCCAGCATTTCCGTTCAATGTCCAGGCATCTTTTGGAGAAGACCTGGGGAAGTGCAGAACATCACTGAAAAATGCAGAAGGAAGTGGGATCACGTGGGGTACCTGGGCCACCACATCTGTCCCTAGTGACATGGCCAACCCTTTACAGAAATGGCCTGAGCTTGTTACATTGAAGAGTGCAGTACTCAAAGATAAACCAGGAAGTTACTGACACCTAAGAAAGATCCTGGTTTTTTATTCAGAATCTAATAGGCTTTCCTTTCATTGCCCACCAATAGCTCTTGCCAAAGCTTGTCAAGGGACCTTGCCATGCTTTGCTCTCTCAAGGTCCACCTAGAGGCAGTGTTTTACTTCTACAACTGTGTCCCTCATCCTCTCTAAGAACCCTCAATCCCAAAAGTACAAGAGAGAATGATTAGCTGTGTCCCAGCAGCAGCTTGGTGGATAGAATACCAAGACGGGAGTGGAGACTGTGCAAGGCAATGAGGCCTTAACCTCAGACTCACATCACACACTTGACCCACTCAGTATGTTCCAGACTGCTCACCCATTTTGTGTACTAGATTTTGTTTTAAGGGACTTTGTGTCATTTGAAAACAAGCCTTCTTTCTAAAAGTGAAAATTTGCCACCGTGTGAGGTTTTCAAAAATACTGCATCATACTGACCTTGAAAATTTTTCCAGAAGCAAAGTTATAGCATTGTTGCTGGAATGTATGCTATCCTCCAAGGAAACTCATTTATTTGGGGTATCACTTCTAAAGGGATGGCTTGTCACACAAAACTAAACAGAAACAGTCATCTTTCTTTAGGTGTAATCTCTCCCCTCTACCTTCAGTGGATCAAGTGGGCACCAGGGGCCTCCTGTATTCCTATGACTTCCTAATGTTGTGTGCCCAAGATGGAGGTGCTGATGCTAGCAAAACATTGGTTCTAGCCCTGGAAGAATTTGTTAAGGACTCTGTGACCAATTTCCTCTATCCATAAGGTCCCATCTCTTCTTAGTATTAAAATTAATTACCAAGCACACACAGGCTAATTTAGCAAGACGTACAGCATTACTGCCAACAGTGTTTTTTTTTTTTTTTTGGCAACCCTTCATTTGTTCATTCAAAAAAAAGTAAACTGAGCACTTATTTTGTGCTAGGCACTGTTCTAGGTACTGAAGATACAGCACTGAACCAACCAAACAAAACACCACCTTTATGTTGGCTGACATTCTACTGCAAGAGACATACAACAAATGGATAAATATTATGTTAAAAGGTGCTCTGGGGACAAATAAAGTAGAGAAAGGGAAAAGAAAATGTCTGTGGATGGGGTTGGGAGCCTCAATAGTATGGCCATGGAAGGCTGCATTGAGAAGGCGATATTTGAGCAAAGACTTCAAGTAGGTGGGGAGTAAGACATCTGGGCTCTATGGCAGGGACAATCCAGACAGTGGTGATGGCCCTACTGAGTGGGAGTCTGCCTATTCTCTTCAAAGGGCATCAAGAAGGCAGTGTGGTGGGATGGGAGGAACAGGGAAATGAGGATAGAGAAGGGTGGTGGGCAGATCATATAGGGCCTTGTCAATTAGTAAAGGCCTTTGGTTTTCACTCTGAGTGAGAAGGGGGACAACAGAAAGTTATGAGCAGAGAAGCAATGTGATCTAACTTAGGTTTTTGGCAGGATACCTTTAGAAGGACAAAGGTAAGAGAAGAATGCCTACTAGGAGGCTAATATGGTGGTCTATGGGACAGAGGACAGTGGTTTGAGAAAGGGTGGTGGTGAGGGTCATGAGAAGTAGGTCAGTGCTGGAGATATTTTGAAATAAAAGTCAGAGGATTTGCTGTTGGTGTGAATTTGATGTGGACAGTCTGTCACATTAGGTTTACTTCATCCCCTCAAAGTTTCCAAGTACACCAGTGGGTTATCTATTCTTATACTAGAAAACTGGACAGAAGAAGGAAAACTGAAGATCGGACTGACCCAATGTTAGCCTGAGATTTTCAGCTACTGTGTCTTCTGCCATTGTTGAAAGCTGGTCTGAAAACTTGCTTTAAAAACGTTTTTCACAATGGCCCACTGTAAGAAATACATTTCTACATTGCAACCCAGTGTGCTTGGTCCCACAAACACATCATCACACAATTTTACAGAAAATCATTCATCTTACTAAATGCATCGTGATGCTTTCCTTTCTCTTCCATTTTACTTCATTAAGACAATGCTGGTCACTGCCCTCTAAATTGATTTCACAATCCACCAATGACCTCAATCTATGGTTTAAAAATCCCTGGACTCTATAACACCTTTGGTGAAGCAGATCTTTGCACTGGCCTGGTGATGCTCTTGACATTATTCTTGGGCTGTCAAGGTCACAGTTCTTTAATACTATGCTCATTGTGCTGTGTATGTTGGAGAGTCCATAGATCATCGGCATATAGGCTATGGTGCTCCATATAGAGATGTACATAAGGCTTGGGATCCTGCAAATAAAATCTTTCTGAGGTCTCCATTTGCTTGGAGACCAGACAACGTTAGAGGTAAGCCATGTCAAGCTTGGTAGGAATCATAATTAGTAACAAGAGAATTAAAGGACATTTGATACCAAGTTGATTTCAATAGTGTATAAAAACTTTGCTTCTATATAGCTTCATTTCCTTCCCCCTCCTTTGTCCTGTTCTCATACAAATCACATATTATATGTATATTCCCATAAATACAGATTTAGAATTATTTTTATGCAGTTTTCTTTTAAATAAATAGGAGAAAAAAGAGACAAACAAAAATATATTCATAGTGCCTTTTATATTTACCTAAGTAGTTGCCTTTACTAGTGCTCTTTATTTCTTTAGGTGGATTCAAGTTACTGTCTAGTACCGTTCTATTTCTGCTTGAAAGCCTTTCTTTAATATTTCCTGTAGGGCAGGTATGCTAGTGATGAATTCTCTGTTTTTGTTGATCAGAAAATGTGTTAATTTCTCCTTTATTTTTTTGAAGGATAGTTTTGCTGGGTATGAAAGTTTTGGTTGACAGGTTTCTTTCTTTCAGCCCTTTAATAGGTAGCCCCATTGCCTTCTAATCTCCATGGTTTCTGATGAAAAATCTGCTGTTAATTCTTATAGAGGATCCCTTGTAGGTGATGTCTCCCTTATCTTTCTACTTTCAAGATTATCTCTTTGTGTTTCAATAGTTTAATTGTAACCTGTCTAGGTTTGATCTCTTTGACTTTATTCTGCTTGGAATCCACTGAGGTTCTTGGATGTGGAGATCAATGTTTTTCATCAAATTTTGGAAATTTGGGTCATTATTTCTTCAGATATTTTCTTCTGCCTTCTTTTCCTCTCTTCTTTTTGGGGATCGTATTACATATATATTGTATGCTTGAGTCTGTCTATCAAGTCTCTGAGACTCTATTAACTTCTCTTCTTTGTTTTCTATTCCTCAGACTGAATAATTTCAACTGATCTGTGTTCAGATTCACCAATTCTCTCTTGTGTTTGCTCTGTTCAGACTCTGTAGTGAATTTTCATTTTAGTTATTGTGCTCTACAATTCTAGAATTTCTATTTGGTTCCATTGTATAATTTATATCTCCTTATCAATATACTTTATTTGGCAAAACACCATTCGCATACATTTCTTTAGTTCTTTAGATTTTTTTTCCAGTTCTTTGAGCACATTTTAAAAAGCTGATTTAAAGTTTTTGACTAATAAGTCCAACATCTGGACTTCCTTAGGAACAGTGTCTATTCATTTATTTTTGTGGAGGGCCATAATTTCTTGTTTTTCTGAATGTCTCATAATTATTTTGGTCAAACTGCACAATAAAATCATACAATGTGACAACTCTGGAAATCAGATTTTCCCTCTTTCCTGGGGCTTGTTGCTATTGCTATTCTGCTATTGCTATTGTTGTGTGTTTGTTCAGTCATTTTTTAGAAAACTAATTCTGTAAAGTCTCTATTCTTTGTCCTGGACCTTGAAGTCTATGCTTGGTTAGCTTAGCTGTCTGCTAATGATTGGACAGAGACATCTTTAAATGCCTAAATCAGTAAGACTCCCACACCTTGCAAAGAAGTTCTGTGTGCATTTCGAGGCCTGTCTTCAATACTCAGCCAGCTGATTGTCAACTCTTCCTTAGCCTTTGCTTTCTGCTTCTGCAGAGCCTCAACGTCAGCCAGAGGTGAGAACTTAGAGACTTCTCAAGTTTACCCTGAGCATATGCACAGGCCTATTATGCACATGGCCTTCTAGATTCCAAAGAATATATTAGAGCTTCTCAGAGCTCCTCATTGACATCTCATTTCCTAGCTTTTCCTTTTAAGCTTTTTTGGTTAGACTATTATTTGCCTTAATTATAATCTACTTCCTCAGGCAGGTGGTTAAACAATTGCTGATGATTTATTTTTATACATGCCTCCAAGAAAAAGACTGTTTGCACTGCATGAGCTCTTAGGTCAAGAAAATACAAGTCTTATGAGTGGGGTCTTCCAGGGAACCAACAGGTAGATATGAGAGTGGGGCTTTGAAGGAGGTCTAACTGTGTTCTGCCCCTCCAGAGACTGCCAGATTTCTGTTTTTCACTGAAATTGCATGCTGTTGGTTTCCAAGGCTACTGTGGAGCTGGAGATAGGGGGATGAGAATAAGGTAAGTCAAAATACTGTAAAGCTCACTGTTCTTACTGAGATTCTGCCAATTTTTTTTTCAATAAATGCTCCCAGGTTGCTGCAAGATTTTGTTTAATTTTCTGAGTTCTGAAAACATTGATTATGACCATTTTTGTCAGTGTTCACCTTGCTTTTAGGGAAGAGATAATTTTTAGAGGTCTTTATTAAACCACTCCCTCTGATATCACTCTTAAAATGATGTTTGAGGCTGGAAATCAACATAAACCAAGCTGACTGAGTGGGAACATAACCAGAGTATTTAATGGATGTGCAACTTTTGGAAGAGGGACAATTTTGGCTGGATCATAGGGGCTGTATAGAGTCCCCATGTGGGAATAAGGTAGGATGGCAAGATTGAAGCCACATTCAAACTGACGTTCAAAATGTTTGAAGACAGAAATCAACATGGTGAAGACAATGTTTTAGGAGTATTAATCCAGTAGAGTGTCCAGGAGGTGGGTGAGAGTAGAAGCAAGAAGAACAGTTACTTTAGTCAGAAGGGGGACATTGTGTACTTGGAACAAGCAATAAGAATAGGTTGGGTGTGAAAGCATCCCAAAGGAAGCTTCTTTAGGACAGTCAATTACTGGTTATTGGGGAGGGCTTCAAAGCATGGTTGTTGTGTACATAATTGTTTTCTGTAGCTGCTAACAGTGGGGACGCTTCTCTGCCAAGTTTTCTTCCTGCCTGCTCAGAAGTTATGTATCTTCCAATGGGATCCCTTTGGCCTCATCCTTTTGTACTGTCTGCATCTATAAACGCTCCTCCTAGTGAAGTACCTTGAGGTTTTTGGCCATCAGTCCTATCAGTAGTGCTGCTCATTGGTGGTAAAGCACAGCTGGTGTTCACAAAGCTTCATGGAATCACATATGAAGTTTTTGACTTATAGGAGCCCTATTTTTAGGACATCAATAGGTTTGCCATCCAATTGCTGCTGGTGGTGAGAGAACCCTGCACAGAGAAGGAGAAGGGCTGGGCGCTTTCCTTCTGGGATGTCATTGATATTCAGAATGTCCCCTCCAGGTACACCGGCCCAAAGGTAAAGATGTGGGGAGGATAGCTCATCAGACACAGCAGGTGCTGGGGTTCCACTGTGCTTTATGTCTCCCAAGTGGTATATCCAAATTCTTTCTGTATCTCCAAACATTCAGGTCTTTTCAGACAACCAGAGACATGTCTCAAGTTCTAGGTTATATCAGACACAGTTTCCCAAAGTACAGTAGTCCCCTACCTGCCGCCCTCCATCTGTGGTGATACATTTGAAGGCCCCTAGTGGATGCCTGAAACCACAGATAGTAGGAAACCTGATTGCTGTTCATTGCAATATGGCTCTGTTCACGTGTTCCACCCACAAATCTAATGCCCTTTTTATCTTAATTAAGCATTTATCATGAACTGTGGCTGTAACTTTGGCAGACTGAGGTGAGACAGCAAAACTAGTCCAAACTACCTTTTCCTTCTTTACAATTTTACAGATAGATTATTTTTACTGTAGATCATAGAAACATCAGCATATAATTGTTTTCTTTCCTCCTTAAGTTGAGAACTTTCACTTTTTCACTTAAAAGAAGCACATTATAGCTTCTCTTTGGCGTATCCATATTGCCAGCATCACTATTCCTGTGCTTTGGGGCCATTGTTAAGCAAAATTAGGGTTACTTGGACACAAGCACTGGGTGGCGTAGACAGTGTGGAGATGCTGGACAAATGGAGGATTCACATCCCAGGAAGGCCAGGAGTGGGACAGTATGGGTGAGATGTCATTGTGCTACTCAGAAGCGTGCAATTTAAAACGTATGAATTGTTTACTTTTGGACTTTTCCATTTAATATTTTCAGACCATGGTTGGCAATGGGTAACTGAAACCAAGGAAAGCAAAAGTGTGGATAACCGAGACTACTGTATAGTCCATGGAACTCCAGTCCCATGAGCATCTCTCACAAAGAAGTCTAACATGCCAGAAAAGGCTTCATTCTCTGTTTTCTTTAGGAAGGGTCACAGTGCATGTTACCATGTTAAAAGCTCTCAGAAGTTCTGTGAATAACTAAACTTCTAGTCTATTTAACTTATTATTTCCTAGTTTCACTGACCACAGAACCCTTTTTCCTATGGCCACCCCACTTTGAAGTGAGGCCTTTGATAAGCGTCACTTAATCATTCATTTACCCTCTTCCCTCTGGTCATACACAATATGAATCAATGTTCCAAGGGCTTCAATAAGTGCCAGACCCTTGGAAAAATGAGGAATCAATTAAGCACATGGCGAGTCACCCAGACAGCCCAGATGTCACAACCCTGCCGTGCTGAATTGCCCCAAAAGATCCTGAATGGCTACAGCTTCTTAGAAACTTGGAAGGCTCCCTCTGCTATTTTTTTTTCTCAATGGAGTGGGGTTTCCTCAATGTAAAATAGGGTAACTGGTAACAGCACTAACCTCATAGATGCTATATCATATGACTGTGGCGAGGTTATTTACTTGATATGAGTTCATGTATGCGAAGTGCTCAGAACAGTTCCTGGCACATAGTGAGCTTTATTGTATTAGTCTTGCCCTGAATACATTCCTTAACGACCTATGTTGCATTCATTCTCATTAGGTTGCTATTATAATGTTATCATGATCTATTATTCTAGCTTTTCCAAAAAAACAAACGGTCAAGAGTGAAGCTTAAGTCTAAAATAGCAGGGCATGATTGCAGGTTGCATGCAAACAGTCTCTGTGTCTCTCTGTCTCTCAGTCTGTCTCTGTCTCTGTGTCTGTCTATTTCTCTTTCTCTCACTTACGCACATACACGCCACTCTCTCACTCTGAATTAATCAATTGCCATTGATCTGTCTCAGGCCTGGGGTCCCAGTTACAGCTCCCCTGAGGTATGGACTCAAAAGATGAGAGGAAGAAAGAAAAGAGGCTTTCTTTGGGGAAGAAAGATGGGAGCTAAGAGGGGAGGAAGGCCTGCAAATATCCAGGATCATTGTTCAGAATATGTCTCGACAGTTTTATAGAAACAACCCAGACAGCTCTAGGGCCGGCAATTTCCACCAAGAGAAAGAAGAAGCCCTTGATCTCCATAAATCTCCCCGAGAGTAAGGTGTGTGCGTCGCACACGATAGAAAAATACTGTCACACACCACAGAGGGAGAAAAGATGCAAGCCAATGGAAGTGACATTTCTCCCTGGAGGTAAATGTTAGCTGGGAGGGTGATTGTTCCCCGCCTCTAAGGAAAGGAAATAGCAGGTTTACATGTGCCTGCGGCCCCCCGCGCTCCCCACCTCTTCAACTCCTCGTTTCCGCCTGCAAGAAAGGAGAGGATCACTTTCCTCTTTAGAAGCAGCCATTGGAAACTAGGGAAATAGCAAATTGGGCATTATGCCCATCATTTCCAAGAAAGTCAGCAGGCGCTGGAGAACCCAGTCTTTCCTCCCAGGCCTACTTTTCTGGAGGAATGGGGAAAGAAGGGAAGCCAAGGAGACCAGGCTGACATTTCCAAACAGAAAGGGTATGTCCCTGGTCCTCAGGGAGCGAGAACTGGGACGCCAAGGGGCCATGTTGGGAACGAGGCTGCACAGTGACACGACATTGCGTGTGTGCACTCAAAAAGACGACACACTCACCACGCTGTAATGACTAATAAAAACAACCCGTCAGAAATATGTCTCCACTTTCCTTTGCGCCAGGTAATGAATTAAAGATGACAAGGGAAAAACAAACTTCAGTGGCGTGCCTTCTTTCTAAGCATTAGAAAAGCTTCAGTCAAATTGTGCAGCACTGGAAATTCCTCTTCCCAATCATGCCTGCAACTCTAAAGCGGATCAGAACCTTCCAGGGCTCAGACCCAATTCACAAACATGTGCCCACCTGGGCCTGGGGTCTGGCAACCCTCGTTACCGTGCCCGAGACAGAACGCCAGGTTGGACCCTTGTAAGCAGTCTGACAGCTCACAAATGGAAAAGGGACAGGTCTAATTTAAAATGTGTTACCGCCCCTGTGCCCAGGCTGGGAGGGACAGAGAACTGAAGGGTGGGCACTGGGCCAGGGAGGCTCGGGAAATGATATGCTGCCTGCCAGGTAGCAGGCTTGGCTCAGCGTTTCCCAGGAGCTTGTTGTGCTGGCTTTATTTACAGCCTGAATATTGGGTGTGGTGCCGAGTTCCCTTTGAAGGTGCCTGTGTCCATCAGATAAGTATCCGAGGTCTGGAACTGCAGAATGGGGGTGAGGATGAGCGCTCTCCACCAACCCCTAGATTTGCTGTGTCACTGAGGAGGGCTTGGAGCGGACCCTTATCCCCACCCAGCTTCTACCTCGGCCTCCAGCAGAGCTGTCTGGTTTGTATGCCCCACCCTGACTTGTTTGTCACGCAGTTGTGTTTGAAGAAATCGTCCTCCGTTGAGGCTGCTGCTGGCCTGCTCACTGCTGGCTGCCTGCTGGGATTTCTCAGTCCTTGCCTCTCCTCCAGCCAGACCTGTGACTTTGCTATGCTGGGCTCTGGTCACAGTGGCCACCTCTCAGGTCAGGGTGTATACCTTCAATTTGTTCTGGAAAAAGTCCCCACAGGCACCCTGGGCCTGTGTGGGAAGCCCAAGAATGCCAGGGTACGTCTCAGAGCTCAGCTCAGCCACTGCCCCCATTCAGGGAGACTTGTGGAGGCCCTTTCTTTGTGTCCAGTGGAAGATACCAAAGGCCTGTGTGAGGAAGGGGGTAACCCAGCCGGGACAAACCATTTCATCACATCTTTCCTGAAGGGTTAGACCAGGCAGGACAAAGCCCTGGGTCTCTAGCACGTTCCTTGTCCTGCGCATTCTAACCACAGAGGCCTCAGCAAAGACAGGGACTGAGACTCTCTTCAATGAGCTCCTGCAGAGCTATTATCTGTGGGCTGACGGCTCCTGAGCACTTGGCCTGTCTAATTGTCTGAGGCAGTGCCTGGGGTGGGGCGTCTGCTACAGAGCCCAAACTGGGAACTGTGCAGACCACGGCCTCCACAGGCTAAAGTGGCTCCCACCTGCTCCAAGACCAAAGCCACAGTTGGTATCATTCCTTATAAATAGCACACATCTAATCCAAATGCGAAATTAAATTAGACTTAAAATAGTGACATAGTTGACACCTGGTTCACTGCAAATGGTAACTAACAGCACCTACGTTAGTAAATACTCATTTTCTATGGCAAGGTTCCTTTTTTCCAAAGTTCTCCCACTTGACCTGAACCCAAAGGTGTTTTGTGTGTGTGTGTGTGTGTGTGTGCATGTGTGTATTGGTGTATATTAATGGGCAGGTCTTTGTGGAGAACTTTGATAAATATTGGCAATGAGTCGCCCTCCCCACCTGATGCATGTGTGAATGAAAGTGCTCTCCACTGAAAAGATAAGAGCAGCAGGAAAGCTAACTTCTAGTTCCTCCTTGCTTCCACCCCTTAGTCCAGTTTTCATTTGTCCCTTTCTCTTGGTGTTCACAGGGGCAACTTGCTCTAATTCCGACCCCATTGCTAGAACCAGAAGTCCCAACACTCAGGTCTTGATTTCAGCCCAACCTGCTTCAGCTTCAAACTGTGGCTGAAAACATTCTCCTCATTTTGCTGTGTGAGGAGCCTCAGCCACAGCTGGATAGCAGAGTCTGAGTATGTGAGTATATGTGTTTGGGTTTTCAACAGACATTGATTAAGTATTGACTAAGTGTCAGTGTATTCTGTGTTGGGGAGACAAAGGGCACAGCCATGGTTCCTGCTCTTGGGGCATCATCCTTCAACAGAAGAGGTGAAGGTCATCCTTTTTATTTGTTAGTTTATTCATTCACCCACTTATTTAAGATTTATTAAGGGCCTTTCATGTGCCAGAGACTATACAAAGACACTACAAATCCAAAATTAAATGACACTTAGTCACTACCCCACTGAAGCTTGCGGCCCATGGGCAGCATTTGATAAACCAATGCACACAGCACAGAGTATGCCACATATCATAGCTGAAATATGCATGGTTTACAGTAGAAAATCCAAGGAGGGTCATCTACAGCAGAGAGCTTCACTTCAGTTTTCTGGAGATGTTGCTGGAGTTGGGTTTTCAAGAGCACTGTGGTAGATTAAAGATGGTCCCAGAGTGTTTGCTTTTCCCACTCACTGAAACCTAGCCTAACTCTTCTGCCTTTGAACCTAGGGTGGGCTTAGTAACCTTCTTAATTGGTAGAGAGTTCAAGAACTATTTTTCTAGAACTACCAAGGCTAGGTAAGAAGACTTGCAGCATCTACTTCCTGGCACTTGGAATCAGGACTATCCTGGAGAGGTGACATGTAGGTGCTCCAGTTGGCAGTCCTGGCTGGGCTTGGCCCTCTAGTCATTCCAAGGCAACAGACATGTGAAAGAAGTTATTTTGGACCCTCCACACCAGCCCACCTGCTAGCTGAATAACACCAAGTGACCTCTGTTTATACCATGAGGAAAAGAAGGATCACCCAGCTGAGCCCTGTCAAAATTTCTTATCTATAAAATAAAATAAGTGTTAGGCTGTGAGACCTGCATAGTGGTGGGACAGACATACCCCTGTGATCATATTCATGCTAATGGGTGCAAGGAGGGTATGTAGTTTGTCCTCCTGGTTATAGGGCATAGCATAGCCTGCTGCTGGTCTCTGAAATCATTTACTCCTAGAGGAAGTTTCCCCTTAGCCAGATAAATCATCAGCCTTCCTCCTCCCACTACACACACACTTCCTAAATTACTGCTCCCCACACCACAATTAGGCATTCTTGTGTTCATTGATTCATTCTTCGATTTGTTTAAAATATAATGATTTGATATATATTCATTACACTAGCAACACTTATTCACCACTTGTCAGGCCCTGGGTTCAACACTTATATGAATTATGTCACTTAATCCTCATGACATCCCATGAGGTGGTTAGTACAGCTAGTTCTGCTATGGTACTCATTTTAAAAATGAAGATTTGTTCAATACAATTGACATACTAGGAAACAATTTAATCATATGCAAATGTTGCATTTGCTTATGTATAATTTTGTCTACACACACACAACTAAGTGAACACAGAAGATTGCGTCCAGCTGAACAGAACTGCTTAAGGATACACAAAATGCACATATGTACATGCCTTAAACATCTATCAGCTGCCTCAGTTACCATGTACCCAGAGGTGCACCCATTCACATCCAGTGTTACCTCTTTCCATCCAATTTTAGATTATCCTCCTTCCAGTACTTCAAAATAACTCACAAGCTGCAACTTACCTGATGCCACTTCCACAAGCAAACTTTAGCTCTTTCTTGTTCAAGGTAAAGCACCATACTTATTTGCGGTGTTATGTATTTAACCAGTTAACGTGTAAAACAGTATGCTATGGACTGAATGTCTGTGTCCCTGCTGCTGACCCATAAATTAATACATTGAAACTTTAATCCCAAATGTGATGTATTTGGAGATAGGCTTTTGGGAGTTAATGGGGGCTTAGGTCATGAGGGTGGAGCCGTTATGAGGCAATGAGCATTCTTATAAGAAGAGACACAAGAGAGCTTGCTTCTTCTCCCTGCTGTCTGTAATATGAGGACACAACAAGAAGATGGCTTTCTGCAAACCAGGAACCAAATTGGCTGCAACTTAATCTTGGGAATCCCAGCCTCCAGAACTGTGAGAAATAAATGTCTGTTGTTTAAGCCCCCCAGTCTATGGTATTTTTGTTATACCAGCTCAAACTAACTAAAACACAAATACTACCATTTTTATTAGGTGCCTGTTATTTTATGTGTCACTAACCAAGGTTTTGGGTTTCATACCCTAACCCCATTTAGGAATGCATGTGTTACACTGTAGCAAAACTGACTGTAAAATTATCTTCATTTTATAGATGAGGAAATTGGGACTTAGAAAAGGCTGGCTCAAGCTGGTAAGTGTGGGATCAAAGCTCAAATTTCTGGTTGAGAAACTAGAATCAGCCCAGCCCTGCTTCCCCTCACCCCGGCTCTGAACTACTGCACTGTATTGCTTCTCAGTACGCAGGCAGAAAGATAAAGTGGAGAAGGGACGGGGCCCTGAGCCACAAGAAAACTGATTCCTCAGTTCCTGAGCATTGAAACTCTGGCTTCCCTCTTACAGTTTCAGCCTCCTTTCCTCCCCAGACCCCTCACCTGGGTGCCCTGGCCCCAATGCCCACCTGGTAGAACACTCCTCTTCTGTGCCTCTGCCCTCTTCCCTGAGGCTCTGAGGCACGACTGCCTCTTAATCTCGTCTGTCTTCTCAGTTATGGCTCAGGGCCTGGCACCTGACTGGGCCTCCTAAATGTTTCTGGAGCTAGACTAACCAGAAGAGGAGGTTTGGCTGCAGTAAGTGGGCAGAAGGAGCCAAGCTCCTAGGGCTGGCATGGAGGGAGGCCTAGGAGGGCTACCAGTAGCCTCTACAATACGCTCAACAGCAAAGCAAACTGATAAATTCCAGGCACAATTATAGCCCCCCTCCCTAATATCTGATTAGAAACCAAGGAAGACAGAGTGCCCTGCAGCCTGAAGAGGACATCTCTGAAGCTTCCCAAAGGTGGAAGTAAGCTCCTTGCTCCTCCCTGCCCATTTGTTCTTCTCCACCTTCCTCTAGTGGGTTGATCAGAACTCTGTGTGTGCCTCATGGCTGGCCCAACATTTCCTTGGTCTACAGATCCCACCTCCCCACTGGAAATGTGCAATCTCTCTATCTCTTTAGATCTCAGTGCCCTGTGGTTTCCCATGCTCCTTCAGTCATTAATCATGTGCATCTTTGTGATGAAGCCTAAGACATTGGCTAGCGGTATTTCTTAACTTCTCATGTACATGCAGGTCCTAACTTGAGAACAAATTGTGTATTGAAGTCGAAGGCAGGTGAGCCATTGGATTCAGAACACATGTTCCCCTAGAAGCTGTGTTGCAAATGGTGGGTGGGCTCCTCAGCAGTTCATGAAAGTCTATTTAACCCACCATGTGACTGAACCAGACCACAGCAGAATCCTGGGTGCTGGAGGGGTGGGAGGACATGCAGGAGGGAGGGAAAGGTGGAAAAGAGTTGCTTCTTCCTGAGCATAAGACCAGCAGTCAGGAAAAAACAAAGAAACCTAGAGTTTAATGTATGTGCCTCCATATCTCTTTCTGGAACCTTCTCCCATCTGCTACTCCCTCTTTCCCCAGTGTCACACTCCCCTGGCCTCATGCCTGTCCTGAGACACTCAGCAAAGAGGTTAATAGCAGAAGATTTGGAGTCCAACAGATCTAGGTTTAGTCCCAGTCTCAGGTCCAGTATATGTATACAGTGTAATTCTTAGACCTCAGACTAGGAATTAACTTTCAGCCTCAGTTTCCTCATCCAGTGATGGTTTTCTTGCCTTGTAGGGGTGAGGTAAGTAATGAGATAATTTGCATGGACCTAAATGCTTCCCCAGGGGGCTGTCTTAAAAGTTCAGTGACTGCTATTTTTAGGTGATGAAGGACTCTGCAAGCAAATCTATAGGCATCCTCTAATGTGGAGTTACTCAAGCTTCTTAAATCTGTCAGTTTGGAAAAATTCTCAGGATCTAGTTCTTGAAATCACTGCTTTTTCTCAATTTTCTCTTGTCTGTCCATCTAGAACTTCAATTTCACCTATTTCAGATAATTTTACCGTTTGCTATGTGTTTGCTAAACTTTTCCCCTCTCCTGTGCTGCTTTGTTCTGGGTATTTTTTCTTTATCTCTCTTCAAGTCACTATACCTGCCTACTACTGTATATTATCAATGTTTAAACAAATCTGTTGAATTCTTAATTTCTGTCATTGTACTTTTTAGTTCAAGGAGTTCCATTTGATTATTTCTTATAGATTCCAATTCTATGGTGAAATTCTTTGTCTTTCTTATTATTTCCTTGAACTGCTGATCATAGTTATTTAAAATTTCATGTCAATTAACTCTAATATCTGGAGCACCTCAGTTCATTTCTATTTTCTATTTTATCTCTTTCCACCTCCTCCTTTTCCCCATTTTTTGCCATCTCCTGCCATGTCTGGTAATTTGCAAATTGAATGTTGGACATTGTGCATGAAAAGTCATAGAGCCTTTGAATGATGTTATCTTCCTTCAGAGAGGATTTAACAGGTTGGTAGGGTGTTGGCTGATCACCTTCATCTATAAAAAGCTGGTTACTTATTTCAGGTTTTTTTTTTCTTACTCCTAGGGGTAACTTTTCCAAGGTCTCAACTGACAGTTTGGGTGTTCACCAGGGGCTTTCTTTCTTGGCACAACATGAACTCCAATTTTTTCTTTTTCTGAGACACAGTCTCACTCTGTTACCCAGGCTGGAGTGCAGTGGTGCAATCACTGCTCACTGCAGACTCAACCATCCAAGCTCATGTGATCCTCCCACTTCAGCCTTCAAAGTAGCTGGGACCACAGGCACTTGCCATCATGCCTGGCTAATTTTTTAATATTTATAGAGAGACAGGAGTCTCGCTATATTGCCCAAGCTGGTCTCAAACTTTTGGGCTCAAGCGATCCTCCCACCTCAACATCTCAAAGTGCTGGGATTATAGGTGTGAACCACTGTGCTCGGCTCTGAACTCTAGTTTTTGTCTCTTTAGGACGCTAAGACTATTGAAGTTAATGATTAGTTTTTTTAATGTGGCTTATTTCTGCTTGGTTTCTGGGATGGTTAATTTTGTCTGGGCTAAGGGATGCCTAGAAACCTGGTAAAACCTTAATTCTGAGTATGTACCTGAGTGTGTTTCCAGAAGAGATTGGCATCTGAATCAGTAAACTGAGTAAAGAATATGGCTCTCACCGCTCTGTGTGTGTGTGGAGGGGGGGCACCATGCAATTTGTTGAGGGCTGGAAGAGAACAAAAGGCAAAGGAAGGGCCAATGTACTGTCTTATGTTTGGGCTGTGACATCCATCTTCTCCTACCCTCAGACATTGGTGCTCCTGGTTCTCAGGCCTTTGGACTTGGACCAGGACTTGTATTATGCCATTGTTTCCCAGCCCCATTCCCTTCCAGGTCTCAGTACTTCATATTCAGACTGAATTACATCACTGGCTTTCTTGGGTCTCCAGTTTGCAAACAGCAGGTTGTGGGACTTCTTAGTCTCCATAATCTCATGGGCTAATTCCTTTAATAAATCTCTCTCTCTATCATACCTTCATGGCTGTTCTCGTCCACTTTCCTTTAATGGGTCTATCAGAACTCCATGTATGCTTCATGGCTGGCTCAACACTCCCTTGGCCTACAAGGTCCCACCCACTCCCTGCACTGGAATCTTGTAACCTCCCTCTGTCTCTTTAGAACTCAGTGCCCTGTGGCTTCCCATGCTCCTTCAGTAATTAATCATCTGCATCTTTGTGATGAGGCTGAAGACATCATCTGGTACAATATTAGGGCTTCTCGCATTGCTATAAAGAAATACCTGAGACTGGGTAATTTATAATGAAGAGAGGTTTAATTGACTCACAGTTCTGCAGACTTTACAGGAAGCATGGTTCTGGCATCTGCTCGGCTTCTGGGAGGCCTTGGGAAGCTTGCAGTCATGACGGAAGGTGAAGGGGGAGCAGGCACGTCACATGGTGAAAGCAGAAGCAAGTGAGACACACTTCTAAATAACCAGATCTCGCGAGAACACATTCACTATCACAAGGACAGCTCTAAGGGGATGGTGCTAAACCATTCATGAGAAATCCACCCCCATGTTTCAATCACCTCCCACCAGGCCCCATCTCCAACACTGGGGAATACAATTCAATGTGAGATTTGGGTGGGGCAAATATCCAAACTATATCAGGTGCTATTTCTTAACTTCTCATATACAGGAAGATCCTAACAATAGTGTGTGTGTGTGTGTGTGTGTGTGTATACATATATATGTATCAATAAGAGAAACAGTACCTGATATATTTCAGATACTTACCCTGCCCAAATCTCATGTTGAAATGTAATCTCCAATGTTAGAGGTGGGGTCTGACAGGAGATGATTGGATCATGCTGGTAGATTTCTTATGAATGGTTTAGCACCATCCTCTTAATGCTATCCTTGCAATAGTGAATGAGTTCTCACAAGATCTGGTTGTTCAAAAGTTTGTATCAATAGGAGATCTGGTTGTTTAAAAGTGTGTATTGATAAGAGATATATATATATATCTTATATATATCTTATATATCTCAATAGGAGATATATATATTATGTATAGGATCAATAGGAGATATATATCTATATGTACAAACATATATAGTTCTATTAATGAGAGATGTGATCCTATTTCTCTGGAGAACTCTCACACTAAGACAATTTTTTACCCTGTAGGTGTGACAGATACTGTGATGCAATACCTAGATCCCCCTTCAGGAATGAAGGAGTTAGTCCCCCAACTGCTAGGGATTGTCAATTGGCAGCCCCTTTGAGGATTGCTTCTGCTGAAAAAAAAAAAGTAAAAACAAAACTGCTTCCTGCAAGGTTCACACCCTTCCAGGGCAACCTGTACCCAGTGCTTTCTTGCCTTTGGGGTAAAAGCACCTGCTGCTGTGCAGCAACTTGGGACAATTCTAGATTGGAACAACAACCCTAGAGCTAGAAGGGTTGCTATAGTTCCAGAACACCCTGTGTGGTTGGCAGAGGCTGAGGCTGCAACAAATTCTGCTTTCTTCCTCCCCCTTCTATAGAGGGTGATCCTAAAAGTACCTCCTAATAAACATTGTGCTCATTAATCTCTGTCTCAAGGAACACAGTCTGTGACATTAGGCCTGCACATGCACAACTTAGAAGTCAGCAATGCCTTGAGGGTATATTGGGTGCCAAATATTAGGCACATTTCAATGCATTTCCTGTGTCTTTGGGATCTTGGCTTCTTTGGGGCATTGGCTGCCTTGGTTGCTATCCAATGCCTTCCAACAGTTGGCCTTTGTGTTTTATCCAGCTTTTATAGTTGTTCTCAGTGGGAGATTAATCTGATATCATCCGCTCCATCATAGCTGGAAACAGATCATGCTGACTGTTTTAATTCTCAGAAGCCAGAAGGAGCAATGATGGAAACTGTTGCTGGGAACCTAATTCTGTTCAACAAAGAACTGTTGATTGGAGATGCAGAAATGATGAAAACCTGAGGAGAAAATGACCTTGTTTTCTTAGACTCTGCAACACCCAGGAAGGAGAATACAGAGAACAGCTACATATATGCCACGGACTTTAGAAATACAGACTTCAAACTTCCCAAGGAAAAGAGATAGAATCCAGGGGCCAGATAAATAAAAAAGAAATATCAAAAGCCATCTGAAAGTAAAAGTGAAAATTTGACACTATAATCGCAAAAAAAGCCAAAGAAAGAAGGAGAAGGAAATCTGGAAAACAGACAGACTCATATGCTGGTACACTTTTTGGAATGTAGAGTATAAATAATAAACAAGTAGTAATCATACACAGACTAGTTAATATGTTGGACAACAGTAAAAGAGCAGAAAGATCTAAAGAAGATACTAATGGGCTGGGTGAGTGAAATCTAACAATATGAGATTGAGTAGGGGCAATGGATTTACTCAGGTCCTAAGAGCCTAACTTTACAAGGACAAGGTGAAAATCAGGTTTAAAAAGTGTTCATGTGAAAAGCAAAGAAACAAACAAAGCACCTTAAGCACTTTAGTTTACTAAGTGTGGTATGAATTGCTGCTATGAACTTGTCATCTAAAATAAAATTTTAAATTGCATTAACAGAAGTACAAAGTCTCAAGCGAGAAAGTCCTATAATTACTCTGTGTGGGTAGTCTGACCTCAGACCTTGACATAGTCTGAATGTGTCCCTCCAAAATTCATATTGAAATGTAATTCCCATTGTGGTGGTGTTAGTAGGTGGGGCTTTTTGGGAAGTGCTGTTACAAAAGAGGTTGTAGAGAGCTGCCCTGTCCCTTCTTCCATGTGAGGACACAGGAAGAAGTGTACCATCTATGAAGCAGACAGAACCCTTCACAGTCATCAGATCTGCTGGTGCCTTAATCTTGGACTTTCCAGGCTCCAGAACTATAGGAAACAAACTTCTGTTTATAAATTACCCATCTTAATGTATTTTGTAATAGCAGCCCAAATGAGCTAAGACAGACGCTAATTACCACAATTTGAGCAAGACATTAACCAACCATGGTGTGTTCAGAGTAGGGCAACCAGGATGTTGAAGGAAACGGGTCATATGAGTGACTTTGGAAGAAATGGAATGAGAAGAAGTAGGTCCTCTGTAGGAATCATCTTCACGTATGCATGTGGCTATCGGGTTGAAGGGGCTTTTGATTTTTTTCCTTCATGAAACAAGGGACAGACTGTGGACAGACAGATTTAGATTCAAGTACATGAAGAAATGTTAAACCATTAGAACTGTTGGAAAATGGAATGGGCTTCCACTAAAGCTGGTGTTGTCTCCCTCCCTGTTGTGCATTCATGAGAGGCTGGAGGCTGAGGGTCCCCCAGTTGGTTGAAGGGTGGAGGAGGCAAGGGAGTGTTTTGATTGGCCAATAATGTTAAAAAAGTTTGGCCGTGTATGATGGTTCACGCCTGCAATCCTAGCACTTTGTGAGGCAGAGGCGGGCAGATCACCTGAGGTCAGGAGTTTGAGACCAGCCTTGCCAATATGGCGAAACACCATTTCTACTAAAAATACAAAAATTAGCCAGGCGTGGTGGCATGTACCTGTAATCCCTGCTACTCAGGAGGCTGAGGCATGAGAATAGCTTGAAGCTGGGAGGTGGAGGTTGCAGTGAACCAAGATCACGCCACTGTAGTCCAGCCTGGGTGACAGAATAAGATTCTGTCTCAAAAAAAAAAAAAAAAAAAAGAAGTTTGAGTCAACATTAAAGTTTGAGAGATTTTACATAAAATAAATTTCTAGCTTCCACTGAAAAAAATAAGATATATGCCATTATTTAGCTCTCTTTTCTGCAAATAAACCAACGGCAGCTAGTTTGCTTATAGCCTGTCTTAGTCCATTTGTGTTGCTATAAAGTAATACCTGAGGCTGTGCAATTCATAGACAAAAGAGGATTATTTGGCTCATGGTTCTGCAGGCTGTACAAAAGCATGGTGCCAGCATCTGCTTCTGGTGAGGGCCTGATGAAGCTTCCACTCATGGCAGAAGACAAACGGGAGCAAACATCAAATGGTGTGAGAGAAGGAAAGAGACAGAGGTGGGAGCTGCCAGGTTCTTTTTAACAATCAGATCTCATGGGAAGGAGTAGATAATAAACTCACTCATTGCCGTGAGGACAGCACCAAGTCATTCAAGAGGGATCTGCACCCAGGATACAAACACCTCCCACCAGGCCCCACCTCTGACATTAGGCACCAAATTTCAACATGAGATTTGGAGGGGACAAAATATCCAAACTATATCATCCCCTTTATACCAGGCTGTCTTTTCCAGTTTTCCAAAGTCTTTCCCACTCACACAACGCATGCTCTTGACGGACCCATTCAATCTTTTCATATCACCTGCCTGAGGCTGTAGGTACTGGAGTTTACAATCCCTGTTATAGAGGAGACTTAACTACTAAATGAGGGCAGGAAAATCCTACAGTTTTACCACCCTTTGCCCCGCTTTCTGATGGGAACTGCCCACCCAGAACCCCTGCTGCCAAGAAGACTGTTTTGAGACAGGTTCCCCGATTGCATACTGAGCAGTTTGGGTAGACACCCGATTGCAGGGCAGTCAATTCACAGGCTGATAGTGACATGTAATGGAGCCGAGCACGGAAAAGTGAGCTGAACCAATCACATCTTCTCTCTCGGCTTTAAAAATGAAGAAAGTGTGGAACAGCAAGCTTGCAATGGTTTTGATGCTGAGGGCCCAGAGAAGTCATGATGGGCCAGGAACAAGTTGAAATCAGGATGCATCTAAAACAAAGAGTTTATTTTGTGAGAGGGCAGGGAGCATGTGAACAGAGAGAGGCAGAGATATCTTGATAGAGAAACCATGTGGCCTGAGAGAGACACATCAAGCCATGGGTCCCCAGAGCTGTCTGGGTTCCTCATGGTTTTTCAGCTTCAGACCCAGGCGCATGTGTATTCTTGCAGGAAACTCCAATTTCTTGAGCTAACTTGAATGTTCTCTTGTCCTTGCACTCAAGAAAAGCTAACCAAAGCTCCCTTAAGGCCTCTGCTAACTTGAGAGTCTGTAAGCGTTTACCTCCAGGATATGAACTGTGAAAGGAAAATATCTTGGGCCCCTAAAATCACTAAGCAAAAGGGAGAACTCAAGCTGGGAACTGCTTAGGGCAAACCTGCCTCCCATTCTATTCAAAGTCATCCCTCTGCTCACTGAGATAAATGCATATCTGATGGCCTCCTTTGGAAAGGCTAATCAGAAACTCAGAAGAATGCAACCTTTTGTCTCTCACCTACCTGTGGCCTGGAAGCCCCTCCCTGCTTTGAGTTGTCTCATCTTTCCAGACCAAACCAGTGTTCATTTTACATATGTTGATTGATGTCTCCTGTCTCTCTAAAATGTATAAAAACAAGCTGTGCTCTGACCACCTTGGGCACATGTCATCAGGACCTCGTGAGGCTGTGTCACAGGTGTCCGTCCTCAACCTTGGCAAAATAAACTTTCTAAATTAACTGAGACCTGTCTCAAGTTTTTGTGGTTCACACACCACTCCCTGACACCCAGATAAGCCAAGTACACTGTGGACAGATAACCAATGCAGTAGGGATCCATCTCTAAGACTACTTTCCCAAACCTTTTTTCTTCTGCAACAAAGCCATGCGTATAATTTTAGAGGTATAAGCATGCAAGCACCTTAAGATCTAATTTTATTGCATTATCATATTCCCAACAGGAAAAAGAATTGTGTAGGTAAACCTGTGTGCTTTCTTATATGCATCTGTCAGCCCTAATCAGACACCCTTCCCCTTCAATAGAAAGAACGATTCAGATGTTGTCATTAGACTTGTGAACCTGAAGAATATTTAACTTGTTGATTAAGTACTTAACATTACAAATGAATGCAAAACTGTCTATCAGTTCTGGTGTGATTATTTTGGAAAGGTTGTAAGTTTTTGGGTGGCTGTGATAATGAATGACCTTTGTGATATTGAAGGCTGCCTTGTTGCATCAGCTTTTTGGAGGAGTTGCTAGGCGGGCCCCAAAAAGAAGAAGAAAAGAAAGATGCCTATTAGAACTCATCATAAAGTCACTGATTTGTTTTTTTGTAAGCAACTGCTGTTGAAATTAGATGACAAAGAACAGGCTGTAGCTGCCCCTGTGAAGGGAGTTGTGGATGTGTAAAGAAATTTGTTATTGGGGAAAGCTGCCAACTATGATGGCACCTCCCTGGCACCGGCCACACGATCTGCAACCTGCCTCTGAACAGTCATATACATTGGGGGGACACACAGACACAAAACAGCTGGGCGGTTGACTGACCTTTCCACTTTGCAGCCCAGTATTTTGGCATCGTGGAGATTAAGACTTGACTGATCTCACTGGAAAATTGTCTAAGCTTTTGCTACACTCTGCTTTTGTAGACACTAGTCCCATTCCCAGGGGAAAAAAATCTACACCTGCTGAATCTTTTCAAAACCGGTAGATACAGGACATTTAGGACAAATTAGTGAAACACGCCAATATTTGCCCCCGCCCTGCTTCTGCTACAATTTCAAAGATTTTGTTTGTCAGAAAAAGATATCTTTGTAATTTCTAGTAATAAAGACAAATTAACAACAATAGAAAAACTGCCAAAAAGAGTGAGAATAAGTTTTCTTGTTCTCTTTTTACATTTCTTTTTCGTTTTCATACAGTAAAATACAGCAAAATTCACTCCTTGTGGCAAATGGGTTTTGATAAATGCAGAACATTTTTCTTTTCTTTTTTTTTTTTTTTTTTTCTGTTGCACAGGTTGGAGTGTAGTGGTGTGATCTCAGCTCACTGCAACCTCTGCCTCCCGGGCTCAAGTGATTCTCCTGCCTCAGCTTCCCAAGTAGCTGGGGTTACAGGCATGCGTCACCACACCCAGCTAATTTTTGTATTTTTAGTAGAGATAGGGTTTTGCCATTTTGGCCAGACTGGTCTCGAACTCCTGACCTCAGGTGATCCTCCCACCTTGGCCTCCCAAAGTGCTGGGATTACAGACGTAAGCCACCGCGCCCGGGCCACGTAACGTTGTATTTCTATCACCACGATTATGTTTGGAAGAGTTCTATCATTTCTCAAATTCCACAATGCCGTCTGTTTGGGTCAGACCTTCCATCCTTCCCCAGCCAGCAACCACTGATCTGTCCTCCACCTGTACAGTTTTGCCTTTTCCAGAATATTAAATAAATGGAATCATTTTGTATGTAGACTTTTAGTTTATTATTTGTTAATTTATTAACTTATTGTTGCTAATCTTCCCACTGATATCATGTTATATGCAGAGAGAAGAATACCAGAAGAAATATTTGGGGCAGGGGGTATCTTAAAAGACAAGAAGGAGGAAGTGGGGAAGTTGCTGTGCTCAACTGCAAAATTATTTTCATCTGTGCAGAGAAGGTATCTCAGAGGTAGTCAGAACCAATCAAAAAGATTTACGCATTCAAACTTAGCCTTTCTGTAATACTCTAAGGAAGAATTGATGAGCTTAGTCTTTGATTATCTTTAACCAGCCTTGGGATCTGACCCAGGGCTAGGTAATTAACAAGAGTAATTAGCTCCTGTTGCGGTAGTGGCGTATGCTTGTGGAGAAAAGTGAGCATTAACTCTGTGTGCCCCACAGCAGCCTCCCGTATTATGTTCCCCATACCCCTGCTTTCCCTCCTTAGAATAATTGCCTCATGAACAATGGCTCGTGTCAGCTTCATCCTGCTTACTAGGGGAACATGATTTGCTTCTACAAGTAAACCTGGTGGCAGGCAGGGCAGCTGGCTAGGCTCATATTTAGGTCTTGAGATTGATATTAAGTTTAAAAAATTAAGTTAAAAAGTTAAGTTAGATTTGCTCTACTAGAGATTCTTGGAAGGCCCATTCAGTCAGGCTCCTGCTGGATCCATCCACAGACTTGTTTTTCAGATGAGGAAGGCTGTGACCCAAGGACTTCTATCCAGCCTCTCTGGCCCCCATACTTTCCCCAATCTTTGCAGGCTCTGAACTGCCGCCTCCCTCAGGAGCCTTGATAGATCCTGAAAATGGCGGCTGTGGCCAGCTTCTATAAAGAGGAGATGGGTTACATACTCTGTGCAGGCTATGCTATGTTCTGTCAAAGTTAATCTGCCCGGGAAAACTCCTGAGAGCCTCCCAGTCACCCTATGAGGGACACTAAGGGTAGGGAAGCCAAGTCCCAAGAGCTCTTTGGGGCCTGTTTAAAATGGCCACTCCCCAAGTCTCTTCGTGGGCATCTGCAGCTGCTGTTTGCAAGGAAGTTTAGGGAAGATGGCTGAGCTCTTCACCGACCGTCCTAACAAATAAGCCAGTGGCCTCAACTCAGACCCTTTAGAAGAGACCTCAATGCCTCATAACTCGGAGCAGTGAGTGGATGCCCACCTGTGCCACTTGAAATGGGCTCTGTTGCAGCCGACAGGGCCTGAAACCCCCATTGGTAGCATCAAATGCAAGCAGTTATTTCATGAAGACTCCGTGTGTGTGTGTGTGTGTGTGTGTAGCACACCAGTGGAAAGTGGGAGGTAGAGAAGGTACAAGCAAGGGAAAGACAGTCTAGGCTGTTGCTTGGAAGAGCTTGCTGAGGAACAAACCGTCATCATCTCAAACAGGTTGGTGACACAGGTCCTGAAGATGTACACATCCCCACAGTCATATTCTTGTCGGAGTGGTGGAAATAACCTGGCAGGAGACTTTTTAAAAACCCAGGCTCTGGGGTCAGGGAAATATGCACTTCACTTTCTGTCTTATGACCTAGGGCAAGTTCCTTCACTTCTGCAGGCCCCCGTTTCCCTGTCTATTAGAATGGAGGATATCCTACCCTCACAGGGTTGTTGTGATAAATCAGATAATTTGTGATTTGTGAAGCAAATCAACTGAAGACTATTTGGCTCCAAAATCCACACGCCTAGGCACTGGGCATTACTTGTGTATATGCAATGATCGTGTGTGAGCACGTACTTCTATTGCAGTGAGCTCAGGGGTGGGTGGATCATGAGGTCAGGAGTTCAAGACCAGCCTGGCTAACATGGTGAAACCCCGTCTGTACTAAAGATACAAAAAATTAGCCAGGCGTGGTGGTGCGCATCTGTAATCCCAGCTACTCAGGAGGCTGAGGCAGGAGAATTGTTTGAACCTGGGAGGCAGAGGTTGCAATGAGCTGAGATGGTGCCTTTGCACTCCAGCCTGGGCGACAGGGAGAGACTCCATCTAAGTAAATAAATAAAAATAAGAAATCCATTTAAGGTTAACTTTTTCAGTTTTGACAGCCTTAGGATAGAGCTAATAGGCTCAATGGGGTCAGGTAAGGCCATTTAAGAACTGCTAATAAGTGCTAGCATCTTGGCTTTACTGGGGATTCTATCTACTGGGGATGAAAGGTGATGTCTTGGAGTACTGTGATTAAGTGGTTCCCACCAAACCTCAGGCAGCAAGTAGTGCACATAGAGTTATCTGGACTGAGTATAAAAGCCTGGTTATGGAGGGGTTATGTGTTCTGGTACCAGCCAGCTATTATCTAGTGGGTTTATTTATGGTTAAGTGAGAATAAGAACTGGAGAACCATCCTTTATGTGGTTGATATGAGCTTCTCAGACACTGGGCACCTCCTAGCCCTCTTGTACATTGCAATAAAATGGTATAGCAACAAACAACATACATGCCTCCCCCCATTTTCCCCCACCCTCCAAAACTCCTACAACTGTGGGCTTTCAATATTTGTTTACAGGAAATCTGAGAGATGCTCATTTCAAAAATAGCTTTAAAAAATTATCCAAGTAGGCCAGGCATGGTGGCTCACACCTGTAATCCCAGCACTTTGGGAGGCCGAGGTGGGCGGATCATCTGAGGTCAGGAGTTCGAGATCAGGCTGGCCAACATGGTGAAACCCCATCTCTACTAAAAATACAAAAATTAGCAAGGTGTGGTGGCACACTCCTGCAGTCCCAGTTACTTAGGAGGCTGAGGCAGGAGAATTGCTTGAACCTGGGAGGTGGAGGTTGCAGTGAGCAGAGATCAAGCCACTGCACTCCAGCCTGGACCACAGAGCAAGACTCCATCTCAAGATAATAATAAAAATTAAATAAAAAAGAGAAAATGTGGTGAAGCAAAGAAAAGGAAATAAAATAGTCACCTACAAGCCCCCTCCTGCTGTCCTGCAAGATAACTTTGTTAACATTTTGGTGTGTATCACTTCAGTATCTTTTAAATGTATGTACACACATACACAAACAGACTATATGTGTATAGACGTATGCATGTTTATTTATAGAAACGGGATTGCACTGCACAGTTATATAACCTGAATTTTTCACATACTATCTCATGAACATTTTCTAAGTTATTAAATCTTTGAGGCACTGTGTCTTTTTATAAAGGAACACTTGCTTCAACATTAGACATTTACAGCGCCTCAGCAGTGTGGCCCTTCAAAGAGGTCTGGCCCCTGTGTCTACCCCTTGGGTGTATTGTGAATTCAGGAAGCTTGAATTGGCTACTGGAGCTCCACATGTAAGAAATCAGCTTTCAAAGGCACTAAATAGGAACCAGAGTTATTGTGGCTTCTTCATAAAAGTGAACTGGAATAACAAATGCTGTCTGACATCTCAACCAGCAGGGACGCTTTGCTGTGTGTGTACATTTGCAATCCAAATAAGGCATAAAAACATGCAAAGAGAACGGACAGCAGAGCCCAGGGGGGCTGGAAATGCTTCCTTGTCACTTCTTTGGCAAGGAGAATGATCTTCCACCATCATCTTACCTCCATCCTACCATAAACCTGCCGCGGAGTTCCCTTAGAGGGCTGATAGCAACCAGACCTCCAGCCTGCGGATAAAAGACTTGTGCCCTCGTTTCACCAGCAACCTCAAGATCCCTCTGTTTTGAAGTGTATTCATGCTGGCTCAGATCAGTGAGCCTTGGTGTGCTGATTCAGACACAAGCTAATCCTTGAGGCTTCAGGAAAAAGGGTTTTGATGTCATTTCAAAATAATGTTAGTGGAATCAACCACAATTTATTAACCAAGGCTAGAGATTTCAAAAGTTGTTACTGACAAATAAGGCTGGATGACTTCTGAGATGTGGGGTGTCTGTCTGGTTCCTGGTGGGGGTTCCTCTACCTCTTGGTCCATCGCTTAACCCCAAACAGGGAATTCTTGTGCTCTGGCACCATCTCATTGTATGGCAGAACTCCTGGTGGCAGGTGAGTCTTAGGCTTAAAGGGGGAGAGTATATTTGGGAGCTTCGTGTACCCAAACCACAGAAAGGACAGTGGTGCAAGTGGGCCCCCGGTGGGCCTTGGGAACCATGGGGTGCTCCCACTCCCTCTCTTTCATCTGCTGCCTTCTGAAGGCCAGCTTCATTCCCTCCACAAGAGCATTTCTGGAACGTCTGCCAACAAGGGTTGCTGAGGGCATGCTGACCGGAATGGCTGGATTCCCATGCCATTGTTGTTAGGTATATTGATGGTGGCCCCTCCACTGCCTCATGGATGGAATGCAGGAGAGGTCCTTCTGCAGCCAGAGAGTGCATTTCTCAGAAGTGGGTACATAAAATCATAGATATACTCAACCCTTCCCATCCATTTTCATTTCTCAGTTCTTTCAGCCATCTTCATGCTGGGCTCTTCTCCGTCCCCCTCATCCTCTGAACATCTCTGCTCACGTGCTTTTATTCATGCTGGTTCCCAGGCACATGCTCCTTCTTCTCTGTTTATCTGAATCTGGCTCATTATCCAAGGGCCAAACCTCATCAGGGTTCTCCCCACCGCTCTAGCCTCCATTTGAAACTCGTTTCCCCACATGTGCAATTGTAGAACTGCCTTGTATTTTCTTCCGTCATGTTTCCTGAGTTAAGTCTTGTTTCTACATGCTTCCTTTCTCCCCTTCCTGGGAGGAGAGTTGACATTAACCCATTTCAGTCTGGCTTCTACTTCTTTCTCTTAACCAAAATGTTTTTGGTAGACTCACTCATAGCATCCACACTACCCCATGGCCATTTCTTAGTTTTTATCTTACTAGACCTTCAGAGGTATTCGATACCACTGACCACTTTTACATCCTTAAACCCTCTCTTCTCTTGTATTTTGTGACACCAAGCTTTCCTTGTTTCTTCCCACCTTAGATACTCTTGCTCCGCCTTTTTTTTTTTTTTTTTTTTTTAAATAGATTCCTGGACTTCTTTCTACCTGACCAGTGCGCCTGTCCTTTTTCTGTCTATAGTCTTTCCCTGGTTAATCTTCACCATTTCCATGGTTTTATATGTCAGTTAAATGCCATCAACTCCCACACTTATAACTTTTTCTAGCTCTTCTGAACTCCATGCATACATCTTACTGTCCCTCTGGCATCTCTACATGTATGTCTCATAGACATCTCTGAGTTAACATGCCCAAAAATGAACTAATTTTCCTTAGAAATGGAGTTCTTTCCTCCGGGCTTCCCCAAATGGCACCTCTATACTCCCCATTGCTTTTGGCAGATGAACACTGACAGTTTCTTCTCCCTGACTACTCAAGTTCTATTGATTACAGCTATAAAACATCTCATAGACATCGATTCCTCTCCGTCTCCACTGTCACCTCCCTATTCCACACTACCGTGTCCTCCACCTAGCCCAAACCCTAACGCCTTTCTCTCCTTCCACACCCACCCTTCTTCAACCCCTTTCCCACTGGGCAGCCAGGGATCTTAGCATGTCATTCCTCAGCTCCACACTCCAATGGTGGGTTATTGCACTTAGAAGAAAATCCAAATCCAAACTCTGTCCTGCTCAGACATGACTGGACTCCTGACTCTTTCTCCAGCTGGCACTTCCAGACACACTGACAATCTTCGTGCTCCTTAAGCCTGTCACACCCCTTCTGTCCACCCACAGTTCCTCTGTCTGGAACTTTCTTCTCACTCTTTGCCTGTCTCCATCAGGTTCCAGCTTAGGTCACTCCTAAGAGAGCCCTTCTCTAACTTCCCCAAACTAAGTTGAGACTATGTGTGATACTCGATCACAGCAATTGTACTTTTCTACATAAAATGTATTATAATTTTTATTTTTAATTTTTTAGTATTTTATACTTTTTTATATTACTTGTGTGATTATTTGTGTCCCACTAAACTGCTCCATAAGGACAGGTACTGTATCTTGTACTTCCCTGTCTCCTAGGAACATGGCGTGTGCTCAGTAAAAAATTATTGACTGAGGGAATGAATACATAAACTAGATTTTAATATCCCCAAAGGACAGAGTGATTTTTTATTCTTTTCACCCTCAGCCAGGAGCTTAATAAATACTTGTTGACCTCAATACTGTATTGTGAAAAAATAAAAATAACAACAAGAAAGAGAATTACACCATTATAAATCAACGTGGCAGAATGAAAGTTATGTACTCTAATATAATGTCTCAGAAAATAAGGGACAGAATTATACCCAGAGGACCCCTGCATTTGTGAAATAGCAATGTGCTTAATAATGCAAGTTTATTATATTTTGAAGCAGCAGATGAATTGGACACACACATCTGGATATTTGGCAACATGTAGACAAAAACAACTGGATTATGGGCCAAATATTTCAATTTAACTAATGTGTTTTGGAGCTGTATAAACAGTCACAGATTACTCTGAAATTATACTTCTTGGGATGTGGCCACATGAATAAGTGCAGAAGGGTATTTCTAGTTCCAGAAAGATAATGGACTAAGAAACTTGAAATAATTCCTGCCGCAGATACGCAGAAATTCTGGATACATGTAACCCTTTAAAAATTGCATAGCAGAGATTGTGAGCCTTGGAAATGACGAGGAGTTGAAAAATCAGAGCAATATGTCTGTGACTTGACCTGGGAATTTATTTTTGTTCCCAATAAACCTAGGGGCTTGGGTTTTAACACCCATTTAACGACAGGAGATAAGGTCTTGTAATCCTGAGAAGTATAAATCAGGGACTTTGGAAGAGTTGAACCCCAGTGGGAAGAGAAATTGGAAGAAATCTGTCTATTGGCACAGGAAGAAGACAAGGAAGCTGTCCCAGCTTGAGGTTAGGAAAAAAGTCTCTTTAGAGAAAATTAAGCCCCGGGCTTGCCCTTAGGTTTTCGGTCCAAAATATGCCTTTAATCCATTCAGAAAGCATTCAAATATCTATATGACTCAGGAAGCGTGTAGCAGAGAAATAAACATAATCTGTCCCAAAGTGGATGTCCCTGGAATGCCTGAAATCCCAAACCACCCTGAAGTGACATTCTAACAACATAGGCTCACTGTATTTTCTCAGAAAATAACCCCCATTAAAGATGACCGCATGATTTTTAAAAAGGGAAATGTGTAATGGAATAATTCACTGTGATGAAGAATCTGCGGACACAACAACAGTTAAGGTTCAAGTCCCCTGAACTTGAGGTAAAAGAATGACCATCAGAGAGGGGAAAAGTATGCTAAGAATGCTTAAAAATATAATGGAAGGAGTCAAATACTGGAGGAAAGATCAAGACACTATAAAGAAAGGAAGGTTTACAAAATAGCTAAATAGACCTTATAGATATGACAAATACACTCAGTGAATGAAAAACTCAATGGATAGGTTCTGCAGCCCCTTAGCATAATTAAAGAGACAATCACTGAACTGAAGATTGGAGGACTTTACCCAGAATCCAGCATAGAGAGACCAGATGGAAACTGTAAGACAGAGTTTAAGGTGAGGGAAAATCCAAGATTTTACAAATCTAACAAGATTTCCAGAAGGAGATGATAGAGAGAAAGGATTAGAGAAGATATTTGAAGGAAAATGGATGATAACTCTGAGCTGATTAAAGACATGAACCTTCAAATGAAAGAATCGCAGGGAATCTCAAGCTGGATGAGTATTAAAAAAAAAGACACCTAGATAATTCCTAGTGAAACTATTAAACATTAAATAAAAGAGAAATTCTGCAAAGGAAAGAGGGAAAAGATATATACAAAATAGCAAAGATTAGAATGACTGCAAATTTGTTAACACCAACATTGAAGATCAGCGGACTATATAATATCTTCTTAGAGTTACACTATTAATCAAGAGTGAGGGAAAAAAACAAAGGGAGTTTTAGTTAACAAATACTTGGAGAATTTGCTGTTCACAGACCTTCATTTAAATAATTAAAAAATATATATCTAAGAAGGAAACAATTCAGATGAAAGGAAATAGGATACAAGAAGCAAAGTTGACAAAATAAATCTGAAGACTGAGATTTGATTGAAGTTGCCTTGCATTCATAGAGAAATTCATTTAAACTCATAAATTCGTTTAAATTCATAGAGAAATTCTCTATGAAATTCAATTCATAGAGAATTGACATTTAAACAACATTGAGTCTTCTGATCCATGAACATGTTATATCTCTCAATGTATTAGATCATCTCTAATTTGGCAATGTCTGATATTTTTGGTGCACAAGTCTTGCGTATATTTTGTTAAATGTATCCCTAAGTACTTCATACATTTTGATTCCATTATCGATGATATTGTTATTAAATTTCCATTTCCAATTGTTAGTTCCTATATTTTGTATGTTGGCTTTCAATTCTGACACTTTGCTAAAATTATTTGTAGCAACTTTTTAGTAGATTCTTTAGTTTTTTCTCCATAGATGATCATATTGTCTATTTTATTATTTTTTATTGTTTAATTGTTTGGCTATGTATTCCTACATAATACTGCACAGAAATAGTAAAAGTGAACATTCTTGTCTTGTTACCAGTCTTAGAGGTAAGGCATTCAGTGTTTCATAATTAAATGTGACATTAGTTGTAGATTTTTATAGATCCCCTTTATCAGGTGATGAAGTTTGTGCAAAATGAGTATTGTTTTGTTCCTTAAAAATGTGGTAGCATTCACCAGTGAAGTCCTCTGAGTTGAAGTTTTCTTTGTGAGAAAGCAACTACAAATTCATTTAAAAACAAATGAATGTGAAGGCTATTCTGGTGATCTTTGTTTTTCAATGAGGTTTTGCAATTTGTGTATTTCAAGGAATTTGTCTTTCATCTAAGTTGTCTAATACACTGGCACAAAATTGGTTTTAATATTCTTTTATTATCCTATTAATACTGCTGGATCTGAAGTGATGGTTCCTCATTCATTAATAACATTGGTAATGTGTCCTTTTTTTAAAAATCAGGTTAGCAAAATGCTTACCAATTTTATCAGTCATTTCAAATAACAAACTTTTGGCTGCATTGAGTTTCTTTGTTCTTTTTTTTTTTTTGAGACGGAGTCTTGCTCTGTTGCCGAGGCTGGAGTGCAATGGCGCGATCTCAGCTCACTGCAACCTCCACCTCCTGGGTTCAAGTGATTCTCCTGCCTCAGCCTCCCAAGTAGCTGGGATTACAGGTGCCTGCCACCATGCCTGGTTAATTTTTGTATTTTTAGTAGAGACAGGGTTTCACCATGTTGGCCAGGCTGGTCTCGAACTGCTGACCTCGTGATCCACCCGCCTTCGGCCTCCCAAAGTGCTGGGATTACAGGCGTGAGCCACCATGCCCAGACTTGAGTTTATTCTTAAGTTTCCTTTTTATTTCAATTTTACTATTTCCTTACTTTTACTTATTTTAGATTTAATTTGTTCTCATTTTTGCTTTCTTAAGGTGAATGCCTAGTTAATTGATTTGAGATCTTTCTTCTTTCTAATATAATCATTCAATACTATAAACTTTCCTCTAAGCCGTTCTTTGGCCATATCCCACAGATTTTGCTATGTTGTGCTTTGGTTTACATTTAGGTCAAATATTTTTTCTTTGACCTAAAGAAGTGTACTCTTTAAATTCTGAATATTTGGGCATTTTACAGATATATTTTTGTTATTCATTTCTAGTTGTGCAGAATTACATTATGCTCAGATAATGATAATGTATTTTGTATAATTTTAATCCTTCTAAATGTATTGGGATTTGTTTTCTGGCCCAGAATTAGCTTTATCTTCATGAATGAGCTATGTGCCTTTTAAATGAATGTGTAATCCTATTGTTGGGTGACTGTTCTCTAAATGTTCATTAATCAAATTGATTGATACTGTTGTCAAGTATTCTAGATCATTACTAACTTCTATTTGTTCCAATAATTATTGAGAAAGGAGTGTTGCAATCTCCAATTAATAGTTGTGAAATTGTTTATTTTCCCTTTCACTTCTACTAGTTTTTGCTTCATGTATTTTGAAGCCCTGCTAATGGGTGCAATCACATTTTGTTTTTAACAGTCTCATGAATGACTTTACCTCTTTATTGTTAGAAATGTCCTTCTTTATCTCATATGACCGGATAATATTTTTTCTTCTGAAATCTACTTTTTTGTTTGACAGTAACATAGTCACTCCAGCTTACTTTTGATTATTATGTGCATGGAATATCTTTTCCATCCTCTTAACTTATCTGCATCTTTGGACATGAAGTGTATTTGGGTTTCTTGTAGAAAGGATGTAGTTGCATCTTGCTTTATTTTTCAATATGAAAGTATCTGCCTTTGAAAGGCAGTATTTAGACTATATACATTTGACATAAGTTAATATGTCACTGGATTTAAACATATCATCTTACCATCTATTTTCTGTTTGCTTCATCTGTTCTGCTCCTTTTTTCTCTTAATCTGACTTCTTTTGGATTGAGTATTTTTAGTGATTCCATATTATCTCCTCAATTGGCTTATTATGTATGCCTCTTTGCCATTTTTTTAGTGGTTGATCTACACTTTACAATGTATATCATTAACTTATAACTGTCTAAGTTCAAATAATATTAAATCATTTCTTGCACAGTGTAAAAAACTTACAACAGTACATTTCTCTTTCCTTTCCATCCTTCACGCTGTTGTTGTCATAAATTGTCCTACATGTTATAAACTACATAATACATTGTTATTACTTTTACTTTAATCAGCCAATTATCAATTTAAAAAATGGAAAATATGGGAAAAAGTATCTTCTGTATTTTACCCATTAGAGGCTGCTTCACTCCTTTATATTTCTAAATTGCCATCTGGTATCATTTTCTTTCTGCCTGAAGAAGTTCCTTTATACTCTCTGTAATGCAGATGTGCTGACAATAAATTCTTTAGTTTTTGTTTGTATCAAATGAGAATTAGTGTAACAAAAAACGAAAATGATAAAAGTAAATCCCAATACTTTACTAATTGTAATACATTTTAATGTATTTTGCCACCAGCTACAATGCAGAGGCTTAGACTGGATTCTTTAAAAAAAAAAATTGGTTATATGCTGTTTACAGAAATTTATTGAAAATATAATGAAATAAAAGCTCATAGTAAAAGCAAATACTAATTGAACTGCTACAGCTATATTGATAGCAGATAAAATACATTTCAAGGCAAAAAAGCACTGTCAGGAATAAAGAAGTTTGTTATGTAATGGTCAAAGGAAAATTCAACACAAGGCATAACAAGGCTGAGCTTTTAAGTACTAATAATTTAGCCTAAAATCATAAGAAATACAAAAGAAATAGAATAAGATAAGAATAAAACCTAAAATGATTGGAAAAGAAAAAATTCTAACTATTCATATTTCAAGATAATATGTTTATCTGCTGATAAAATAATAGGTAAGTGAGTGAAACTACAGATAAACTAGTGTGAGAATTCAGCAACATTGCTAAATATAAGGCCAATGTAAAAAACTTAATAGTTCTTCGATATGCCAGCAAAAAACTATTAATAAAAGCAGTTACAAACACCATTTTCTGTAGTTACAAAAAATTGCAATAGGATGTAATGTGTCAAAAAATGTGCTAGGTATTCATTAAAAAATATGCAATGTATCAAAGGATATTAAACAAGACCCAAATCAATGAAAAAATATGTTCATGATGGAAAGGCTCAATATATAGCTACCAGTACTGTTAAATTAATTTATAAATGCAATGCAATACAATTCCTGACTGGGAATTTTCCAAATTGATCCTAGAATTATTACGGTAGAGTAGAAAAGGCAAGCATAGCCAAGGCAGATTTGTGAAAGACTAGTAATGGAATGGGGGGGGTTTTACCAGACACCAAGACTTATTACAAACCTATGATGATAAGGATGGTGGAACTAGTGACAGACAGATAAACAGACCAATGGGCCCCATATTTGAAAATCTGCCATTGGACAGAGGTCTCATTACATTAACAGAGAATCCATGAACAGAGGTCTCATTACATTAACAGAGAATCAATAAACAATGCTGGCACAACTGGCTATCTATAGATGAAAAGAAAAATAGTTTCAAAAATCTTACTTCATTCACAAATATTGAATTCTGGATAAATTACAGACTTGTATGAAAACAGAAAAACTTTTAGAAAAAAGTACAGCAGGATGGCGCTGGGGTTGGAAATCAGTTCTTAGGAAATAAAAACTATAAGTAACAAAAGACAGACTTGATAATTTTGAGGCATTGGTGTTAATCTACATCACAAGAGATGCCATAGACAAAGTAAAAAGACATGCTACAGAATACATCTGCAGTTCCCGTAAATGAAAAAGGACTAATCCACACTATGTAAAAGAATTATAGAAGTGAAAAAAATTAAGACAAACAATCCCATAGAAAAAGGAGCAAAGGATGTGAACAGATAATTCCAGAAAGGAAAACTACGGGGTCCACATGGAGATGCTTGGTCATGCTAGTAGTCAGGGAAGTAAAAATTAAAAAAGCAACAAGTAATCACTTATGCCTTTCAGAAAAGCAAGACTCGGGAATCTGATAAGAACTGGCAAGTACACAGGGAAATAGCAATTCCAATACACTCCTGGTGGGAGTGTATATTGGTACAATGGTGTAGGGAGGTGGTGTGAAAGTGGCTGAAGATGTGCATATGGTATGATTCAGTCATTCCCAACGGAGCAGTGAGCAAGGACACTTTTGTTTGGAGCAAAAGTAATGGCGGTTTTTGCCATTAAAAGTAATGATAAGAACCACAATTACTTTTGTACCAACCTAATACATTGCAGCCAGCCCTCTGTGCCATAGTCGTCACCTCCCCAGAGATCATACCGTGCATCGGATAACCTGAAGCAACGTGGTCTGTCTCCAATGCCAACCACATGCTTCACTCACATGCACACACTCCCTATGCTCTTTTCTTCCTTAAATGATCTCCTTAGCATTTACCACTGCTGTAGTATGTTTTTCATCCACACTATATTTCATTTGTACCATAGCATATATTTTACTTATCTTTTTTATTGTCTGTCTCATGAGGGGTTTTGTCTTTGTCTTTTTTTTTCTCAATGCCACTTCCCCTTTACCTAAAACACTGCTAGCCCATCATAGGCACCCTATAACTATTTGTGGCAAAAATAAATAAATGGAATCTCAAAAACATGATACAGAGTAAAAAAATGCAAGATGTAAAAGGTTATGGATTCCATTCATGTCAGTGTTAAAGCACATCATAGCACATAGATTGTGGAAAGCTAATAAATATGTAGTAAAATAAAACATGCATGTTGGCTTCAAGAGAGCAGTGATTTCTGGGGAAAGAGAGTGGGGGATGTTTGGGGGCAGGGTTTTAGTTGCATCTATTACATTTTATTTCTTAGAGAGATTGGTCAACCCGATGGACATCTGGCAAAATGTTAACATCGATTATTTTGAGTGTTTGAAATATTTCATAATTTTCGAAAAGTTGCAGGTAAATAAATGAGGAAAAATACTGTAAGGTTGTCTCCTTATATTAAGGCTATTCCTCCAGTTCTGACCCAAAGGCCACCTTGGGCATTCAGAATTCTTCACCTTAACCCTGCTCTCCTGAAGGTCACTGATTCCACCCTAGGCAATTTTGTACAGGTGTTTCTGGTTCTATTTTGGTTGAGAAATCTAATTCGGCTGTGTTTTATTCAATCAGGGTTCCTATTTTCCTGTGGGGATTAGGTATCAAGTACTGGAAATGAACCCTTCCCCACAATCAGCCACAGCATCACATCCACTAAACAGCAGGAAGAGCAGACGTGGGCATTTCGTTTATCAGATGATGGGTGAACACCAGGCAGAACACACTCCGAGGCTGCAGCAGACACAGACGTGTATTAACACAGATAAGTTTTTATTGAATTAAGAGGGAGCACTTAGAAGGAAGACCCTAGAGAGTAAAAGGATTAAGTCATTTTGAAACATTTTTCTCCTGTCAAGGGAGCAAATGGAATATCAGCGTGACCGCCAGATTCTGACTCACCAGAGCCACGTGGAACGGCAGGCTCCCAAGGGGAAGGAGAAGTGTTCACTGGCAGTTCTCAAGAAAAGCCTCTACCAACAGGAGTTGTCCACACAATATGTTCATGAACAGAGTATCCAGAGAATATATTGCTTTGATAACAAGGGAAGGTGACATGCAAGATACCAAGATGCTTTTTTATTATTTAAAATACTGTTTTCCTAAGAGGTGTTGCTGGGCTTTCCTTCCTTGATACATTGCACTTTCTTTTTCTTTTCTTCTTTTGAGACAGAGTCTCACTCTGTCACCCAGACTGGAGTGCAATGGCGCGATCTTGGCTAACTGCAACCTCCGCCTGCCGGGTTCAAGCAATTCTCCTGCCTCAGCCGACCAAGTAGCTGGAATTACAGGTGCCCGCCACCAAACCCAGCTAATTTTTTGTGTTATTAATAGAGGTGGGGTTTCGCCATCTTGGCCAGGCTGGTCTCGAACTCCTGACCTCAGGTGATCCACCCACCTTGGCCTCCCAAAGTGCTGGGATTACAGGCATGAGCCACCGTGCCCAGCCGGCTCTGTCTTTTTTATGTAAAGAAAAAATTTATTTATAACTGCTAGGCTTGGAGAACAGGAGAGATTCAAAGGATAAACTCCCAATATTACTTTGACCCAAAGCCTGAAAGCTGCTGTTAATTTTTAAAAATTCTTTGAACAGAAATAAATGTTTTGTTTAACTATTTTTCCCACCTCCTTTTATTTTTCTTTCACCTAAAAGTAGAACGCAGAACATTTTCCACTCCCTGTGGAAAGTCTAAATTTCTGAAGGTATTGGCAAGATGGTCTGGATTTTTTTCAGATTTTTATGGTAGTACATTCGAATGGGTGGGGTCTCGCCTGTTCCTGTATTAAGAGGACTGAAAATTGGAGGAAGGGAGGGAGGGGGTAAGTGCTGCATTCCACGCCTTATCTTTAGCATTTACGAGAACCAAAGAAATGTATCCCAAATCCCTGAAGCAGGAAGCAAGTAGTAAAACCCATGTGTTCATAGGCAATTCCGTGGCTTTTTTGCCCTACGGTGCTTTCTGGGAAGAGCCAAGAGGTAAAAATGGCCAGAGGGAGGTGACCTGAGGGCCCCCTGTGGCCCCCACCAGGCCAGCATGCCTGGCCACCCCCGCTGGCTTCTCCTGGGGGCCTGAGTGAGAAGGTTTGGGAGCCAGAATGTATTGGTAGTCTCCTCCTCCTCCTTTTTCCCAGCACTGGCCTTGCTGGGTCTGGGAAAAAGGGTCTTAGGGCTTGCAGGTGGTGCGAAGAGTATATTCCTACCCAGCCACTCTCCATCTTCCCTAATGAAATAGACAAAACATCTGAGTCTGCCCATCCAGTGTGGCAGGAATGGTGCAAAGGTCAAGAGAAAAACCCGCACTCAATGGCCTTGCAACTTACGCTGTTCCGTCTTTCCAGAGCTCAGGGTGCTTGGCTAAACATGAAATGAAATCTGAAGTCCCCAGCCCTTGTGAAGGGTCTTGCAGAGATTAAACGAAGGATATAAAAACTTAACACAGGTAAGTACTCAATAAGGTGTTATTCTTCTTCGCATTATTTCATCATTTGAGACCATCAAGGCCAAGGGGACTCCATTAGCAGGCAAATCTGCAAGTCCACATTTTTGCTCCTGGGCCAAGTTCCAAGAACTGTACTATCCCTCCCCTACTCCCGACCCCAGCCCCAACTGGGACACTCTTGCAAATGAATGCCATAATTTCCAATGGATGTCTATGTCTCTTAAGGTTTCTTGGGTCTTGATTTCTACTCCCATTCCAAGAATGCCACTGTTTGCACAAATGTCAATTAAAGAATGCATCTCTCCAGGGGCTCCAATGCCGGTTGGGAGGTAGCAGTGAGGGCTCTGAGGCTCTGGGTGAACTGGAGTTTCTCCACTCTTTACCTTCCCCCAGCAACCCCACAGAAAAAAGATGCCACCCAAAGGAACCACTAGAAACCACTAGTATCTGCCAGGCCTGCACTGCATCTGGGGCTTTGGGCTGCCTGGGCTGCCTGCCCCACCCACTCCACCCTGGAGGAATCAGGTGGAAAACAGGATATTGCTTTTTTCCTCACAAACCACAATGAGCTGTGGGCCACTGTTTTTAATGTAAACTCTGTTCAGGAGAACAGCTATAAGTGTGGGTTGGGAAGATTTGTGCATATTTTAAAACAAATTTAAGCTATACTTGTTGTGCTCCAGGAATGTAAATATGATTAATCTTCAAAATGCCATTAATCTTAATTTAATCGGTTGCATTTTTTCATTAACTAATTATTGCTTCTCTGAGTTAATTAGCTACCTTTATTTCTCCTTGAGTCAAAAAGCCATTATTCCTAGTCAAACATAATGTTTTAGAGCTAATTTTTACACAGGTTTCTCAGATTCTCTAAAGATCCTCCAGCTGTGCTACAAGGGATCCTAGCATTCCCATGACCAGGGCAAATGGAGAAGTGGAAGGGACAGAAAGGGGCCAGAGGAACAAGGCCACCCTCTCTTGTTTTAATTCAATCAACCCAAGTTTTATATAATATACTAGACTTTTGCATGAGATTTCACTTGAAGGAAGAATTCTACTATTCCCAAACAACTATTCAAATGCATTTTTTTTTTTTTTTGAGATGGAGTTTTGCTCTTGCTGCCCAGGCTGGAGTGCAATGGCACAATCTCAGCTCACCACAACTTCCGCCTCCCAGGTTCAAGCAATCCTCCTGCCTCAGCCTCCCGAGTAGCTGGGATTACAGGCGTGTGCCACCACACCCAGCTAATTTTGTATTTTTAGTAGAGATGGGGTTTCTCCATGTTGGTCAGGCTGGTCTCGAACTCCCAACCTCAGGTGATCCGACTGCCTCGGCCTCTCAAACTGCTGGGATTATAGGTGTGAGCCACTGCGCCTGGTCTCAAATGCATTTTATATGTGCCCACACCTAGCAGATCATTGAGTATGACTAAAACGGTGTAACTATTTTAGTCAGAGAGAACTCACACACTTATGTACTTATGTGAGTGGATCCCCTTTGAAGTTGTCATGTTAAGACACTATAGACATATCCCTACGATGCTGCCATTTCTCAAAAACTTCTTGGCATTTTTAAGTAATTGATTTCAAAGCTAAATGTGTATTTCTTTGGCTATTTTCACTAGAGACAAAAATTACATACATAAAATGGGGATTAGAAATAACACTTCTGTTTCCTGAAGAAGAAAGAAAGCACTTGTAAAATTTACTCTGCAAAATGTAAAACTCTAAACCAATTTTATGTTTTTAAGAATTCTCTGAAGATGGGTTTAGATTTCTGAAATGGTCTAAAGTCATTCTGAGTTAAAACTATCAAACAAGATGGATAATCAAGCTTGGTAATACAGTAAGAGGTGCAAAGACAAGGGTGACTCATATAATGGCATTGACTTTCTTAGTGGTTTAAACTTCTTGCCAAAGGCAATTCCAGGAGAGGCAGCCTTCAAGGTTGGGATCATTCTGCAGGGTGATCCCTAGGAAAGGCGCCTTTCGTGGAACTGCTCTGTCTGTCATTATTGTACCTCACTCTCGGTATGGGGATTTGGAAAGCACGGGCCCTGTAAGGAAGTGAATGTTCCTAATCATCGTTCCCAGAATCTGGCACAGTGGCTGGCAGGAATGCAACTGATGTTGGTTGAAACAAAGCTTTCTCAGGGTTTTGGTATGGAAATATTGAAATATTGATTCCTAAAAGATCAATTTTTGAATAGCAAACTAGATTTGAAGCCTAACATTTCCCTCATACCTTTGTCTTAGGTTTTTTTCAGATGGGGGACCTTGACCCAGAGAAACCCAGTGACTTCCCCTAGTAGCACAGCAAGCACGTGGCAAGGTGAGGACCAAACCTGCAGCTGCTGACTCCCAGTCCAGTGCTCACTGCACCCTGCCTCATTGCTCAGTCCTCAGGCTGGCTTAATGGGCATGCGACCTGTGCAGCAGCCCCCTCTTTGGTTTAATACTCTGTTGTCATCACCTTGAAATTCTTAATACTTTTTCAACAAGGGTTCCCCACATTTTAGTTTTGCACGCGGCCTCACAAATTATGTGGCTCATCCCGCCAGTACCTTTGTGGATATGATTCAAGCATTAGGCGTGTCTCCCTGGAGAAGCATGTTCCAGATCAAAGACAGGGCTGACAGGCCGGGTGCGGTGGCTAAAACCTGTAATCTCAACACTTTGGGAGGCCAAGGCCAGAGGGTTGCTTGAGCCCAGGAGTTAGAGACCAGCCTGGGCAATACATTGAGATCTTTTCTCTCTATATAAAAAAAATTAGTCTGGCATGGTAGAGCATGCCTATAGTTCCAGCTACTTGGGATACTGAGGTGGGTGGATGACTTGAGCCTGGGAGGTTGAGGCTGCAGTGAGCTGTGATGAAGCTGCTGCACTCCAGCCTGGGCAATAGAGCAAGACTCTGTCTCAAAAGAAAAATAAAGGCACAGGACCAAGGTTAGGGAGTCGTGGGGCCCTGGGTCACCCTCTTTAACTGTTAACTGTTAAAGAGGGTGACCCAGGGCTCCTTAGCCTTGGCTCTGAGTTCTCTTTGGTGCCTCATTCATGGTAACTGCTGACCAGTTAGCTTGTTCCAAGCTGAAGCCATGTCTCTTGCAGCAGATCCCTGGGCTGGGAGGTAGCCCTGAGTTAACTCTAGCCAGCACTGACTAAGTCAGCCCACATCAAAATAGCTGACTGAAATGGGGAAGGTTCTCTCCTTAGGCATAATCACTGGCTGTTTGATATATTGCCTAGAGAGGTTGGCTATTGTTTTTGTGTATTTGTTTATTTTCCTACTGAACCAATTGATTTTTCAGAGAATTGCCTGAAAGGAACAGTTGTTTTGATGTTGTGTGGGACAACTACTGGCTTTTGTTGTATGGAAACAGGTTGCTTTTCTAATAGGACCTCTTCAAGTCACGTGCTTAGCCCATGTGAGTAAGTGTGGAGCCAGCTCATGAAAGCTCCTTTACCAGCTTAATCACTCCTGCCAGCCAAGGCTGGTCCTTGGCCATGCTAGGAGATGAATAATGCCTGTTTGACATTCCCCTCCTTTCCTCTGGGCATTCTCTGACATTCTTCTTCACCCACAAAGTACCTAAATATTCACAGTCACCACGGTCACTCCTCTTTGCCTAAGACATTGCTCCATGTTCTCAGTCTTGCTTCCCAATCACTGTCCACCTGTCCTGTCCACATTCCCTTTTCCATTATGCACTCTGCTACCTGACCACGAGCCACCTTCAGCTAATGTCCTTTACCCCAATGCCTGTCTCGAATTGGCTTACTGATGTGTCTCTGCCCAGATGAAGACATGCCTCAGCTCAATTAAATGCAGTAGCTGTGATTGCACCACTGCACTCCAGCCTGGCAACCGAATGAGACTCTCTCTAAATAAATAAATAAATAAATATGCACATGCAGGCTATAGCAGATGCTGTCACTGACACCCCCAGGAGCGAGTGGGGGTTGGAGGATCGATGCCCTAGCCTCCTCACCTTCAAGGCGTGTTCCATGTAATCTCCCAGAGATTCCCGATAAGGTGGAGCCCAAGTTGCTGACAGTGGTAAATTGCTATGAACCCACTTTTAGCAACTCCTGCTGCCCTTCCCTGTCTCACTTCCCATTCCCTTACTGGTGTTTCCTGTACTACCTGCCAAATAAAGATTCTCTCCTTAAGCATAATGACTGGTTGTTTGGACCCAATCACTTGCACCTGAATTTTTTTTTGAGATGGAGTTTTGCTCTTTTTGCCCAGGCTGGAGTGCAATGGCGTGATCTCGGCTCACAGCAACCTCCGCCTCCCAGGTTCAAGGGATTCTCCTGCCTCAGCCTCCCTAGCAGCTGGGATTACAGGCATGTGCCACCACGCCCGGCTAATTTTGTATTTTTAGTAGAGATGGGGTTTCTCCATGTTGGTCAGGCTGGTCTTGAACTCCCGACCTCAGGTGATCCACCCACATCAGCCTCCCAAAGAGCTGGGATTACAGGCATGAGCCACTGCGCCTGGTTCACTTGCACCTGAATTTTTGTCTCCAGGTCTGCTTGTGGGGGAATGTGTCTAAGGCCATTGGTGCCAGGAGAGGCCTTGGAGGCAGATCTCAAGCATTGGAATCTGGAGTTGGATCACTTGCCACCAAGTGGTGATGATTTCCAGGGTGCTGCAGAATCACATGTACTAAGGTCTTTACTTGCTGAGGATGGAGACAGTTACAGACCAAAAGCGGGGTGTGCCGGCCTATGTAATAGCTCTAATGATTGAACAATATAGGAGTGATCATCACTTTAAGGATTGGTTGTAGCTGCCATAAAAACCCAGGAGAAAAAAATAACAGGCTCAGGTCAGGCAATTGACAACTCAGAGGGCACCACGTGAAAGCTGGAGACTTCTGTGGAAGTAAAGAGTTCCTCCTCTCCTAGCCAAAGGGAGATGCTGAAAACCAGGCCCAAATTGGGTTGTAAAGATGTGGAGGCACAAAGTCCTGGCAGGTCTTGTCTGCTACAGTCAGGACCCTGTTAGGGAAGGAGTGGAAACTAGAGCCTGTGATGAGGCCTTCTGGGACTGGCAGGGGTGAGGGTGGGGGTTCCCTGCTTGATAGGGGAGGGCACTGTCCCATTGCCTGGAGACCTTGTAGCCCCCACCAGGGCCAGATGCCTTGTGAGATGATGTGTACTTTCCCCATGATCTCTCTTGCCTTCCCTCATAGCTTTGAGCCAGTAACTGGGGTCTTGATACAGCCTGGGCTGAGCAGAAGAGCACTGTCCCCACTACTGGAAGAAGGGAGTTATTCTCCTGAGTGCTGCAAGGCCAGCCTCACAGATACTGACAGGGACTGGGTAGAATGTGCCTGGGACTGGATCGTGAGGGAGGTCGTGAAGACCAGGGAGGAAGGAGGATAAGCCTGGGCAGGGGAGAGCTCATTGATATGGTGCCACACTTCCGTGACTGAGGATTTAACCATCTAGCAAAGGTACCTGGACCAGGCCCTGTACACTGCTGGGAAGGCTTCTTGAATTCAGACCCAACATGGCCCAGAGTCAGTGAGGTGGAGATGCTGGAACTGGACTGGAAGAGCATAAGAAAGGGATCAATATTCCCAGGGAGGTAAGAATGTTAGGATGGATTTGTTGGATAAAACCAGAAGCCTGAGAGGGTGCTCCTTTCACTAACATGCTAAGAACAATGGCTTAATGGTGACTGTCCTCTGGAGGCCTTGGTGGATGGGAGGAGATGCTGTTATAAAATTGAGCTCCCCAGTATTAACAATTGGGACAGAAGTCCTTAACAGCAGAGCTCGGAGAGCAACAGGTAAACGTGATAGGCAAGTCATCACTGTAACAGATAGCAAGGACAAAATGGCCCTTGGGGAAACTGGCCCACAGAGATCTGTGATGACAGTGAATAAACCACTGAGTCCCAGTGGCAAGATACACAGGAAACCAGTAGGATATCATTTGACTTATGATATTAAGTGAGATCATGAGAGATCGAGCGGAAGATTAATGTCGGCTACAGTGTAAAAAATGGCAGTCCCTTGCCTAGTGAGGACTAAATGCTGACCTTTTTTCTGTCTTGCCCAAATTCCTATCTAAGGAGTGTAGGGAGGCATTTTACGATTTTACAAACCACAAAATCTCATCAGAGGGGTTCCTGGCATAAGAGCACATGACAGATAAAAAAGGAAGTCCAAATATTTTACCCCAAAATATGTTTCTTTGCATAATTTGAAATGGTCCTGGAAGAAACCATCTTTCATGAGGGGAAAATTTGTATCTGTAAAGAATCTCTATTAATATAACTAGATCTTTTCCCTTCCAGACCCTCCAAGTGCTAAAGAGATTAACTGAGAGTCTAGCACCCTTTAAAAGTCTGAATCAGACTAACAGTGGATCTCTCGGCAGAAACTCTGCAAGCCAGAAGAGTGGGGGCCAATATTCAACATTCCTGGATATTAGCCGTTTGTCAGATGAGTAGGTTGTGAAAACTTTCTCCCATTTTGTAGGTTGCCTGTTCACTCTGATGGTAGTTTCTTTTGCTGTGCAGAAGCTCTTTAGTTTAATTAGATCCCATTTGTCAATTTTGGCTTTTGTTGCCATTGCTTTTAGTGTTTTAGACATGAAGTCCTTGCCCATGCCTATGTCCTGAATGGTAATGCCTAGGTTTTCTTCTAGGGTTTTTATGGTTTTAGGTCTAATGTTTAAGTCTTTAATCCATCTTGAATTAGTTTTTTTATAAGGTGTAAGGAAGGGATCCAGTTTCAGCTTTCTACATATGGCTAGCCAGTTTTCCCAGCACCATTTATTAAATAGGGAATCCTTTCCCCATTGCTTGTTTTTCTCAGGTTTCTCAAAGATCAGATAGTTGTAGATATGTGGCGTTATTTCTGAGGGCTCTGTTCTGTTCCATTGATCTATATCTCTGTTTTGGTACCAGTACC